>NW_006408557.1:11696340-11765712 GCF_000296735.1 Chrysochloris asiatica | reverse complement strand
GTCTTAATTTTTGGTCATCCTTCTATCTGTGGGAGTGCTTTCTCTTCATTTCTTGCCCCAAAAGAGACAACACTTCGACTATACAGCCAAGCAACTATTGCACCCTCTAAAACCCCGCCAATTGGGCAAGAGCCAATACCGGATGCCATACACCAGAGCAGTGTCTACAACCAACACTGCTAAAAACACATTGAGTTGAATTAAAAGAACAGTGAACTGAGAAGCCCTTCTCTTGATCATACCTACCATGAGGCAGTTGGAGAGTACTTAAGGATACACCAACATACATTCATCTAATTAATATAAATATAATACCACAATGCCTGAAAAGCAGTAGAAATTTTCTGTTTACCTGCAGAAATAAGACAGAGTGGCTCAAACAAACAACCAAGAAGTAGAGCTAGGAATTGCATTGGAAGGCGACGAGGCTGTGGAAATGTCTGGAAAAGTGTTTAGGAGAATGATATTGAGGTGCATACAAACATTTCACAGAAAGTTCAAGGAAAATAAGGAAGAAGTCAGAAAAGTGTTACAGGAACAATCAAACAAAATAGATATAGCAGTGGAGAAAATTCAAAACCTGAAAAAAGTGGTTCAGATGATCAATACTGAAATACCAGAAAGCGAAAATTCACTGAAAGGGCAAAGGAGTAGAATTGAATGAATGGAGCCAGAAGGAGTGAGCTTGAAGATAAATCTCTTAATACTGCTACGATGGAACAAAAAGCAGTAAAAAGAATGAAAAAAATCTAAAGAAAGTCTAAGATTCATGTGGGACAACATGAAGAGGAATAACCTGAAGCTGATTGGAATTCCAGAACAGGAAGAAACAAAGAAAATCACAGAGGATATAGTCGAAGAGCTTCTGTAAGAAACTTACCCCAAAATCTTGAAAGATGAGAAGGTAAGCATTCAAGAAGTCAAACTAAATCCAAGCAGGATAGACCTCAAAAGAAGATCACCAAGACACAGCATAATCAGACTCTCCAAAATCAAAGACAAGCAAAAGATCCTGAAAGCAGCCAGGGAAAAAAGAAGTGTTTCCTATAAAGGCAAACCAATAAGATTAAGCTCTGATTTCTCAGCAGAAACCATTTAGGCAGGAAGGCAATGGGCAATATATAAAAGTCTGATAGAAAAATACTGCCAATCAAGAATCATATACACAGCAAAGCTGTCAATCAAATATGACAGTAAAATCAGAATATGTCAGGACAAACAAAAATTAGGGGATTTTGTAAAGGCCAAGACATTGATCCAAAACATGTTAAAAGGAGTTTTCCAAACTAAGAACCAAGAAGCACAGGTAACAACCAGAGATTGACATACATGGTAATACCACCTAGAACTCAGTCAAGAGATGGAAGACTCCAGAGCAGAAATAAACCATAAGAATGAAATTAGGGGATCTGCAAGGTAGGTCTATGATCAGGACAACTACAAAGAGAAAGAAGGGAGAAGTATAGTAACAGATATCCAGGTGATGAGGCGGTCAGGCAGATCACAGGATAAAATAGACTGTCGTAAAAGAGGAAGAGCTTAATAAAATACAGGGTAATCTCAAACATAATGCATCTCCAGATCAAACCAAGAAAACAAAAGTCCAACAAGATTATGGAAACATTAAAACTATAAAGAAATTGACAAGACAAAGCACACAAAAAATGGACTCAGCAAAGGAAAGCATACAGAGCAAAGAAATCAGCAGCACCACAAAAAAATTAACAGCATAATGACAGTATTTAATTCATACCTATCGATAATCACACTGAATGTCAATGGATTAAATGCACCAATCAAAAGACAGAGAGTAGCCAAAAGCCTCATCTTTCTCCTGCATTGGCTTCATAGTGACATTGGCTATTAAAAATAGGGGACTATAAAGGCATGAACTGGCTTTCTTACAAGCTTTCATGAGTGTGCTTAGTTTCAGAATAAGGGGGTAAGGTAGAATCCCCACTAAACAGTTTCCTCTTTTCCAGATGGATCTGGTGAAGGAGGGTGGGAGGTGATGCTGATAGGATTTTATGACTCTATTGGGAGTAATTGTTAGCAGGATTAATTATGATTGTCAAAATTGAAATTGTAGAAGATGTATAACTAAACGGGGGGAGTGACTTATCTTTCATTTCAGGAGCAGACAATCCCAGGACCATTAAGAAGGAAGAGCATGAGTGGAGTATGAGATCCCTATCTAGAAACGTGGCAACAGCAGAGACCGTGGCATGGAGACACAGAGAAGCTGTGGGCTTCTGGACTAAGTAAGGCTGTGTGCCTGTGGGCAGGAGACAGGCTTGCAGAAGGTGCCCTTTGGATATTTAAATGAATTTTGTTTGTATATGTGCATCATATATTTTTGCTTTGTTCATTTGTGAAATATGTAAATGGGAAACCAGAGGGAGGAAGTAGGATAATTGTTGTTGTAGAGAGGGGATTGTAATCATTGAGATGAAAAATAAAAAAGTATGATCTGTTGAATGTGAAGTTGATGATCTTGTCTATAAACCTTCACTCAATTCACAATAAAGAGTTGTTTGTTGCTGTTGTTAAGTGCTGTCGAGTCAGTATCAACTCATAGAAAGTTAGTAAAAGAAAAAAGAAAGTTGGAAATAGAATACTTTATAACTCAGCAATCCCTGTACTTGGTATATACCCACAAGAAATACTAGCCAGGACACGAGTAGATATATGCACACTGATGTTCATTGAGCATTATTCACAATTGCAAAAAGATGGAGACAGCCTAAGTGCCCATCAATGGAAGAATGGGTAAACAAAGTGGTACACACACACGATGGAATACTATGCAATGTTGAAGAATAATGATGAACTTGGGAAACCACCTCATAGCATGGATGAACCTGGAGGCCATTATGCTGAGTGAAATTAGTCAGTCACAAAAGGACAAATACTGTATTAGACCATTTTTATAAAAATGTAAGAAAATGTTTTCCTACTAAAAGAAACATTCTTTGATGGTTATGAGGGATGAAATGGAGAGGATAGTAATTCACTGGCTAGAGGGTAGACTCATGTTATCTCAGGTGATGGGAAGGGCAAGATACATGAATGTTGAGGACAATATACAAGAGGCATGGTGGCAGAATAATGATTAAAATCGGTGAAGAAATGTGGAGTTATGCATGAGCTAAAGGGGATCAAGGTAAATAGTGATATGTGCACAATCTTGGATCAATGTTCCCTGCATAGATATATGAATTGGGATGTATGCCAAATCGGTAAGAGTGGAAGAGTGGGATATGCGTATGTATGTATATATATATATTCCCATAAAATATATGCATTCCCACAAATATATAAAGGTTAAAACTTCCTAGATATTATTAAACATCTAAAGACAATGAGTTGATGAGCCTGGGGGTTCAGGACCATAGTCTCAGGAGACATCAAGGTCAATTGGCATAATATAGACCACAAAAACAGTTTGCTACATCCTGCTTGGGTGAGTAGCATCTGGGATCTTGAAAGCTCATAAGCTGCTATCTGAGGTGTAGCTACTGGTCTCTTCATGTGTGAAAGAAAGAATAGTGATAAAAATTGAAGAAACGTGGAATGAATTAGTCCAATGGACTAACAGACTATGTGAACATCAATATCCACGACTCTGAGACCAAAAGTACTAGACAGTGCCCAGCTACCACTACCAACTGCTATGAAAGGAATCATTAGAGGGTCTCAGACAAAGTGGGAGACAATGTGGCACAAACTCAAAATTATTTAGCAATAAAAAAATAAGACTGGCTTTGCTGGTCAGAAAGACTAAAGGAACTTGAGACTATGACCCTCCACTACCGTTCAGGTCTGGAAAGGAACTCACCACCCTCATCACCCAATTTTCAGCCAAGTAGCAGATAGGTGCATTGGTGGGGTGGAGTGGGGTGAGGGGTGAGGGGTGGGAACAATGACATTGACAAGGTATGCTCACAATGGAATGGTCAATCAAATGGGATCAAAAGAGCAACATTTTCCTAAGGACAAAATAATATAAGAAGTGATATAGGATGCAGGTGGGAACCACAGGGAGGAAGCCAGATAACTTTTGTTACACAGGTGGTGGTGGTTTTGTACCATGGAGTCGGTTCTGACTCATAGTGACCCTGCACAGGGTTCCCGAGGCTGTAAATCTTTATAACCTCATCTTTCTCCCCCAAAAAGGCTGGTAGTTTCCAACTGTTGACCTTGAGGTTAGCAGCCCAACTTGTAACTACTAAGCTACAGAGGGGATCATAATCATCGAGATTAAGCAAAGTCTATGATTTGTTGAATATAAAGCTAATTATCTTATCTGTAAACCTTCATTCAATTCATAATAAAAAGAAAAAAAAAAGAGAGAGAGAGAAAGAGAGAATATCTATGGGGTAGTATTTGTTTTGGCCTATAGTTAGGGAGTCCTGGTGTGGCGCTGTGGGCTAATGCACTGGACTGCAAAATCGGTTTCTGGCAGTTCAAGCTCATCAGCTGCTCGGCGGAGACCCTATGCAGAATTGCTATGGGTCAAAATTGACTCGATGACACTTGACAACAACAACAACAACAACAAATAGTTAGAGAAAGGAGCTCAGGGAGTGTAGCAGTTAAGCTGCTAACCTCAAGGTCAGCAATTCAAAACTACCAGCCAGCCATTCCTTGGGAAAAAGATGAGGCTTTTTGCTCCGGTAAAGATTTACGGTCTCAGAAGCCCTGTGCAGGGTCACTATGAGTTGGAAACTAATCCACGGTACACCACAACCCCATAGTTAGAGAATGTACACAGGGAGAATGGGGCACAGATAGGCATGGTTGATTATAGAGAGTAGCTAGAGAGGGCATTATATTTAATTGTAACTGTTGTCCAGGAATCATTTTACTTGCCCAAGCTAAACTTTCCTGGTGCTCTTGAGTTTCTCACTGCTTCTGTTTTACTATGATGCTTATAAGACAACCTAAGAAGAAAGACCTGATGATATTGTGAAAATCCAGTGTATCACAATGGTCCAATCTGCAACTAGCAACATTCCTTCAATACTCACCTATATCATTGCTATGATTGCATTAGTTAATACATGTAAATATCTATATTTAAATAAGAGAATTCAGCACATAGTCTTAACTTTTATTCCCATGGGAAAACAGTTTCCTGAAGAAAGACAATCATATTCCAAATCCCATAGAAAAGAACAGAAACTATAGAGTTTCTAAGTATTTTTCACTTCTAGTTTATTTCCATAGTCTTAATTTTACTTACTTATATGAAAGGTGGTGTTCTGATGTGGTGCTGTAGTA
Organism: Chrysochloris asiatica; assembly: GCF_000296735.1. Lineage (NCBI taxonomy): Eukaryota > Metazoa > Chordata > Mammalia > Afrosoricida > Chrysochloridae > Chrysochloris > Chrysochloris asiatica. Next base: position 11,760,429 of record NW_006408557.1, on the reverse strand, counting down.
TAAATACTGGACTACTAACTTTAAGGTTGGCAGTTCAAACCCACCAGCCACTCCTCATAAATCCTATACAGGGTTGCTATGAGTCTGAACTCACTTGTTGTTGTTGTCAGGTGCCATCGAGTCGGAACCAACTCATAGTGACCCCATGCACATCAGAACGAAACAATGTTCGATCCTGGGCCAGCCTCACTACTGCTGCCACACTTAACGCCATCAATGATGCCACCTGGCCAATCCATCTCGTTGGGGGTCTTCCTCTTTTTCTCTGACCCTCCATCTTACCCAGCATGACATCCTTCTCCAGTAACTGTTCCCTCCTGACAATATGTCCAAAGTATGAGAGACAGAGCTTAGCCATCCTGGCCTCCAAGGATCATTCTGGCTGCACTTCTTCCAAAACAGATCTATTGGTTCTTTTGGCAGTCCATGGCATCTTCAGTATTCTCCTCCAACACCACAACTCAAAGGCATCAATTCTTCTATGATCTTCCTTATTCACTCTCCAGCTTTCGCATCCATATGAGGTTATTGAAAATACCATGGCTTGGGTCAGGCGCACCTTAGTCCTCAAACTGACAACTCTGCTCTTCAACACCTTAAAAAGTTCCTGTGCAGCAGATTTGCCTAATGCAATACGTCGTCTGATCTCTTGACTGCTGCTTCCATGAGTGTTGATAGTTGATCCAAGAAGAATGAAGTCCTTGACAACTTCAATCTTCTCTCCATTGATAAGAATGTTGTTTATTGGTCCAGTAGTGAGTATTTTTGTTTTCCTGACATTGAGATGCAACCCATACCAAAGGCTGTGTTCTTTGATCTTCATCAGTAAATGTTTCAAGTCCTCTTCACTTTCAGCGATCAAGGTTGTATCATCTGCATATCACAGGTTATTAATGAGTCTTCCTCCAATCCTGATGCCACATTTTTCTTCATAGAACCCAGCTTCTCATATTATTTGCTCAGCATACAGGTTGAATAAGTTTGGTGAAAGAACACAACCCTATTGCACACCTTAGATAGTACTTAATAACAGCATATGAAAGGTTTAACAAAGCAGTAAATGGATCATTACGAATATGGAACTCTCAAAGATCAAAAATAAAAATATAGTAATGTGACTCAGCCTTCCCCTTGAATTTTCCAGCTCCTGAATAAAAATACAATGGAGGACCTTGTATCATTTGCCAAAATATTAAAAGTTATAAACCAAGATTGTTATTAAGTGCTATTGAGTCGGTTCCAACTCATAGCAACCCTGTATAGAGTTTTCAAGGATTTACTGGTGAGCTTGAACTGCCAACCTTACAGTCCAGTGCATTACCCCAGGACTCTGATAAACCAAGATAATAAACTATAAATAAGCTATATTCTTTCTGCTACTTTGACCAGTATGTTTTCATAACTACCTGGAAAACCAGGTTGGAATTTAGTTCTCTGACACCTCCCCCAGCCCATCTCCCAGTCCAGAGCACCACATCCTCCCTTAGCCACAAGTCCCAGCTTTGTCTGCTGTTTTAACTCATCTTCCTCTTGACCACTTCTCAGACCTACAGTAAAGATCACCTTGGGAGGAAGAATCCAGGGAAAAGGTCCCTTAAGACCTTGGAAAGACCTGGTCAGGGAATGTGAGTGCTGGGTTCCTGGAATATCTTCTAGAAGGGGCATGTGTGTGCCTGGCCCTGGGATTTCCGAGTCCTGTGTGGAGAAGTATGACCATATGCTATATCTAATCATTATGCCAAATTGATTTGGTGATAGTATGCAAAGTTTTATTTTATTGATTTTAACTCAAGCAACGTTTTACTACAACCCAGGCAAGAATGTATTATATTTTTAGGATATTTTGTTTAGGTTCAACACCATCGAGATTAGTTTTGTAAGGGAAAATAAAATCCCACAATTAATATAACTAATTATTGTTCAGCAAATAGCACAGAGTAAGCAGATGAGGTAACCATGCAGTATCCCAAATTTTTATTAGGTCATTTAGGCAAGCCTAAAATTAAATATAGCGTAGTGGTTACGAATCGGGCTGCGAACCTTAAGGTCAGCGGTTCGAAACTACCAGGCGCTCCGCGGGAGAAAGATGAGGCTTTCTACTCCCGTAAAGATTTACACCCTCGGAAACCCTGTATAGGGTCGCTATGGGTCGGACCCGACTCGATGGCACTTAACAACAACAACAAAATTAAATATAATTAAACAGTAAATGGATAATTCAAATTAATTGTAGTTTGCATTCTAGTTGATTCATTAATGACATATGACAAATCTGGATAAAGGGCCCCTTAATTAACAATAACACATAGCAAACGAAACCATTATTTCTAGGATATTTATTTTTAAATTATGGTTTTTAAAAATGATGACAGACTTTTAATAAATTCAAGATTCTTCAGTTAGAATATTTAATCCACTCAGACATTATTCTCTTAATAGTTTTTTGTAAATTCCTTTTTGTTGATAGAGCTGTTTTCAATAACCAACTCTGCTCGTAGTTACTCCTGTTTAGATCATCAAAGCTTCCTATATATGTCACACAATGTCTTAGTTGCCAGTTAGAAGGAGTCTAGCCTCATCTTTCATTTTACAGAGGAGGAGAAAAGTTCAGAACAGGCAACATACTTGGCCAAGTTCACAAAGCAGGCAAACTATGTAATGTTAAAGAATGCAGTTGAAATATGGTTCACTAAAAACCTGATGTGGTGCTATAAGATAAACACTGGCCTGCTAACTACAAAGTTCGGATCTTCCAGGCCTCCTTGGAAACCCTATATTGGGTTGCTATGAGTAGGATAAGACTCATCGGCACTTAATAACAGCAAGAAAGGAGTCCCTAGGTGGCACAAATAGTCCATTATACTCTGTTACTAATCAAAAGTTTGACAGTTTGAGTCCACTTAGAGGAGTCCTGGTGTGGGGCTGCAGGTTAATGCGCTGATCTACAAGGTCGATTTGGCCATCAAGATTAGCGGTTGAAGCTCACCACCAGCTGCTTCTTGAAAACCCCAAACAGAGTCGCTGTGAGTCGGAACTGACTCCATGGCACTTAACAACAACAAAGAGGTGCTTCAGGAGAAAGAACTGACAATTTACTTCTGAAAATCAGCCAATGAAAACCCTATAGAACATAGTTTTACTATGACAAGCATGGGTCGCCATTAGTCAGAACAGATATTGCACTAACTGTTTCATTTGCTTATTTCTAATAACACCATTAGACAAACAGCAATATAACTCAGTGTCTCAACCTAGTAGTTGTATGTCTATTGTTGTTGTTGTTGTTGTTAAGTGCTGTCGACTCACTTTCGACCCATATCAACCCTGTACAGGGATTCTGAGGAGCAACTGGTAGGTTTGAACTGCCGACCTGTGGTTCGCAATCCAATGCTGATCCTACAGTGCCACACCAGAAGTCCATATGTCTATTAGGATGAATCAGTTGAAATTTCTATTTTTGTCACTCAGAAACATTTAAATCAATGAATGTATTATTTTTGGTGTTATTAGGTGCCATCAGGTCGGTTCTGACTTATGGCGACCCTAATCATAACAGAACAAATCACTGCCTCATTGTGAGTCATACTCCCAGTCTTTGCTACATTTGAGCCCATTGTTGCTGCCATTGTGTCAATCCATCTCCTTTGGAGTTTTTCTTTTTCCATTTTACCAGGCATGATGTCCTTCTCCAGAACCTGGTCCTTTGGGATAACATGTCTGAAGTATGAAAAATAAAGTCTCACCAACCTGGCTTCTAATGAGCAATCTAGCTGTACTTTGTCCCACTCAAATTTGCTTATTCTTCTGGCAGACAGTGGTACTTTCAATTTCTCCTACAACACCATAATTCAAATGCATCGATTCTTCTACTGTTATACTTGTCCAACTGTCACATGTATATGAAACAATTGAAAACACAATGGAGTGAGTCAGGAGCACCTTAGTACTTGTTGTTGTTGTTAGGTGTCATTGAGTTGGTACCGACTCATAGTGACCTTATGCACAGCAGAACAAAACGCTACCCGGTCCTGGGCCAACCTCACTATTATTGCCATGCATGAGCCCATTTGGCCAATTCATCCCACTGGGGGTCTTCCTCTTTTTCTCTGACCCTCCACCCTACTAAACATGATATCCTTCTCCAGTGACTGGCCCCACCTGACAATGTGTCCCAAGTATGAGAGATGAAGTTTGGCCATCCTGGTCTCCAAGGAGCACTCTGGTTGCACTTCTTCCAACAATGATCTGTTTGTTCTTTTGGAAGCCCATGGTACTTTCAATATTCTCCTCCAACACAGTAACTCAAAAGCATCAATTCTTCTACGGTCTTCCTTATTCACTGTCCAGCTTTTGCATGCATATGAGGTTATTGGGTTATTGAAAATACCATGGCTTAGGTCAGGTGCACCTTAATCCTCAAGCAGACATCTTTGCTCTTCAACACTTTAAAGGTCTTGTGCAGCAAATTTGCCCAAATGCAATACATCGTTTGATTTCTTGACTCCTGCTTCCATGCGTGTTGATAGTTGATCCAAGAAGAATGAAGTCCTTGACAACTTCAATCTTTTCTCCATTGATAAAAAATGTTGTTTATTGGTTCAGTGGTGAGAATTTTTGTTTTCTTTACATTGAGATGCAATCTATACCAAAGGCAGTGCTCTTTGATCTTCATCAGCAAATATTTTAAGTCTTCTTCACTTTCAGCAAGCGAGGTTGTATCATCTGCATATCACAGGTTGTTAATGAGTCTTCCTCCAATCCTGATGCCACGTTTTTCTTCATATAACCCAGCTTCTTAGATTACTTGCTCAGCATACATGTTGAATAAATATGGTGAAAGAATACAACCCTCTCACACACGTTTCTTAATTTTAAACCAGTCAGTGTTCCCATGTTCTGTTCGAACAACTGCCTCTTTTTCCAAGTACAGATTCCTCATGGGCACAATTAAGTGTTCAGGAATACTCATACTTAACAATATTGTCCATAGCTTGTCATGATCCACACAATTGAAATTCTTTTCATAGTTAATGAAACACAGGTAAACATCTTTCTGATATTCTCTGCTTTCAGCCAAGATCCATCGACATCAGCAAAGATAGCCCTGGTTCTACGTCCTCATCTGATCCAGCTTGAACTTCTGGAAGTTCTCTGTCAGTGTATGCTTGCAGCTGTTTCTGTATTACCTTTAGTAAAACTTTACTCACATGGGAAATCAAAGATATTTTCCGATAATTTCCGCATTCCATTGGGTCTCCTCTCTTTGGAATGGGCACAAATACGGACCTCTTCCAATCATCTGGCCAGATAGTTGTCTTCCAAATTCCTTGGCATAGATGAATGAGTGCCTCCTTTTCAGGCTCACTTTCTTGAAAGATTTCAACTATGATTCCATCAATTCCTGGTGCCTTGTTCGTTGCCAATTCCTTCAATACACTTTGGACTTCCTCCTTCAGTATCATTGGCTCTTAATCATATGCTATTTCTTGAAACAGTTGAACATCAACCATTTTGGTTTGGTACAGTGACTCTGTGTATTCCTTCCGTCTATTTTTCTTTGCTGCTTTCTGCCTCATTCAATAATTTGCCCAGAGAATCCTTCAATAATTAAAGTAGAGGCTTGAATTTTTTCTTCAGTTCCCCCAGCTTGAGAAATGCTGAGCATGTTCTTCCGTTTTAGTTTTTTGACTCCAAATCTTTGAACATTTTGTTGTAATATTTGACTTGTCTTCTTGAACTGACCTTTGATATTTTCTAATCAGCTCTTGTAACCGCCTAATTTCTTCCATTTGCATTAGCATCTCTATGCTGGAGAGCAAGTTTCCATGTCTCTTCTGACATCCATTTTGACCTTTTCCTTCTTTCTTGTCTTCTTAATGATTTTTTGCTTTCTTCATGTATGATGTTCTTGATGTCATCCCACAACTCTTCTGGTCTTTGGTCTTTAATGTTTAATATATCAAATTTGTTCTTCAGATGATCTCTAAATTCAGGTAGGCTATATTCAAGGTCATATTTTGGCTCTCATGGACTTGTTTTCATTTTCAGTTTGAATTTGCATATGAGCAATTGATGGTCTGTTCCACAATCTGACCCTGGACTTGTTTTGACTGATCATATAGAGCTTTTCCATTGTCTCTTTCCGCAGAAGTAGTCAATTTGATTTCTATGTATGCCATCAGATTAGGTCCATGTGTATAGACGTCTCCTATGCTGTCTAAAAAAGGTATTTGAAATAAACAAATAATTGATTTTGCAGAATTCTTTCATGCGATCTCCAGCATCATTTCTATCACCAAGGTCATATTTTCCAACTAATGATCCTTTCTCTTTGCTCCCATTCCAATCAGCAATAATGATCAATACGACTTGATTGCATGTTTGATCATTTCAGATTGAAGAAGTTGGTAGACTTCTTCTATTTCATCTTCACTGGCTTTAGTGGTTGTTGTGCAAATTTGAATAATAGTGGTATTAACTGGTCTTCATTGTAGGCGCATGGATATTATCCTATCACAGCATTGTACCTCATGACTAATCTGGATATGTTCTTTTTGACAATGAATGTAACACCATTCTGCTTAAATTTGTCATTCCTGGTATAGTAAACCATGTGGTTGTCAGAGTCAAAATGGCCAATACCAGTCCATTTCAGTTTACTAATGCCTAAGCTATTGATGTGTATGTGTTCCATTTCATTTTTGACAATTCCCAATTTTCCTAGATGCATACTTCATACATTCCACGTTCCATTTATTAATGAGTGTTTACAGCTTTTTCTCTTCATTTTGAGTTGTGTCCTATCAGCAAATGAAGGTTCCATGGGCTTTTGTCCCACAAGCTTTACTCCATTCATGTTATCATGGTCAACTCTTCTTTGAGGAGGCAGCTCTTCCACAGGTGCATTTTGAGTACCTTCTAACCTGAGGGGCTCATTTTCTGGCACTAAATCTGACAGTGTTTCTCTCCTATTCATGAAGTTTTCAGTGACGAAATATTCGGAAGTAGTTTGTCACTCCTTCTTCCTAGTTTGTCTTCATCTGGAAGCTCATCTGAAACCTGTCTACTGTGGGCGACCCTGCTAGTATTCAAAATACCGGTGACATAGCTTCCAGAATCACAGCAACTCACAAGCCACCTCAGTATGACAAACTGATAGCAGAGGGGTGGTTAAAGAATGAGACTGACTGGGTGGATTTCTGGCCAGATCCAATATGGCCATTGTGAACTTTTGGGAGCCCTTTGTAGAGAGACAACAGCTAGACTGTTCACGTTCATATCGGCGATTGAAAAGCTCTAGTTGTCTGTTCCTCTTTTTAGTTATTTTATTCTTTTTGTGTGTGCTCATTTTTGTTTCTTAAAATATTCTTTTATTCCCCACTGTTCTTTGCTTGTTTGTGCTATTTTGCATTCTTGTGTGTGTTTGTGTGTTTGCTTCTTCTCTTGCACCAGTCAATGTGAACTAGCAACCATGGCCATAGAGCTCAGCTTCAACTGTATTCTATGTAGCTTCACCCACTAGGCAAGAGTAAATACCAGCTCCTATACCACCTGATCCACAATCAACAGCAGCCACCACCAGCCAAACTAGCCTTAAGCTAAGATGCACAGATGGTGAATGGAGAACAGTGTAGATGCTTCCATTCTTCAATCACACTCCAGAAGAAAGTTGGTAAGAGTCTAAAAACACACCAATATGCCATCGTCAGATCCATATAAATACAATTATACCACAGTGTTTCAAGCACAGCAGATGATATTAGTTCACTGAAAGAAAAAAAAGAAAGAGGCTAAAAAAAAAAATGACCAAGGTGTGGTGCCAGAGAACATTTCTGAGGAAAAAAAGGTAATAGAACTACCTGAGAAATAGTTCAAAAGATTAATATTTAGTTGCCTTCAATAGATTGACAGAAAGATCGAAGAAAGCAAGGACAATAAGGAAAAATCTTTAGAAGAATCCAGGAAGACACTACAATAGCAAACAGACAAAATAAATGCAACTTATGAAACAATACAAAACCTGCAAGAAGAAATACAGATTAATACTAAGATTCCAGAAACGCACAGCACGTTGAATGGACAAAGGAGGCGATTTGAATCAAAGTAAGCCTGAATTAGTGAGTTTGTAGATAAATCTGCCAATATTTGTAAGCTATAAGAACAATAAAAAAAATAAGAAGGAAAAAATTATGAAGAATCCTGAGATTTATGTGGAACACCATGTAGAAGAATACCTTATGGATGATTCGAATTGCAAAACAGTAAGAGACTACAAAAAGCCTAGAAACTATTAGAGTTGTCAGGAGAAAACTTCCTAAAATCAAGAAAGATGAGAAGGTAAGCATTCAAGAAGTAGAATGAACAATAAACAGGATATATCCCAAAAGAAAATCACCAACACATATATACCATAATCAAACTTTCCAAAACCAAAGACAAAGAATGAGTCCAGAAAGCAGCTGGGGAAAAACTAAAAGTTACCTACAAAGGAGAACCAGTAAGACTAAGCTCTGATTTCTCAGTAGAAATCATGCAGGTAAAAAGGCAATGGGATGACATATCCAAAACTCTGGAAGAAAAAAATTACCAACCAAGAATCATGTACTCAGTAATTGTGTCTCTCAAATATGACAGTGAAATTAGGACATTTCCAGATAAATAGAAATAAAAGGAATTTGTAATAATCAGACCAACTTTACAAAAATTGCTAAAGGGCATTCTTTGAACTGAAAACCTAAAACAGCAGACAACTTGAGCTTAATATACATAACAACAATGTCCAGAACTCAATCCAGATACTGTTATTGTTGCTAAGTGCAGTGGAGTTGGTTCTGACTCATTGTGACGTTGTAAAGGGTTTCTGAGGAGCAGCTGGTGGATTTGAACCACTGACCTTGTTGTTCAAAACAACTTTGTGGTTGAGTGCTTACTGTACAGTGCTGCACAAGGACTCCAAACCAAAAATAGAAGTATTTAAAGTAAAACAAACCTATTGACAACAGGAAAACAAAGGTATCACTTTATAATGCACTCAATGGCAAAGCAAAAAGTGGGAATAGTGTAGATACAGAACTTCCAAATGGAGAGGAATTCAAGTAAACTTCAAAATAAAACAGACTTCTATATTGGGAAAATTAATACATTATAGAGTAAGCTTAAAGAAAATTAATATACCTTCATATCAAAAGATAAAAGAAAAAGCAGGAAGATTCAGTAAACTTTAACACAACAGAAATGAAGAAAGTTACAAAACAAAACAAAACCCACAAAGTGAACTCAGCACAGAGAACTATGTAGAACAAAGAAACCAGCAGTGTCACAAAAAGACACAGCAAAATGTTAGCAATCAATTCAAACCTATCAATAAATATGCTAAATGTCAATGGATTAAATGCACCCATCAAGAGACAGAGAGTAGGAGAACGGATAAGAAAACAGGATCCTTCAATATATTGTCTACAAGAGACACGCCTTACAGACAAAGACAAAAATAGAATAAAAATCAAAGGATAGAAAGAATATATCAAGCTAATGACAATAAAAAGCAAGCAGGAGTGGCAATAATAATCTTTGATAAAATAGACTTTAAAAATAGAATGGTGAAATTAGGACATTTCCAAATACATAAAAATTAAAGGAATTTGTAATAACAGGACCAACTTTATGAAAAACACTAAAAGAGTGTCCTCTGGACTGAGAACCAATAACAGCAGACAACAACCTGAGACTGATATACATGGCAACACCACCCAGAATTCAATCCAGATATGTGGTGGTGGTTATGTGCCATGGAGTCGGTTTCGACTCATAGCGACCTTGTACAGGGTTTCCGAGGCTGTAAATCTTTACAGGAGCAGAAAGCCTCATCTTTCTCCTGTGGAACAGCTGATAGTTTCAAACTGCTGACCCTGAGGTTCGCAGACCGATTCGTAACCACTACGCTACCAGAGCTCCTTATATAGAGGTATCCAAAATAAAACAAACTTACAACACTGAAAATAAGGAACCAGAGATATCAGTCTATAATGAAAACAACTACAAAGCAAAAAGAGGGAAAATTGTACTTACAGAACTTTCAAATGGCTGGGAAGTCAAGCTGATTTCAAGATGAAACATACTGTTTTAAATTGGGGAAGAAATTAGTAAAGGTACAGGGTAACCTAATAGAAAATTAATATGCCTTCACATCAAAGCAAGAAAAGGGAAAACAATGAAGATTTGTAAACATTAGAATAACAGCATTGAAGATGTTGACAAGAAAATGCACAAATAAAAGGAATTCAGCACAAAAAATTCATGTGGAAAGAAGAAACTAGCTGCACCACACACACACACACAACCTCAGCAAAATGACTGCAATTAATTCATACCTATCAATAATTACTGAAAATTAAAAATCAATAATAGAAAAATCAAGGAAAAAAATAGAAATTGTATTAAAAATGGTCATATACAAGAAAAAAAAAACTTCACCAAGAAAGATATCCAGGGAGCCAACAAACATATAAAGAAATGTTTATGATCATTAGCTATTAGAAAGAAGCAAATTAAAACAGCAATGAGATATCATCTCACCCCAGCATTAATAACAAGTTAAAAAAAAAAAAAAAGCAAACAGATATCAACAAATGTTGGTGAGGGTGTAGAGAGACTGGAACCCTCATACATTGCTGGTAGGGCTATAAAATGGTTCAACCAATGTGGAAAATGGTATGGAGCTTCCTCAGAAAGTTGGAAATAGAAATACCATATGACCTAGCAATCTCTCTACTTGGTATATATATCCACAAGAAATAAGAGCCAAGACATGAGTTAGATATATACATATTGATGTTCATTGCAACATTATTCACAATAGCAAAAAGTCGAAGACAGCCTAAATTCCCATCAATGGAGGCATAGATAAGCAAACTTTAGTATATACACTCAGTGGAATACTATGCAAAAGTAGAGAATAGTGAAGAATTTGCAAAACACATGGATGAACCTGGAGGACATTATGATGAATGAAATTAGCTAATCACAAAAGGACAAAAATTATATGAGCCCATTATTGTGAAAATCCAAGGAAAGCTTTTTATGATAAAACAAATGTTCTTTAATCGTTACCAGGGATGGGAGAGAAGGGAGACTAATTCACCAGTTAGATAATGGACACATGCCAACTCAGGTGATGGGGAGGGCAATATACAAAAAAAGGGAGGTTGGCAGAAGAATGATCAAGACGGGTAAAGACATACAGGGAGTTATGAAAGTGCTAAAGGGGATAGAGGTAAATAGTGTCATATACATAACCTTGGAACAACAGTGTTAGAAACATGGACAGATACAGGCTTAACAGGCCTAGGAGGAAGAGTGGGAGTATGCCCACAAATATATAAGGGTTTGACAATATTCATGCATGGGTATTTACCTTTGCTGCAAATATACCTATGAATGTTGTTGTTAAGGTCCACCTTAAAGCGACCCTGTATAAGGTTTCCAAGGAGTGATTGGTGGAATGTGTTAAGTGCCATCAAGTCAGTTCTGACTCATAGAAACCTGGTATAGGGTTTCCAAAGAGTGGCTGGTGATCTTGAACCCCCAACCTTGCAGTTCAAACAGATTTTCCAGTCCAGTGCATTAACCCATAGCACCACATACAGGGGGCCAAATGATGAAAACTTAGATATTATCAAACACCTTATGGCAATGAGTTGCTAGGCCTCAGGGCTCAGGATCATAGACTCAGCAGACATCATGGTCAACTGACATAACACAATCCAAAAAGACAATGCTCTACATCCTATTTTGTTGAATAGCCTCTGGAATCTTCAAAGTTCCTAAGCAGCTATTTAAGGTACAACGATTGGTCATTCCATGTGCAGAGGAAAGAAAAGTGATGAGAACTGAAAAGGCTTGGAATCAATTAGTCCAACGGACTAAATGGAACATGTGACTATCAGACTCCACAATACTGAGACCAGAAAAACTTGATGGTGCCTGGCTACAACTATCAAGTGCTCTGACAGGGATCATAATAGAAGGTCTTCGATAGAGTGGGAGAAAATGTGGAACAAAACTCAAAATTCTAAAAAATGATTGGGTTTACTAATCAGAAAAAGACTAGAGGAACACAAGACTATGGCCCTTGGCACCCTCCAGGTCTAGCAAGGAACTCAACCTTGTGGCCCAATTTTCAGCCAAGCAGTAGATAGATATATATGGGAAACAACAACACTACTAAGGCAAGTCACCATGAAATGGTCAATCATTGGAAATAAAAAGGGCAATATTTACCTAAGGACAAAGTTGAGAAGGGATGGGAAGGTGGGTGGAATGCAGATAGGAAGCATTGGGAGGAAGCGTTGCATAGAGGGGATTGCAATGATTGAGATGAACTGAAGTAGGATTTATTGAATGCAAGACTGATGATCTTGTTTGTAAACCTTCACTCAATTCACAATAAAAAGTTTAAAAATAAAAAAGCTAGCATCACTTCTTCAGGAAGATGAAGAGAGTTGTCAGAGGTAAGGGCCAAAGTTCTGCTTCTTATGACTGGTCTTAAGACGTTCTCAAATTTCTTCTCAGTCCTTCTTTATCAACCTTGCTGGTCCTGCTCTCACCTGCCCACTTAGGGTCAGGTTCAGGTCACCTAAACTCATCGATGAAGGTCAATAGATGACATGTAGTTGGGAAGCAAAATCTGTGATTCAGTTTTACTCCTTTTGCGCCAACCTCGGGGCTTGGAGGGGTTCCAGCATATTGCCCCTCAGAAGCCGCATCATGCTTCCGGCTTCTTGGAATTTATGACATTGTGAAGTACTCTACCACAGTGACCTATAAAAGAACATGTCAAAAGAAATGGTATGTGACTTCCAAGGTTGACTCACTTTGAGGTAAGCGAGTCATCAATATTGTGAGATCCCCTGAGAAGACCTGAGGAACGTAGCAGTTGAGGCTTATTAACAGCCCGTACCAACTTCTTAGACAAGTGAGAGAGTAAAAATGGACTCTCCAGGCCATTAAAATCTTTAGATGACTGTAGCTCTAGCTGACATCTTACTTCTGCCTTGTGATAGGCCTCAAGAAAGAACTGGCCAACCAAGCTGCTCTTAAATTCTGACCCACCGGTATCATGTGATAATAAATTCTCATTGTTATTTTAATCCATTGTGTTTTAGGGATATTTGTTACACAGAATTAGGTAATTGAATGTAACTTGAATGAGATAGTAATGGTTGAAAAAGTCAGTAATTATTATATAACCATATTTTCTAGCCATTGAATCTTCTTCAAGTCTCATGAGAACACTGCAAAACATATGTTAATATCCCTGTTTCCCTGAGGCTCAGAAGGTTAAGAAACTGCCCAAGGTTTATTTAGCCTTTCTCCAAGGCCTGTGTGCTTTCCACAATACCACAGGGTTTCTACTGTAGGAATGTACCTGTGGTATGTACACAGTTCATTGTTATCTTGTAGCAACAATATGAATGACCAAAAATGTGTCTTATTTTGGAATTGCACTTACATTTGAAAGTCACCCTTTTGAATTCAACAATTCCTTCTCTGATTTTCTGTTACATAGTTATTTCTTATCTTTTTTTATTTTGTGTCTGTGTGTGTCTTATAACAAGAATAATTTCTTAATTTTCATGAATTGTGCTCAACATGATGCTAGACTAGGGCACATATTAGGCTGCATTCAGTCATGAACTTGACTGAGGCAGGAATGTCAAAGAAGGACATTCTTGGACTTTAGGATATCTATTGGTTAGGTCACGTTTCCATATGATTCTTCATTAATCAGTACTCTAGTCAAAGCTTCTTTCTATTACAGCTGATTTCAAAAAGAGTTCGTAGGTATTTCCTCATTATTTGGTTTTCAATCAATACATCATGCAGAATTTAATTATGAAAAAATACATGGCAAAATTTTTTACTCTTATCCACTCTACCAGTCCTCTAGTTACCTCTTCCAGAAGCAACCAGTTACCATTTTGTAATGTAGTCTTCTGAGTTATTCTAAGCACTTATCTATTTTTATGTCAATATATATGAGTATATGTATATTTCTACATTTCCAAATCTATATCTTTTATATCATCTAAAAATATAGAGTAACAGTGTTTACACATTGTTCTGCATCTTGTGTTGTTTTTCAACATATCTTAGAAATCTTTCTTAATCAGTATATGGAGAGCTAAATATCTGCTTCATTCTTATTTTAACTTTTATTTCTGTTGAAAACAAACACAGCAAAACATACACCCGTTTAAACAATTCTGCATGCACAATTCAGTGACATTGATTATATTCTCTGAGTTGTGCAAACTTTCTCAGCCTCCTTTTCTGATTTGTTCCTCCTTCATTAGCATAAACTACTTGTCCCTGAGTTTCCTTTCAACTATTTCTATTTGCTGTTGTCAATTTGGTGCCATATAGATAGTTCTTAAAAGAGTATAATGCTTGTTGTTGTTGTTGTTAAGTGCCATCGAGTCGATTCCAACCATAGCGACCCTGTATAGGGTTTCTGAGGAGCAGCTGGTGAGCTTGAACCGCCAACCTTGTAGTTAAACAACTTTGCAGTCTGGCGCATTAACACACAGCGCCACACCAGACATTTTTTACTAGGTAAACTAAACTGTTTTGTGTTAAGAAAAGCTCATGGGATATTTTTGGTTTAAGTTTTCAAGAGGGCAATAGTTTTGGGATTTCATCTAGTCCTTATGGCTTCAGAAAGTGTGGAGTCTATGGAAATTTGAAATTTTTTTCTGAGTTTTCCTCCTTTTAATCAGGATTCTTCTATCAAAATGATCAGTAATGGTAGCTGGCATAATAGACTTCTTCTGGTCTTATGGTAAAAGAGGCAATTTTTCATGGAGACAATTAGCCATACATTCCATATGCTCCTCCTATTTCTGACTCCTTCCTTTGTTTTTGCAGGCAAACCAAGATCAACTGTCATGCCTTGAATGACTACCTGCAAGCTTTTAAGACCACAAGCACTATGCAAGAAACATGGAGGTAGGACAAAAGTGCTAAAATCATTACTAGGCTAATTAACTGGGATGTCCCATAAAACAAGATCTTAAACCTCCAAACCAAGAAAGCATATCCAGTGAGGTTCTTTGGTTGTTATAAGCAGCTTAGGCATCTGCTTTTTTGTTTGTTTGTTATTGTTGTTGTTATAAATGCATCTGTCTTATGTCACAGTTTAGGAGGCTAGTGGTTCAGGGTACCAGCTCTAGAGAAAAGCTTTCTCTCTCTGTCAGCTCTGGGGAATGCCCCTGTCTCCTTTCAACATCTGTAGACTAAGAATCGCTTGGAGATCTCCATGTGTGTTGGCATCATTCTTACCCTGGGCCTAGGAGGTTCTCAGCACAGGGAACTTGGGACTAAATAACACAACCAGCTCCTGACTCTTCTTTCTTGGTGATACTGATGTTCCTGATATCTATTCACTTGTTTAATTTCTTTTATATTTCAAAAGAGATTGACTCAACATACAATCTAATCCTATAGATTGTATACTGCCTCATTGACATAACTGCCTCTTGTTAGGTGCCATCAAGTTGGTACCGACCCATAGCAACCTTATGTACAGTAGAACAAAACCCTGCCTGATCCTGGGCCAACCTCACTACTGTTGTCACGCTTGAGTCCATCGATGCTGCCACTTGGCCAATCCACCTCGTTGGGGGTCTCCCTCTTTTTCTCTGACACTCCACCTTACCAAACATGATGTCCTTCTCCAGCAACAGGTCCCTCCTGACAATATGTCTGAAATGTGAGAGATGACGTTTGGCCATCTTGGCCTCCAAGGAACATTCTGGCTGCACTTCTTCAAGGACCAGTAGTTGGAAAATATGGCCTTGATGATAGAAATGATGCTGGAGAACGCATGATAGAATTCTGCAAAATCAATGATTTGTTCATTTCAAATACCTTCTTTAGACAGCATAAGAGACGAGTATACACATGGACGTCACCAGATGGAATACATAGAAATCAAATTGACTACATCTGCAGATAGAGATGATGGAAAAGCTACACATCATCAGCGAAAACAAGGCCAGAGGCAGATTGTGGAACAGACCATTAATTACTCATATGCAAATTCAATCTGAAGCTGAAGATAATAAAAACAAGTTCATGAGAGCTATAATATGACCTTGAATATAACCCATCTGAATTTAGAGATCCTCTGAAGAACAGATTTCATACATTAAACACCAAAGACCTAAGACCAGAAGAGTTGGGGGATGACATCAAGAATATCATACATGAAGAAAGCAATAAGTTATTAAGAAGACAAGAAAGAAGGAAAAGGTCAAAATGAATGTCAGAAGAAACACTGAAACTTGCTCTTCAGCGTAGAGATGCTAACTGCCTTTAATCTTGCTTAATTGACCTCATAGAGGTTAAGATCACAAAATAGAGAATCATGTCTATGAATCAAGGTCTAGTAAAGTTCACACACAGTTTGGGGGCATGCAGTTCAATCCATAACAGGTAGTGTTGACATTTTAACAAAACTATGTCTTTTAACCCAAAAACATGGAACATCTTTCCATTCATTTTAACCTGCTTTAATTTCTTTCATTGTATTTTATAATTTCATTGTATAAATCCTTCACATCCCTGGTTAGATTTATTCCTAGGTATTTTATTCTCTTAGATGCTGTTGTAAATGGAATTGTTTCTCTAATTTTCCCTTCAGATTTCTCATTGTTGGTATATAGAAACCTAACTGATTTTTGTTTGTTTACCTTGCCTATGGAATTTTGCTAAATTCTATTAGCTCTTGAAGTTTCCTTGCATACTTGTTCTTATATATAGGGTTTTTTATATATAGGATCATATTTTCTGGAAATAGGGATACATTTACTTTTTTTTTTTCCCCAATCTGCATACCTTCTATTTCTTTTTCTTGTGTTGTTGCTCTGGCTAGGACTGCTAATACAATATTAAATAAAAGTTGTGATAGTGAATACCTCATGCATTTTAAAGCTATAAAGTGTTTTATTTTATGGATATTATATAAAATAATTTATCTAATCAGTGCCAATTTGATGGATTTGTTTTTATGTGATATACTATTATAGTGATAGTGGTGGCATTTATCCACTTAACTGGTTTTTTTCTTCGTTGACTTCAAATGTTATGGAGGTCGGCATCTTTCTGGTACACTTTATGGTAGCACTACTCATGGGTCATTTGTCAAATGTGTACATGTGCTCTGATTATGAAAGCATATGCTACTGAATGACACTTCTGAGCTTTTAAAATCTGTGGCATTAAGTTACACAGATGTGTTCTATTGCTTAATTCTCCCCTGGTTTCCATTAGTTTGTTTTGTATTGTTTTGTTAATACTCCATACCATGACTAAGGAACCCTGTTGGCATTGTGGGTTAAGCACTGGACTACTAAATTCAAGGTTGGTAGTTCAAACCCACCAGCTGCTCCATGGGAAAAAAATATGGCTATTTAGTCCAATAAAGATTTGTACTCTTGAAAATCCTAGAAAGGGTAGATATAAGTCAGAATTGACCCATTGTTAGTGGGCTTTTTGCTATACCATGAGAATTCCATTGTCTGAGAGAAATCACCCCTTCTGGGTTTCAGTGACCTACATCTCAGTGTCTTCTTTAATCATTAGCAGTTTTTGTTACTGTGTGAAACCACATACATTAAGGTATGTAATTCATAATCCCAGCCTTTGGAGACAAGTATGGCATGCAGAGTAAATTCTGCACTGTTAAGTGTTTACTTATATACTTCTGGGAATTATATTGTTATTGTTCCAAATGCATACTTCCATATTTGGTAAGACTAAAAGGTATGTTCTAAAACAAGAAGACCTGGGTTGAAATCTAACTCAGCTATTAACTAGCTTAGTCAATTGTTAAATGACTTCTCTTGGTTTCAATTCCCAAAAGTAGACCCAAAAGCAAGGATTTGGAAAAACTGCACTTAGATGATCCCAGGAAGGGGGTGGAGAAAAAGGACATGAGCCAAGGGAAAGAAGAGATCAAACATAGGGTGCTTCCTATTGTGGACAACTGTGGCATAATTCAACTAGGGTCCTCTCAGGGACTAAACAGAATAATACAGAATCATTCTGATTGAGGTGGGAGAAAGTAGAGGTATTTACCCACCAGTTTTCACCCTTCATTAATAGAGGGTTGCTCCTAGGGCATTAACTCTCCAGTATTGCAAGTGTTCCATGCACTCTTCTAAGCACACCCCAGGACAGAGAACCCATTCAGACAGAGAGAAACAGGATACTGTTGGTTGCAAAGAAAACTATGTAGGTAGCAAGTAGGTCAAGGGGAAATAAACCAGTATGTTAAGAAACAGCATATACAGTAGTCAAGAAATCTAGTCCTTGACTCTTTAATGAAGCAATTCATGATAGTTCAACATGTAAGGTCTTTTTGAGTACTTACTATTAGCATAAAGTATGCTCAGCACTTGGGACACAAAAGATGTTTTTCATAGAGAGCTTGGAACATGAGGTAAAAGGACACTGATTTTCACTGTTTGCTATTATTGAATTCTGTGGCTGGACCTTTTATATGCAGGATCCTGCCAATCCAAGCAATGATATAGCAAGTAAGCAGAGAGATTTATTCTCTTGTTCAAGGCCCCATAGCAGACAAAGAAATGGTCAACCCATGGTCAACTCAGGTCAACAAAGGGATCAGGGAAACTGGACTGTGTAATCCTAGGTTCTATTGCCTAGTTTAGGACTAAGTGAGATTACCTGGTGTGGCGCTGTGTGTCTGGACTGCAAAATTGTTTGAACAGCAAAGTCAGCGGTTCAAGCTCACCAGCCACTCCTCGGAAACTTGTACAGGGTCACTATGGGTAGGAACTGACTTGACGGCACTTAACAACAACAACAACAATGATAAAGGATCAAGATACAAAAAGCTACTGTATTTCTATTTGCCTTCAACAAATAGTTGGAAATTGAAAATTTAAAAAACACCCTTTACAGTAGCATTGAAAAAGATGAAATACTTAGGGATAAGCCTGCCAAAACATGTGAAGGATGAATACCCTGAAAACTGCAAAATATTATTGAGAGAAATTAAAGAAATATTAGATAAATGGAAAGCTATATCTTGTTCAAGATATTGCTAAAGATGTGAATTCTCCCCAAGACTGACCTACAGAGTCAACACAATCCCAATCAAAATCCCAGCAGGCTTTTTTTTTTTTTTTTTTTCCTTTTTTTTGGTAGAAGTTGATAAGCTGATTCTAAAATTCATGTGCAAAAGCAAAGGACCTAGAAAAGATAAAAATAAAGTTGGAAAGCGGTCACAAAGTTGATTCCATGTTTATCAGAGTAGAATTGTGCTCTCTATATAGGATTTCCAATAGCTGATTTTTTAGAAGCAAATCACCAGGCCTTTCTTCCAAAACATGTTGGGTTGAGTCGACTCAAACTTATAAGCTAGTTTAGCAGCTGCACACATTAACGTTTGCAGCATGCTGAGTAACCTGAAAGAAAAAACGATGGAACTCTAAAAACAGCAAAAGCTGGAGGACTAACATTGATTTCAACTTATTGGATGCCAGTTATATCTACTCCTTGCCCAAAAGGAGACTGTTCAACTGTCCCTCCATGCCAATATTTGGGTTGAAGAATTAGACACCCATACTCAGAAACTTTTATGGTCTGTATGGAGCTTGTTGGGGTCCTGGTGTGGCATTGTAGGATAAATCCATCAGCTGCTCTTCCAAACCCTATACTGTGTCTCTATGAGTGGGAACCAACTTGAGGGCACTTAACAACAACAACAACAATGGGATTTATGAGAGGAGCCCTGGTGGCACAATGGGTTAAGGCTACTAAATACAAGGTCTTAGAGACCCTAAAGAACAGTTTTACTATGAGTTGGAATCAACTTGCTAAGGGTGAGCTTGGTTTGGTTGGGTTTGGTTTCATTATTGAGTTTATGAAGGAGCCCTGGTGGTGTGGTGGGTAAACACTCAACTGCTAACCAAAAGATCGACAGTTGGAATCCACCACTTGCTCATCAATAAAAACATGGCAGTTGGCTTCCATAAAGATAACAGCCTCAGAAACCATCTGCGGGCAGTTCTATTCTGTTCTATAGGCTCACTATGAGTTGGAATCTACTTGGTGGTGGTGGCTTCTGTTTTCAGCTTATATGAAAGGAATGGGTTGTGAATAAAAATTGTATGAGATATTTTATAAAAATCTTGGTAAAGTACTGTTGTTGTTGTGTGCCGTGGAGTCGGTTCTGACTCATAGCGACTCTGCACAGGATTTCCGAGGCTGTAAATCTTTACAGGAGCAGAATGCCTCATCTTTCTCCCATGAAACAGCTGGTAGTTTCGAACTTCTGACCTTGCAGTTCGCAGCCTGATTCGTAACCAGTAGGCTACCAGAGTTAGGCACTGTTTTTCTTTTTTTTTTAAAAAAGTGTAGTATAGAGAAAGGCACAGGCCATATCTCCCAACTTGTCTTTAAATGCCACTGAAAGAACTGTCTTTTGGGTTTATTAATTTTCTCTTTTCAGCTTCATGGAATTTTGCTCTTAGCTATATTATTCCCTGCTATATGCTTGGTTTCAGGGTATACTTTGTATGTTTTTAGTCTTTCAAATAAGTTTTGTTTTCTGGCACAGAATATGATCTGTCATGTGAATGTGTCCTGTATAATGAAAAGAGTGTGTATCCTACTGCTGAATGGAGTGATTATAAATATCAGTTAGATCAAGTTGGTTGGCAGTATTGTGCTGATCCTACTGTGCCCTACCATTATAGCACTGGACTGCAAGATCGGTTTGAATTGCAAAGTCGGCAGTTTAAAATCACTAGCCACTCCTTGCAAACCCTTTACAGGGTCGTTATGAGTCAGAACCAACTCAATGGGCCTTAACAACAATAATATAACCTTTTTAGATCCCACAATATTTATAATTTAGTAATCTGTCCATCTTATCATTTCTTTTTGCATTATTTCATATTTGTCTCAGTATTAACAAAACACATACTGTCAGTTTCATGACAGCAAAATGTTCAATCTCACTAATGAATCTTAGGAGTCCTGGTGTGGCGCTGTGGGTTAATGTGATGGACTGCAAAGTTAGTTTGAACTACAAAGTCAGAGGTTTAAGCTCACCAGCTGCTCCTTGGAAACCCTACATAGGGTCGCTATGAGTTGGAACCAACTCGACAACACATAACAACAACAACAACAACAATGAATCTTGGGAACTTGAAAACACGTAAGTCTGAAAAGTCAATCTAAGACAGGTACCCACTATAGAAGTGATGAAACTGAGGCTCAGAGAAGCAGGGGATAGTAAACACTGTCAGTTCCCATTCTGAGATTGCCAGCACATGCTTCTTGACAAATATGCTTTTGTTTTTACTTTTCAGAGTTCAGTAGGTTGACTAGGTTCAGCTGGGTGGTTAATGCTTGGGGTTCTTTATGCGATTATAGTTACATGTTGGTTGTCTACTGTCTCTAGAATGCTTGTCTCACTCCCATGGGTGATGGTTGATGCTGGTCACCAGCTGGGAGCTCATCTGGGACTGGTGACCAGAGTGCCTACCTGTGCCATGCAGCTTAGACTTTTCTCACCAAGGCCACTGCACTGGGTTCTGAGAAGGAGCTTCCCAAGAGCCAGCATTGTAAGAAATAGAAAATAGAGGTTATCAAACCAGTTAAGGCCTATGTCTGTAGCAAGCACAGTGTCACTTTCGCTGTTTTCTATTGGCCAAAACAGTCAGAGGGTCCACTTATAGTCAACCAAAACCAAAGCCTACTGCTGTTGAGTTGATTCCAATTTATAGTGGCCGTATAGGACAGAGCAGAACTGCTCATAGAGCTTCTGAAATTGTCTTTCTCCCACAGAGTAGTTGGTAGATTTAAACTGCTGACCTTAACGCACTGTGTTACTAGGGCTCTTTTGATGGGAGAGCTGTTGCAGTTAAGTGCTGTCAAGTGGATTCTGACTCATAGCGACCCTGTATAGGGTTTTCAAGGAGCAGGTGGTGGGTTTGAACCACTGACTTTGTGGTTAGCAGTCCAGTACTTATTCTATAGTGCAGAGTGGCATGGTCATGTTGCAGATAAGCATATGAGATAAGAGATATGGTTTTGCTTACTTTGGGATATTTGTACAATGACATTTAGACCATTTCCAGTCATACTTGCCTGTCATCCAATTGCCAGCACTTGTGGCTCTTTGTCTAAGGAATTTCTTTGGCAGCTAGAATCTGTTCTACTGTTGTGGGGCAGGCTTGAAGGGAAGGGAAATTAATACCCTATCCTCATCAGTCCTCCACCAATGATTGACACGAATTGTATAATTCCCTTGCCTCCCAGGTAGAGGTCTACCTGCCTTCTAGATTTCTTTCAGGATTGAGTTCTAATTGTATACAAATAACTTGCCTGAAGGAAGCATGGTGACTCCATAAGATAAGCACTGGATTGAGAATGTCAAGGTCTGTAGTTCAAGGGCGCCAGCCACTCTGAGGGAGAAAGATGAGATGATGTAAAGCCTCAGAAACCTTCCACAGGTTCCTTTGTCTCAGAACCAACCCCACGACAACAACAGCAACTTGCTTGATATTCAGTTTATTGCTGCTTTTCCTTTCCTGTTTCTTTTTTCTGTTCCCCCTGCTAAATTACATCCCGAGATCATCTGAAAAATCTACTTTAACTCAAATCTTTGTCTCATGGTTTGCTTCTGGTGGAATCCAACTCAAGTTAAAGAGTTGTACCGGGCAACAAGCAAAACAAAGGACTGAGCTAATGCCCAATCAGGACTACTTCCCATATTTGTTATATTAAAAAAAAGTTTCCAAATACAAAAGTGTTTAAATTTATTGAGTGGTATGGGAAGGTTTATAAAAAACAACAAATTCAAAATACTCTCTTAAACAAGTCAAATAATTTCAATGAAAATCAGCAGGAGATATTAAATTCTCATTCTGCACTCACACCTCATCAAAAGCAGTATAATGACAAAAAAAAAAAAATGAAGGGGAGAATTAGTTTTTCTCCTTTTGGGTGGCTCATTAAACAAATATTATGTTTTAATTTCCCCCCAAGTTCTTTATGTTGTCTTGATCCTCATTCTATATCTCAGAAGTAGACAACTATAAATTTATAATCCATGCTGTCTGGATTATTCAGGTCATGCTGAAAGTCTCCAGTTTTTAAGCAAAGTCTTTAGAAACAATTTTTAGCAGACAATTGCCAATGACCCACTTAACTAGGAGAATTCCCAGGATACAATGTAGTCTCAATCCCTGTCAACAAATGTCACTGTCATTGCCAAATGTATGAAGCCATGCACTACTTGGATAAAGATAGTCAAGACATTTTCCTCCGTTGGCTTATAAATCAAAAAACAAAACAAAATATATCACACCATGTTATGCCCCCCTGCCCCTGCACTAGCTACTTTAGGATTTCTAAATTTCACCCGACAATATGTATGTGTGTGTTGAATATTTTATACCTATCTTTTTGTCTGACGGTGAGCAGGATAGGAAAAGGCAGCCTATAGATTAGTAGGTGAGAAAACATCATAAGAATGGTCTTGATATATTTAATATTGCTGATAATATTCTGTGATAAAATGTAACATGGGGTCAGAATTTCTGTACTTACTCGCTTTCTAAAATTGATCATACTTTCTGGTAGAAAAGGTAAAATGCAATTAAGCTATTAAAGATTTTGAACATGCACTGTCTGGATTGACATTTGTTTTCATTTTATATTTCAAAAGAGAGAATAACTTAATTTGATCTACAATTTGTTTAGAAAACTTTGCTTGCCAATTTAGCTTTATTTTTTAAATAATCCAACAAGGATTATTTTTCCTCAAAGAAAGAGCTGGTTTCCTGTTGCACATTAGTCTTGAGAGAAGGTTGTTGTTGTTGTTAAGTGCCATTGAGTTGGTTCCAACCCATAGCGAACCTCTAGAGGGTTTCCAAGGAGTGACTGGTGAGCTTGAACCACCAACCTTGCAGTTCAAACTGACTTTGCAGTCTAGCTCATTAACCCACAGCGCCACATCAGGACTCCTGAAGAGACTAATTCTGAGATTATATTTCTTTCAAAGACTAATTTTAAACTGGATATTTAAAAAAATATGTTGGTTGATGGATCATATGCACATCACACCCCTTTTGTTTACTGTTTAGCATTCTTCAGACTCAAGTAAGATGATGTGTGCAAAAGCAGTGAATCCGGAATGCTGAGGACCAAGTACCCTCTTATGTGCTACTAAAACAGCTTTTGATTAACACTTGTTTCTTCTATTTATGCGTTTAAATCATACATGAACTTTCATTTAATTAGAAAACTCATTTATAAAGGTCCAATTAATAGGAAAAAGAAAGGGAGAAAAACAACGCCTAGAAAATAAAAACAGTTTTAAAGGGAAACACAAGGATTATTTTTAGGAAAAATCCCAAAGTAAGGTTTTAATTGAAACAGTGCAATTTTTATTTCTCTGAATCTTATAGCAGGACCTTGGGAGTTAGGGGGAAAGTTACAATATGAAATAACTTTGGGGGTGTGGTTCAGTTTATATTTCAGTTGTGTTAACTTCACACCCTTTACAGTGAGTAATGAAGAGCTATAGAATCAAGGCAAATTCATATGCTGTAAATTGAAACTCACTGGATGTCTTAATCATCGTGATCAAAATCCAAACATTAAGAAAAGGGGCCGTGGAGGGATGCGTTTGGCTGTGTGATAAACTCTTGACCAAACTCAGAAGCCCACCCTGAGCTTTACCACTCCCCTCCCTCTCCTCCCGCCCCAGGCAAGAGGCTCCTTCAGCTCGCGTGGAACTCGCTGTGTTTCCCAAGATTGGTTAGACATCCCCACTCCCAAACCCAGGCGCACCCGGACCCCGCGAACAGATCTGAGCTGTTCGGTCCCAATAACTCGAGTGATGATTAATTAGCGACTTAATAATTTAATATAGTGTGACTAGATTATAAGTGTGGGGGAGGGGAGCTCCGTACTCTCCCTGACGCTCTGACAGCGACCCGCTAGCCAGCCGGTCGCCTCCGTTGTCCCAGCTGCGCTTTGCTTCCTTGGTGCCTAGCGCAACTCAGCATCGCGGCTCTTCCCAAGGTCAGTGGGGCTCGGTAAAGGAGGGCGGCCGGCGGAGGCCGGGAAGGGGTGGCAGACAGAAGAAAGGAGGTCTGGTTATCCAACAGTTGGATTTATGCTGAAGAGCTGGTCGCCGGCTCCTCTTAGGGCAAAGGCGCGGAAGGGAGCTGGAAATAGCCCAGGGCGTGGGAAGATCTGTTTAAGTCCCTCCTTCTCTCCTCTGTAGAGACTTAGAGTGTCCCTAGGACCCTGAGGCCCCCAGGAAGCGAAAGCTAGGGGCCCGGCCCGCTAGGTCTTTCTCCGCACCCCCTTCCTTTCCCCCCCGCCCCCCGCATCCCCCGCCAGCCTTCAGCCACCCAAAGACTTGTCTCTGCCCATGCTGTGGTGCCCTGCTCTATCACGTGCCCGGCGGGGTCTACGGCCAGCCCTGGGTTCGGACTCCTCCAGGAGGGGGCATGTTCAAAGTCACGCAAGAGCCTGAAGCCACAGGAAGGCAGAAAAAAGCTAACAAAACTCAAAAGCTTACTGTCCGGGGTTTGTAGCCTTGGTTTATTGGAGAAAAGACGAGCGAATCTAATTCAAACCTTTTGGAAGTTGCCGGAGGAAACCCTTGCTGCAACTTTTTTCTCCTTAAAAAACTGTGTACAGGCTCAGGCGTGGCCACCCTGTCCCCCGGGAGAAGTTTAAGCAGTAGGCTGGGCAACCGCCGCCCGCGTTTACCCTCACCCGGTCCCCGCGGCCAGGACGCAGGCCAGTCCCGAGCGAGGTAGGTGGCTGCTTTTGCTACTGTGTGGGGAACTGCAGCCGCGGAGAGGGACCTTGAGAGGCCACTCGCCACCAGAGGGAACATTGCCTCTTATTTCGTGATCACTTCGTAGGACTTGCATTCAGCTGGAGCCTGAAGTTCCTCCAGAGGCAGGGTGTCCCCAGTAGGCCTTAGGAAACTACACCCCAGGGTCAGTCAAACGCCAACAGGCACTGCCAGCAGGATTTCGGAGGACCGGGCGTCCAGGCTGGTCATCAGGAAATGGTACCCTAGAGCGAACGCAGCAAGCTGAGCCTAGGCTAATGGTTTTGCTTCAGCTAAAGAGAGGAAAAACGCTGGAATCACGGTTCTGGTGCCCGGCGCTTTGGGATCCAGGCTGGATGAAGTGGGCTCCTAGGCTAACTTTCTCGAATCGGCAGGAATTGCCATTTCCCCCCCAAGTTCCTTCAGATATTTGGAAGTAGAGCCTGGAACCCAACCCAAACCAAGCCCAAGCCCACAGCCGTCGAATAGATTCGACTCACAGTAGTCCGATAGGACAGAGTAGAAACTGCCCCATAGGGGTTTTAAGGCGGCAAACGTTTACGGAAGCTGACTGCCACATCGTTCTGCCCGGGAGCGGTTGGTGGGTTCGAACCGCTGACCTTTAGATTAGCAGCCAGCATTTTAACAACTGCGCCACCAGGAATTGCTTCACAATAGAAAACCAGGGAAAGGGATTTGTAAGCAGAGGTCACATACAAGTATATGCATATCAAAACATCCAAGGACAATACAAAAATAAATCAGTTCAGATTGAGCAGAAACATACCACAAATTGGTTTTACAAGCCTCTCTGCCAGAGATGCTCCCAAATTAGCCCAGACCTAGGAATTCTGTATCGCAGCGGTTAAAGCGCTGGGTTCTAACCGAAGGACGGTGGCTTCAAACCACCAGCGGTTTGCCAGGAGAAAGAAGTGGCAGTCTGTTTCCATAAAGATTTACAACCGAGAAACCATATGGGCTTTCTATCGTCTACAGGGCTATACCTACAATTCCAGGAAAATCGGACCCCACAAAACCCACTTGAAAGGAAGGACAGGGGGTGAGAATGAGAGTCTAGGAAGTCTGGTTTACGTAGCGGGATCGAGCTCCCAGAAGTCGTGCCACGTCCTTGGCCGGGTGTGGCTGAAAACCTGGAGGCACCTTTCTCCTGACCCGGTGCTCTAGCCGAACACCCTTCTATCACCAACTGCGCGCACTCTCCCTCAGGAGCGTTAGTACTAAATTCAGAGGCTTTCTGGGCAAGGCTGCTGCTGGTAATCGCCCTCTTGTCGCAGGGACTGATCCTACTGAGATGCAGCCGCGGTTATTGCCCGTGTGCGCTGCAGCTCTACCCTAGGTTTCTGAGCTGCCCCAAGGCCAGGCGCGCAGGTCGCGCTCTTGTCCTCGTTGTTAAATTTGTTGATTACATTTACTTCTCGTCCGTGCTTCTTTCAGATACAAGCTGACTTCCAATATCTGGCTTCCACCCAAAACAGTGGCTGGGGCCTCGGAAGACAATGTAAAAGCCCAAGGCCGATCTTTTCTTCCTAAAGGTGCCACATATTACAGCGTAAATAATGAGCGCCTCGTGGACGAAATACCTTTTTCAAAAATTAAATTTAGGTTGCGGAAACTGGACTGGGAAGGCCCTAGACCAGTAGTGTGTTATTGAATGGAAAGACTCGGTGTTCTTACTACTGACATGGAGAACGAATTTCGCCAAACTGGGTTTTATTTCCTTGATTATCGACAATCGGATGTCCGAAACGTTAAAAACGAATCGATGCTGGAAGACTGTGAGGGCGACGACAGCCTTCAATTCCTAATGGATTCCCAAAGTTGCGGAAGGAGGAAGAATTGGCTTTATTCTCGAATCCACAAGATTACTTAAGCCTAATGATTTCGGACACTTGCAAGATGACGTCGAAATAGGGGGCGCTTTGGGTGACTTTGTTATCTCAACCGGCCAGAACGCGAGCAGTGCCGCTTTTCGCCGCTTCCCAGTGCGAACTCGGGCGCAAAGATTTCGTCCTTGCTCTCAGCCCCGGGGCTGAATACCGTTTAGGCCAAGATCGCGTGTAATGGGAAACACCATCAGCAGACAATTACCCTTTCAGAGGATTCACTTCTCTTCACAGACACTGTTATTTGAGAAATAGGATCATTTGATTTTATATTGCACTAAATAACACCCAGCCGGTTCAAATTGCCAGCTTCTTAAAAACCGCCCATTGGAATAAATTGCAGCGGCGTTTTTTGCTTTTCATAGCAAAGTGATGGGCACCCGGCGGAACTTCTAAAAATAACCAAAGTCAGTCCCGAGCAATCGCTATTGTTAAGAACAGTTCTGCCACCCTGCAGGGAAAGGCATTGGACCACTGGGTTCCCAGCTACCGCCCTTCTGCCTGCCAACTTTGAGATCTTTAACTGCTTGGCTTTGGAACTAAA
This sequence comes from Chrysochloris asiatica, assembly GCF_000296735.1. Lineage (NCBI taxonomy): Eukaryota > Metazoa > Chordata > Mammalia > Afrosoricida > Chrysochloridae > Chrysochloris > Chrysochloris asiatica. The sequence goes on along the minus strand of NW_006408557.1, from coordinate 11,732,084 downwards.
AGGCACTGCCCCAGCAGACCGGGAAAAGTACCTAAAGCCACACTACGCGTCAGATGGGTGGGCGCGCAAAGCCACCTCGTCGGTGCTTGGTTAATTTCTGCCAAGGGGGCAGGGTATATTTTAGAGGGCCGGGGCTTTGGAGAATCTGTTCATTGAAGTCTATTATATTCGTGTTAATGTATTTCAGGAAAGCCGAAGTAGATTTTCGAGTGTGCTGACACACTGCCTGCAGCTTGTATGCGTTTGAAGGCGGTCGCGGGCCTGGGACTCCCCATCCCGGGTGTGCGCCCTCCAAGCGCTCGAGTCTCGGATTCTTAGAGCAAAGCCAGCCGCCCAGCCGCGCCCGCTTACCCGTGTGCCTTTCGGGCCTGCCACCCACGGCGGCCCCTCTCCCACCTCTGCATCGGCGCCAAGTCAGAAGTCGGGGCTGGGGGGATCTGGCTAGGGCAGAACAAGGAGAGTCACACTGCGACTTCGGTGCAGACTACAAGGGAAGACAGGGAAGGTGAAGGAAAGAGCAAACGGGGCAAGCTGACTGTCAGGGACATTTCAGAAAGCAATATATTCTTGAATTCTGGCTCGAGTTGCGATATAGTCATTGACACTGTTTGGCTCTGTGGAGTCGATCTACGCCCTTCTTTGTTTGTTTATTTTTTTAAAGTAAGATTTCATTCGACAGTGCTTGCTTGGTTCATTTGTACTAAGGGGCAGGGTATATATTTTAGAGGGCCGGAGCTTTAGAATCTGTCCATTGAAGTGTTAATTAGTTTATTTCAGGAAAGTCGAAATAGATCTCTCCAGTTAAATTGAAAGCCGATTCCAATGTTTCACCTGTGAACCCCGACGTGGGGCGGGGACTGTAAGGAACTTTATAAAGAGTTGTCAGTCTCTAAGAGTGTAAGCTTTGGCAGGAGGCTTCCCTTTCCTAAATAGTGGGACAGTCCAGGGAGAAGAGAGTTGTGGGTATGGGTCTACAGGAAAGATTCTAGGCACTTTGAGAATGGAAAATTCAGTTGGGATTTTTGCCGGTTTTAGCTCCGGGTCCGTGTCGCTGGGGTGCAGGGAAGATGTGAACGCCCGCCCGGGATGGAGTTGCTGGAAGCCTGGCGGTCAAATGGCTTTGGCACACCCTCACATTTCATTTGGCCATGCCTTGCGAACCCTGAGCCGGCATGCTGCCCCTAGACATTTTGCCAAGTCACTCTTTTTGATGGCAAATAAAAGTCCCATCCCATCTTGGAGGCCTGTGAGTGTGCCCAAACTAAGCCCTGGGCCACTGGCCTCTGACACCGCCCTCAGTGCCAGGGAAGGCAGCCGCACTGTGCAACTTTCTACGCCACTTGGAGATCTGATCCTGTGTATCACAGTCCCAAAACCCTGAGCCTGTACACCCGAACCCAGAGATTGAGAGGCTTCATCCGGATCCTACCTCAAACCCCTTCTTACTCACTCGGTCCCCGTACCGCGCGCCCCCAGCGCGCCTCCAGCCTCCAGCACGCAGAGATGGGGCGCTCTCCACCTCGTCCCCAAAGAAGTGGCTTTTCTAGGAGGCAGGAGACGGAGGTGAAATTTGTAGGAGCTGGAAACACTTCTTTTCTGGCTCCATTTTCGTTTGAAGCCGCAGAGATAGGAGTGGAATAGCTACGCGAGCTTCGCGGTTCTTATGTCCGACTTATGTCTAAGGCGGACTGCGTCTGCGGGCCTTCCCTCCACACGCGCAGGGAACTGTCTCCCAGCCAGAGTTCAGGTCGTCCTCCAGACCTGTGTGAGGCAATCTTGAGCTGGCTCAGGCCCGGCCCAGGAGTCCTAGGTGAGGGCGGGGAGGACCAGTTGTCTGGGCCTCTGTTTGTTCTGGCCTTAAGTTTGCCAGTGACCCAAAGGTCAGCTCCTTTGCCCACTATTCGGGCCTCCATCCCATCCTTGTCTCCGCAGTAGGGGCCCCTAACGCTACCCTCCTTTCCTGCCCTCCCCACAAGTCGCCACGTTTACCAGCGCGTTTTGTTTTCTGGTCGGATTCTCGGCTGAGGAACAGTAACCGTGCTTGCCTCCGAAGGACGTTAATCAAGTAATTTCCCCATTCCAGCCCCATCAAATTGCTCTTTAGCTGTTGAACCGCGGAGTTTTGCTCGCCTTTTCACATGCTAATCACGCCCATTCAGCAGCTCTCCGTGGGGCTGTTTGTCGCGGGATAAATCTCCTTGTTTGCCGGCTGCATGATTAATTGATATTGTTGTCTGGCTTTTGTGGGCTGCTGCGAGGAGCTGAAAGACCGTGAGTCGTGGCTGCGCCAGGGGCCTCTGGCGACATCACTGCGCTGCCGAGGTCCCGGCGAGGTCGGGCCCGGGATGATGACATTTTGCGCCCGATTTGGTTTTCCTTATTAGAAAGATGATGAAAGACTCGGAGTCCCAGTCTTAAAACCCACAACTGGGGCGCAGAAACTGCACGGCGTTTAATCTACAAGTTGAGACAAAGCCCAGGACGTTTGCTCAAGTCAGAGAATAGAGTGGGTGTCTCTTCACGCAGCAGATAGTAAATCGCATTTCGGTCCATCCGGGATTTCAGTTAAGAGTGGAATACGCGAGCTGTCACCGTAGTAGCCTGTTTTTTCAAACAACAAAAAATATTTTGTTTGGGGCTGTAAAGAGTAAAAACCCTTAGAAAATCAGTAAGAGTAAACCAGAGCTCAGATGGTAACCTTGTAGGCAGAGGTTGATGAACCGGCGCCTGCAAAGGGGTTTGTAAAGGCTTCTTCAAGGCTGACGCCGAGAGTTTCGGTTTGTGGAAGCTCGCAGTTCTGATACCGAATCGTCGGCTAAAATGAACCCGGGGGCTAGTGCTGAGCTTGCGCGTCCACTAAGGCTCGCGTCTGCCTGCAGGTCAATGGTTGTTTTTGTTGTTGTTGTTTTTTGCCGCGTCGGGTCCCTGATCCTAACTGTATTTTCCCGCTGGCGCCAGGTGTGTAGTCAAACCAACAAATTCCTCCGCCCTCTCACCTCTCCCTCCCATTCCTGTGCCCTGGAGTTTTTTTCCTCTATCGACATCCCTGAAAACTTGGAGATTCAATTAAATAATTCCAGGTACGCGGTGCTTATTGCAAATATTTCCTTTCTCGAGTTCTTAAAAAGAGAGAGAGGGGGAAAAAAATCCCAAAAACCTGAAAGAGAATAAAAGCAACTGTCGTGTCCGCTTTCTCTGTGCTGGGGGTAATTGATAGGCGCCATCGGAGGTCAGAATTTGCATAAGAATTAAGAGCAGTAAATTAATTTAATATTCCGTGCACATCTCCAATTATTCCTGGAGACCTTTGTTTCTGCGGCTGCCAGAGAGGGGATTCAGCTGCTCTTCAGTCAAACAACATCTGTGCGGTTAATAATTTGATAAACAGCTCATACAAATAGTTTCTGAATTATCTGGCAGTCCCAATGACTATTCAGTTTGGAAACATTTTGGCAGGGTCCTCAGGCGTTCTCCCAGGGCCTTAGGCCTCTGCCTTGACAAATGTCTTATCTTTTAAACATCAGCAGACGACAATGCATGAAATCAGCCATTATCATTAAGTAATAATCCTACCCTTAAACAACAACAAGAAAAAATACCCCGGTAAACCTGGTGTCAACACAGTGTTGCTAGGTTGTCTATTCAGGACCTCAGGATGAATAAATATGCTAGAGGAAGGAAGGGGTCGGGCAAAGAACCACCTGAGGGGGAGGGGAAGATCTGGGTGTTGCGGAAGGACTAGATAGAGGTGAGTAGATTGCTTTTCTTTAATGTCACAGATTAAAATTGAGTGATTTGATTTCTGTATGGAAATATGTATAAGGAATGGCCATGATGGTTGTTAGTGAAACAGGGCAGCTGGGTGGGGGGCTCCCTTCATCGCTTTGCTTCTTGTAGCTTTCCATTTCCTCCATTTCCAATACCACATGCAGGTATTATTTATCCCCAAATAAATACATAGAAAAATAAATTGAGTAACCAGAAAATAGGCCTGGATTATCTTGACTGGTTATACTCCTTAACAGACTTCTTACCATTTCTCTTTTTGACCACAATCCCTTAACGTCCTCCCCCTCCCCACACACACACCTTCATACTGATACCAGCTTCCCACAAAGCACACGTCAGTGAGAGGGAAGTGGAGAGGGCATAAACCCCCCACCCACTCTGCCAAACGTCGTGTTGGCCCAAACTAGGAAGGAGACATTTCTAGAATGATGACATCCTGCTATCAGAACACCGGACACTTTCCCTTGGAACCCTTTTCTCCACACTGAAGATTTCATGCTGTGATTATGATTCTTTATCATTCTAGCATCCACAGAAGGGTCCTGTTCCTGATATAAAATCTAGAAAGGAATGATTTGATCTTGAATTAAACTGAAAGACTGCTCTAATTCTTGCATGCTGCATGTTGCAGCTAGTTGTATTTACTGCAAGTCTGTGTTTACAGTGGAATTTTTCTACACTGACTATCTCTGTGTCTATATATTCTCACATGTTTGATGTATACCCCTCACTCATTCAATATTCTACTATTTCCTGTACTGACAATCTAAGTACTTGAAACCTTGAAAACTACCCCCAAGTTCTAAGCAGTTTCAAATCAGTAATATGATAGAACTTTGTCCTTGTGCTCTAAAGAGCCCAGGGTAGCAATAAGTAGGCAAATCCTTCAGACTATAGGTCTAAATACACAAATTTACAATGAATATAATGCTTGCCTGGGCTCAGTTGAAGAATTACTTTTCCAGAAAACAATTCATTGTGTCACGAGAATACAATAGCATTTCTACCAGGCACATCCATTTCTATTTTTAACGTTGTCTTCTTGCATTTCATTAGATTTTTTTTTCCCATAGAACTATAGACACTGCTAGACCTTGCAGGTTTTTATAACCATACCAATTGTCTCTGTTATTTATGACTAGAGGTCTCTTTCTGTCTGCATCCTTTTATTAATTTCTGACTTTGATTCAGATTCTCTAGGCAGAAGAGTGATTTGAAAACATTTCTTAAATGGAACATTATCAATTCTTTTGGGGACCATTCTGATTTTAAACACCAACATATTCAGTTTCTTAATCTGCAGCTCTGATGTTACTCATTTTTATGCACACAACCTATCCCCTTTGGTGGTAGTTCATTTATGCCTGATATTTATCTTCTTTACATTTATTTGACTATTTTTCAAGGCAGTATATGGGCAAAAAATGGCTATTAAACAGGAAGGCGGGGAACTCTGATTATGTTTTTGACTGTGAAAGTAAATCCATAGAACATGGAAATTTTGATATATATACATATATGTGTGTGTGTATAAATATATATATATATATATAAATTTCCATGTTCTATGGATTTACTTTCACAGTCAAAAACATAATCAGAGTTCCCCGCCTTCCTGTTTAATATATATATATATATTATATATATATATATATATATATAAATTAATTAATGAGCCCTCTCCAGAAAAACTGCCTGCATACCATTAAAGTTGATGAGTTTGGAAGGATTATTCTGATAAACACTTGGTTTCTTGGTGATTAGACACATATTTTTATACAGTCTTCTAAATGAGACTGCATTTGAAGGCAGATTTCTGGGTATAACTGAATATTGTTGTTGTTGGGGGGGCTGAAACTTGCAGGAACATTTGAGAAACACCTTACTGTGTAAAGTTTAAATCAGAGGTACTCATGTATGTAGTTGTTGTTGTGTGCTGTCGAATTGGTTCTGACTCATTATGACTTTGTATAGGGTTTCCAAGGAGGGGCTGATGAGTTTGAATCACTGACCTTGCAGTTCAAACTGACAGCGCCACACTAGGACTCATGTATATTGTTGTTGTTGTTAAGTGCCATTGAGTCAATTCCAACCATAGCAACCCTGTATAAGATTTCTGAGGAGCAGCTGGTGAACTTGAATGAGAGGCCTTTTGGTTTAAACCAACTTTGCAGTCCAGCTCATTAACCCACAGTGACACACCAGGACTCTTGTATAATGATTGTTGTTGCTGTTGTTAAGTGCTGTCAAGTCGGTATCAACCCATAGCAACCCTATATAGAGTTTCCAAGGAGCAGCTAGTGAGCTTGAACCACTGACCTTGCAGTTCAAAGTGACTTTGCAGTCCAGCACATTAACCCACAGTGCGCCTGTGTATAATGATTGGAAATACAGTAATAGTTGATGTTCACTAACTTAGACAAGATGGTGGTGGTGGTGGCTGTGTGCCGTGGAGTCGATTTCAACTCATAGATACCCTGTACAGGGTTTCTGAGGCTGTAAATCTTTACAGGAGCAGAACACCTCATCTTTCTCCTGCGGAACAGCTGGTAGTTTCGAACTGTTGACCTTCCGGTTTGCAGCCCGATTTGTAACCACTACTCTACCAGAGCTCCTTAACTTAGACAAGATAGACCCTGGTAATTTTCAGCATAATTTAAGAAAGATGTATACTTTTTATCTTGGGAAAGGTGGTAACAGTGGCTCAGTGGTCAAATTCTCACCTTCCATAAGGGAAATCCCGGTTCACTTCCTGGCCAGTGCACCTCATGTGTATCCACTATCTGTCACTGGATGCTTGTGTGTTGCTGTGATGTTGAACAGGTTTTTGCAGAGCTTATAGACTAAGATGGACTAGGAAGAAAGGCCTGGTGATCTACTTCCAAAAATCAGCCAATTAAAACCCTATTGATCACAACAGTCTGATCTGCAACCTATCCTGGGGATGATGACGGACCTGTTGTGCATAGGGTAACCGTGAGTTGGGTCCAACTTGTAGGCAGCTAACAACAATAACAACAACAATATATTGGGTACAGTTAAAGAATGATCAAGAGACAGAAAAGTGATTTAAAAAATTCTGTGCAATCTCCATTGAGGATAAAAGGATTTTTATAAGTTCAGATATGAAAACGATGCAGAACCATTAGACATTTTTTTCCAATAAAAACCAAACTCTTCCAATTCATTCTCTTCCATATATGCTAAGTTCAACCCCAAATCTAATAAAAACTGCATTTGAAAATGCAATCTAGCATATAAAAGTTATTGTCAGGATCCACTTTTACAAACCTGTCTACTCTCTTTTTACTCCATTTTAATAACGAAATGAACTTTATTGGGTGGATTTTGCTTTCTAGTATTTACATCTGTGATCTCAGGCTCAAAACAACCAACTTCAGCATGTGTCAGCTTTTGGATAGTGGAAGCCATGTAAACTAGTCCAGGCCCTTCGGAGATGGTTGTAAAAGTGCCTCTGAAGCTCGTAATGTCAGCCAGCCACATGGCCTTTCCTCTCCCTTTCTTATCCAAGGAGCTGGACGGGCTGGACAAGTTGAGCTTCATATAACTCCAGGGTATTCTTCGTATCACTGCTGTTATAGGTTCTAGTGGATGGTAGTACAATTCCTTGAGGAAGGGATTTCATTTTAAAATATCTTCCAAAAGGCTGCATGGGCTAGCAGTGGAGTTGGCTGACCCTACTTTAAAAAGAAGGTCATGGATCTAGAAGAATCCTGATCAAAAGAGGGAATTTTTATGACAGAATATTACACTCCCATGGAATGCTGACTTTATGAAGCCACAGAAGCTGGCTAAACCCCCAAAGTTATTGCTCTGAGATAATCTCTAAAGCTTATACCAAAAATATTCCCTGAAGTCTTCTTTAAACCAACACATTTGTTGCTATTTTTAAGTGCCATCAAGTCACTGCTTACTCATAGAAGAACTGTATAGGTTTTCAAGGAGCAACTGATGGATTTGAACTACCACCCTTGTGGCTAGCAATCCAGTACTTATCCTACTGAGCCACACCAGGACTTCTTCTTGGTAGTAGTCAATCCCATAGTTTAGCTACATTAGTAAAGGATGTCTGCTTAGCATTGTGCTCTTTAAGAACTATCTGTATGGGATCAAACAGACAAAAACAACTTGAAAGGTTAGATAGGACACTTAGGGGCCAGTGAATTTGTGTTAATGGGGGAGGAAAATGCAGAGAAGGAGAGTAAGAATGGTTGCACAAAATGTTACTGAGCTGTACAGGTAGAATTTGTTAAACTGGTGTATGTTCTCAATCACAACAACAAAATAATTATTAAAAAGAGAGAAAGCATCCATGTGCAGTTGAGAGCCTCCTATGCTATTTGCTTTGGTCAGGCGGTCCAATCTAGCAGCCTCTTGCAAATCAAACCTGAGAGAGGGGTTTTTCAGACTTACTCCTCTTTGCTGTCTCTGTGATGTGGGGATGGACCTTGCAGAACACCAGTATCTTTAGTATAATATTTGGAAACCCAAACAAACCAACAAAGTCAGACCAGTTGCTGTTGCGTTGATTGTGACTCATAGTGACCCTAGTGTGTCAGAGTGGAATTGTGTACCATCGTTTTTTATGACTGATTTTTTGTAAGTAGATAGATCCCAGGCTTTTTTTCCAGGGTACGGCTCGGTGGACTCAAATCATCGATCTTTTAGTTAGCAGCTGAGTACATTAACCATTTATATCACCCAGGAACTCAGGATATTTGAAGACTGTCATAATCTGGTTGAAATCCAAGTGGAATTAGAAGGAAAACATATGGACAGAAGGTGCATAGTTCTTGTTGTCCACTAACTAGCTGCAGCCACTTGGACAGTTGCTTAATTGCTAGACTCCTGTGTACCAGTTCTCACCAGTTTATTCTCTTTTTTTAAGTGGGCACGTGGACTAGGTTTTATAACCTCCCTTTGCAGCTACGTGTGACCAATGTGGTTAAATTCTCAACAATGGAATGCAAGCAGAAGTGATATGAACACTCACCATTTCTCTTTTTCTTTTCTTGTTGGCTGGAAATGATGTTAACCGATGGCAAAACTTTTCCAAAGAACTAGCTTCCTGAGGTAACTTCTTGGAGCAGAGTCTGTCCTCCCACCTCACCCTCGGCTGTTTTATGGAGAAAATTTATATTTTGTTTGAAAAACTGTATATTTTGGATCACTTTGTTACAGCATATCACCTAACATAACCTACATCCTGGCTTTCTTTTTCTGCTCTGTAAAATAAGAGTACAGTAAGTTTAAATTTCCCCTAAAGCAAGACACTTATTGGGATGTAATCTCAGAAGATACCAAGAGGGGAGTGGAGTTGGGAGACAAGGAAGGGCAGGTAAACTTATGTTTACCACTGTGGGCAACGGGGATTTAATTCCATGGAGGGAACTCTGAGAGACAGTGTACAACAACTGCCATAAAGCAAACTCCCTACTTGTATGTTATCTCTAATCATCATGCAGTAGCCTCAACTGGTCTTCACTACCTCATGTCAGTTGTGATCCAAGAGAGAGAAAGTAGAAGATTCTAGTTCTTTTCAGGTCTCTGTGGCCAGTAGTCCTAAAATGTCATTTCTGTCTCATTCTATTTATCAAAGAAAGTTACAAAGCCTACCCAGATTGTAGGGGAGACAAAATAGATTCCTTTTCTTCATTGGAGAAGCTGTATGTGTATAAAGTAATGAGAGGAACTGATGGCAGCAATGTTTGTAGATACTATTTATAATATCTGTCCACCCTTGGTTCACTTATTTAAATCCCAAAGACATACTTCTATACTATGAAATGCCTTTCCCATTATCCAAGGGTTTTCTATTCCCCTTGAACTCCTAGGGCACCTCTTAAGAAACACATTTGTTTTGTCCTTAATCATTTATTGTCTTGTGACACTTTCTATTGCTACTTACTGCTGACTATTTGAAAATGTAGTTAGGGCTTCAAGAATACTGAGTACAGTTCTGCACATGTAGTCAATGTATACCTGTGGATAAAATGAAGGAAAAATAGAAATAATTACTGGGGAAAAGGAATGACCAGAAAGAATGTTGTTAAGATTTAAGTTAATACAGCTGATTTTCAGATTTCAGATTTTATGTATTTAATTCATCTAGACCTCTCAACTGTTGATTTTGAAAATCAGATAATTTTGAAATCTTCCCAGTCTGGGTGAGACTTAGGTGACATACATATACATGCAGGGATGGCATTACCTGTGACTGGAATGTGTCTCCTGGAACACACTTGGAATATTTTCCCTTTCCAAAATATCATCTCCCCTTCCTCTGATGTTAAGCACTGTTTTCTTTTAAAATGTAAATATTAAAAGTGGGGCAAGAGGGAGCAGTATAAATCTGAATCTCTGATGTCTTAGTGCAAATGAACTGATGAGAGCAGTTTTTCTCTTCTTTTACAGCAGAAACTGAGACAGAATAAATGTGCAGGAAGATTACAGGCTGCGGATGCTAAAGGAAAGAGAACTGGGAAAGAAGGGTCCCTGTCAACCTTGATGGGACTCTCAATTCATTCATTCCAGTTGTCCAGAAGACATTGTAAATAATGCACCATCTTTGACATTAGGAAATGGCTACCATTCTCTCATGAACAAGAGAGAAAAATGGAAACATGAATCAAGGGCAAATATTCTAGAATCTATGAATATGTTTGGGTGGGTTTGCAGTAAGTTGGATACGCATTCCTTAAATTTTCAGCATCCAATCTCCTATGCTGTGATTGGATCCTTGGTTATTAGGTCTTGAAAGGCAGAGTAAGTCTTAAAAAAATTTGGTCCATGGTGTACATAGGAAGTGAATTAATTTTTCTTTTTTTAAAAAAAAGTATAGCAAAATTGAAATGATTGTTATTGTTGTTAAGTGCTGTGGAGTCAGTTCTGACCCTGTATAAAGTTTTGAAGGAGTGGTTGGTGGGTCTGAACCACCTACCTTGCAGTTGGCAGTCCAGTGCTTGTCCTATAGTGTTGCACCAGGACTATAAGATCCCAACATTGATAAGATTTTTTTTGTCAGTAGATTGTCCCTACTGATTAGAGGAGGCTTTTCTATAATCCTCTGAACATCTTCTTGTTGTTCCCCAGCCCCATGTTTTAGAATGCCTTGAATTACCTCTTTTGAACCCAAACTTTCTTTATTATATAACTCAAATATCAAATGTGTATAATATGATGGTTTCCATGCATTATCACAACTTGTTTCTTTGCACATTGATGTTAGGTGGCATGTAGAAAATGCACTTAACCAGATTCTTGGAAATGTGTAATGGATACTGACTCTAGGGGAGACAGTGAACAGGACCACGGTTTAGGTTCTGCCTGTCACCAGTCACATAAACTTTAGCACCTCTGAAAACTCCACTGGATGTTTAAAATGTTTTTCTCATTTGCAAAAGTGAGAATAACCATACTTGAAGTCAAAGGATTGTATGATTAGTCAGTAAATGTATGCTAAGTTTCTAGAGGTTCCTTAGCACAAAATTATGATTAATAAATGACATTTAAAACAAGATTCCTTTTTTGCCACTTACCATCCCATTATTTCACTTTATCACCGTGTTTGGAGATTTCTGTATGCATTTTCCATTAACCATCAGAAAATATATGCAGGCATGTATCACTCATAAAGATGGAAGAAAACTCCAGAGGATAAGAATGCTGCTTAGTTTGGTAATTGCAGGTAATTTTCTGGTATCGATTTGGTGGGTTCATAATGAAAATGAAAATTTTAAATTACAACAGAAGATTCTCTTTTGTTGCAGAAATAACAGATAAGCCAGTTATAAAAACTGGTAGATACCCCTGGATGGAGCTCTATTTTCTGTCTTGAGTATTCCATTCCACTGGGTGTTCTCACTGCTGCATCCTCACAATATATTGTAAGTTTGTGAAGGAACTCCTTGAGCCTTTCTTTGTGGATGACTTCTAATGCCACATTAAGACCCTTTCCTTAGATGTGAATTTTGATAAAGTAATCCTATTTATTCCATCTTTGACCAAATGTATCCACTTGTAGTGTGTCTCCAAAAACAAATCAAGATGAATCCTTCCAATCATCTCATTCTCTTCCAAAGCTACTTGTTGATTAATTTACAATGTCTTCCATGGGCTTTTTCATTGAGCCCAAGTAGCTCAATGAGGAGTCTGTTTAGGTGGAACTTTCTCAGCCATTTGTTAGAAAACCAGGACTAAGACACTCCAGAAAGAATAGAAAGAACTCAGTATCTTCACAAACCCCTCTCTCCAAAAATTGGAAACAGAAAAATAATCTCAGGAAAAATTTAGAAATTAAAGAAAAATAAATTACCAAACAAATCTGGGAGGGGCAGTGGAGAATTGCTAAAGATGAATGTACTAACAGATGTTCCTCTTTGAAGGCAGTTAGATTCTTGAGTTTCATTTCATTTCACTCATTATAGTATGTGTTTCTTATCATTTTCTTCTAGGAAAAGGAAACACATTTTTTTTTGTTTTTTTTGCATTTGCTTTATTAAATACTACAGGAACACCCATTGGAGAGTCATTCCCCATGGCACTAGAAATGCAAATGAAATGTCCTTTTTTAATATATTTGGTTGAGATAACACAAATGTTCAGCTGAATCATTAAACTTTATCCAAACAATATTCATAAAAGTAAACCAAAGTTATTTTATATTCATAAAAATAAACCAACATCATTAAAGTTATGTCAGTAGTCACCATTAAAGGGAGATGGAAGTCAAGTTTACACTGAAGAATGTATTCAGGTTGAAACCACAGCTTCATCTTCACATTTTTTTTTAGGGGTGGGATAGGGCTGCACAATCTCTTTATTGGGTTTTTAATCAAGTTGCTTTGCCATTCTTTCTTTTATGGAGCCATAGAAGTGTCTGGAAAGAAAGATTAAAATAGTCCTGTATAGTTGCGTGCAGTAGCTATGCCCACATAAAATATGACAGCCTTCTCCTTAGGGCCCATATGTAAGCGAAGAGAGCTGGATAACTAACCACATTTACACTCTCTGCCCTGAACAAACCGAAAAATGAAACCCATTACTGACATGTCAGTTCCCATGCATAGCAACCATCTAGAACAGACTAGAACACTACCCCATGGGGTTTCCATAATTGTAATCTTTATAGAAGTAGATCACCATATTTTTCTTCTGAGGAGTGGCTTCCTGACTTTTTGGTTAATAGCCAAGCACTTAACCACTGTGCCACCAGGGTGCCTTTGCTGTGCATGTTGTTGTTGTTAAGTGCCAAATCAAGTCAGTTCTGATGGTGACCCTGTATAGGGTTTCCAAGGAGCAGCTGGTGGGTTTCCAAGGAGCAGCTTTGTGATTAGCAGGACAATGTTGATCTAACAGCATCACACCAGGACACCTTGGCTGTGCATGCTGTTGTTGAGTGCCCTCAAGTCCATATTGCCCTTGTATAGGGTTTCTGAGGAGTGAATGGTAAGCTTGAACCACCAACCTTGCCGTTCAAACCAACTTTACAGTCCAGCTCATTAACCCACAGCGCTGCATACTGATTATAAATTACGTAGGCTATCTCTGATGCCATAAAATAATAAAAGGGAGAAGTGGGAGAGGAGAATTTCTTTTCTCCAATTGATTATGAACCTAATGCATACCAAGCAATACAGCAATGAAGCTCAGATTTCCTGTAACAGAGGTAACACACACACACACACACACACACACACACACACACACACACACATTTACACACTGACAGGCTAATGGCTACTTTCCCAAAGAGTGGTTAGAAAGAAGTAGTAAATGGGACTGTGTTGATGCTGGGAGAAGACCTGGGCAAAGATCAAGATACCCAGCAACATATCGGATAACACATAATTGGCAGGTCACATCCAAATGAGTGTAGTCATGCATCACTGGGCAGGCCTTTGCCGATGATAAAGACACTTGTAAACAATTCAGCCCCAGAACATGGCAATAATATGTTGATCCGGCGTGTAATGAGGTGTTCCTGGAATCAATAAGCAGTCATGGAGAGCAGGGAGCAAGGGCAGTGGCTGTCTTTTTGATGACCTTTCCTCACTACCGAGGACCTCATCTCCCCTGAAGAGGACTTTTCTCATTTTGCAGCAAGCTCAGAGTGTCAGAACTTCCATTTGCAGCCAGCAAATGAACAGCCAGGCCCTGCATGCTAATGAAGTCCAGGCTATTTTGCACCTTTTCATCTGCACATTATGCTCTTGACTCTGGAGAAGGTGGGAATTAGGCCGGACCCTGGTGTCAGACTGCCTGATGGCTCTGCTCCGGAAAACTGGTAATTGAAGCTGATGACTGATGCGAGGGAGGCCTGAATTTGGAAATAAACAGTTTCAAGCACTGCATGTCATTTCTAGAGAGACTGCTGATAGAATGGAAATGAGCTCTGTTTCTTGAATCTAATGCAGTTTCTCAGCAGGAAAAACACTGTCTTTTAGACAACAATGCCAGTCATTAAGATTTAAATGTTCTGGTGATAATAGAAGAACTAGCCTCAGTATTCACAAACAGCACTTATGTAAATGCCTTTCAAAACCCAGATCTACGTTTAATCCACACCCAAGAAGATAGCTGTGTTGGAAAGCAGAACAAAATACAATTCTTAGTCTATAAATATCATTCATAGGGAGGGAGAATAAAACAGTAAAATTGTTGGCCAACATGTCACAAAGCATTGCCTGTCAGTGCCAGCAAACACAGTAACTCTGTGTTGAAACAATGAAAGGACATTCAGAAGTCTACAATAAAAATATCTCCAAGTCATGCTTTTATTGGTTATTTTTGCATGCATGTCTGTATTTCATTCCAAATAGTGTACTGCCCTACCTCTTCATGTGCAAATAGCACAAATATTCCCTTATATGCACAAGCTATATTTGGAAACTGAATTTCATGCATAATGCTATAATTAAAGCCCAAATTTTGATCCATTTGCTTGCAATCTTTTTAAAGAAGCTATTTTATATTGGGTATGTGCTAAGGTAAAATACCCCAGATTTAAAATTCATCTACATTGTTGTTGTTAAGTGTCCTCTGGTCGGGTTGCTTCTTTTAAAATTTGTTTAAGAATTAATAAAATTCATCTATAAAAACCCTTTTGTTAAGCCTCAAACAATATAAAAACAATCATCTGGATGAGAGAAATTGTCACCTTGTAGCCAGTACAGAGGCTGATGGAATCTGCTGAATCACAGTCAATGGTGTTCATTATATTCAGTTGAGAACAAAGGAAATCATCACAAGATCTTGATTGGTGGCAGGTCCATTCATCACTGTCACAGGTGAGACTACAGAGTAGGGAAGGGACCATATTTGGGATATGTACCTAACTGCAGGTTAAAAAGGTTATGGTTGTTGTTAGGTTCCCGGGAGTTGGTCTCGACTCATAGCAACTGTATGTATAACAGAACTAAACATGACCTGGTGCTGTACCATTCTCACAATTGTTATATTTGAAACCCTTGTTTCTGCCACTGTGTCAATACACCTTGTTGGGGATCTTCCTCTTTTTTTTTTTGCTGACCAAGCATGATGTTTGTCAGTCCTTGGTTCTTTTAATATTGAAATTGAATATTGAAAATACCATGAACTCCCAAAAGAACAAACAGATCTGTGTTGGAAGAAGTACAGCCAGAGTGCTCCTTGGAAGCTAGGATGGTTAGACTTCGTCTCTCGTACTTTAGACATATTATCAGGAGGGACCAGTCCCTGGAGAAGGATATCATGGTTGGTATAGTGGAAGGTCGGAGAAAAAGAGTTGGACCACCAATGAGATGGATTGGCACAGTGGCAGCAGCAATGGGCTCAGGTGTACCAACGTTTGTGAGGTTGGCACAGGACTGGGCAATGTTTTGTTTTGTTGTGCACAGGGTCACTATGAGTTGGTACCGACTTGATGGCACCCAACAACACAATAATTCAAGTGCATCCATTATTCTATGGTCTAACTTATTTATTGTTCAACTTCCATATGCATATGAGACCATTGGAAATACCATGGCTTGAGTCAGGCACACGTTAGTCCTCAAACTAATATCTTTGCTCTTGTACATGTTAAAGAGACCTGTTGAAGCAGATTTGCCTAATGCAATACATTGTTTACTTTCTTGACTGCTGCTTTCATAAGTGTTGATTGTAGTTTCAAGCAAAATAAAGTCTTGGACAACTTTGATCTTTCCTCCATTTTTCATGATGTTATTTATTGGTCCAGTTGTGAGAATTTTTGTTTTCTTTACATTGAGGTACAATCCATACTGAAGGTTGTCATCTTTGCTCTTCATCAATAAGTATTTTAAGCCCTCTTCACTTTCAGCAAACAAGATTGTATTATCTGCATATTGCAGGTTGCTAATGAGCCTTACTCTAATCCTGTTGCCATGTTCTTCTTCATATAATCCAGCATCTCAGATTATTTGCTCAGCATATAAACTGAATAAGTATGGTGAAAGTATACAACTCTGGCATACACCTTTCCAGATTTTAAATCAATCAGTATCCCCTAGTTCTGTTCTGTTCCCACAGTATTTGTCCTTTTGTGATAGGTGAAGTAAGGCAGGGGTGGAGAGTCTAGTTTCTGTTTGCTAAAGGCCTCACTCACTTGTGAAATACATTATTAAGAAATAATAGTACATTTTTTTACAGGACAACCTAAAGTCCAGGTGGCTGAAGGCATATGACCTCTTGAACAACCAATGGAGAAGAAAAACATTTAGTTGGGGGTTGCAAAATATATATGATTAGCAAGATAAAATAGGATGGATACTTCCTCTTGGGGGTCTTCAGTTAATTTATTTAAACCACGGACTTACAGAAGAACAAACAAATCTGTGTTGGAAGAAGTACAACCAGAATGCTTAGAAGCCTAAATGGCCAGATTTTGCCTCTCATACTTCTGACATATTATCAGTAGGGACCAGTCCCTGGAGAAGGATGTCATACTTGGTAAAATGGAGTGTCAGTGAGGGATGGATTGGCAATGTCGTAGCAACAATGGGCTCAAGTGTAGCAGCAATTGTGAAGAAGGCACAGGGATAGGTGGTATTCCATCTTGTACGTAGGGTTGCTGTGAGTTGGACCTGACTCGATGGCACTTAACAACAACAACAAGTGTTCTTTTTTAGGGCAAGCTGTCCCTCCCTTATTTACCCATCAATAGTCATGGATCACTTTCTCAGAAACAGAAATGGAGGCTAAGGTAAGATGGAGTCCAAGCCAATCCTGTGTCAGCCATTTTAATTAGGCCAAGTGCCTCAGTGTCAGAGTGCCCTCTTATAGGTATTTATGTTATTTTCTCTTTAGCATACTTTATTGTTGTTGTTAAGAGCCATTGAGTTGGTTTTGAGTCATAGCTACCCTACATAGTGTTTCCAAGGAGCAGCTGGTATGTTTGAACTGCTAACCTTGTGGCTAGTTGTCCAGTGCTTATCCCACAGTGCTACACTAGACTATTACTAAACCCATATCAAACATGAGAAATTGTTTTAAAGTCCTCTCTCTAATCTGCTGAGATTAATTGACTATTGTGTTGTATGCTTTTAATTCACTATAATGCTTATAATGTTTGAACACAGCCTTTCACATTTTTAGGAGGCTTCAAAAATCATTTTAACTAGACTCTCCAACCTAGTTCTTCCTGTGTAGGTAAAACACCTTCATAGTGAAAATTATGAGCCCCTCAACAAGGAGAATGGGGCCACTCTTATTTATCATGGCAGGTTGGGAATGATTTATAAGGAACCATCAGTTTGCTCTTTTCTTGCATCTCTTCCCCAATAGAAGTGAGATTTTTATATTTTGGGCTCTTTTCAATTTAATAGTGACATACAGAATTCTCAAAGGCAGGCTGTGGTTTGTTGTAGACATCAAGGATATCAGCATAACTTGAGAGGAACCAAAGATAGCTTGGGTGTTATTGTCATTTCAGTTTAAAGGTAGCAAACCTATCTCCTAAAGGATCAACAATAAATTATTTCAACATTTCAAAAATATAGATAAGTAATGCATATCTAATAGCATACTAGTGGATCCTAGATAGATTAATGAATATTCAGCAATCCTTTGCATGGAGTTTATGAAACTCGACTAGAAGGTTAAATATTACACACACACACACACATCTACTCCTCACTTTGATGATGTTACTTCATTCTGACATTATTCCTGGGTCTCATTGGGTCTCCCACAGCATAATGTCTAAAAAAGAGGGAGAAAATTGGTGTCACTAAAATGTGGTAATGATAACCACAGAGGCTCTCTGGTATGTTGTTACACATACACTAGGAATTCAATATTTTTATAATAGTTTCTTACATGTTCAGAGCCATGCTGATTTTTTTTTGAAGAGCTTTATGTATCTGACCTCACTGGACTCTTATCACAAGTCTATAGCACAAGGGCCTATTTTATAAGCATATGACAAGGGGGAGGCATAAAAAATTATGTGATTTTTCTAAGATCATAGAGCAAATACAGTGGTGAAGCCAGGATTAAAATTTTGCGTTGATGAACATTTGTCATGTTCTTTTCTATAAATTCATGCCTCCCTGTATGCTGTCAATAAAGAAAGTTATGTGCTACTAATGCATTTGTACTTTAAAATTTCACAAGCACTACCTCTTTTTTCTTTTTTTTTTTTTTTTTGCTATTATGAGGTTTAAATTGTTTTACTTGAAAGACAGTCCATGTAACTCCAATTGTTCAAACCAGAAGAGCTAGGAACAAAAATGTTCTCATCTTTAATGACTGCCAACAGACACATTTAGAGCAACAGCATCCTTTTGTATTTCTATAATAAAAGGAGTGTTTCCCCATAGTTTAATGATTAAGAACATTGGACTGGCTTTGATTCAAGCCCAGGCTCCATCACTGTTTCTGTAATAACAGGAAAGCAGAATGGACCATGTTTCGATCATATAACCTGAATTCCATAAATAAGTAGTGCAGGGTGGAAGAGAACAGACTTCATGATATTATCAATGCCCCTGTTTCCTGCTCCACCTTCTTAGAACTTTGACCTCCAACCATCTCAAATTTGCCTCATTGGTCAGAGAATGATTGCTGTAATTTTAGTCATATAGCCTGAAGGAAGAAGACAGAAGGAGGGAAAGGCAGAAGTACCAGGTGAGTCCTCTTTCTCAAGGACCTTTGTGTCTATGCTCTTTGCTAAGAACTTAAATGCATGGGTATTTCTAGCTACAGGCAAGGCTGAGAAGTGTAGTTTTGTGGTTTGTGGTGGCACATTACTACTCCCTCTGTATCCTGGGCTCTCTTACTAAGGAAAAAGAGGGAAACATATATTGTGTAATTTGTTGGCAATAAAAATTTGCTGCCACAAACCCTTGAATCTGACCTAGTTACATGACTTGTTTAAGTCTCAATTTTCTCATCTGTCACACAGGGAAAAAACAGTGGTAGTGGCCCTTTGCTCATATCTTTTCAGGATAAAATGAAATAATTTACACATACATATATAATACACATATAAGTATGTTGTTGTTGTTAAGTGCCATCAAATTGGTTCTGACTTATAGTGACCCTGTATAGGGTTTCTGAGGAGCGACTGGTAAATTTGAACCACAGACCCTGTGGTCCAGTACATTATCCCACAGTGGCACAGCAAGACTCTCTCTCTCTATCTATATTATAAAAATGGCTGCAGCCATACATTGACAGAGAACTTCCAGAGGTTCAAACTGGATTCAGAAGAGGATGTGGGATGTGGAATGAGGGATATCATTGCTGACATAAGATGGATATTGGCTGAAAGCAAAGAATACCAGAAAGATGTTTACCTGTTCTTTATTTGCTATGCAAAGGTTTTCAATTGTATGGATCATGACAAGTATGGACAACATTGTAGAGAATAAGTATTACAGAACACTTAATTGTGCTTATGAGGAACCGGTAACTAGACCAAGAGGCAGTGGTTCGAACAGAACAAGAGAACATCGAATGGTTTAAAATTAGGAAAGGTGTGCACCAGCAGTGTATTCTTTCACCATATTTATTCAATCTGTATGTTGAACAAATTATCTGAGAAACTGGATTATATGAAGAAAAACATGGCATCAGGGTTGCAGGATAATTTATTAACAACTGGCAATATATAGATGATACAACCTTGCTTGCTGAAAGCAAAAATAACTTAAAATACTTATGGATGAAGATCAAAGACCACAGCTTTTGGTATGGGTTGCTTCTCAATTCAAAGAAAACAAAAATCCTCACCACCGGGCCAATAAATAACATTCATATAAATGAAGAAAAGATTGAAGTTGTAGAATACTTCATTTTGCTTGAATCAACTATCAATACTCACAGAAGCAGCAGTCAAGAAATCAAATAATGTATTGCAATAGGCAAATCTACTGCATAAGACCTCTCTAAAGTGTTGAGCAGATATTGCAGTTTGAGGACTCAGGTGCACCTGAACCAAGTCATGGTATTTTCAATAACCTCATATGCATGTGAAAGTTGGACAATGAATAAGGAAGACAATAGAAGGATTGATGTATTTGAGTTATGGTGTTGGAGGAGAATATTAAAAGTACCATGGACTTCCAAAAGAACAAACAGATCTGTGTTGGAAGAAGTACAGCCAGAATGCTCCTTGGTAATTAGGATGACCAGACTTTGTCTCTCATACTTCAAACATATTATCAAGAGGGATCAGTTCCAGGAGAAGGATATCACATTTGGTAAAGTGGAGGGTCAGAGAAAACGAGGAAGACCCTCAGCTAGATGGATTAGCACAGTGGCAGCAGCATTGGGCTCAAGCACAGCAATGATTGTAAGGTTGGCATAAGACTGGGCAGTGTTTCATTCATAGGATTGACATGAGTTCCTGCAGACTCGATGGCACCTAACAACAACAAATATATATATATATATATATATATATATATATATATATATATATATAGTGCTAAGTGTGGTTTGGGAGGAGGTTGGTAGGTTTGAACTTCTGACCTTATTTATCCAACAGCACCACACCAGGACTCCAGCTCTTCCTTGTAGTTGTATAGATATGCTATCACAGATAGAATTATACTTCAAGATAGATCTTGAAATGTTCTTTTTGATGATGAATGCAATGCCATTCCTCTGCAATTTGTCATTTCCAGGATAGTGAACCATGTAACTGTCAGATTAAAAATAGTCACTACACATCCATTTCAGCTCACGAATGCCTAGGATATTGATCTTTATGCTTTCCATTTCATTTTTGAGTCTGGTTTCTTCCATCTAGCATGATTCATCCATATTCGTAAATGTGGTTGTAGTTCATCATACCATTCTGTATAGTATTTTATTGTGTGAATAGACCACAGTTCATGTATGTATCCTATTTTTGATGGGCATTTGCATAGCTTCTATTTTTCATTTAATTCTTTTTTTTTAAAAAAAAAGAGGATTATATTTATATATTGTGTGCGTTGGGATTTATGGGAAGTACAAATGGTAATGTGCTTGTCTGCTAACTGAAAGGTTGGAGGGCCAATTCTACCCATAAGCATGATGGGAGATATACTTCCAAAAACTTAGCCATTGAAAGCCTTATGGAGCACAGCACTACTGTGATACACATGGGATTATCGTGAGTTGGGATCGACTTGACAGTTACCGGAAAATTCCAAACATGTACATAAATAAATATGATTACTTGTATGGTCATTGTTCAGTTTCAACAAGTATCAACATCTGACATTTTGTTTTAATTAGATTATAATTGTAATTTAATAATATTTTAAAAGGAATAGGCCAACCTTCTTTTGAATTATCTTCAAGGTAAAAATATCTTATTTTCTTTTGTATCTTGGAATGTCTATTATGAGTACTTTTATGATGATACCATACAGTCTTATTACTTGAAATACCATCTCTAACAATAACAACAACAATAACAACAATCCATCTCTAAGTTTATTTCTCTAACCCAAACTCCTCTGGTGAACTCCAGATTCATGTAAATCCACCTACCTCATTGACATCTCTGCTTGGGTGATATCTCACATCTGGTTCCTCAGAAGGCGTAGATTTGTGTATGAGTGATTTAAGTCCTCTTTCTTAACTGCTTCTAGGAGACAATAGCAAGGGTGTGGAGGAATTAGAATAGAAGCAGAAAGGGTGAGGAAATCAAGCAAGAGCAACATGACCCAAAGTTCTGTTGAGGTGATATTGGCCTCATCCCACAAGGATGCTCTGGAGTGTGAGCCATACCTTGGAGCATGAAACCTGGGCAACTATGTTCCTGAACATATCAGTCATTGTCTAAGGACTGTCTGGCTGTGACACAAACTCCCAGGTACCTTCAGCCTGGCAGCACAACACCAGGAGGGTCTGCTTTAGAGTTTATTAGACTGCTCAAACTTCATGTTTCCAAAACAAAACTTTACTTCACCCCTCCATTCTGTCTCCAGAATCTATCTTTTCAGTTCCTTACACAAATCATCCTCATTTTTAAAAAACATTTTATTGTGAATTGGATGAAGGTTTACAGATCATCAGCTTTACGTTCAGCAAATTATACACTTTGTTTAATCTCAATGATTACAATCCCCTCCCAGCAATAGCAGTTACCCTACTTTCTTCCAGCGGCTCCATTTACAATTTACATTTCACAAATGAGCAAAGCAAAAATATTTGATGTACACTCAAAAAACAAAAAAATGTTTATTCATTTAAATGTCCAAAGGGCACATTCTGTCAGCCAGACTCCTGCCTGCAGGCACACAGCCTTTCTCAGTCAATGGGCCTAGAGCCTGCGACTGCTCTGCCTCTCCATGCCTCTGCTACCATCTTTGCTGTCACCATTTTTGTAGGTAGGGATCTCATACTCCATTCATGCTTTTCCTTCTTGATAGTTCTGAGATCATCTGTTCCAGAAATGAAAGATTAACTACGCCTCACTTTTAGTTACACATCTTCTACAATTACAGTTGTGATAATCACAATTAATCTTGCTTACAATTACTCACAGTTGAGTTACAAAATCCTACCACTATTTTCCTCCATCCCTTTTTACCAGATCCATCTGGAAAAGAGGGAAACTATTCAGTGGGGAAAGGTTCATGTAATTTATTTGCACCCTTTCAACCCATTCACACCCTATCCTGAATGTACTAGTTTTACTTTACAGTACACTGCTCTTGGATCTGCCCAACGTTATGACTTGGTGTGTTTGAGAGAGCTCAACCTTGGATGGGCTGCTCTAGCTGTACATTCATTTGCTGCTTTATTGTCAGATTCTCTATCTTTACCAGGGCCCAGAAGCCCACCAGGTGCAGTTTTTCAGTTTTTGAATGGTGTGAAATCCGACACTGCTAATGGTATGAACTCTTGGTTCTACTTTGTGCTTCTTCTACTTGGGCTTGACACAGACTCCACAGGAATCTTCTTTTGAATTGTATGGTCCAAATGGCAGAACTAGCCTGCTGAGAAACTCTTTCTACTCTGAGCCTCATCAAAAGTAAATGTCTTTTGCATCATTTGGTAAAGTGGGTTGGAAAAGTATTCCAAGTAGAGAATATTTTCAATCCAGAACCCAAACAGACTTACCAGGTATTTTGTTGTTGTTAAGTGTCATTGAGTCGGTTCTGACCCATAGTGAGCCTGTATAGAATTTCTGAGGAGCAGTTGGTGAGCTTGAACCACAGACCTTATGGTTCAAACCATTTTTGCAGTCCAGTGCATTAACCCACAACACCACACCAAGACCCCTACTTTTGTTGTTGTTATGTGCTGTGGAGTCATTTCCGATAGCAACCCTGTACTTGGTTTCCGAGGCTGTAAATCTTTACGGGAGCAGAAAGCCTCATCTTTCTTCTGCGGAACAGCTGGTAGTTTCAAACTGCTGATCCATAGGTTAGCAGCCCGATTCATAACCACTGTGCTACCAGAGCTATAGTATAAGACAAAATAATTTGTTTTTTTCTTTTGGAGGGGCATGTGTCAGACCACTAAAAATGTTTTTGAGGTAACAAGCTCCTGAATCTTCATAGGACTTATCTCCCACTCTCTGGAGTGCATGTGTCTTACTTCATGCTTATTTGATCCTAGTAACATAATGTCATTGGATCAATGTGAGTTCTGCAGGTTACTGAACCAGTCAAGGTCACAATGGACTATGGAGACTTCAGTTCATAGATCCGAGGAGGGCATGTTTACATCTAAGGCAAGACTCCTGGTGTGGCGTATGGTCAGTACTGGATTGTGAGCCACAAGGCCAAGTAGTTCAAATCCACAAGCTACTCCTTGAAAAGTCTATACAGTCAGAACTGACTCGATGGCACATTACAAGGCCAGACTGCAAATTTGTACTTTTATCCATCTCTGGTGGTTATAAACTGCTTCTGGCAATTGTTCTCGATAAATCTGGAAAATAATATATTCTCTAGGAAATGGCTGTATACTGTGTACTTGAAGAATATTACTTTGCTCTAGCAAAGATACCATATCTAGCACAGCAACTGCAATCATGGTCATGTCTTAGCTGCATTTGTACTTTGATCCTTATAACTTTCTAGTTGTTGTTAGGTGCTGCTGAGTTGGTACCAACTCATAGCAACCTTATGCACAGCAGAACGAAATATTGCCGGGCTTTACACCAATCTAACAATTGTTGCTATTCTTGAGCCCATTGCTGTTATCACTGTGCTAATTCATCTCATTGGAGGTCTTCCTCTTTTTCTCCAACCCTCCGCTTTACCAAACATGATATTCTTCTCCAGTGACTGACCCCTCCTGATAACATGTCTGAAGTATGAGAGACAAAGTCTGGCCATCCTGGCTTCCAAGGAACACTCCGGCTGTACTTCTTCCAACACAGATGTATTTGTTATATTGTCAGTCCATGGGACTCTCAATATTCTCCCCCAACACCATAACTCAAATGCATAAATTCTATTGCCTTTTTTATTCACTGTCCAACTTTCACATGCATATGAGGTTATTGAAAATACCATGGCTTGGGTCAAGAGTACCTTAGTCCTCAAATTGACACATTTGCTCTTGAACACTTCAAAGATATCTCATGCAGCTGATTTGCCCAATGTGATATGTTGTTTGATTTGTTAACTGCTGCTTCCATAAGTGTTGATGGTTGATCTGAGCAAAATGAAGTCTTTGGCAGTGCCAATCTTTTCTCCATTTATTTTGATGTTATTTAGTCATCCAGTTGTGAGGATTTTTGTTTTCTTTACATTGATGTGCAACCCATACCAAAGGCTGTGGTTGTTGATCTTCATCAGTAAGTATTTTAAATATTTTAATTTGCTAAGTATTTCATCAAGCAAAGTTGTATCATCTCCATATCATAGGTTGTTAATGAGTCTTCCTCCAATCCTGATGTTATGTTCTTCATTTAAGCCAGCATCTCAGATTATCTTCTCAGCATACAGATTGAATAAGTATAGTGAAAGAATACAACCCTGGAGCACACCTTTCCTGATTTTAAACCTTTCAGTGTCCCCTTGTTCTGTTCAAAAGATTACCTCTTGGAATATATACAGGGTCCTCATGAGCACAATTAAGTATTTCAGAATATTCATGCTCTACAGTGTTGCCCATACTTTTTGTGATCCACACAATTGAAAACCTTTGTGTAGTCAGTAAAGTACAGGTAAACATTTTTCTGATAGTCTCTGCTTTTAGCCAAGACCCATATTAAGTGAGCAATGATATCCCTTGTTCCATGTACCTGTCTGAATCTAGCCTGACCCTCTGGCAGCTGCCTATGTACTGCTGCAGCTGTTTTTGAAGTATTTTCAGCAAAATTTTATTTGCATGTGATGTTAATGATACTGTCAGATGATTTCTACATTTTTTTGGTTTACCTCTCTTTGGAATGGGCACAAATATGGATCTCTTCCAATCAGTTGGTCAAGTAGCTGTCTTCCAAATTTGTTGGCATAGATGAGTGACTGCCTCCAGTGCTGTCTCAGTTTGTTGAAAGATTTCAGTTTGTATTCTATCAATTCCTAGAGCTTTATTCTTTGCCAATACCTTTAGTGTACCTTGGACTTCTTCCTTCAGTATCACTGGTTCTTGATCATATGCTACCTCTGAAATGGTGAACATCGACTGTTTCTTTTTTGTACGGTGACTCCGTGTGTTCCTTTCATCTTCTTTTGATGCTTTTTGCATCATTCAATATTTTGCTCATTATTGTTGTTGTTAAATGCCATTGAGTTGGTTCTGACCCATAATAACCCTGAGTAGAGTTTCAGAGGAGCAGCTGGTGAGCTTGATCTGCTAATCTTGCAGTTCAAACTGACTTTGCAGTCTAGCGCATTAGACTACAATGCCACACTAGGACTCCATTTTGCCCATAGACCCCTTCATATTTCAAGTTGAGGCTTCAATTTTTTTCATTTCTTTCATCTTGAGAAATGCAGAGCATATTCTTCCTTTTTGGTTTTGTAACTACAAGTCTTTGCACATTTCATTATATTATTTGACTTTGTCTTCTGGAGCTGCCCTTTGAAATTTTCTATTCAGCTCTTTTACGTCCCCATTTTTTTCCATTTGCTTTAGCATCTCTATGCTGGAGAGCAAGTTTCAGAGTCTCTTCTGGCACTCATATTGATCTTTTTCTCCTTTCTTGTCTTCTTAACGATCCTTTGCTTTCTTCCTTCCTGTATGATGTTGTTGATGTCTTTCCACATCTCTTCTGGTCTTTGGTAATCAGTGCTTGTTCTTGAGATGACCTGTAAATTTGCGTGTTCAGTCATTTTGTGGACTTCTTTTACTTTTCTTCAGCTTCAGTCTGAACTTGCATATGAACAATTGATGGTTTGTTCCACAGTCTATCCCTGGCCTTGTTTTGGTTAGTGATATAGAGTTTTCCACCATCTCTTTTCACAGATATAGTCAATTTGATTTCTGTATTGTTCTTGCAAAATTCTATCATGCACTCTCCAGCATCATTTCTATCACCAAGGCCATATTCTCCAATGACTGATTCTTCTTCTTTGTTTCCAACCTTTTCATTCCAATCACCAGTATTTATCAATACATCTTGATTGCATGTTTGATCAATATTAAACTTAAGAAGTTGGTAAAATTCTTTAATTTCATCTTTAGTGGCTTTAGTGGTTGGCACATAAATTTGAATAATAATTACATTAACTGGTCCTCCTTGTAGACTTATGGATACTATCCTATCACAGACAATGTTGTACTTCAATATTTATCTTGAAATGCTCTTTGATGATGAATGTGAAGCCATTCCTCTTCATTTGTCACTCCCTCTATAGATTCAAAATGGCTAATACCAATCCATTTCCACTCATTAATGCCTATCACTTTCTGGTATCTGTCTTGGTTTGCAGAGATATACTGATGGACTAAATAAGGATATAATGGGGATACCCCACATGTCTGTCAGTTTGTTGTACTGTGGTCACTTGTGTATAACTGTGATGCTGGAAGCTTTGCCACTGCCAGCAGGTCTCTTGTGGTGGACTGTTATCAATGGAGCTTTCACACTAAGCACAGACTAGGAAGAAGGAATAAATGTTCCACTTCCAAGGAATTAGCCATAGGAAACCTTATCTGGTATAATGTCAGAAGATGAGCTCATCATATTAGATGACATCCAAAATACAACTGAGGAGGCGCTACCTCCTTACACTAGATTCAACTTTAATGATGTCATCAGAGCAAAGCTTTTGAGACTTTCATTTCCTGATGGGGCATGACTCAAAACGAGAAGAAACAGCTACAAATATCCATCAATAATTGGAATGTTGAATGTACAAAGTATGAATCTGGGAGAATTGGATATTGTCAAAAATAAAATGGAACATATAAAGACTGACATCCTAGGTATCAGACAGAAATGGACAGGTATTGGCTATTTTGAATTAGACAATTATGTAGTTTACTAAGCCAGGAATGACAAATTCAAGAGGAATGGTGTTGCACGCATTTTCAAAAAGAACATTTCAAGATCTATATTGAAGTACAATGCTATTATAGAATACATATACCTATAAGGAAGACCAGTTACTACAAGTATCATTCAAATTTACATATCAACCACCAAAGCCAATGATGAAAGAATTCTACCAACCTTTTCTGTCTGATAGTGATCAAATATGCAATCAAAATGCAATAATAGTTATTGGCTACTGGAATGGGAAAGTTAGAAACAGAGAGGAGGGATGAGTAGTTGGAAAATTGGTCTCGGTGATAGAAATGACGATGGAGATTTTGTGATAGAATTTTGCAAGACCAACAACTTATTCATTACAAATACTTTTTTTCAACAACCTAAATGATGACTATACACATGGACTTCAACAGATGGAATACACAGGAATCAAATTGATTATATCTGTGGGAAGAAATGATGAGAGCTCAATATCATCAGCCAAAACAAGGTAGGGACTGACTGTGAAATAGATCAATTGCTCATATGCAAGTTCAAGTTGAAGGTGAAAAAAATGAAAACCATTTCACAAGAGCCAAAATATGACATTGAATATATCACACCTGAATTTAGAGAGCATCTCAAGAACATATTGGGTGCTTTAGGCACTAATGACCAAAGACCAGAGGAATTGTGGGATGACATCAAGAACATTATATGTAAAGAAAGCAAAAGTTCATTAAAATGATAGGAAAGACAAAAAGACAAAAAAAAAAAAAAGGTGTCAGGAGAGACTTTGAAACTTGCTCTTGAGCTTAGAAAATAGAGTGATTGGAATAAATGAGAA
This sequence comes from Chrysochloris asiatica, assembly GCF_000296735.1. Classification (NCBI taxonomy): domain Eukaryota; kingdom Metazoa; phylum Chordata; class Mammalia; order Afrosoricida; family Chrysochloridae; genus Chrysochloris; species Chrysochloris asiatica. Next base: position 11,703,549 of record NW_006408557.1, on the reverse strand, counting down.
ATTAAATGAGCTGAACAGAAAATTTCAAGGACTGCTCAAGAAGACAAAGCAAAGTATCATCATGAAATGTGCAAAGACCTGGAGTTAGAAAACCAAAAGAAAACATATTGAACATTTCTCAAGCTGAAAGAATGGAAGAAAAATTGAAGCCATAAGTTACAGTATGGAAAGCTTCTATGACCAAACATTTAACAGTCTAGGAAACATCAAAAGAATATTGAAGAAATGCACAGAGTTCCTGCATCAAAAGGAGCTGGTGGATGTTCAACTATTTCATGAAGCAGCTTATGAACAAGAACTGATGGCACTGAAGGAAGAGTCCATTATGCACTGAAGGCATTTGTGAAAAACAAAGCTCCAGGAATTGACAGAATAACAATTGAAATATTTCAACAAACTGATGCAGCACTAGAAGTACTCACTAGTCTATGCTGGGAAATTTGGAAGACAGCTTCCTGGCCAACTGACTGGAAGAGATCCATATTCATGTCTATTTCAAAGAAAGGATGCACAAATTATTGACCAACATCATTAATATTACATCCAATTTTTAAATTTTTCTTCAGATAATTTAAAAAAACAGTGTATTAATAGAGAGCTGCCAGAAATTGAAACCAGATTTAGAAGAGGAAATAGAAGGAGGGATATTATTGGTGAAGTCAGATGGATCTTGGCTGAAAGCTATTATTACCAGAAACATATTTACCTGTGCTTTGTTGACTATGCAAAAGCTTCCATCTTTTTTGTGGATCATAACAAACTATGGGTAATAATGAGAAGAATAGGAATTCCAGAACACTTAGTTGTGCTTATAAGGAACCTGTAACTAGACAAAGAGACATTTGTTTGAATAAAGTCAGGAAAGATCTGTGTCAGCTTTGTATCTTTTCACCATACTTATTCAATCTGTATGCTGAGCAAATAATCCGTGAAGCTGGACTATATGAAGAAGAACATGGCATCAGGATTGGAGAATGCTCATTAACAACCTGCAATATGTAGATGACACAAAGAAGACTTGAGACACTTGCTGATGAAGATCAAAAGATACATCCTTTACTGTGGATTACAACTCAATGTAAAGAAAATGAAAACCCTCAGAACTGGGCCAATAAACAACAGTGCGATAAATGGAGAAAAGATTGAAGTTGTCAAGGATTTCATTTTGCTTGGATCAACAATGAATGCTCATCTGAAGTAGCAGTCAAGAAATTAAACAATTTACTTCATTGGGTAAATCTGTAAAAAACTTCTTTAAAGTATTAAAGAGCAAAGACGCCACTTTGAGAACTAAGGTGTGTTTAACTGAAGCCAAAACATTTTCAGTCACTTCATATGCATAAGAAGGCTAGACAGTGAATAAGGAGGACTGAAGGAAAAATTGATGCATTTGAATTATAGTGTTGGAGAAGATTATCGGAAGAACCATGGACTGCCAGAAGAACAAACAAATCTGTTTTGGATGTAGAACAGTTAGAATGTTTCTTGGAAGTGAGGATGGCGAAACTTTATTTCAAGTAGTTTGGACATGTTGTCAGGAGGGACCAGTCCCTGCAAGAGAACATTATACTTAGTAGAGGGTCAGCAAAAAAAGAGGAACGCTGCTCCTAACAAGATAGATAGACACAATGACTGTGACAATGGGCTCACACATAACAATTGTGAAGATGGCCAAGACCAGGCAGTGCTTGTTCTGTTGTGCATAGGGTTGCTATGAGTTGGAGCTGACTCAACAGAACCTAGCAACAAGAACAGCATACATGGGCAATTTCTTTCTCTTTCAGATCTTTGTTATTGCTGTTGTTCTTAAGTGCCATCAAGTTGGTTCTGACTCATAGCAACAGAACAAAACACTGTCTGGTCCTGAGGTTGTAAAGCTCTAAGTGAGCAGAAAACCTCTTCTTTCTCCTGCAGAGTGGATGGTGGGCTCGAACCATCAACCTTGTGGTTTGCAGTCCAGAATTTACCCTACAAAGCCACTGCACTCTCTTTCAGATCTTTAAGGGTGGCAATACCTTTTGCTCTTCCCCCAAATCTGATATTGTTTCTGATGTAATCAGAACATTGACTAGGGCTAGGGAGGCTGTTTCAGAGAATTTCTCTCCATAGACAGAAGAACCAACGTGGAAACTATGCCAACTACCATATGTGGCGATTTCATATCACTAAATAAGTCCCTGGATCCTGGGGACCCAGGGTGAAGGTGGGAAGGCCTCCACTTATACCTGCTGCCCCTTTCTAAGGGATATAATGATGGTTTGGTTTGTTGGGTATCAGAATCGCCTCAGATCCTGTGGCCAAGGGCCATCAAAATATCTGTGAATTAACTCCTTTTTCTGGAAGGTAACCTGCCAGGAATCATTCTGAACACATTAACCCTTCTCTAGAAAATGTAAATTCAGGTCTCAACCTTGTGTTAGGGTTGAGTTGTGGGAATAGATTCTCAAATTATTTTCTTTCTCCCCATTGTTCATGTTGAGATAGGCAAGCTTATTTTTCCCCACTTATGTGGGAGTTTATTTTTCCCCTGGTTTACCTTTTCGATGAAATGTAGCTTTTGGAGAGTGTCTGCTCGATGGGTGGTGTTTCTCATTTGATTCCCCACCTCAAAAGGGAAAGTTTGGTGTCAGACCAGCTCCTGATTTCAATGTTTGCTGGCCTCTCTAGATTCCTGCTTTCACTTTGTTTTTACCTCTAAGGATTTTACTTGCCTTATCACTTGTGTCTAAGAAAGATTTAAAAGAAATTATCTGGCTTGCTGATTACTTTGCAATTGGACATTATTCAGGATTTGTTGTTATTAAGTGCCTTCGAGTTGGTTCTGACTCACAGTGACCCTGTATAGGGTTTCTGAAAAGCAGCTAGTGAGTTTGAATTACCTACTGCTAAAGTCCATCTCTTTATGTCTTTATGAACGTTCCTTTAAAGATTGTGAAGTTGTCATTAGTTGTATATAAGTTTAGTACTGTTATCTCCTAGTTGGATTTTATCTGTCACCAATATGGAAAATCCTTCCTTGTCTTATTTGTCTTTTAAATCACATTTAGTCTAATAATATTGCTGTTCTCCCTCCTTTCTTCCCTCTTCTTACATTTAGTTGGTAAATATTTTCTTTCTCATTATTTGCCAACTTCCATGCTGCTTACTTTGAACTGTTTCTTATTATTAGATTGTTTCATCTGTATATATAGCTGGAATTTTTTTTTTTAAGTACATCTATAGTAAGATATAGAGTCCTGGTATGGTGCTGTGGGTTAATGTGCTAGACTGCAAAGCTGTCTGAACTGCAAGGTCAGCAGTTCAAGCTCACCAGCTGCTCCTTGGAAACCCTATACAGGGTCGCTATGGGTAGGAATTGACTCTACAGCACTTAACAACAACATAGTAAGATACATCCCTGGTTGTATAATGAGTTGTACTTCTGGTGTGGCTCTGTAGGATCAGCACTGGTCTGTGAACCACAAGGTTGACAGTTCAGGTTCATCAGCTGTTCCTGGGAAACACTATACAGTGTCACTGTGAGTCAGAACCGACTCAATGATACTTAACAACAACAACAAGAAGTGTAATGGGTTATGCATTGGACTACTAGTCAGCCATGGGAGAAAGATGAGATTTTCTGCTTCTGTAAAGATTTACAGCCTTAGAAATTCTATGCAGGGTCTTTATGAATTGGAACTGACTTGCTAGCACACAGCCAGATAGCCATTTGTCGTTTTTTTTTGTGTGTGTGTGTGTGTGAAGTGCCTTTGAGTCAATTCCGACCCATAGCGACCCTGTATAGGATTTCCAAGGAGCAGCTGGTGAGCTTGAACCACTGACATTGCAGTTCAAACGACTTTGCAGTCTGATGCCACACCAGGACACATACCACACAGCGCCATACCAGGACACACACCATACAAAATTCAAAGTTTTTTTGGTATATTTACAAAATAATACAACCATCAACACTATCTAGTTTCAGAACACTTTCATCATACCAAAAAAAAGTCCTCATATTCTTCCTGTCCTAGATCCTGGCAACAACAAATCTGCTTTCTGAGTCTGTGGATTGTAAGTATGTTCTTTTGTGACTGGCTTCTGTCACTTAGCACATTATTTTCAAGGTCTCCATGTTGTAGCATGTATCAGAACTAAATTCCTTTTAATTTTGAATGATATTCCATTGTACGAGTATACCACATTTTGTGTAGTCATTCCTCAGGGGATAGACATTTAGGTTGTTTACACTTTGGGGCTACTATAAAGAATGATGCTACAAACATTTGTGTATAAGTTTTTGTATACAAACAGCATGTGTTTAAACATGTCTCTGCAGACAAGTTCTCTCAGCAATATACATGTTTTAGTCTCATTAGAAGGAGCTCTGGTAGGGTAGTGGTTATGTGTCTGACTGCTAATCTCACAGTCAGCAGATTGAAACTACCAGCAGAGAAAGATGAGGCTTTCTGCTCCCATAAAGATCTGCAGCCCCGGAAACCCAATGCAGGGTCACTATGAGTCGGAACTGACTCCGCAGCACACCACTGCCACCACCAGTCTCATTGGTGGTACTGGTTATGTGCTATAGAGTCGGTTCCAACTCATAGTGACCCTGTACATGGTTTCCGAGGCTGTAAATCTTTATGGGAGCAGAAAGTCTCATCTTTATCCCACAGAACAGCTGGTAGTTTCCAACTGCTGACCTTAAGGCTCGCAGTCCAATTGTAACCACTACGCTACCAGAGCTCCTTCCAGTCTCATTAGGGTGCCTTAAAAAAAAAAAAAAGGAGCAATCAACACAGTGACTTCTGAGGGGATCTATATAGCCAGTTAAATTCATGGCAGAAAGGTCAGTTCAGAAGGTGCTGCCAACTGTTTTTTAGCTTACCAGAGTGTAATTTTGATATATTTTTTTGTGGGACACAGGATTATCACCAGGGCTTATCATAAAGATGTTTTAAGAAAACTGAAATTGAAAACTATATTGGTGAGAAAAACGCCAGGAAAGTTGCACTAGGGAATTTGTTCCCCATCCTGATATTGTACCTGTTCATTCTTCAAAGATATTAAGGACTGTCCTATGAAAATTTCACTGGGAATCTTTATCCCATCCACTATGCAGCTCTGATCTTGTCCCTTCAAACTTCTTTATGTTCCCAAAGTTCAAAGAAGATTTCAAAGGATCACAATCTGAGTCCTTCAAGGACTCAAGGACTGCCATTTTGATGTGACGTAAATTGAGCATTACAGAATTCTTCAGGGAAGACTTGTTGTTCTTAAGTGCCGTGGAGTTGGTTTTGACTCATTGGTTGGTTGGTTATGTGCCGTGGAGTCGGAACCGACTTATAGCGACCCTTTACAGGGTTTCCGAGGCTGTAAATCTTTATGGGAGCAGAAAGCCTCATCTTTCTCCCGCGGAAAAGCTAGTAGTTTCGAACTGCTGACCTTAAGGTTCACAGCCCGATTCGTAACCACTACGCTACCAGAGCTCCTGGTTTTGACTCATAGTGACCTTGTATAGGGTTTATAAGAAGCCACTGGTGGGTTTGAGCCACAGACTTTATGGTTTTCAGTCCAGTACTTTATCCTACAGCACCATACCAAGACTTCCTAGAGAGAAGGAAACACTGCCTTCATATGTTGTTGTTGTAGTTAAGTGCCATCGAGTAGGTTCCGACCCATAGTGACCCTGTATAGGGTTTCCGAGGAACATATGGTGAGCTTGAACTGATAACCTTGCAGTTCAAATGGCTTTGCAGTTTGGCGCATTAACCCACAGTGCCACACCTTCAGAAGTACATAAACCTATATGGAGTATATGTCAAGAAACAACAGCTTCACATTTTGATATCTTGTTTAATAAGGTTTTTATGATTTTGTAGGGATATTTTTTGAATTGCCCTTGTACATAAGTGTGGCATTGTTGATTAGTCTTTATAGGAATTGAAAACTTTTTACATTCCTACCCATTTCTCCACATTGTCACCACCTTTTTCCCATTTAAAACAAAAAATTCTACCCATCTAGTGAATGTGAAGTAATATTTTCTAGTGGATCTGGTTTGTATTTTCTTAATAGTGCAGTTGAACATGCTTTCAATTGCATATTGGCTATTTATATATCTTCCTTGGAAAAATGTTTATTCATTTAAAAATAATGAATTATCATTCTTTTTATTTTTGACTTTTAATCATTCTTCTTATATTGTGGCTACAACTGTCTTATCAGATTAGCAAATATTTTCTCCCTTTCTCTGGGCTGTCTTTTCACTTTCTTTCTTTTTCTAAAGTTTTTATTGTGACTTGAGTAACAGTTAACAGGGCAGATCATCAGTTTTATTTTACATTCAACAAATAATGTACTTTGTTTCGTTACAGTTAACAGTTTTTCTCTCTAGTCATTTCAGCTCTTTTTTATTTTTTATTTTTTCCAACACTCAGGCATATATAATAATTTATACCCCAAAGGGCACATTCTGCAAGTCTGCCTCCTGGCCCACCAACTCTCAGTCCCTCTCTTTCCATGGATCTAGAGTCCTGAGCTTCTCCCTCTCTCCATGTCCCCATCTCTGCCTCCATTTCTGGTGTCACTGCTTCTCTGGATAGATTCCCGCATTCCACTTGTGCTCTTCTCCCTTGATGGTCTTTAATTTCTTTATATTCCCTTATAGCACTTTCTAAGACTTTCAAAACTATATTGAATAGGAATGATAAAGGGCATCCTTGTTTGGCTCCTGTTCGCAATGGGAAGGCTTTCAGTTTCTCTCCATTGAGAGTGATGTTAGCTGTTGGTTTTGTATATATGCTCTTAATTATGTTGATGATTTTCTCAATTCCTGCTTTATTGAGTGTTTTTATCAGGAATGGATATTGTATTTTGTCAAATGCCTTTTCTGCATTAATCGGTATGGTCATGTGGTTCTTTCCCTTTTTTCTTATTTATGTGATGAATTAAACTGATTGTTTTTCTAATGTTGAACCATCCTTGCATCCCTGGTATGAATCCCACTTGGTCGTGATGTATTATTTTTTGATGTATCGTTGAATTCTGTTTGCTAGGATTTTGTTGAGAATTTTTATATCTCTGTTCATGAGGGTTATTGGTCTATAATTTTCTTTCTTTTTTTTTAAATGTTTTATTGTGAATTATATGATAGCTTACATGAGAGAACTTTAGTTTTACATTCATTCCATCATATATCATCTCATTGCCATGGTTCCAATC
>NW_006408557.1:11681543-11693740 GCF_000296735.1 Chrysochloris asiatica | reverse complement strand
GTGAGGTGAAGGTCTTGTTTCAGACTTTTGCATATCATTTTCCAGTTCTGCCAGCACCATCTGTTGAAGAGACTATCCCCTCCCCATGGGATATATTTTGGTGTTTTGTCGAAGATCAATTGGCTATATGTTGATGTGTTAATTTCTGGATTCTCGATTCTGTTCCATTGACCTATGTACCTTTCATTGTACCAGTACCATGCTGTTTTGACCACTGTAGCCATCTAGTGTATTTTGAGGTCGGGGAGTGATAGGCCTCCAACCTTACTCTTGTTCTTAAGCAGTGCTTTTCTTATCCGGAGTCTCTTTCCTTTCCATAAAAAGTTTGTGATTGCTTTTTCCATCTCTTTGAAGAGTGTCGTTGGGATTTGGATTGAGATCACAATATAATTTTCTTTCTTAATGATGTCCTTCTCTGGTTTTGGTATGAGGATTGTGCTGGCTTCATAGAATGTATTAGGGAGTTTTCCATCCTCTTATACATTCTGGAATAATTTGAGTAGACTTAGTGACAGCTCTTCCTGAATGTGTGGTAAAACTCACCAATGAAAACATCTGGACCTGGACTTTTTTTGTTTAGGAGTTATTTTTCTGACCTGGTCAATTTTCTCCTTTGTTATAGGTTTGTGCAAGTTTTCTATTTCACTCTGCGTAAGTTTAGGTATGTCATGCTTTTCTAAAAATGTATCCTCTCCTCTATATTTTCAAATTTGTTGGTGTTCATAATATTCTGTTATTATCCTTTTAATTTCTATTGGTTCTGTTGTGACATCACCTGTGTGGTTATTTGTGTCGTCTCCTTCTTTTCTTTTGTTAGGTTTGCCAATTTTTTTTAATTATTGCAAAAAACCAGCTCCTTGTGCTGTTGATTCTTTCTACAGTTTTTCTGTTTTCTATCTCATTTATTTCTACTCAAATCTTTATTATTTCCTTTCTTCTGTTGATTGTAGGTTTACTTTGCTGGTCTGTTTCTAATTGTTGGAGATGCTGTGTTAATGCATTCAATTTGGTTCTTTCTTCTTTGTGGAAGTGTGCATTTATTGCAATAAACTGTCCTCTGAGCACTGCTTTTGCTGTGTCCCAAAAATTATGGTATGTTGTGTTTTTGTTCTCGTTTGTTTTTCGGAAGTTTGTGAATTCATGTTTTCTTTCTTCTACTACCCAGTCGCTTTTCAGCAGGGTGTTAATCAGTTTCCATGTATTTGACTTTATTTCCTTGGTTTTCCTATTGTTGATTTCTAATTGAATAGCATTGTGGTCTGAGAAGATGCTTTGTAGTATTTTGAAATTTGTAAATTTATGGAGGTTTGTTTTGTGGCCTAACACATGGTCTATTCTGGAGAATGTTGCATGTGCACTGGAAAAGAATATGTATTTTGATGTTTATAAATTTATATACAAGATAACTCAGGATAGATCAAAAATCTAGATGTAAAACCTAAAATGGTAAAGACCATCAAAGAAAAAAATAGAACAAACTTAGGAACAAGTGGGGTCTTAAAAGTTTGTGAGTGCCATGAGAGGCCATCTAAGGTACAACTATTGGTCTTTTTCTTCCTGGAGGAAAGAAGAGTGATGGAAATTGAAGATGTTTGGAAGCAGTTAGTCCAGTGGACTAAAGGACCAAGTGAACATCAATCTCCATGACTCTGAGACCTGAAGAACTAGATGGTACCCTGCTACCAAGGCCAATTTCTCTGAAAGGGACCACATTAGAATATCCTGGATAGAGTCGGTGAAAATATGAAACAAAACTCAAAATCATAAAAAAGACCAGACTTATTGGTCAAATAGAGACCAGTGGAACCCTGATACTATGGCCCTTGTTCATCCTTCCACTGTGGCACTGAACTTGTTCTGGTGGTGCAATTTTCAGCCACACGACAGGTATATAGGTAGGACAATAACACTAGTGAGGCATGAACACTATAGAATGGTCAATCATTAGAGGTCAAAAGGGCAGCATTTAACTTAGTACAAAATTCAGAAGGGTGGGGAAGTCGGGAGGAATGGAAATAGGAAACATAGGTATGAAGTGAAATAGGTGATGGTACATTGGGGGGGATTCCAATCATTGAGATGAAATGAAGTATATGCTTTGTTGAATGCAGAATTGATGTTCTGCTCTGTAAACCAAACCTTCACTCAATTTCACAATGAAAAATCTTGTGCGTTCCCTTTTAAGGTGCAATTATTGGTCCCTCCCTTTATGGAGTAAAGAAGAGTGAAGAAAATCAATGACACAATTAGTTCAAAGGACTAATTGACCATGGAAATCTCAGCCTTTGTGACCTTGATGCCGGAAGAACTAGATGGTGCTTGTCTACCACTAAAGACTGTTCTGAAAGTGATCACACTAGAAAGTCTTGGATAGAGTGGGGGAAAATGTGGAACAAAACTCAAAATCATTAAAAAGGTCAGGTTTACTGATAGAGACTTTGGAACCTGTAAGACTATAGACCTTAGACACTCTTCAGGCTTGTAACTAAACTCAATTTTCAGCCAAACAATAGATACATATATAAGGTAAACAATAACACTAGGGAAGTACACCTTCCTTATAACAATCAGCCATTTGAGATCAAATGAGCAGCATTTGCCCAAAGACAAAGCTCAGAAACAGCAAAGGTTAGAAAAGAAGGAGGAATGGAAATGGGAAACACAGGTTAGAAGTGGATGTGTGATGTTAAATTGTGGGGATTGCAATCAATGACATGAAACAAAATGTGTATGAATTGTTGAATGGAAAACTGACTTTATCTGTAAATCTTCACCAAATTCATGATAAAAAGTATAAAAAAGAAAGAACACCAGATTTTCTAATTAGAAAAGCATTCAGGATAGCAGATTGGGTGAAGTTACAAAAGTCGTCTGGGAGTGACTAGGGGGAAGCATGGTGGGACAAAAAGAGGAAAAGACTGATTTAGGAAGGGGGTTGGATGTGGAGTGGGGATTGTGAGGCAGATGGCAGTGGGTAAGAAGTAAATGGAAATACAGATGCAGATAGTATATTATTCTTTCTCAAATTAAAAAAAATTCTGAAAATAATATGTACTTTCCTATGGATTAAGGAAATCAAAGAATACAAAAGAAATTACAATGAAAAGCAACCCTCCATGTCGCCCCCACATAACTTAACAATTCTCTATCCTTTAAGTTACCATTCTAAATGCTTTCCAACTTACTGTTGTCTCCTTAACTCTAATAACCATGACTTTCCATTGTTGCTGTGAAGTGCTGTCAAATTGGTTCCTACTCATGGTGACCTTGTATAGGGTTTCCAAGAAGCTACTGGTCGATTTAAGAAGCTGTGATAGCATAGTGGATTATGAGCTAAGCTGCTAACCATAAGGTCAGCAGTTTGAATCTACCAGCTACTCTACAGAAGAAAGATAAGGCTTTCTGCTCCTGTAAAGATTTATAGTCTCAGAAACCCTATATAGGGTTGCCATGAACCAGAACTGACTTTATAGCATATAACCTTCAGCACTACCACTGGTGGGTTTGTACTGCTGACCTTGCACTTAGCAATTCAGTGTTGATCCTACAGCACCACACCAGGACTTCATGATTTCCCACTAGTTCATGATTTTTTATTTTTCCACATGTTCTGGAAAACTACTCTTATATTAGATGACAATTTGGTTCATGTATCAATGGCACTTAACAACAACACTGACAATCTCTTTCACCACACCAGGATCTTCTTGCTTTATGAAACCAGATACTTTTTGGCTCTAAATATTTATGTACTTTTTACCTTTTGGCTCTGTGGTACTTTGGATTTACCTGATATGGCTTTCATCCAATTTCTTCTTAATTCCCAGCAAACAATTGGGTGGGCCCATGCAAATAAGGTGTGCAGGAATCTAAGGCTGGATATTGGTTAGTTTAACCATCCAGCTAACTAGGTTTAAGAGCTGCCGTCTCGGAAGCAGGAAGAAAGGACCCCAGGACCACCAAGAAAGAAGAGCATGAGGGGAGTTCAAGATCCCTACCTAGAAAAATAGTCACAGCAAAGGTGGCAGCAGAGGTAGTGGCATGGACAGGGCAGCTGAGGGCTCTAGGTCCATGGACTGAGTAAAACTGAGTGCCTATGGGCATGAGGCTGCTTACAGAATGTGCCCTTTGAACATTCACAGACTGGCTAAAAGAGCTTTGTAATACTTGCCCAAACAGCACAGAGGTCAAGATGCCACATGGCTGAGAGGCAGAAGATAAGAATGAACTGTGCCTGCAGAATGGCAGACAAGAGGAATTCCCGGCTGAAGAACTACTGTGTCCTGAGTTTTTCTGATCCTGAATTATGTTCTGTGTGCTTCCCAAATAAACCCCATAATGGTGAGTATTGTTATGAGTTCTGTGTGGCCATTGCAATGGCTTATCAGAATGCTGTGGGAGGAATGGTTGGTGTCAATATAAGGTAAAGAAGGTTGTAGGGTGGAGACATGTGTGACTTCCACTTCACAGGAATCAGCCTTGGGCTGACTTGAGTTTGATTCTCTTTCTACCTTGTGAATCCAGGGGAATTCAGACATGGTTCCCACATGGTTTTTACAGGCTCAGAATACATTTTTTGTCTTTGATTCAATGTGCATTACTTCAACTGAAGGATAGTAAAATAAAGGCATGTGGGAATCCTTGCATGTGAATGAAATGGAAGTTGCTTTGTATTGTTGTTAAGTGTCGTGGAGTCGGTTCCGACCCATAGCGACCCTGTACAGGGTTTCCGAGGGTGTAAATCTTTACGGGGTAGAAAGCCTCATCTTTCTCCCGCGGAGCGGCTGGTAGTTTTGAACCGCTTTGTATTATAACCACAAAAATAGCAAAATCCACACCTGCTTCTGTGTTTTAATTGAGTGAAAGGGTGAAAGAAACATTGAAATCCTCCCTGGTATATAGCTAAATGATCAGACACTTGGGTAGAAATGGTCTTAAAAGTGGGCCCTCCACTTGATGTTTGGACTGATTTTGATATTTCTAAATGTTGGTTGATGCCAGAAAGAACAAAAAGTTAAGACAAAGCCCATTTCTTCTGTTAGAATTTAGAGTAAGGGTGTGATATTGCACCAATTTTGTGGTCCCTTAGTGAATTTTAGACATTCTTTCTCAGGAGGCTAAGAAATTACATCATGGGGTTGTTGTTGTTGTTAAGTGCTGTTGAGTCTGTTTTGACACATGTTGTTGATATTGTTAGGAACTCTTGAGTCAATACCAACTCATAGTAACCCTATGCACAACAAAATGAAACACTTCCCAGTCCTGCACTAATCTCAAAATCATTTATACGCTTGAGCTCATTGCTACTGCCACTGTGCCATTCCATCTCGTTAGAGTGCTTCCTCTTTTTTGCTGACCCCCCACTTTCCCAAGCATGATATCCTTTTCCAGGGACTGGTCCCTCTTAATAATATGTCTGAAGAATGAAAGACAAAATCTGGCCATCCTAGCTTCTAAGGAGCATTCTGTCTGTACTTTGTCCAAGACAGATTTGTTTGTTCTTCTGGCAGTCCATGATATTCTTAATATTTTTTTCCAACACCATAACTCAAGTGCATCAGTTCTTCTACAATCTTCTTTATTCATTGTCCAACTTTCACATACATATGAGGCTATTGAAAATATCATGGCTTGTGTCAGGCTCATTTTAGTCCTCAAACTGATATCTTTGACCTTGAGCACTCTAAAAAGGTCTTGTGCAGTAGATTTGCCTAATGCAATACATTGTTTGATTCCTTGACTGCTGCTTCCATGAGTTGATGGTTGATCCAAGCAAAATGACTTTAATCTTCTCTCCATTTATCTTGATGTTATTTATTGGTTCAGTGGTGAGGATTTTTGTTTTCTTTACATTGAGGTGCAATCCATACTGTGGTCTCTGATTTTATCAGTAAGTTCTCTTCATTTTCAGCAATCAAGATTGTATCATCTGCACATCACAGGTTGTTAATGACTCTTTCATCAATCCTGATAGCATGCTCTTCTTCATATAACCCAGTTTCTTGGATTATTTGCTCAGTATATAGATTGAACAAGTACACTAAAAGAATACAATACTAACACACAACTCTTCTAATTTTAAACCATTCAGTGTTCCCTTGTTCTGTTCAAATGACTGCCCCTTGGTCTATGTACAGGTCCTTATGAACACAATTAAGTGTTCCAGAGTATTCATTCTCACCAATGTTGTCCATAGCTTCTCATAATACACACAGTCAAAAAACCTTTGCATAGTCAATAAAGCACTGTTAAACATCTTTTTGGTATTCTTTGCTTTTAGACCAAATCTGTCTGGTGTCAGCAATGATATCCCTCATTCAACATCCTCATCTGAAACTAGCTTGAACCTCTGGCAGTTCACCGTCAATGTACGGTTGCAGCCACTTTTGAATTATATTTAGTAAAATTTTACTTGCATGTGGTATTAATGATATTGTTTAATGATTTCTGCATCTCATGGGTTATCTCTCTTTGGAATGGACACAAATATGGATCTCTTCCAAGCAGTTGGCCAGGTAGCTATCTTCTAAATTTTTGGCATAGATGAGTGAGTGTCTCCAGTGCTGCCTGTTTGTTGAAAGATTTTAATTTGTATTCCAGCTATTCCCAGAGCCTTGTTCTCTGCCAATGCCTTCAGTGCATCTTGGACTTCTTCCTTTAGTATCATTGGCCCTTGATCACATGCTATGTCTTGAAATGATTGAACATTGACCATTTCTTTTTGGTACAGTGACAATGTATTCCTTCCATCTTCCTTTGATGCTTTCTGCATCATTCAGTATTTTGCCCATAGAGTCCTTCAATATTTCAATACGAGGCTTGAAAATTTTCTTCACTTTTTTCAGCTTGAGAAATGCTGAACATGTTCTTTCCTTTTGGTTTTCTAATTCCAGGTCTTTACACATTTCATTATGACATTTGGCTTTGTTTTCTCAAATTGCCCTTGAGGTTTTCTGTTAAGCTCTTTTACCTCCTCAGTTCTTCCATTTGCTTTAGCATCTCTACACTGGAGAGCAAGTTTCAGAGTGTCTTCTGATGTCAATTTTGGTATTTTCCTTCTTTATTGTCTTCTTACTGACCTTTTGCTTTCTCCTGTTCGATGTTCCTGATGTCATCCCACAACTCTTCTGGTCTTTGGTCACTAATGTCTAATGTATCAAATCTGTTCTTGAGATGACTTGTAAATTCATGTAGGATATATTTAAAGTCATATTTTGGCTCTTGTGGACTTGTTTTAAGTTTTTCAACTTCTGTCTGAACTTGCATATGAGCAATTGATGGTCTGTTCCACAGTCTTCCCTTGGTGTTGATTTGATTGATGATGTGGAGCTTTCCCACTCTTTGCATGTTGTTGTTGCTGTTAAGGGCCATCGAGTCAGTTCCAACACATAGCAACCTTGTATAGGGTTTCCAAGGACTGGCTGTTGAGCTTGAACCACCAACCTTGTGGTTCAAACAGATCTTGCAGCCCAGCACATTAATCCACAGCACCACACCAGGACTCCCATTAAACCACAGTGCCACACCAGCACTCTTTCCATTGATGTAGTCAATTTGATTTTGGTGTAATCTCATCTGGTGAGGCCCATGTATGTATGTTGTCTTTTATGTTGTTTAAAAAAGGTATTTGCATTGAAGAAGTCATTGGTCTTGCAAAATTCTGTCATGCGATGTCCAGCATAATTTCTATCACCAAGGCCTTATTTTCTGACTGATCTTTCCTCTTTGTTTCCAATCTTTGCATTCCAATGACTAGCACTTATCTGCACATTTTGATTGCATGTATGATCAATTTCAGACTGAAGAAGCTGGTAGAAATCTTCAATTTCATTAGACTTTAGTGGTTTGTGTATAATTTTGTATAATGGAAATATTAACTGATCTTAATTGTTGTTAAGTTCCATCTAGTTGGTTCTGAGTCATAGCGACCTTGTATAGGGTTTCTGAAGAATGGCTGGTGAATTTGAGCCACTGACCTTGTGGTGGAAACTGACCTTGGAACAGAGTGCTTGTCCTACAGTATCACACCAGAAGCCTGGTCTTCCTTGCAGGTATATAGATATTGTCCTTTCACAGACTGCTTTGTATTTCAAAATAGATTTTGAAATGTTCTTTTTGATGATGAATGTGACAGCATTTCTCTTCAGTTTTTTTACCCCAGAATAGTAAACCATGTGATTACCATATTCCAAATGGTCAATACCAATACATTTCAACTCACTAATGCCTAGGATATCAATGTTTATGTGTTCCATTTATAATTTCCAATTTTCCTAGATTCGTACTTTGCACATTCCATGTTCTGATTATTAATGGATGTTTGCAGCTGTTTCTCCTCATGATGAGCTGTGCCACGTGAGCAAACGAAGGTCCTGAAAGCTTTACTCCATTCATGTCATCACAGTCTACTCTACTTTGAGGAGGCAGCTTTTTTCCAGTCATATTTTGAGAGCCTTCCATCCTGAAGGGCTCATCTGCCTGCACTATATCTGATAATATTCTGGTACTTTTCATCATGTTTCAATATTGATTATTCTGGTGTTATCTGACAGTGTTCCACAGAGTTTTCAGTGACTAAATATCCAGAAGTAGTCTGTCTCTCCTTTCTAGTCTGGAACCCATCCACCATGGGTGACTCTGCTGGGATTAAAAGTACTGGCAGCATACATTCTAGAATCACAGCAACACGCAAGGCACCACAGTACGACAAACTGACAGAGGAGTGGTGTTTCTGAGGCTTTAAATCTTCACAGGAGCAGAAAGCCTCATCTTTCTCCCACAGAGTGGCTGGCCGGCTGGCACCTCAGACCTTGTGGTTCACAGTCCATTGTTTATATGAAACCACCACGCTCCTATCATGGGGTTAGGTGTTCAGTAATTATGACTGTTTTGTTTATTAGTTATTCTTATGATGTTAGGAGATTAAGCAGGCAAAAAGAGTAAGACATAAGCAATCATTTATTTTGGCCTAGTACTTAACAATTACAACACCAATATAAAATACTTTATTTGAAGGAGGTCTGATAACCTAGTGGGTTAAATGTTGGGATGCTAACTGCAAGTTCAGCTGCTCTAACCCACCAATCACTCTTCAGGAGAAAGATGAGGCTTTCTGAAGCCTTATAAAGGGCCACTTTGAGTTGGGACCTACTTGATGGCACACAGCAACACCACCACCACCTTGTTTGCAGTCGTATCTTTGAGTTTTTAAAGTTAATTGCTGTAATTTTGAGAGTTTCCATTTTAAATTTGAGCTAGGTGATTTTTGTTTTTATCAGAAGAAACTCCCCTCAAAATCTTGTGATACCTTGAAAACATTATGCTGAGTAAGACAAGTCACTCAAAAAAGTAATAAAAAAAAATTGTATTATCCCTCATATGAAATAACCAGAATGGACAAGTTTTTAGAGACCAAAATTTGTTTTAGTGGTTATGGGTGTGGTTAGGGAAAGGGCAAACGGACTCATTCCTTAAGGGACACTGAGTTTCTGTTGAAGTCCCTGTAGGTGGTGCAAATAGTTAATGCATACATCTGCCAACTCAAAAATTAGAAGAATGAGTTGACCCAGTGATGTCTTGGAAGACAGGCCTGGCTATGAATTTTAGAGAAAAATCAGACATCGAAAACCCTCGGAACATAGTTTTACTCTTACACACAAAGAGTTGCCATGAGTTGGAATCAGCTTGACAGCAGCTGGTTGATTGGAGCTTGGAGGATAATGGATAATGGGTATTGGTTGAACAACACAGTGCAGATAATTGCTATCATTGGGTTGAATATGTGAACAATGATGAAATGGCAAAACTGCCCAATCCTGCATCATCCTCACAATTGTTATGTTTGAGCCCATTGTTGTAGCTACTGTGTCAATCCATTTTTTAAAGGGTCTTCTTATTTTACTGACCCTCTCCTTAACAAACATGATGTCCTTCTACAGGGACTTGTCCTTCCTGATGACATGTCCAAAGTGCATGAGAAGTCTTGCTGTCGTCAATTCTAAGGAACATTCTGGTTGTACTTGCAAGGCAGATTTGTTTGTTCATTTGGAAGTTCATGGTATATCTTATATTCTTCATCAACACCATAGTCCAAATGCATAAATTCTTCTTCAATCTTCCTTACTCATTGTCCAGTTCCATATGTATATAAGGCAATTGAACATACCATGGCTTGAGTCACCACACCTTAGTCCTCAAAGTGACATCTTTGCTTTTTAACACTTTAAAAAGGTCTTTTGCAGCAGATTTGCTCAATGCACTACCTTGTTTGATTTCCTGACTGGTGCTTGCATGAGCATTGACTGAAGTGAAATCTTTGGCACCTGCAATCTTTTCTCTGTTTATCATGATGCTACTTATTGATTCCATTGTGAAGATTTTTGTGTTCTTTACGTTGAGGTGTCATCCATATGGAATTCTTTAGAGTTCTTCCCTTGTCTTTGGTTTTCAAAAGTTTGATTGTAATATGTCTGGCATTTTTCTTTTAGGGAGTCAATTCCATTTGGAGTTTGTTCAGCTTCTTAAATGACTATCTTCTCATCTTTCATGATGTTAGAGAAGTTTTCTTTCAACAACTCTTGGACAATAATCTTTATTATTTTTTGTCTTTTCCTGTTTGAAAATTCTTACCACATGTAAGTTATTCCTCTTGAAAGTGTCCTCCATAAGTCTTAGGCTTTCTTCAGGTTTCTTTGCTCTTTTTTTATTTGTTCCTCTAACAGATTATTATTAAGAGATTTTTCTTCAAGCTCAGTAATTTAGGTCTCCATTGATTCAATTCTATTTATTTGCTCTTTCAGTGTAATGTGTATTTCTGAAGTCTTAGTGTTAATCTTCTGACTTTCAAGTTGATGTTTTTGTATGGTTCTCAGTTTTTCAATTATTTTGTCAGTTTGTTTCCTGATTTTTTTCCATAGTTTTGTCTGTTTTCATTGATTTCACCTGTAGCTTTTTGATCCTTCTCTCAATACACTGACGTTGACTAATTACCATTATTTAAAATTCCTTATCATGTTGTTCTGATGCCATTTTTTATGTCTTACTTTCTGACTCTGTATTTTGATGATTTATTTGAGGTACTCTGTCTTGTTTCATTGGGTAAGCCAAAATTGTCTGTTTTTACTACGACATTGTGGTCTTGTACTGGACTGCGAATTATAAGGTCGGCAGTTCAAACCCACCAGCTGCTCTTCAGAAACTCTATACAGGGACTCTATGAGCAGGAACTGACTCCATGACACTTAACAGCAATAACAACAACAATTTATGTTTAGTTGATGATTGTATATTGGTGTATTCTCTGGTATTCACCATCTGTCTCCTAGTGGATATGGCAGTGTGAATACAGTTAGTTCTCTGTTCACTGTTTGTGTAGTTCAGTGTGGGAGCTTTACCAAGTGCCCAACCCAGGCAGAGCAGAGGCTGCACAGGAGGGGGTGCTACTGGCTGAGGGTTGGTGAGTGTGGAGACTGTCCATGCCACTGTCTACTAGAAGGCATGGTAAGGAGGAAGAACTGCACTGACTTCTAGCCTTGACCTATGCAAGCAGGCCACTGAATCAACAGCTACTTGCAAAAGCTCAAAATGGCCATACCGTGCCATGCCAGCCCATAGTCCACCTGTTTTTCTTCTCTTTCACTGCTCCTGTTCAGCTTCCTCTCCCAGCTGGCACTAAATCTACCTCTCTGTCTTACCTTCTGATACTCAGGGTTCCAGAATCACTATTTGTATCTGTTTCATTTGGTCTCCCATGTCTTTGCTGCAGAGGGTTGGCTCAATGCATCTGCTTACTCCACCATCTTGTCCCAGACTCTGAACTTCTTTCACTACTATTAGTTCTTGATTACTTGATACCTCTTGAGATGGTTGCACATCAACCAATTTGTTTTGGTACAATGATTGTTTATGCTTTCCTCTTCTTTTGATGCTCATTGTATCATTCAATATTTTGCCCATACTTGTAAAACACAACCAAATTCACTGCCATCAAGTTGATTCTGACTTATAAAGACCATACACTGTGCGGGAGAAAGATGAGGCTTTCTGCTCCCGTAAAGATTTACAGCCTCGGAAACCCTGTTCAGGGTCGCTATGGGTCGGAACCGACTCGACGGCACTTAGCAAGTCCAGCTTTGGTAGCTTAGTGGCTACGAGTCTGGCTGCTAACCAATGCGAAGCTACCAGCCGTTCTGCGGTAG
>NW_006408557.1:11609192-11681443 GCF_000296735.1 Chrysochloris asiatica | reverse complement strand
ATGAGGCTTTCTGCTCCCGTAAAGATTTACAGCCTCGGAAACCCTGTTCAGGGTCGCTATGGGTCGGAACCGACTCGACGGCACTTAACAACAAAAACACTGTGTTTCTGAGACTGTAAATCTTCACAGGAGCAGACAACTTAATCTTTCTCAAGATGAGTTGCTGGTGGGTTTGAATGGCTGACCTTGTGGTTAGCAGCCCACTGCTTAACTCACAATGCCACCATGGCTCCATTTGCCTGTAGAAGCAGCCTGTAGAACAACAATCAGCCTAGTGTACTGATGAGGCACGCTTGATCATTGATATGAAGAATCCTTCCTATTTGGTTGAAATTTTAGGCAACTACATCCATAAGCAAAGGTCCAGTTCATCAAATTGTAGCAATTTATGCTTGTTCCATGTATCAAACATGTTTATCTTCATCTGATCGAGTTCTTTTCAGCAAGCCATCCAAGCTAGGTCCAATGGGTAATATCTGCAAGTTTGGGAGTTCTCTCATGCCTCCTCCCCCACTTTAGACCAGCTGGTGGCTTCACTCTTAACTCTAGCCCCAGTGGATAAGTAAGTGTTCATAGGCTTGGGAGTTCACATATCTCCCTGAACTTCAAACTAGCTAGCTCTTCCTCTTCTCTCTCTCTTCTCAAGGTCAATGGGTATCTATGGAACATGGTCAAACTCAGCCCATGTCTTTATTGCTGCATTTCCTTAACTTCCACTCATAAGCTGACTAGGGTCGTCACCAGAGAGCATAAAAGACTGTTTATGGGTTTCCTTTGAGTTTCAGTCTTAGAAAGGGGTTTACCTTGATGGGTTGACTTTTTTTGCCCTGATGGCTCCAAGGCAAACAACTTGCTTGATATTGTCACAGCTGAACAGTCTGCTTATATATTTCCCCCAGCTGGTCTTTCTTTCAAGAAGTATCTTCTGTTTCTCTAGCCATTCTGGGTTGGTCTGCATGTCTTTTCAAGTGGGAATGTCCCAACTTCGAAGGTTCTGGGTAGGATTCAGGATTCCACCTAAGACTCTATAATCCACAATGACTTAACAAGAAATGGATTTCTCTGGGCAAATTCTAGTACCCTTTTATCTAATCCAATCAGTTATAGATTGAAGATGGGTTTATAAGCTTTCTGTAACCATATTTCCCAATATTCCTATTTATCTACTTAGATGTCTATATTACAATAGTAGGAAGGGGAACCAATATCCACAAAACAGTCAAGCATCTTAACATTATATTCCCTCCTTTATCAATTCAGACTATGTCTCAATCCTTGTATTACAGCTCCCTGTTGTTACAAGACTATGCATACATTACATGCACCTCCCTAAGCTTTCCCCTAGGATCCCCATTCATCTACACCTTTCCTTCTTGTGCATTACCCTCCCTCTCCCTTTTTTTGCTCTCCCCATCCCTTGAGCGACTATCCCCTAACTTGTGAGTTTACTGTCCCTCCCCACCATCCCTGGTAACCATTAAATAATAATTATTTTTGTATGTAAATATTTTCATAAGGTTTTACAATAATGAACTTATGCAATGTTTGTCCTTTTGTAGCTGAATAATCTCAGCATTTTTATGAGTTATTTTGCAACTTCACCATTATTCTTCAAGATAGCATAGTATTCCATTTGTGTGTATGTACCAAAGTTTGTTTATCGACTCTACCTTTGATGGCCACTTAGGCTATCTCCATAATTTTGCTATTGTGAATAGTGCTGCAGTGAACATTAGTGTGCACATGTATCTACTAGTATTCTAGCTCATATTTCTTGTGGCTATAGACCAAGTAGAGGGATTGCTAGATCATAAGGTCTTTCTATTTCCAACTTTCTGAGGAAATGCCAGAGTGGTTGAACCATTTTAAAGTCCCACCAGCACTACAAAAGGGTATCAGTCTTGCCACGTCCTTGCCAGCATTTGTTGTCCTCTGCTCTTTTGAACTTCACTGGTACTGCTGGTGTGAGATGATATCTCATTGCTGTTTTGATTTATATCTCTCTAATGGCTAATGGATCAGCAGTTGGAAAATATGGCCTTGGTGATAGAAATGATGCTGGATATCACATGATAGAATCCTGCAAAATCAATGATTTGTTCATTTCAAATACCTTCTTTAGACAGCATAAGAGATGATTATACACACGGACCTCACCAGATGGAATACATAGAAATCAAATTGACTATATCTGTGGAAAGAGACGATGGAAAAGCTCTATATCATCAGTCAAAACAAGGCCAGGGGCAGATTGTGGAACAGACCATCAATTGCTCATATGCAAATTCAAACAAAAGCTGAAGAAAATGAAAACAAGTCCATGAGAGCCAAAATATGACATTGAATATATCACACCTGAATTTAGAGATCATCTGAAGAACAGATTTGAAACATTAAACACTGAAGACCAAAGACCAGAAAAGTTGTGGGATGACATCAAGAACATCATACATGAAGAAAGCAAAACGTCATTAAGAAGACAAGAAAGAAGGCAAAGATCAAGATGGATGTCAGAAGAGACACTGAAACTTGCTCTCAGCATAGAAATGCTAAAGTAAATGAAAGAAATGAGGAGGTCCAAGGGTTGAACAGAAAATTTCAAAGGTTAGCTTGAGAAGAAAAAATCAAATATTATAATGAAATGTGCAAAGATCTGGAGTCAGAAAACCAAAAAGGAAGAACAACTCATCATTTCTCAAGCTGGGGGAACTGAAGGAAAAATTCAAGCCTCAATTTTCATTATTGAAAGAGTCTCTGGGCAAATTATTGAGTGATGCAGAAAGCATCAAGAGAAGATGAAAGGAATACACAGAGTCACTGTACCAAAAGGAAATGGTTGATGTTCAACCATTTCAAGAGGTAGCATATGATCAAAAGCCAATGATACTGAAGGAATAAGTACAAGGTTCATTGAAGGAATTGGCAAAGAACAAGCACCAAGAATTTATAGAATAAAAATTGAAATCTTTGAAGAAAGTGAGTTGGCACCAGAGGCACACACTCATCTATGCCAAGAAATTTGGAAGACAACTATCTGGCCAACTGATTGGAAGAGATCTGTATTTGTGCCCATTCCAAAGAGAGGTGACCCAACAGAATGCGGAAATCATTGGACAATATAAAGTTTTACTAAAGGTAAAAGTTTTACAAAAAGGGCTGCAAGCATACATTGATTGAGAACTTCCACAGGTTCAAGATGGATTCAGAAGATTCTGTGGAATGAGGGATGCCTGATGATTCTTGGCTGAAAGCAGAGAATATCAGAAAGATGTTTGCCTGTGCTTTATGGACTGTACAAAGGCTTTCAACTGTGTGGATCATGACAACCTATGGACAACATTGTGAAGTATGAACATTCCTGAACACTAAATTGTACTCATGAGGAATCTGTACCTGACCAAGAGGCAGTTGTCCGAACAGAACATGGGAACACTGAATGGTTTCAAATTAAGAAAGGTGTGCAACAGGATTGTATTCTTTCACCATACTTATTCAATCTGTATGCTGAACAAATAATCTGAGAAACTGGGTTATATGAAGAAAAACGTGGCATCAGGATTGGAGGAAGACTCATGAACAACCTGCGATATGCAGATGCTACAACGTTGCTTGATGAAAGTGAAGAGGACTTAAAATATTTACTGATGAAGATCAATGACCACAGCCTTCGGTATGGATTGCATCTCAATGTTAAAAAAAACAGAAATCCTCACCACTGGACTAATAGACAATATTCTTATTAACGGAGAAAAGATTGAAGTTGTCAAGGACTTCATTCTTCTTGGATCAACCATCAATACACATATAAGCAGCAATCAAGAAATCAAATGTCGTATTGCATTAGGCAAATCTGCTGCACAGGAACTTTTTAAAGTGTTGAAGAGCAAAGATGTCAGTTTGAGGACTAGGGTGTACCTGACCCAAGTCATGGAATTTTCAATAACCTCATATGCATGTGAAAACTGGACAGTGAATTAGGAAGACTGTAGAATAATTGATGCTTTTGAATTATGGTGTTGGAAGAGAATATTGAAAGTGTCATGGGCTGCCAAAAGAACAAACAGATCATTGTTGGAAGAAGTGCAGCCAGAGTCTCTGTTCCTTGGAGGCCAGGATGGTCATACTTTGTCTCTCATACTTCGGACATATTGTCAGGAGGGACTGGTCCCTGGAGAAGGATATCATGTTTGGTAAGGTGGAAGGTCAGAGAAAAAGAGGAAGACCCCCAGAGAGATGCATTGGCAATATGGTAGCATCATTGAGTTCAAGTGTGGCAACAATTGTGAGGTTGGCCCAGGACTGGCCAGTGTTTCATCTGTTGTGCATAGGGTCACTATGAGTCGGTACCAACTTGATGGCACCTAACAACAACAACAATGGCTAATGATCATGAACATTATTTCATATGCTTGTTGAGTGCCTGAATGTCTTCCTTGGTGAAGTGTTTGTTTAAGTCCTGTGCCCATTTTTTAATTGGGTTATTTGTCTTTTTCTTGTAGAAGTGTTGTAGTTTCCTATATACTATAGAGATTAATTCCTTATCTGGTATGTCATTGCAAAAAAAATTTTCCCAGTGTGTGGGCTCTTTTGGTGAAATCTTTTGATGCATGTACATTTCTAATTTTTATTGTGCCCCAATAGTCTATTTTGTCCTCTATTGTCTGTGTGTTTCTTGCCATGTTTGATAGTCTATGTATGCCATGTATTAGAGCCCTTAAGTTTGTCCCTATTTTTTCATTGATGAACTTTATAGTTCTGGGACTCAAATTTCTTCTTTCGGATTTTAATATAAGCCATCCCATTGCTTTCTTGCCTATATAGTTTCTGCCAAGAAATCATACCTTATTCTTATTAGTCCTCATTTGTAAGTAACTTTCTATTTTTCCTGAGCTGTTCTCAGGCTTCTTTCCTTTCTTTTGATTTGGAAAGTTTCATTATGATATGTGTTGGTGATTTTGTTTTCTAGTCAGTCTGTTTGGGTTTTGTTGAGTTTCTTCAATGCATGTCTTCTCATCTTTCATGATATCATGGGAGTTTTCTTCCAACAACTCTGCATCAGTTTCCTCTGTGCTATTTTTTGGTCTCTTCCTGTTCTGGAATTCCAATCACATGCAAATTATTCATTTTGGTGGTGTCACACATAATTCTTAGGCTTTCTTCTGTATTTTTTTTTCCTTCCTTTTTTCTGATTGTTTCTCTAGTAGATTAGTATTGAGAGACTTGCATTCAAACTCACTAATTCAGCCTTCCATTGATTCAATTCTACTCCTTTGAGCTTTCAATGTTTATCTATTTCTGAAATCTTAGCACTAATCTTTTGGATTTCTATTTGCTGTTTATGTAAGGTTTCTAATTTTTATTTTGTTTTCTCAGTTTATTCTTTAGTGTTTCCCTAAGCTTTTGTCTGTGTTTTCCTTGATTTCATCTGCAGCTTTCTTGATCTTTCTCTCAGTCTGTTGAAGGTACCTAACTAAATATCATCCCTTTGAGTTATTTTTCATATAGTTCCAATACAAATTCTTCTTCAGAAACATTTTAAAAACTTTTTATTGTTAATTGAGTGAAGGTTTACAGAACAGATCATCAGCTTTACATTAATCAAATCATACACTTTGTTTCTTTTCTCAATGATTGCAATTCTCTCCATGCAGCAATAGTTATTCCACTTCATTCCTGTGAGTCCTATTTGCATTCCACCTACCTTCCTATCCCTTCTCAACTTTATCCTTTGGAAAATAGTGCCCTTTTGATTTTGAATGATTGACCATTCCATGACAAGCATACCTTGCTAGTGTTGTGGCTACCCCCGCAACTCCCCTACCCTCCACCAACAGAAAACCCTATCTACTGCCAAGCTGAAAATGTGGCCATAAGGGTGAATTCCTTTTTATACCTGAAGGGTGGTCGAGGACCATAGTCTCAGGTTGCTCCAGAAACCTAGTCATATATTATTAAATAATTTTGAGTTTCGTTCACATTTTCTCCCACTCTATCCAGGACCCTTTAATGTGATCCCTTTCAGGGCAGTTGATAGTGGCAGCCAGGTACTGCCTAGTTCTTTTGGTCTCATAGTCGTGGAGACTGATGTTCACATGTTCCATTAGTCCACTGGACTAATTGATTTCAAGCTCTTCTTTCCTCTGTACATGGAGAGACCAGTAGCTGCACCTTAGATGGCTGTCATGAGCTTTCAAGATCCCAGCCGCTATTCACTCAAGCAGGATATAGAACTTTATGGACTTTATGAACTATATGGAACTTTATGGACTATGTTATGCTAATTGACTCAGTGTTCCCTGAGATCATGATCTTGAGCCCTTAGGTCCATCAACTCATTGCCTTAAGAGATTTTTTTAATGTATAGAAAGTTTCCATCATTTTGCCATTATATTCTCCACTGCATTCATAATTGTGTTTGCAGGAAAGGCAAATACTCATATATAAATATCCTCTTTCAAATTCTTATATATATTTATGGGATATGTAACTATATGTATATGTCCTACTCTGCCTCCCTTACCCATTCAACCTATGTTTCAATCTATATATATGTGCACAGACCATTGTAGTACCAAGGTTGTGTATATATCACTGCTTGCCTCCACTCCCTTTAGCCCATGCATACCTCCCTGTTTCTTCACCTATTTTCATTATTCTGCTGCCACTCTTCCTCTTCTTCCATATTACCCTCTAAATTCTTGTATATTGTTCTTGCCATTACCTGAGCTGGAATCCCTGGTGTGGCACTGTGGGTTAATGCACTGGACTGCAAGGTCAGTTTGAACTGCAAGGCAGGTGGTTCAAGCTCATCAGTCACTCGTCAGAAAACTTATACAGGGTTGCTATGAGTTAGAACTGACTTAACAGCACCAAACAACAATTACCTGAGCTAACATGTGTCTACCTTCTAGTCAGGAAATTAGTCTCCCCTCCCTCTCACCCCTGACCATCAAGAATGCTCAGAAACTTTTTATGGCTCTTTGTTCTGGTCACTTGTTTGAGCCTTATCTTTATCTCACAATACAGCTGGTGGATTTGAACTGCTGACTTTGAGGTTAGTAGCCCAACATGTAAGTCACTATACTACCAGTTTAGTTTATGGAATTAACAAATTCATCTGAGCTCTTTACCATTTCAGATGTGTCCCTCTATTTAGTCACTTGCTTCATTTAGAATTTCCCACAAATCTTTCAAGTTTGACTCTCTGAAAACTAACTGAAGAAAAGTAAAAGTCTATAACGTTTTTGTCTTGATTTGTTTTGTTTTTAAACTGGCCTTGTGTGCAAGTTCTTTAAAGTTTTGTTGATTGGATGGGACTTTTCATGTGTTTTCCATTTGGAAGATGGGAAGGAGGAAATGAGCCACATGGCTTTCAGGTTCAAAATGAAGTATCTGTGCCCAGCAAGCAAAACCTCTTGCCTCTGTCCATCATAGACATCAAGCCTCTTCAGGATCCCCAAAGTTCCTTAATAACATTTGTACCAATGCTAATATAATCAGGAAATTATGCAAACTGCCTATTTTTTCCCAGAGAGAACTGGATGATCAGCCATTAGTGATTCACACTGATGAGCCTCCACTAATTGCATGGAATGTAATTAGTGATTATATAATATTTGAGCTCTTGCAACTGTCATTAATGTCCACGATTCAGCAGAGATGAGGCCTACTGAATGGAATATGATTGCTGAATGCTAAATCTAGTTAATCCGAAATATGTTAATCAGCACAGGATGTACTTTAAGCAGTGGTTAAAAGCATAGCTGACCTCAGAAAAAACCCCTACCGTACACCAAAGTCTGAATTGCTGACAATAGAGATCCCTTTCAAAAGAGAAATTTAATAATTGAATAGTCTGGAAAACTTGAGGGCAGAGTTATTGAATGATAGTAACACATTTCTATTTGTGTATATGAGATACTGTGACCAAATGTTATCTTTGTTCTGGCATAACTTTATAATACACTTGTATCTCACATGTTAAAGTTATGATGGTTTTGTCATATGGCTAAGGAGAAGTGGATTAAGAAACAGTTTTTTATAAGAGGCAAAATGACTTTAATTGTCCAGTTAGAGCATGTTTTGGAGGTTCATTTTATGGAACAAGTTTTAATAGCAAAGCAATGATGATGTAAGGAATTTGAATTCTAATGTGGATTTATGGCATAATACATTTCACATTGTCTATGAGCCATGAAGATTATTAAAATATTTGTAACAGATGCCCCATAAAGTAGCCCCTTAGTCATTGAGTTCACTTACAACTGTTGTCAATATTTTAAGACTTCCCACCTCCAGCATGTTTTCCTCTCTGCTTTTCTTCCTGAAGGTTTTCTTCAGCACCCCATTAGCCTGGTCAAATCACTTGCAAGGCAAATTACAAGTGTTAAGAGTCCAACAAATTTGGGCAATCCTCAATCAAGGATGGACGGGAGTGAGTAGATCAGCATCCCAGGTTCCCCCTCCTTGGTGAGGCAATTAAGATGTGTTTCACATAGTTTCTCAGAGGGTCACCAGCATCACTGAGTTCTGCTTGCCCATAGCACAGACCTGATAATTAGCACTCTTTATTGGCTTTTATCACTTCCTTGTCTCCCTTCCCAACTTTTTCCCTGTGTTTCCTGGGATCATCTCCCAAATGAGTGTTGATTGTGGATCCAAGCAAAATGATTTAATAACTCCAATCTTTTCTTCATTTATCCTGATGTCATATATAGGTACAGTTGTGAGGCTTTTGTTTTCTTCATATTGAAATACAACCCATACTGAAGACTTGGTCTTTGTCTTCATCGATAAGTATTTTGAAGCCTCTTCACTGTCAGCAAGCAAGGTTGAATCATCTGCATATCACAGGTTGTTAATGAGTCTTCCCTCAATCTTGATGCCATGTTTTGTTTTCAGATAATGCAGATTAAATAAGCATGGAGAATACATACCACTCTAGTGCACACTTTTCCCTTGTTCTGTTCTAATGATTGCCTCTTGTTTATGTCCAGGTTCCTCATAAGTACAAATAAGTATTCTAGAATACCCTTTCTTAGTAAGTTATCCATAGCTTGCCATGATCCATACAGTCAAAAGTCTTTGCATTGTCAGTTAAGCACAAGTAAACAACTTTCTGGTATTCTTGCTTTCAGCCAAGATCCATCTGATGTCAGCAATGATATTCTTAGATCCACAGCCTCTTTCTGAATCTGGCTTGAATTTCTGGCAGTTCTCTGTTGATGTACTGTTGCAACTGTTTTTTAATTGTCTTCAGCAAAATTTCACTTGCATGTAATAGTAATGATATTGTTCAATAATTTCCACATTCCATTGGGTCACCTCTCTTAGGAATGGGCACTAATATTGATCTCTTCCAATCATTTGGCCAGATAACTGTATTCCTAATTTTTTTGGCATATATTAGTACCTCTAGTGCTTCATCAATTTGTTGAAAGATTTCAGTTTGTGTTTCATCAATTCCTGGAAGTTTGTTATTTGCAAATTCCTTCAGTGCAGCTTAGACTTCTTCCTTCAGTACCATCAATTCTTGATCATATGCTACCTTCTAAAATGATTGAACATCAAATTTTTTCCTTTTTGGTACAGTGATTCTGTGTATTCCTTCCATTTTCTTTTGATGCTTTCTGTATCATTCAATATTTTGACCATGTTGTTGTTAAGTGACATAGAGTCATCTTAAGCACAACAGAATGAAACACTGTCCAGTCCATTGTGTTGTTGTAGTTAAGTGCCGTACAGTCTACTCATAGCGACCTTGTATACAGTTTTCAAGAAGGAGCTGGTGAGTTTGAACCACCGACCTTGTGATTCAAACTGACCTTGAAGTTCAGTGCTTTATCTCATAGTGCCACACCAGGACTCCAGAATTCTTCAACATTGCAAGTCAAGGCTTGAATTCTTTCTTCAATTCTTTCAGTGTCAGAAATGCTGAGTATGTTCTTCCCTTTTGGTTTTCTAAATCCAGATCATTTCACATTTCATAATAATAGTTGACTTTACGTTCTCAAGCTGCCCTTTGAAATTTTCACTTCAGTTCTTTTACTTCTTCATTTCTTCCATTTGCTTTAGCATCTCTCTATCAGAGAGAAAGTTTTAGAGTCTCTTCTGACATCCATTTTGGTGTTTTCCTTCTGTCTTTTTAATGCTCTCTTGCTTTGTTCCTGAATGATATTCTTTTTTTTTAATGTTTTATTGTGAATTATGTGATAGTTTACATGGGAGAACATTAGTTTTACATCCATCCTATCTTATATTGTTTCAATGCCATGGTTACAATCCCTCCATGCATCATCAACCAACCAAAGGATATACCCTACAAGCCTGCCCCACCCCCCACCAGTAGTCAGCACACAGCCCCTCCCCCATTCTGGGTCTAAAGACCCCAGCTGCTCTATCTCTCCATGTCATCATCTCTGCCTCCATCTCTGGCATCACTGTTTCTCTGGGTAGGGTCCCGTTCTCTGCTGTCCTCCCTAGATGGTCCAGGGACCTCCGCTCCTAGACTACAAAGTTAATCACTCCCCTCCTTGCTACAAAATGTCTACCTTTAGTATGCCTAGATCTATGCCTAGATCTACTCGTGTTATGGCTCATATTTCTTGTGGGTAAATATCAAGTAGAGGAATTGCTGGATCATAAAGTATTTCTATTTCCATATTTATGAAGATAAACCTTTAGATTTCCAATCCTCACAATCAGTCCTGATAACAATTATTCACTATTGTATCACAAAAGACCTATCCACATTTTCTTTCATTAGCCTTGCCTAGACAGATTTGATACTACTCTGTGGAGATTCTACCTTCCTCCATACCATCTGGATCAAGAGTCCCTCTTGAAAGCTTGTAAGCCAGTCACTCCTTGCCTTTGTAGTCCCCCACTTTGGGTAGCCAATGTCCAAATTGCCCATCCCTGTCTACTCTGTGTATGGAGGGGGTGGGAGTGATCCTTGCTGTAAAGATTTGTTGTTCCCTGTTTTGAGCTACTGCATCCATAGGTGTAGGTCAAGTTCATCAAATTGTATCAGATTACTCTTTTTTTCCTCTTCTTTCTTTTTCTAGTTGAGCTCTGATTATCCAGACATTGAAGCCAGGTCAAGTAGGTATTATCTGCAAGTGTAGGTGTTCTTGTGCATATGCCCTCTCTTCTTATCAGCTGGATGCTTCACTCTCCACTCTAGTTCTCTGTGGCGATGTCACTGACTCTGGGCTCAAGAGTCCCCAGGTCTTTCCACACTGCTGGCCAACCAGGTTTCCCCCTGGATTCACAGGAGTCTATTGAACATTGTAGGGCTTAGCTTGTAGCTTCATTGCTGTTTTTCCCTCACTTCCCCTTATCAGTGACAAATGTGGTCACCAATTAGAGCGTGTATTCCCATTGAGTGTTAGTCTTCGAAGGGGGTTTGCTCTGAGGGGACCCAACCACCTGACTTGATATCTCCTGAGTGAGCAACTTGTTTGTTCTTATAGTAATCGGTCAGTCTGCCTATATTGTTTTGTATTTTTCTTTCAAGAAATATCTTCTGTTCTTCTAGCCCCTTAAGGCTGGTCTGCTGGTCCTTTCAAGTGGAAATTTCCCACCTCTGAAGATTCAGGATGCTGTTCAGGATTCCACCTATAGTCTTAAGTAATGCAGAGGCTCCGCAGGAAGCCTCCTTCACTGGGTACATTGTAGCCCCATTTTAGGCATTCCAATCAGTTATAGGCAGAAGACAGACTTACAAGCTTCCTATGGTGATATTTCTGGCTATTCTTTCTCTCCTTCTCCAGTGTCTATTTTATAATGTTATGCAAAGGAAACCAAGATTCAAAAGACAGCTAAGCATCTTAATATTATTTCCCCATTCCAATCATGTCTCAATCCCTGTATCCCAGAGCCCTGTTGTTCCAAGGTTGTGCATACATCATTATTTACCTCTGTCCCATTTAGCCCATGCAAACCTGCTAATTGTTCTCCCATCTGTTTGTTCTTCCATTCCCCTCCCCCTTCTTGTATATTGCTCCCATCCCTAGCGCCCAAACTATCCTGTGTTTATTCCCTGGCCTGTGCTCCACCTTCCCCTAACTCCCCTCACCCCACCCTCCATATCTCAGCAACCAGCAAAGAATCCCCTTCCCCCTTTAGTATGGGTTCTTTTTCATAGTCTTTTACATTAGTGGTCCTGTGCAGTATTTCTCCTTTTGTGACTAATTTCACTCAGCATAATGTCCTCAAGTTTCATCCATGCTATGGGGTGGCTTGCAGCTTCCTTGTTATTCTTCAAGGTAGCATAATATTCCATTGTGTGTATGTACCACAGTTTGTTTATCCATTCTTCAATTGATGGACTCTTTGTCTGTCTCCATCTTTTAGCTATTGTAAATAGTGCTGCTATGCCTAGATCTACTCGTGTTATGGCTCATATTTCTTGTGGGTAAATATCAAGTAGAGGAATTGCTGGATCATAAAGTATTTCTATTTCCAAGCTTCTGATGAAGCACCATATTGCTTTCCAGAAAGGTTGGACCATTTTTCAGTCCCACCAGCAATGGAGGAGTGTCTCAGTCTCTCCACATCCTCGCCAGCATTTATTGTCCTCTACTGTTATTGATCTTTGCTGTTATTGCTTGTGTGAGATGATATCTCATTGATGCTTTGATTTGCTCATCTCTCTAATGGTTACTGATCATGAACATTTCTTCATATGTTTGTTGGCTGCCTGAATCTCCTCCTTGGTGAAGTATCTGTTCATGCCCTGTGTTCATTTTTTAATTGGGTTATTTATCTTTTTCTTGTAGAGGTGTTGTACTTTCCTGTATATTTTAGAAATAAGTCCCTTGTCTGATGTGTCATTACAAAAGATTTTATTGCATTCTGTGGGTTCCCTTTTTGCTCTTTTGGTGAAGTCTTTTGATGCGCATACGTTTTTAATTTTTAGTCTGTCTCATTCATCTATTTTGTCTACTTTAGTTTGTGTGGTTTTCAAAATGTTTTGTAGTCTCTATATTCCCTGAGTTAGTGCCCTCACATTTGTCCCTATTTTTTTAATGATGGCCTTCATAAATCTGGGATTCACATTTAGGTCTTTAATCCACGTTGAGTTGGATTTTGTATAAGGTGTGAGGTGAAGGCCTTATTTCAATCTTTTGCATATCACTTTCCAGTTCTGCCAGCACCATCTGCTGAAGAGACTATCACCTCCCCATGTGATATATTTAAGTGTTTTGTCAAAAATCAATTGGCTATATGTAGATGGGGTAATTTCTGGATTCTCAATTCTGTTTCATTGATCTATGTATCTTTTATTGTAACAATACCAAGCTGTTTTGACCACTGTATCCATGTAGTAAAATTTGAAGTCGGGGAGTGAGAGGTTTCCAACCTTCTTCTTCTTAAGCAGTGCTTTGCTTATCCTAGGTCTCTTTCCTTTCATATAAAGTTTGTAACTGTTTTTTCCATCTCTTTGAAGAATGTTGTTGGAATCTGGATTGGGATTGCATTATATGTGTGAATTGCTTTAGGCAGTATTGACATTTTCACAATGTTAAGTCTTCTTATCCAGGAATATGGTACATTCTTCCATTTTTGTAGGTCTCATTTGGTTTCTTGTAGTTTTCTTTGTATAAGTCATTTGTTTCTCTGGTTACATTTATTCCTAGATATTTCATCCTTTGGGTAGCTATTATAAATGGTATTGATTTCCTAATGTTCTTTTCAACATTGTCATTTTTGGTATAGAGGAATCCAGCTGATTTTGTATGTTGATCTTATATCCTGCCACTTTGCTGAATCTTCCAATGAGGTCTAGTAACTTGTTTACTGAGTCTTTGGGGTTTTCTATGTATAGGATCATATCATCTGCATATATAGAGAGTTTTACAACCTATTTGCCAATGTGGATGCCTTTAATTTCCCTGTCTTGCCATATAGCTCTTACTAAGACTTCCAGCACAATATTGAATAGGACAGGTGACAAAGGGCATCCTTGTCTGGTTCCTGTTCACAGAGGGAAAGCTTCCAGTTTCCACTGAGAATAATGTAGGCTGTTGGTTTTGTATATATGGTCTTAATTATGTTGAGGAATTTCCCTTCAATTCTTATTTTGTTGAGTGTTTTTATCGGGAATGGATGTTGGATTTTGTCAAATGCCTTTTCTGCATCAATCGATCTGATCACATGGTTCTTTTCTTTTTTCTTATTTATATGGTGGATAACGTTGATTGTTTTTCTAATGTTGAACAACCCTTGTATCCCTGATATGAATTCCACTTGATGATGATGTGCTATCTTTTTGATGTGTTGCTAGATTCTGTTGGCTAGGATTTTGTTGAGATTTTTTGCATCTATGATCATGAGGGATATTGATATATAATTTTATTTCTTAGTGATGTCCTTCCCTGGTTTTGGTATGAAGGTTATGCTTGCTTCATAAAATGTATTAGGAAGTTTTCCATCCTCTTCTGTCTTCTGGAATAATTTGAGTAGAACTGGTGATAGCTCTCCCCTGAATGTTTGGTAGAACTCACCAGTGAAGCCATCTGGGCATGGACTTTTTTTGGTTGGCAGTCTTTTGATGACCTGATCAATTTCTTCTTCTGTTATATGTCTGTTCAGGTTTTCTACTTCACTATGTGTAAGTTTAGGTAGGTCGTGTTTATTTAAAAATGTATCCATCTCTTCTAAGTTTTCAAATTTGTTGGAGTACAACTCTTCATAGTATTCTGTTATTATTCTTTTGATTTCCTTTGGTTCCGTTGTGACATCACCCATGTGGTTTCTAATGCATATTATTTGTGTCTTCTCCTTCTTTTCTTTTGTTAGGTTTGCCAATGGTCTGTCAATTTTGTTAATTCTTTCAAAGAACCAGCTTCTTGTCCTGTTGATTCTTTCTATAGTTTTTCTGTTTTCTATCTCATTTATTTCTGCTCTAATCTTTATTATTTCTTTTCTTTTGGTGGCTGTAGGTTCCCTCTGTTGGTCTGTTTCTAATTGTTGTAGATGCTGTATTAATGTGTTAATTTAAGCTCTTTCTTCTTTTTGGATGTGTGCATTTATTGCAGTAAATTGTCCTCTCAGCATCGCTTTTGCCGTGTCCCACAAATTTTGGTATGCTGTGTTTTCATTTTTATTTGTTTCTAGGAACTTTGTGAATTCAAATTTAATTTCTATGTATTTGACTTTATTTCCTTGGTCTTCCTATTGTTGATTTCTACTTTGATAACAGTGTGGTCTGAGAAGATGCATTGTAGTATTTTGATATTTGTCAATTTATGGAGATTTGTTTTGTTGCCTAAGACATGGTCTATTCTGGAGATTGTTTCATGTGCACTGGGAAAGAATGTGTATTGTGAAGTTGTTGGGTTGAATGCTCTGTACACATCTATGAGGTCCAGTTGGCTGATTGAGTAATTTAGCTCTTCTGTGTCTTTGTCTAATTTCTTTCTGGTTGTTCTATCCATTTTTGAAAGTGGTGTATTTAAATCACCCATTATTATTATAGTTTCATCTATTTTTTTCTTCAAATCTATTAGAGTTTGCTTTATATATTCTGGAGCTCTTTCATTGGGAGCATAGATATTTATTATGGTTATGTCATCTTGTTCAATTGTCCCTTTAATTATGAGATAATGTCCATCTCTATCTATTATGCTGGTTTTTGCCTTAAAGTTTATTTTATCAGAGATTAGTACTGCCACACCAGTTCATTTTTGATTGCAGTTATCTTGGTGTATATTTTTCCATTTCTTGACTTTTAATCTGTTTTTGTCTCTGTGTTTGAGATGTGTCTCTTGCAGACAGAATATTGAAGGATCTTGTGTTCTTATCCAATTTGCCACTCTCCGTCTCTTAACAGGTGCATTTAATCCATTTACATTCAGTGTAATTATTGATAGGTGTGGATTAATTGCTGCCATTGTTTGTGGGTTTTTATTTGTGGTGTTGCTGCTGTCTTAGTTCTGTGTGTCTTTTTTTGTTGAGTTCATGCTTTTTGTGTTCTTTCTTGTGAGTTTCCTCATAGTTTTAATGTTTCCATATTCTTGGATTTTCATTCTCTTGGTATGTTGTAAAGTATTAATTTTCTTTGAAGTTGCCTTATAGTCCATTAGTTTTCTCTCCATTTAGTGCAGTCTACTTTATCTTGTAATCTACCTGATCTTCTCACTATCTGGATCTCTGTTCGTACATGTTTACTTTCTTTTACATTGTAATTATTTTGATCATAGACTGACCTACCAGATTCTCTGAGTTTGTTCTTATATTTTTGTTCTGTTCTCAGCTCTTCCTTCTGTCAATTTAATTCTGGGTGGTTCTGCCACGTATGTCAATCTCTGGTTTTGTCTGTTCTTGTTGGTTCTCATTCCACAGAAATCCCTTTAGGATGTTTTATAGTGCAGGGTTTGCTTTGGCAAAATCCCTTAGCTTCTATTTATCCTGGAATGCTTTGATTACACCATCTTATTTGATTGATAGCTTTGCTGCATAAAGGATTCTTGGGAACTTTTTTCTTTCAGGGTTTTACATATGTCTCCCCATTGCCTTCTTGCTTGCATGATTTCTGCTGAAAGATCCAAGCTTAATCTTTCTAGCTTGCCTTTGTATGTAGTACTTCTCTTTTCCATAACTGCTTTCAGCATTTTCTCGTTATCTTTGATTTTGTAGAGCTTGATTTTGATATGTCTGGGTGATTTTCTTTTGTGATCTATCCTTCCTGGGGTTCGTTGAGCTTCTTGAATGTTTATCTTTTCACTTTTCAGGATGTTAGAGAAATTTTCTTCCAGAAATTATTCAACTATTTCCTCCGTGGACTTGTGTGATTCTTCTTGTTCTGGAATGCCAATAATTCTTAAGTTATTCCTCTTCATGTTATCCAACATGAATCTTAGCCCTTCCTCAGGGTTTTTTTTTAAAATCCTTTATTCTGTTTGATTTTCTATCTTAGTCGTATTGAGAGATTTGTTTTCCAGCTTACTGGTTCTGCCTTCTATCTCTTCTATTCTACTCATTTGCCATTTTAGAGTATTGTCTATTTCTGATATTCTATTATTGATCATTTGGACCTCTTTCTGTCCGTTTTGAGTTGTTTCCGATGCTGTATCTATCTTATTTGATTGTTCCTGTAGCGCTTTCCTGACTTCTTCCTTATTATTCCCAACTCCGTTGTACAGTGTTTTGAAACATTTTACAATCGTTTTTCTGAATTCCTTCTTAGGCATTTCCAAGGCTTGTCCTCCTTCCAGAATGGAGTCCAGGTCTACCTCTAGGTCATTTGTCCCAGACATTTTATCTTGTTTCTGGACATGTGCTGATATGGTCATTTGCTTTTGCTTCTTGGACATGTTTAGTGTTTATCTGTGGCCTTAATACTGAGTATGTGTTTTGGTATATTTTATGCTTTCTGGTTGCTTCCAGGTTGATGTGATCAGGATGTGAGCTTCCCTTTTCACTCTTCTTATTTCTTAAGTCAAAGTATCTTTCACAGGTGTTGTCTGCCTCCCTGGCATGTGGCAGTTGGTATTGGTTCTTGCCTGGGTTTTGGTGTTTTATAGAGTGTGATTGTAGCTTGACTATATGGCAGCAGTTGCTGACTCTTCTAGTGTAATATAGGGAGAGAAAGAGTCCCTTAAAGGTAGAAGGGGGAGCATAAAACAGCAAAACAGCACTAGCCAAAAGAGGGAAAAAAAATACCCAAACAACAAAACAAAACTAGACTGAATACTGCAGTCTATAATCACAGAAAAGGGAGAGAAGTGAGAGTAGAAAAAAAAAAAATTCTGTAGCCTCATATGTGTATGCCTTTAATGTCCTCTCTTCAGTTTCTTGCTTTCAAAGCTGCCTGAGAGATTTCAAGATGCCATTTTTGGTTGTTATGCTATACCTCAGCATTTCATTTAATTTTCAGCCTGTTTTGTTTTTAAACTCTCTTTTCCTCTCTACAGCCCTGTCCTTTTTTTTTTTTTTTTCTGTATTAAAAAAAACAAAACAGTTCAGGGCCTGCTCTTGGGCTGAGTATCTGTGCATTTTAATTTGGAGACGTGGGTCTGTGTGCAGGTCTAGGAAGTCCTCTGTAATCAGCTCTTGGAAAATTCTATGTTTTTATTATCATATTGTTGTTGTTAAGTGCTGATGAATTGGTTCTGACTCATAGCGATCCTGTGTAGGGTTTCCAAGGAGCAACTAGTGGGTTTGAACTGCTGCCCTTGTAGTTCATAGTCCATTGCAGATCATACTGCTGTGAAATTTCAGTAATTCCAATGTAGATTTCTTTACTGAATCCGTCATTTCCATTTGGCTTTGTTTGTTTTCTTTGTTATTTTCTCTTGTTTCTTTTGAGATTTTATAAGCTCAGTTACTTAGTCTTCAGTTCATTTATTCTATCTTCTGTTTGTTCAACTTTATTGCTGAGTGTTTTACTTTCATTTTCTAATTCAGTTGCTTTATTTTTGAGTTCCAATAATTTTCTTTTTCTCCCTTTTTTGTTGGTGTTTTTTAGTTTGATTACTGGATTTCTCATTTTGTTCCTCAGTTTATTTTCTGATCGATATCAGTTCATTTTCTTTAAACACATTTACCACTATTGTCTGAAAGTCTTTAATTTTTTTCCCATTAATGTGGTCTATATACCAGAGATTTTGGCCTCTTCCTGGCTTTTTTTTGGATAGCCATTCTTCTCTTTTTATACTTTGCTGTTGAACATGGAACATTTTGACATATTTTTGTAATATTTAGAAATTCTGAGTTTTCTGATTTTCAGGGGAATTATATTTATTTGGGGAGTCCTGGTGATATAGTGGTTTATGAGTTGGACTGCAAACCACAAGGTCAGCAGTTGGAGCATATCAGCTAATCTTCAGGAGAGAGATGAGGCTTTCTGCTCTGGTAAAGATTTTTATCCTTGGAAACCCTATACAGGGTCGCTATGAGTCGGAACAAATGCCATGGCACACAACCACTATACTTGCTAACTAAGCCACCACTCGTCTGTCAGTTTGTCGTACTGTGGTGGCTTGTGAATTGCTGTGATTCTGGAAGCTATGCCACCAGTATTTTAAATATCAGCTGGGTCACCATGGTGGACAGGTTTCAGATGAGCTTCCAGATGAAGACAGACTAGGAAGAAGGAGTGATGAACTATTTCCAAATATTTAGTCACTGAAAACCTTATGAATAACAGAGATATAGTGTCCAGAAATAGTGTCAGATATAGTGACCAGAAAATGAGCCCTTTAGGTTGGAACTAACTCAAAAGGCACTGGGGAAGAGCTGCCTCCTCAAAGTGGAGTTGACCGTGATGACACGAATGGAGTAAAGCCCATGGAAGCAAAACCCATGGGACCTTCATTTGCTGATGGGACACAACTCAAAAATGAAGAGAAACAGCTGTAAACATCCATAAATAATCAGAACATAAAATGTACGAAGTATGAATTTAGGAAAATTAGAAATTATCAAAAATGAAATGGAACACATACACATCATTATCTTAGGCATTAGTGAGCTGAAATGGACTGGTATTAGCTATGTTGAATCTGACAAACACATGGTTTACAATGCTAGAAATGATAAATTGAAGAGGAATGGTGTTGCATTCGTTTTCAAGAACATATCCAGATCAGTCATGAGTACAATACTGTCTGTGATAGAATAATATCTATGTGCCTACAGGGAAGATCAGTTAATACCATTACTATTAAAATTTATGCACCAACCACTAAAGACAATGAGGATGAAATAGAAGAATTCTACCAACTTCTTCAATCTGAAATCGATCAAACATTCAATTGAGATGTATTGATTATTACTGATGATTGGAATGCAAAGGTTGGGAGCAAAGAGGAAGGATCAGTAGTTGGAAAATATGGCCTTGGTGATAAAATTATGCTGGAGATCGCATGATAGAATTCTGCAAAATCAATGATCTGCTCATTTCAAATATCTGCTTTAGACAGCATAAGAGATTACTATACACATGGACCTCACCAGATGGAATACATAGAAATCAAACTGACTACATCTGTGGAAAGAGATGATGGAAAAGCTCTATATCATCAGTCAAAACAAGGTCAGGGGCACACTGTGGAACAGACCATCAATTACTCATATGCAAATTCAAACTGAGCTGAAGAAAGTGAAAACAAGTCCATGAGAGCCAAATATGACCCTGAATATATCCCACCTGAATTTAGGGATCAAAGAACACAGCCTTCGGTATGGATTACATCTCATTGTAAAGAAAACAAAAATCATTACCACTGGACTAATAAACAACATTCTTATCAATGTAGAAAAGATTGAAGTTGTCAAGGACTTCATTCTTCTTGGATCAACTATCAACACTCATGGAAGCTGTAGTCAATAAATCAAACAACGTATTGTATTAGGCAAATCTGCTGCAGAGACCTTTTTAAAGTGTTGAAGAGCAATGATGTTAGCTTGAGGACTAAGGTGTGCCTGACCCAAGCCACAGTATTTTCAATAACCTCATATACATGTGAAAACTGGACAGCCAATAAGGAAGACCATAGAAGAATTGATGCATTTGAGTTATGGTGTTGGAGGAGAATATTGAAAGTGCCATGGGCTGCCAAAAGAACCAATAGATCCGGGTTGGAAGAAGTGCA
Source organism: Chrysochloris asiatica (assembly GCF_000296735.1). Lineage (NCBI taxonomy): Eukaryota > Metazoa > Chordata > Mammalia > Afrosoricida > Chrysochloridae > Chrysochloris > Chrysochloris asiatica. Next base: position 11,660,840 of record NW_006408557.1, on the reverse strand, counting down.
GCCAGAGTGCTCCTTGGAGGCCAAGATGGCCAAACTTCATCTCTCATACTTCAGACATATTGTCAGGAGGGACCAGTCGCTGGAGAAGGATATCATGTTTGGTAAGGTGGAGGGTCAGAGAAAAAGAGGAAGACTCCCAATGAGATGGATTGGCCAAGTGGCAGCATTGATGGACTCAAGCGTGGCAACAGTAGTGAGGTTGGCCCAGGATTGGGCAGTGTTTCGTTCTGCTGTGCATAAGGTTGCTATGGGTTGGTACCAACTTGATGGCACCTAACAACGACAATGACTACATACCAAAATAGAATCCTGGTGTGGTGCTGTAGGCACTAGACAGCTAGCCACAAAGTCAGTGATTCAAACCCACCAGCTGGTCCTCAGAAACCCTGTACAGATATGCTCTGCATCTGAATGAAGTCCATGGAATTTAACAAAAGCAAACCAAGATGGCTGCAGTGAGATGCCAGTGGCTAGAATTTCCTAGCTTGTGCATTGACACCATTTCTCCTCTCTCCTGTTTCTGGATTCACAATGATTTTTTAACACTTCAGCTGCTCTTTGATGCCTTAAGAACTCAGATTATGCTGGCATTTATTCATCATTCAGTGGGTTAGTTGCAGAGGAATTTATATGTGTGAGAAGTCTAGAGTAATTCTCTCCCTGATATGTAAGTTTTACCAGTGAATTTATGTAAATTAAATTATTTTATACTAACTATAATTTGTACTTTAAATGACAGTATATGTAAATGGATATTTCCAGTGTAGAATTTGTACAGGTTTACAAATTTCTAAGTCCTGGGTAATTTAAATGTGGCTCAGTTTTTCATAAAATAATATGGCTATTGTAGATCTTAAAGATTACAGCATCTTGTGATTTTGTTTATTTCCTTTTGTTTATGTATTTTATAGAAATAATAAATACACTGGCATCTTTGCTTTGTAAAGTGCTTTTTAATGCTTGGTTAGTCAGCTCAAAGTCCTTCATGTATTATTTTATAGACCCTGAGAAATGTTCTGTAGAATAATATTAATGACAGTAACCTGTATTACTGTGTATTCTGTGTCAGGCAGTGGACTAAACTCTCTGCTGTGAGAATTATTATAACCCACAAACACAGATGAAGAAACTGTGACTTAAAATGATTAAGTGTCTACATCTATGGCCATTTAATATTCTGTAAGGTTGGGGAGAGAATAGTCTCTTTAACAAATGACATGGGACAATTGGATCTCTACGTATAAAATAATAAAGTTGGACCATGTGATACAGTGAATTTTTTTTTTGGTATGTCTCTTCTAGCCATAGTGTTTGTAACTCTCAGCAAATGACTAGGTGAGACCATGCAAGTAGGGTTTGGTCAATCTTGGCATTCTACTAGGTTTAAAACAAGGAACTGGGTGATCTCACAGCCATCCAGAAATAAGACCCGCAAGTGAAATGTGTTCTTTGGGTCCCAAGGTCCCTGCATGGAGAAGCCACAGTGTGGTGAAGAAACAGTGGTGGTCGAGATGACAGCACAGCAGTAGCACTGACAGTGTGAGAGAGTGTGGCAGGCTTCCCAGACCATGGAAGGAATAAAGCTGAGCGCCTTTGGACAGGAAGTTGATTTGAAGAGTAGGGTGACCTTTGGCATTTATTAGCAGTGTTGAATGAATGGGCTTTGTCATAGTTGAACAGTCAGGGTAAAGGCCAAGCGACCATGTAATTGAGAGGTCAAAACTATGCTGGTGAGCATGACTGAGAAGAGGTGATTCTGACCCAAAGGACTGTATTCTGATCCTGAATTGGACCCAGTTACCTTCCTTAATAGACCCCATAATCTTGGTATTATCTGTGAATTCAATGTGGCCATTACAATGAACTGAATCCAGCAAAAATGTAGAAAGTGCTATGGAAATGGTGGATGGTGTCAGAATTGGTAAAGAAAGTTGGAGGATAGAGGCATGTCTGACCTCTCTGCCTCCTATGAATTGGCCTTCTGCTAATGTGGAGTTTGCTTCTCCTTCCACCTTGTGTATTGAGAGGTCAGATGCTGCCTCCATGTCATTTTTGTACTTGGCTTCAGGAGTATGACTCATTGAAATGGCTAAAGAGTTACGGAAGCATGGGACTTTTTAAGAGAAAGAACAAAGGGGCATGGAAAGTGAAACTTTTTATTCTTAGATGGTTACTTTAGTTACTATTAACTATAATGGTTGAAAGGAATGTAAGCGGTTTTTAAGTGGTGCTATGGAGTTGCGGAGCCACAACTGGACTGGTCTGGGGCAAAAGCCAAGCTAGTTAAAGATGACTGATAGGGGCCAGTGCCTACTGGATTAACCCTACCAGAGACCCAAAGTCATATACAGATGGGGGCGGAGAACAGAAGACTGAACTTGAGTATTTTAGACAGGATTATGTGTTCAGAGTTATGTGCTTATCTGACTGTACTAGATAGAGATAGCAAATGTTTTCCTTCCTTAGTGTTATAAAATAGACCTATTTGTGTGATGGAAAGAAACACTGGGTGTCATGATTATGGAGAACTTATAAGCTTGCCTTTTCCTTATACCTGGTTAGATATGTTAAAAGTGACATTAGAATTGCCTGGAAGGAACAGGATTTGTTATAAGCCAGTAGTGTGGTTACAGAGTTGTGGCCTTTGACAGGAAATCTAGGCCCTACCCAGAAACTTTGGAGTCAGGAAAGTCTGTGCCCATCAGAAAAAAAATCCTCTTCTAGGACTGAAAGTTAAAGGGAGTGTAAAAAATGACACCAAGCATCCCTGCCCCAGTACTCTATCCTCAGCTATGTTCAATAATTCATTGCAATGGCCACACAAAACTCATATACCATGCTTGAAGTTATGGGGTTTACAATGCAGGATCAGAAAATGAAATGCTCAGGGCACCATTCTTTGGTCTGGACAGCTTCTCCTTGGCTCCCACAGACTGGGCATCTTCCTCCTTGGGCAATGTTACAAAGCTCATTTAGAACTGCTGATGAATGCTGACAGAGCACACCATTCTACTAATAGCCTCAGCTTGAAGATATTTGGCTCTAGGTCTGTGGGTCAGCAAACCTAGTTCCCCCAACTAAGTGCCGGAGGCACCCTACTTTGCAAGCAATCCTCCTGTCCAAAGTCACTCAGTTTACTTACTCTGTGGGCTGGGAATCCACCACTCTGGCTCTTGGTTCTATTGCTGCTGCTTCTCTGCCACTCTTCTGGTGTCACAGTTTTCTGGGATGAGGAGGTCTGGGTCCAAAGGATGCACTCCCCTCTTGGCTCTCCTTTAATGTAGTGAGATGTCCCTTTCTATTTCTGAGATGGCTATTTTATATCCATGTTAGAATTCTAAAATTTCACAATTGATCTTGTTCACAACCATTCACAACTGAATCAGATCCATGAGGAAAAAAGTAGTTTTGTGGGAGTCACAAAGATTATGGCAACAAGATACATAAGAAGTAGTACATTACCTTGCACAGAGCCAATGAGCAAACAGCCTGGTATGCTTGTGGTGACCACCTGGGCCTACTGAGTGGAATGCAGCAACAAATAGACAGGTTGAGTTTGGATATGTTCCATTGGTACCCATTGGCCTGATCCACAGAGGCTAGAGATGAGAGAAAATAGGAAGTGCTGGCTGATCTGAAGTTTAAGTAGTTATGTAGGCTGCTGAGCCTATATGCATTGACCTAGACCATGAGACCAATTGGGAAGGGGCCAAATGGTCTGAAGTGCAGAGAGGTGTGTGTGAACTCCCACAGTTGCAGCTGGTACCCATTAGACCCAATTTGGGTAGCTAGGTCTGAGTTGAACAGAAGCTGAATGAAGACAAAGATGCTTAACAATGTGAGCTGGTATAAGTTATTGCAGTTTGATGGTTGCTCTGGATTGGACTTTGCTTATGAATGCACATGCTCTAAATTCCAACCAGAATGAAGTTTTTTCAGATTAAGGAGCATGCTTGCTTCCGCAAAGTACTAAATTAATAAGGACAGGCAAAATAGAAATTGGATATCTAAAATGGGGGGAAATGAAGGCATGAAGTTTCTGGCTTACAAGCTTTCATGTGTGTGCATAGTCTTAGAATGAGGGGCAGGGATCCCCTGTAGTTCCCTTTTTTTCTGATGGGTCTGGGGAAGAGAAGGTGGGAGAAGCATATGTTTCAGTTGTGAATGATTGTTGACAGCGTTGTGATTTTAAAATTATAATTGTAGAATGTGTAACTGAAAGAAGGGGGAAGTTCATCCTTCATGTATGATAGTGACAATGGCTAGAAAAGCCATGGGGTGGCCTCTAGTACAGTGAATTTACTTGGGAAAGCTCTTCTAACTTTGTAACTCTTACAAAATGACTGGGTGCAAATAGGGTGTATGAGACTCTAACATGGGGATTGGTCGGTGTTTCCATTCCACTGGGTTAAAAATGCACCATCTCAGATGCAGGAACTGGGGGATTTCATGACCATCCAGGAAGAAGAGCCATGAGCAGTCATATCCTTTGGGTCCTGTGATATGAAGTGGTGATGTGGTGAAGTGCTGCAAAAGCAGTGGTAGTTGTGGTGGCAGCAGAAGCAGTAGCACCAAGAACACAGACAGAGTGGTAGGTTTCATAATCCCTGGTAGGAGGAAAGCTCAGCACCTTTGGACATTTGTTACCAGTGGTAAAGGAAGTTTGTAACAGTTGTCCAAGGAGAGCAGAGACCAAGAGGCTACATGTCTTGGAGGCCAAAGACCAGAGAGAGACGAATACCTTACACCGCCTATGATAGCTAACTAAAAATGAATCAATGACTTAAATAAAAGAACTAAAACTCTTAGAAGAAAACCTAGGCTTAAAGCTTCAAGATCCTCTTTTTGACAAAGAATTATTAGCTATGATACCAAAAGCACTAGCAACAAAAGAAAAAAAAAGCAGATAAATTGTGCTTTTTTCAAAATTAAGTACAATTCAAATCAGCCATTTCAGAAACAGGAACAGGGGGTCTTATGACCATACAGAAAGAAGAGCCAAGAGTGGGGCATGTCATTTGGGTCCTGTGCAGAGAAGTGGCGGTGTGGTGAAATGCTGAAAAATATCACAGAACTTTATCAAGAAAGTGAAGAAACAACTACAGATAGGGAAAAAATATTTGGAAACCATACACATGTCAGTTTGTCACACTGTTGTGGTTTGTGTGTTGCTGTGATGCTGGAAGATATACCACCAATATTTTTAACGCTGGCAAGGTTACACATGGTGAACAGGTTTCAGCTTGGATTCCATACTAAGACAGACTCAGAAGGAGAGGCGGACTGCTTCCAAATGTGTAGCCACTGAAAACTTTATGAATAACAGTGATACACTGTCACACAGTACCAGAATATTGAATATTGAAATATGAAGACTAGCACCAGAATACTGTCAGATATATGCTGAAGATGAGCCCCTCAGGTTGGAAGGCACTCAAAATATGACTGGGCAAGGTCGGCTTCCTCAAAATAGAGCAGACTGTGATGATGAGAATGGAGTAAAACTTTTGGAACCTTTATTTGCTGATGGTTCACAACTCAAAATAAGGAGAATTAACTTTAAAATTCATTAATAATCATAACATAAAATGTACAAAGTATGAACCTAGGAAAATTGAAAGTTGTCAAAAATTAAATGTAACACATACACATTGATATCCTAGTCATTAGTGAGCTGAAATGGACTGGTATTGGCCATTTTGAATCTGAGAATCATATCGTTTACTATGCTGGGAATGATGAATTGAAGATGAATAGCAATTCATCATCAAAAAGAATATGAACAGAATGTGGGACCCTAACCAAAGAAGCAGCAATACCAGAGATGGAGGCAGAAGTGATGCCATGGAGAGATTGAGCAGCTGAGTACTCTAGACTCATGAAAAGAGAAAGGCTGCATGCTGGTGGCCAGGAGGTTGAATTCCAGAATGTGCCCTTTGGTTGTTTAAATGATTATATATTCCTGTGTGGCTTTTTTTTGTACATGAAAAAAGGGGGGTGGTTTTGGGAAGAGGAGGAAATGATTTATAAGCTAGAGGGTAGATACATGTTGACAAGGGTGATGGCAGGAAATATACAACTGGAGTGAGGTTGCCAGAAGAAAGATGGGGGAGTGGAAGACACAGTGAGGAACAAAATGGTTAAAGTGAATAGAGGTAAATGCTGATAACTGTTGGTGCATTGAGGCATTGTGACCATGCAATGAAGCAAAGCTTATGATTTGTTGAATGTAAAACTGATAATCTGCTCTGTAAACCTTCACTCAATTCACAATAATAATAATAAAGAACATTTCAAGACCTATCTTGAAGTATAATTCTGTGTGTGATAGGGTAATGTCCATATGCCTACAAGGAAGATGAGTTAATACCATTATCATTCAAATTTATGCACCAACCACTAAAACCAGTGATGATGAAATTGAAGAATTCTACCAACTTCTTCAGTCTGAAATTGATAGCCATACAATCCAGATGTATTGAGAATTACTCGTGATTGGAATGCAAAGGTTGGAAACCAACAGGAAGGATCAGTAGTTGGAAAATATAGCCCTAGTGATGGAAATGGAGTCCTGGTGTGGCACTTTGGGTTAATGTGCTGGATTGCAAAGTTGGTTTAATCATCATGGTCAGTGGTTCAAGCTCACCAGGTGCTCCTTGGAAACCATACACAGGGTCATTATATGTCAGAACCAACTCGACAACACATAACAACAGTGATAGGAATGATGCTGGAGATTACGTGTTAGAATTTTGTAAGACTAATGACTTCTTCATTGGAAATACCTCTTTAAAACAACAAGACAATTGTGCACATAGATTTCACCTGATGAAATACACAGAAATCAAACTGACTACATCTGTGGAAAGAGAGGTTGGAAAAGCTCCACATCATAAGCTAAAATAAGACTGTGGAACAGACCGTCAATTGCTCATATGCAAGTTCAGGCTGAAATTGAAGAAAATTAAAGCAAGCTCACTAGAGCCAAAATATGACCTTGAACATATCCCACCTGAATTTAGAGACCATCTCAAGAACAGATTTGATACATTAGACACTAATGACCAAAAACCAAAAGATTTATGGGATGACATCAAGAACATCCTACAGGAAGAAAGAAGAACATCATTAAAAAGGCAAAAAAGAAAGAATGGATTAAATGGATGCCTGAAGAGACTGAAACTTGCAGTACAGTGTAGAGGTGCTAAAGCAAGGTGAAGAAATGAGGAGGTAAAAGTGCTGAAGAGATCATTTCAAAGGGCAGTTTGAAAAGACAAAGTTAAACATTATAATGAAATGTGCAAAGATAGAGATACAAAAACAAAAGGGAAGAACATGTTCAGCATTTCTCAAGCTGAAAAAATTGAGGAAAAAAAGAATTCCTTGACTTGCAATATTGAAAGGTTCTTTGGGCAAAATATTGAATGATGCAGAAAGCATCAAAAGAAGATGGAAGGAATACAGAGTCACTATACCAAATGAGGTGCTTGGTGTTCAACCTCTTCAAGAAGTAGTATATGATCCAGAGTCAATGATACTGAGGTAGAAGTCCAGTGTGCCCTGAAGGCATTGGAAATTGTTTCCAGGAATTGGTGAAATACAAATTGAAATCTTTCAACAAACTGAGGTAGCACTGGAGGCACTCACTCATCTATGCCAAGAAATTTGGAAGACAGTTACCTGGCCAACCGATTGGATGAGATCCATATTTGTGACCATTCTAAAGAGAGGTGACTCAACAGAATGTGGAAATTATTGGACAATTTCATTAATATCAAATGCAAGTAAAGTTTTTCTAAAGATAATTAAAACATGGCTGAAACATTTTATTGACAGGGAACTGTCAGAGGTTCAGATGAGGACATGAAATGAGGGATATCATTGCTAGCGTGAGATGGATCTTGGCTGAAAGCAGAGAATATTCAGAACTTTACACTATGTGGATCATGACAAGCTATTGACAACATTGTGGAGAATGAATATTCCAGAACGCTTAATTGTGCTCATGAAGAATCTGTACATAGAAAAGGGAAAGTTGTTCAAACAGAACAAAGGGACACTCAATGGTTTAAAATCAGGGAAGTTGTGCACCAGAGTTGTATCTTTACTTTGGTGTGGATTGCACCTCAATGTAAAGAAAACAAAAATCCTCACAATTGTACCAATAACATCATGATAAGTGGAGAAAAGATTGAACTTGTCAAAGACTTCATTTGGCTTGGATCCACAATGAACATTCATGGAAGCAGCAGTCAAGAAATCAAATGACTTACTGCATTAGGCAAATCTGGTGCACAAGAACTCTTTAAAATGTTCAAGAGAAAATATGTCATTTTGAGGACTAAAGTGTTCCTGACCCAAACCATGGTGTTTTCAATAGACTCATATGCTGGAGGTCACATGACAAAATTTTGTAAAGAATAGAAGTTTATAATGAATAAGGAAGACTGTAGTAGAATAGATATATTTAAGTTATAATGTTGGAGAAGAATATTAAAGGTATCATGGACTGCCAAAAGAACAAACAAATCTATGTTGGAAGAAGTACAGCCAGAATGCTCCTGGGAGGAAAGGATGGCCCAACTTCGTCCCTCATGCTTTGGACATATTATCAGGAAGGACAAGTTCCTGGAGAAGGACATTATACTTGGTAAAGTGGAGGGTCAGCAAAACAGAAGCAGCCCCCCAATGTGATGGATTAGTACAGTGGCAACAGCAATGGGTCAAGTGTATCAGCAATTGTGAAGATGGCATAGGACTTGGTAGTAGGTTGTTTTATTATATATAGATAGGGTTGTTATGGATCAGAATTGACTGGACGGCACCTAACAATAACATTCCTGATAAGGGTTTTCTATTCAGAACATGTAAAGAGCTTCTACAATTCAAGAACAAAAAGAATCACTTTAATAATTAGCAAAGTAATTGAAAAGACATTCTCTAGAGAAGATATACAAATGGACAATAACCACAAAAAAAGATGCTCAGCGACGTTCATCATTATTGTTTTTGTTGTGAACTGCCATTGAGTTGGTTCCAAGTCAAAGTGACCCTTAATAGGGTTTCCAAGGAGCAGCTTTCAGGTTTGAACTGCCGGCCTTGAAGTTAGTTGTTCAGTGCTTATCCAACAACACTACACCAGGACTCATCAGTCATCATTGTTGTTAAGTGCTATATAGAGTTTCTGAGGAGCAGCTGGTGGTTTGAACAGCCAAACTTGGAGTTTTCAGTCCAGTGCTCATCCTACAGCACCACACCACGAGTCCTCACTCATCGATGTTAAGTGCCATCGAGTCAGTTATGACGCATAGCAATCATATATAGGGTTTCTGAAGAGTGGCTGGTAGATCTGAACTGCCAACCCTGTGGTTAGTAGGCCAGCACTTATCCTACAGCACTACAACAGGACTCCATTCATCATTGTTGTTGTTGTTAAGTGCGGTCAAATCGGTTCCAACCATAGTGACCCTGTATAGAGTTTCCAAGGAGCTGCTGGTGAACTTCAACCACAGACCTTGCGGTTCAAACCAACCTTATAGTCCAGCACATTAGCCTGCAGTGCCTCAACAGGACTCGCAACTCATCATTAGGGAAATGAAAATCATAATCACAATGAGCTATCACTTCATATCTCTTTTAAAAAATGATATAAGTATTTTTTTTATAGAGAGGAACTAACAAATGTTGACAAGGATATGGAAAAATTGAGACACTAAGGAGCTCTGGTAGGGTAGTGGTTACAACTTGGGCTGCTAACCTCAAGGTCGGCAGTTCGAAACTACCAGCTGTTCCATGGGAGAAAGATGGGGCTTACTGCTCCAGTAGAGATTTGCAGCCTCAGAAACCCTGTACAGGGTTGCTATGAGTTGGAACTGACTCCACAGTACTTAACAACAGTGCATTACTAGTTGTAGATATGTAAAAGAAATACACCTGCTATAGAAAACAGTTTGGTAGTTCTACAAAAAGTTAAGCAGAATTTCCATATGACCCAGTAATTTCACTCCTAGGTATATACACAAAATTTAAGAGCAGGTACACCAATATGCCTTGCAGCAATTTTACGGTAACTGAAAAGTGGAAATAATATTGTTATCAACAGATAAATGGAAAAGCAAGCTGATATATCTCCTACAGGAGAATATTGTATAGTCATAAAGATAAAAGAAGTCTTGATACATGCTTATTCTACAGCACCATACCAGGATGCCTTTATGCAAGGATGAGTCAAAAATGATTGACACTCTGGTTATATTAAAACACCGGAAGACTGCTATCCAAAGGCATTGTGATCTTACATGACAATGCATGTCCACACACCTCTTCCCATACTGTTGACACTCTGCAAAAACTTCATTTTGAGGTGTTAAAGCATTCTCCCTATTGTCTGGTTCTTGCTCCATCATACTTTCATCTGGAGTGTAGACACAAATATGACTTTATATTTGTATTTATTTAGGTATTATGCATATGGTTTAAGGAAATATGTACAAGTGCTAAGTTGACAAGGGATACACTGTGATAATTAGGTTTTGTGTCAACATGATGGAGCCAGGATTCTCAAGTGGTTTGCCACATAATCCACTGCCACTCATCTATTCAACAGAATCATTTCACTTGCATGCTCAATATAGTCATCAGCTGTGGACACTGTTGATTGTTGGATATTTTTCCTGATAGTGTTCTAAGACTGACCCTTGAGAATCCCAGAAAACTGTAAACATCAATTTTCCAACTGATGGTTGACTTTTGAAGTTTTTCTTGGTTGGTGATTGAAGATGCTTGCATTCCATACTCTGCCTTTTACTCTCAGGCTTCTAGTGATGAATCCGTGTCTCATCACCAGTAATGATTTTTTTTAAAGAAACTTTAACCTTCCTTTGAGTATGTCTAAATTTTGTTTGAAGATAATCATGTTCACAGTTGCATAGCAATGACCTTGAACAGAAAGCACTGATAGGACAGTGCAGCCAACAAAAGTTTTAATAGAAATGGAGTGCTAAAATTTTTGACTCACCCTCATGTACGTATGTGTGTGTGTACTGAGATAGAAAGATAGAGAAGTTTGTATCAAGGAAATGACTCACATAGTTGTAGAGGTGGGAGAGTCCAAGTCTGGGTCAAATGAATCAAGATTGGCAGGCAGCCAGGTCCAGCAGGTAAGAAGGTAAGCTGCTGATGGCTCCCAGGCTCTGCAGGTAACAGTGCAGGACACTGGCTCAAGTCCAAAGAACCAAAGGTTGGAGGACGAGCCAGATGCAAGATTCAGGCACAGAAGAACGCAAACATGCTTTGCCTGAGTGTGTAATATATTGGAAACAGACCATACCTGCTGGAGCCTTCCTTTCAACTGATTGGCTGCTCATGGTAGAACTCATCATAGTTCATTACATTGTATTCAATTTCATTATGGGGATAGCTATATCTCAACTGGAGTCCTGGTGTGGCGCTGTGGGTTAAGGTACCAGATGGCAAAGCTGTTTGAACTGCAAGGTTGGTGGTTCAAGCTCACCAGTCGCTTCTCGGAAACCCTATACAGGGTTGCTATGGTTCAGAACTGATTCAATGGCACTTAACAACAATATCTCAACTAAGGAGCTCTGATAGAGTAGGGGTTACGAGTCAGGCTGGTAACCTCAAGGTCAGCAGTTCAAAATACCACCAGCCGTTTCCCAGGAGAAAGATGAGGCTTTCTACTCCCATAAAATATACAGCCTAACCAAGCTTTGCTTAAGTGTGTAATATATTGGAAGCAGACCATATGCAGGGTTGCTATGAGTCAGAACTGACTCCACAGCACATCACCACCACCACCACATCTCAACTACCTAACTCCTGAGATTACTGGTCCAATTAAGTTGACTTAATACCTTAACTAAAACAATACTCCAGGTCATATTTGGCTCTCATGAACTTGTTTTTATTTATGAGCAATTTGTGGACTATTTCTCAGTCAGCCCTTGGTTTTTCTTTTGGCTGGTGTTATTCAGTTTCTCCTTGGTCTGATCCTACAGGTGTAGTCAATTTGATACCTGTGCATTCCTTCTGGGGAGGTCCAGGTGTGTAGTTACCTTTAATGTTGTTGAGAAGGTGTTTGTATGAATGTCATTGGTCTTACAAAATTCTATCAAGCTATTTCCAGCATCTTTTCTATCACCAAGTCATATTTCCCAACTATTGTTTCTTCTTTGTTTCTTACTTTGGCATTCCAACCACCAGTAATTATGAGTACACTTCGATTGCATGTTTGATCAATGTAAAACTGAAGAAGTTGTGTTTGGTGTAGTTGAGTAGGTTCCGTCTCATAGCAGCTTTATGGACAATAGAATGAAACACTGCTTGGACCTGTCTCATCCTCACAGTCACTGCTTTGCTTGAGCCCACTGCTGCTGCTACTGTGTCAATCCATCTCCTTGAGGGTCTTACTATTTTCACTGACTAAGCATGATATCCTCCTCCAAGGACCAGTCCCTCCTGAAAACATGCCCAAAGTATAATAGCTGCACTTCTTCCAAGACAGATTTGTTTGTTCTTCTGGCAATCAATGGTAATCTGTGGTACTTTTAATATCCTTTTCAAATACCATAATTCAAATGCATCAATTATTCATTGTTCAACTTTCACACACATATGAGGTGATTTAAAATATCATGTTTAGGTCAGGCACACCTCAGTCCTCAAATTGACATCTTTACTCTCTAACACATTAAAAAGTCTTTTGCAGAATCTTTCTTCATCTTTGGCATTTGTATTTGGTGTATAAATTTCAATAGTAGTGGTATTAACTGGTCTTCCTTGTAGGTGTATGAACATTATTCTATCAGAGACACCATTGTAGTTCGAGATAGATCTTGAGATGCTCTTTTTGATGACGCAACACTATTTCTCTTCAATGTGAAGTTCCTGGCATTGCAAACCATATGATTATCTGATTCAAAATGACCACTGTCAGTCTGTTTCATCTCAACAATGCCTAGGATATCAATTTCTATATGCTTCATTTTATTGGCTTCCAGTTTACCTAGATTCATCCTTCATATATTCCACATTTTGATTATAAATGGATGTTTGTAGCTGTTACTTCTCATTTTCAGTTTTGCACCCCATCGGCAAATGAAGGCCTCAAACTTAACTCCATCCATGGCATTAAAGTCAGCTCTGCTTTGAGGATTCTTTCCCAGTCATATTTTGACCTGAGGGGCTCATCTTATGGCACTGTATCAGACAGTGTTCTATTGTTTTGCATAAGAGTTTCAGTGGCTAACCATTTAGGAGCGGTCCATGTTTCCTTCTTCCTAGTCTTAGTCTGGAAGCTGTGCTGAAACCTGTTGACCAAGGGTGCCCTTGATGATATTTTAAATATCCATGGAATATCTTCCAGCATCACAGCAATACACAAGCCACTATTGTACAACGAACTGCCAGAGGAGTGGTTGATGGCAGATTTTGTTGTTAAGTGCCTTTGAGTTGGTTCCAACCCATAGTGACCCTCTAGAGGGTTTCCAAGGAGCAACTGGTGAGCTTGAACTACCAACTTTGCACTTCAAACCGACTTTGCAGTCTAGCACATTAGCCCACAGTGCCACACCAGAACTCAGACTAGATACCCTAAATTATTGTCATAATGAAAATAGCAATAACAAAAAAAGCTAGATTAAATATTTGAAGTATTTTGTAAATATTGTTGTTGTTGTTAAGTACCGTGGAGTTGGTTCCGACTCATAGTGACCCTGCACAGGGTTTCTGAGGCTGTAAATCTTTACGGGAGCAGAAAGCTTCATTTTTTTCCTGTGGAACCGCAGGCAGTTTCGAACTGCTGACCTTGAGGTTAGCAGTCTGATTCGTAACCACTACTCTACTAGAGCTCCTTAAATATACAAGAATATAGAGAATCCATTGAGACAAGACAAACAAAACTAAAGAACAAGAGCAGACAAAAACCCTGGGCAGAATGCAAGTTTTTCTGGTTTTGTTTTTTACTTTAACAAATATTTTAATAAAACATTTTAGACTAACATTTTAACAAAATAGTATATGGGGGAAATCTTGAATGCATTCCAAATGTAATTTTTAAAATGTCAGAATCATATAGAGACATTTAAAAAGAGCTTCAACAAAGAAAATGTGCCCCTTTCATTTTACTGGTGCTAACAAGTGAAATAACAAAATATATATATATATTTTTTTGAACATCCCTATTAATAGTTTGGTGATCTCAAAGCATTTTGTATCCTGACATGATCATATATACAGGGCTTTTTTTTTTTTTTTTTAATGTGTTTTAGTTACTATATTTTGGTAATACATTATGGCTTTAGCAAATAATGAGAAATAACATTTTTGTGCACAAGGTTGAACTTTTATCAGTGGGTTGCTTTTACAAAGACATTGTTGATGTATCTAGAATCAATACCTCCATTGCTTCTTCCCTATAGTAAATCTCTCTTCAGAATTACTATAGCTACCTTCTCAACATGGCTTGCTGTTTTTCTCTCATCTACAAACCTCCTGGAGAGTACTGGTATGGTGCTGTAGGAAAATGCACTGGACTGCAAGGTTGGTTTGAAATCATGGTTAGCAGTTCAAACTCACCAGCCTCTCCTTGAAAACCTGATACAAGGTTGCTGTGAGTCAGACCAGACACTACTGTACTTAACAACAAAAACACACACGTCCCTGACCAGTCTCTTCATATATTCCTTTTGTGTTGGAAACCCTGGAGTGACTCCGCATACCAGTAAATGCCAAAGTCCTTATAATGGCCTACAAGGCCCAACATTATTTACTCTTACCCCTTCCCTCCTCTCCCTTATTCTTTCCAGAAGTCCTTAGGTGGTATGAATAGTTAATGTGCTGGCTGCTAACTGAAATGAATATTTCAAAAGGAAAAACAATGATGTAAATACCTATGAATGTGGTATATTTTCTTAGATTGATCAGTCACATTTTCTTTAGAGCCATGACTCTATGCAACCATGACACAGTTCAATTCGTAATAATTCTTTCAAATACTTTGGGTAGGCTATTTAAAATGTATCTATCATGAGGTTTCATTGCTTAAAAACAGCTAAATACTTTTATGTGTTAAAAATTGTACTTGGTTCTTAGAAAATAAATAAAATATTATTAGATAAAAGAGTATCGTAGACCTGTTCAATTTTGATTTTGAAGTCCTATTATCTTGCAATCAGTATATTTGTTAATGACATTTGGTTAAGCTACTAGTTCTCTCTAGGACTGTACCAGTATCTTCATGATGCTAATGAAAATTATTTCCATTAATTAAGTTGGGCTTGCTAAATTGATTGCTATTATATCAGTTTCTCCACATTTCCACAAGGTAAAATTAGAGTTCTTATATAATATGAGAAATCAAATGGTGATTACAATTCTACCACAAGATTAATTTAATTTTGTGGCAGGGATCACTCCTGCTGATAAAAGCCAGGAGGTATAGTCTTCTTATAACTGGTTGACTTGTGATAATTACAATTGTTTTCTTTTTTTAAAAAAGTTTTTATTGTGAATTGAGTGATAGTTTATATGGGAGATATCAGCTTTACATTCATCCTATCGTATTTTGTTTCATTGCAATGATTACAATCCCCTCCATGCATCATCATTCAACAGCATTAGTTTCTATACCCTCTGGGTTTTTTTTTTTTTTTTGTGTGTGTGTGTGTGTGTGGAATGTACATAAAAACACTCAGGAATATATAACCATTCAAACAACCAAACGGTTGTTAACAAAGCCTGCTCCCCAGCTGTCAGCACACAGCTCCTCACCCTCCCTGAGACCAGACTCCCCAGATGCTCTATCTCCCAACGTCACTATCTCTGCCTCCATCTCTGGTGTTACTGCTCTGGATAGGGTTCCACACTCTGCTCTTCTCACTTGATGGTCCCAGGGTCCTCCGCTCCTGGACTGCAAGATCAACTCCCCTCCTTTTGTTATAAAATTTCTACCTTTACATTTGCAACACTCACAGTCAGTCCTGATAGCAATTATTCACTATTGAACCACAGAGTCTTATCCCCATTTCCTTTCACCAGCCCTGTCCAGATAGGTTGGAAACCACTCAGTGGAGATTCTACCTTCTTCTGTACCCTCTGGAACTAGAATCCCTCTTGAAAGCATGTAAGCCCATCATTTCTTGCCTTTGTAGTGCCCCACCCCCCATTTTGGGTAGCCAATGTCTAAGTTGCCCATCCCTGTCAACACTGTGTACCAAGGGGGTGGGAATGATCCTCACTGTAAAGATCTGTTCTCTCTTTTGTACTACATCCATAAGTATAGGTCAAGTTCATCAAATTATAGCAGATTACTCTTTTTTTTCCTCTTCTTTCTTCCTCTAGTGGATTTCTGATCATCTAGCCATTGAAGCCAGGTCAAGTGGGTACTATCTGAAAGTATGGATGTTCTTGTGCATCTCCCCTCACTTCATATCAGCTGGGCGCTTCACTTTCCGCTCTGTGGCCATGTCTCTGGGCCCAGGAGTCGCAGGTCTCGCCATACTGATGGCCAACCAGGTCTTAACCCAGGTTGACAGCAGTCTATTGAACGTGGTTGGACTTAGCTCACAACTTTATTGCTGATTTCCCCCCACTTCCCCTTATCGGTAGACCAACATGGTCACCAGCAAGACCACATGCCTGCTTGTGTATTCCCCTTGAGTCTCAGTCTTGGAAGGGGGTTTGCCCTGAGGGGACATGACTGCTTGCCTTGATGGCTCCCCAGCGAAAAACTTGCTTGTTCTTGTAGTACTCAATCAGACTGCTGTTAGTGTTTTTTTTATTTTTCCTGCTGGTCTTTCTTTCAAGAAGTATCTTCTGTTCTTTGAGCTACTCCAGGCTGGTCTGCTTGTCCTTTCAAGTGGAAATTTCCCACCTCAGAAGATTCTGGATGGGGATCAGGATGCCACCTATGGTCTTATGCAAAGGTTCCGCAGTAAGCCTCCTTCACTGGGCACGTTGCAGCCCCAATTTGAGTGTTTACGAATCAGGCTGCTAACCTACCAGTCATTCTGTGGGAGAAAGATGAGGATTTCTGCTCTCATAAAGATTTACAGCCTCAGAAACCTTGTGCAGGGTCACGATGAGTCAGAACCGACTCCATGGTACTTAACAACAACAACAACAATCAGTTATAGGCTGAAGACGGACTTTCAAGCACTCTATGGTGATGTTTCTGCCTATTCCTTTCTCTCCACCTCAATTGTCTATTTTATAATAGTAAGCAAGGGAAACCAAGGTTCCAAAGACAGCCAAGCATCTTAACATTATTTCCCCTTTTTTACCCATTCAAACATTGCTTCAATCCCTGTATCACAGAGCCCTTTTGTTCCAAGGTTGAGTACATATCACTGTTTACCTCTGTCCCACTTAGCCTATGCAAACCTGCCTAAATGTTCTTCCATCTGACCTGTTTCTACATTCCCCTCCCCTTTTTTGTGTATTGCCCTCCGCCTCCTGCCAGTACTATCTTGTGTCTATTCCCTACCCTGTGCTCTGCCTTCCCCTCCTTCCCTCACCCCAACCCCCTACACACCCTTAACCAACAAAGAAGGTTTTTTTTTTTCCCCCCTTTTAGTGCAGGTACTTTTTCTTAAGCTTTTACAATAATGGTCCTATGCAGTATTTCTCCTTTTGTGACTGACAATTGCACTCAGCATAATGTACTCAAGGTTCATCCATGTTCTGCGGTGGCTTGCAGCTTCCTTGTTATTCTTCAAGTTAACACAATATTCCATTGTGTGTATGTACCAAGGTTTGTTTATCCGTTCTTCCATTGGAGGGCACTTAGGCTGTCTCCATCTTTTTGCTATTTTAAATAGTGCTGCTACGAACATTGGTGTGCATATATTTACTCATGTTATGACTCATATTTCTTGTGGATAAATACTAAGTAGAGGAATTGCTGTATCATAATATATTTCTAGTTCCAACTTTCTGAGGAAGCACCATATTATTTTCCAGAGTGGCTGGACCATTTTGCAATCCTACCAGTAATGCAGGAGTGTACCTGTCTCTCCACATCCCCACCAGCATTTATTGTCTTCTGCTTTTTTGATCTTCACTGTTATTGCTGGAGTGAGATGATATCTCATTCTTGTTTTGATTTGCATCTCTCTAATGCTAGTGATCGTGAACATTTCTTCATATGTTTGTTGGCTGCCCAGATTTCCTCCTTGGTGAAATATCTGTTCATGTCCTGTGCCCATTTTTTAATTGGGTCATTTATCTTTTCTTGTAGAGGTGTTGTAGTTTCCTATATATTTTAGAAATTAGTCCCTTCTCTGATGCGTTGTTACTCTTTTGGTGAAGTATTTTGATGCACATTAAGTTTTTAATTTTTAGTATGTTCCAATCACCTGTTTTGTCCACTTTTTGTGTGTGTAATTTTCACAATGTCTGGTAGTCTGTGTTTGCCCAAATTTGTCCCTATTTTTTCTATGATGGCTTTCATAATTCTGGGATTCACATTTAGTTCTTTAATCCATGCTGTGTTGATTTTTGTATATGGTGTGAGGTAAAGTTCTTGTTTCAGTCTTTTGCACATCGCTTTTCAGTTTTGTTAGCACCATCTGTGGAAGAGAGTATGTCCTCCCCATGCAATATACTTAGGCCCTTTGTCAAAACACACTTGGTTGTATGTGAATGGGTTAATTTCTGGATTCTTGATTCTGTTCCATTGATCTATGTATCTTTCATTGTACCAGTACCAAGCTATTTCGACACCTGTAGCCATGTAGCATATACAAAATCATGCAGTGAGAGGCTTCCAACTTAATTCTTCTTCTTAAGTAGTGCTTTGCTTATCCTGGGTCTCTTTTCTTTCCATATAAAGTTTGTAATAGTTTTTTTCCATTTCTTTGAAGAATGTCATTGGAATCTGGATTGGGATTGTATTATATGTGTAGACTGCTTTGGGCAGTATTGACATTTTCACAATGTTAAGTCTTCCTATCCAGTAGCATGGTGTATTCTTCCATTTTGTAAGTCTCTTTTGGTTTCTTGTAGTAGTGTTTTGTAGTTTTCTTTGTATAGGTCCTTTGTTTTTCTCATTACATTTATTCATAGATATTTCATCCTCTGGGTGGCTATTGTAAATGGTATTGTGTTCCTAATGTCCTTTTCAGCGCTGTCATTGTTACTACAGAGGACTCCAATTGATATTTGTATGTTGATCTTATACCCTGCCACTTTGCTGAGTCTTCCAATGAGGTCTAGTAGTTTTTTTACTGAGTCTTTGGGGTTTTCTATGTATAGGATCATATCATCTGCAAATAGGGAGAGTTTTACTTCCTCTTTGCCAATTTGGATGCCTTTAACGTCCCTATTTTGATGTACAGCTCTGGCTAAGACTTCTAGTACAATATTAAATAGAAGCAGTGACAAAGGGCATCCTTGTCTGGTTCCTGCTGAGCAGAGGGAAGGCTTTCAGTTTCTCTACAGTGAGCGTTTATTAGCTTTTGTTTTGTATATATGCTCTTAATTATGTTGAGGAATTTCCCTTCAATTCCTAGTTTGTTGAGTGTTTTTATCAGGAAAGGATGCTGGATTTTGTCAAATGCCTTTGCTGCATAAATTGATATGATCATGTGGTTCTTTTCCTTTTCCTTATTTATATGGTGGATTACATTGATTGTTTTTCTAATGTTGAACCATCCTTGCATCCCTGATATGAATCCCACTTGGTCATGATGTATTATTATTATTTTTTTTATTGTTTTATTGCGAATTATGTGATAGTTTACATGGAAGAACATTAGTTTTACATTCATTCTATTGTGGATCATTTCATTGCCATGGTTACAATCCCCTCCATGCATCATCAACCCACAAAAGGGTATATATACCCTGCAGGCCTCCCCCCGGGTTGTAAGCACACAGCCCCTCTCCGTCTCTGTGTCTAAAGCCTCCAGCTGCTCCATCCCTCCACATCATCATCTCTGCCTCCATCTCTGCCATTACTGCTTCTCTAGGTAGGGTCCCACTCTCCACTCTTCTCCCTTGATGGTCCCAGGGACCTCCACTCCTAGACTGCAAAGTTAATCACTCCCCTCCCTGCTACAAAACATCTACCTTTACATTTCCAATGCTCACAATCAGTCCTGATAACAATTATTCACTATTGTATCACAAGAGACCTATCCGCATTCCCAGTCTTGCCATCCCCGCCAGCATTTATTGTCCTCTATTTTTTGATCTTTGCTGTTATTGCTGGTGTGAGATGATATCTCATTGTTGTTTTGATTTGCATCTCTCTAATTGCTAGTGATCATGAACATATCTGCATATGTTTGTTGGCTGCCTGGATCTCCTCCTTGGTAAAGTGCCTGTTCATGTCCTGTGCCCATTTTTGGATTGGGTTATTTGTCTTTTTCTTGTAGAGGTGTTGTAGTTTCGTATCCATTTTAGAAGTAAGTCCCTAAATATTGAAAGTGTCATGGGCTGCCAAAACAAAAAAACAGCTCTGTGTTGGAAGAAGTGCATCCAGAGTGCTCCTAGAAGGCCAGGATGGCCAAAGTTCTTCTCTAATACTTTGGATGTATTGTCAGAAGGGACAAGTCACTGGAGAAAGATATCATGTTTGGTAAGGTGGAAGGTCAAAAGAAAAAGAGAAAGACCTCCAGTGAGATGGATTGGCAAAATAGCAGCATCAATGGGCTCAAGCGTGGCAACAATTGTGAGGTTGGCCCAGGACCGGGCAGTGTTTCATTCTGTTGTGCATACGATCACTATGAGTCGGTACTGACTTAATGACACCTAATAATAACAACAACTTGGTCAGAATTCTGGTTAACTCTTGTGAGCTTGACTTTCTCATCAGTAAAGTGAGAAACGTCTATATCAAAACATCATTATAAGGTTTAAATGAGGAAGTAGATTCCATTGGTCAAGAATGAGTTATATTCTAGTAGCGTAGTGGTTACGAATCGGGCTGCGAACCTAAAGGTCAGCGGTTCGAAACTACCAGCTGCTCCGCGGGAGAAAGATGAGGCTTTCTACTCCCGTAAGGATTTACACCCTCGGAAACCCTGTACAGGGTCGCTATGGGTCGGAACCGACTCGACGGCACGTAACAACAACAACAACAACCTGATTGACAAGTTACCTGATTTCTTTGTACCTTAGTTTTTTCCATCTATACAATGGGATAATTATATCATTTACTTTGTAGTAGACTGAGTTAGCATATATATGAGAATAATTGTGGCACATGGTAAGCATGCAATAAATATGAAGCTCTTTATTATTATAAAGTAAATTATTATATTGTGAACACAATGGCTTTGTAGGATAAACACTGGTGTTCGAACTACAAGGTTAGCATTTCAAACCCACCAGTAGCTCCACAGGGAAAAGAGGAGGCTTTCTGACTCTGTAAAGTTTATAACAACAACAACTTGTCAGAATCAATTTGATGGCAGTGAGTTGGTTTGGTTTTGGCTCTTAATTGTTAGAATAAATGTGAAGATGACAATTATATAGTAAAGACACATTTTAAAGAGAGTGTAATTTAGCACAATAAAAATATTAGTTGTTTTATATTTTTGCTCCAGATTTAAAATAATGCAAGTCCCTATGAAATGAAAGTTAATCCAGTATTGTGTGATTTCTAAGCTGACATATTAAGGGAATTGTACACTGGTTTATGCTATTGCCACATAACTGGTAATCAGAAGTACTAATCTCTTTCCTTGAAATTAAGTAGGCTTTTCATCATGCAATTTCTTCAGGAGCTATGCCCTTTGCATAAAGTGCTACCATCTTGCATATAAAAAGCCCTTGAATGCTTCCTGACATAGGGGGTCCTCCATGTATGGTGGTCACTATTAGTGTAGTCTTTAGCACATAATGTGTATTACCATGATTGTGGTTGTTTATATTTTCTTCACCAACCTGGAGTGACTCACTGGAACTAGAAAGGCAGCACTTCTCTTTTACAGTTTTTTCCATTACGGTATCACCCTGATGCTGATGTGATATCACTATGTGAAGATTTTCACCTGATTTGCTGGTCACTTTTCCTAAATTTTTTCTGTTTCTCTGACCACATTCTATGTGAAGTGAGGTTAGGGTGAGTGTTTATGCGGTTACATGTGCAAACACGTGAGCATCTTTTCTCTTTTGCATTTCTTCTGTTGTCTAATAGAGCTCTGATCATTCATTGAATATGTAATATATTTACTACTTAAACGTTTCTAAGAATTTGGAGTTAGAAAGTGAGGAACTACCCACACAGGCCACATACATTATTTGTATGTTTATATGATTGTTCATGTGGACACCTTCTGAATATGTAAAAAATAAGATTGAACAAAGATGATTTATATTAATTTACAAGTCTTATGAGTCCTGGTGTGGCACTGTAAGATAAGCATTGGATTGCTAACCACAAGGTGGTGGTTCAAACCCACCAGCTGCCCCTTGGAAAACTTATACAGGGTAGATATAAGTTAGAGCCAACTCAACAACACTTAACAACAATAAGTCTCAGTAGGAGTCCCTAGGTAGCCCAAATGATTAGGCAATCCACAACTTGCTGAAAGGTTGGAGGTTCAAACCCACACAGAGCTGCCTTGAAAGATACTGCTGGCGATCTGCTTTCTTAAGTTCTACTCTGCACACATGGGGTCATGATGAGTCCGAATGGATTCAAAAACAACTGACAACAGCAATTTAGTCTCTGGTGGCATTGTTGTTGTTGTTGTTAGGTGCCATCAAGTCAGTACTGACTCATAGCAATCCTATGCACAACAGAACGAAACACTGCCCGATCCTGGGCCAACCTCACAACTGTTGCCATGCTTAAACCCATTGATGTTGCCATTTTGCCAATCCATCTTGCTGGGGGTCTTCCTCTTTTTCTCTGACCTTACCAAATATGAGATCCTTCTCCAGTGACTGTTCCCTCCTGACAATATGTCCGAAGTATGAGAGATGAAGTTTGACCACCCTAGCATCCTTGGAGCACTCTGACTGCACTTCTTCCAACACAGATATGTTTGTTCTTTTGACAGCCCGTGGCACTTTTAATATTCTCCTCCAACACCATAACTCAAAAGCATCAATTCTATGGTCTTCTTTATTCACTGTCCAGCTTTAGCATGTATATAAGCTTATTGAGATACCATGGCTTGGGTCAGGCACACCTTAATCCTCAAGCTGACATTTTTGCTCTTCAACACTTTAAAAAGGTCTTGTGCAGCAGATTTGCCTAATGCAATATGTTGTTTGATTTCTTGACTGCTGCTTCCATGAGTGTTGATAGTTGATCTAAGAAGAATGAAGTCCTTGATAACTTCAATCTTTGCTCTGCTAATAGGAATGTTGTTTATTGGTCCAGTGGTGAGGATTTTTGTTTTCTTTACATTGAGATGCAATCCATCCTGAAAGCTGTGCTCTTTGATTTTAATCAGTAAATATTTTAAGTCCTCTTCACTTTCATCAAGCAACGTTGTATCATCTGCATATCGCAGGTTGTAAATGAGTCTTCCTCCAATCCTCATGCCATGTTTTTCTTCATATAACCCAGATTTTCAGATTATTTGCTCAGCATACAGGTTGAATAAGTATGGTGAAAGAACACAACCCTGTCGCACACCTTTCTTAATTTTAAAGCATTCAGTGTTCCCATGTTCTGTTTGAACAACTGCCTCTTGTTCCATGTACAGATTCCTCATGAGCACAACTAAGTGTTCAGGAATACTCACACTTCACAATGTTGTCTATAGCTTGTCATGATCCACAAAATCGAAAGCCTCTGCGTTGTCAATAAAGCACAGGTAAACATCTTCCTAATATTCTGTGCTTTCAGCCAAGATCCATTGGACATCAGCAGTGATATCCCTCATTCTCCATCCTCTTCTGAATCTGGCTTAAACCTCTGGTAGTTCTCTGTCAATGTAGGCTTGCAGCCATTTCTGGATAACCTTTAGTAAAACTTTACTCACATGGGATATCATAGATATTATCCAATGATTTCCGCATTCTGTTGGGTCACCTCTCTTTAGAATAGGCACAGATATGGATCTTTTCCAACCAGTTGGCCAGATAATTGTCTTCCAAATTTCTTGGCAGAGATGAGTGAGTGCTGGCTCACTTTCTTGAAAGATTTCAATTTTTATTCCATCAATTCCTGGTGCTTTGTTCTTTGCCAATACCTTCAATGTACCTTGGACTTCCTCCTTCAGTATCATTGGCTCTTGATCATATGCTACCTCTTGAAACGGTTGAACATCAACCATTTCCTTTTGGTACAGTGACTCTGTATATTCCTTGCATCTTCTTTTGCTGCTTTCTGCCTCATTCAATAATTTGCCTAGAGAATCCTTCAATAACAAAACTTGAGGCTTGAATTTTTTCTTCAGTTCCCCCAGCTTGAGAAATGCTGATTGTGTTCTTCCTTTTTGGTTTTCAGACTCCAGATCTTTGCACATTTTGTTTTAATATTTGAGTTTGTCTTCTTGAGCTGATCTTTGAAATTTTCTGTTCAGCTCTTGTATCTCCTCATTTCTTCCATTTGCTTTAGCATCTCTATGCTGGAGAACAAGTTTCAGTTTCTCTTCTCACATCCATTTTGATGTTTTCCTTCTTTCTTGTCTTCTTAATGATTTTTTGCTTTCTTTCTGATGTTCTTGATGTCATCCCACAACTCTTCTGGTCTTTGTTCTTTAGTGTTTAATGTATCAAATGTGTTATTCAGATGATCTCTAAATTCAGGTGGGATATATTCAAGATCATATTTTGGCTTTTGTGGACTTGTTTTCATTTTCTTCAGCTTCAGTTTGAATTTGCAAATGAGCAATTGATGGTCTGTTCCACAATCTGCCCTGGCCATGTTTTCACTGATGATATGGAGCTTTTCCACTGTCTCTCCACAGATGTAGTCAATTTGATTTCTATGTTTTCCATCCAGCGAGGTCCATGTGTATAGTCATCTCTTATGCTGTCTAAAGAAGGTATTTGAAATGAACAAATCACTGATTTTGCAGAAATCTATCATGGGTTCTCTAGCATCATTTCTATCACCAAGGCCATATTTTCCAACTACTGGTCCTTCCTCTTTGTTCCCAACCTTTGCATTCCAATCACCAGTAATGATCAATACATCTTGATTGCATGTTTGATCAATTTCAGATTGAAGAAGTTGGTAGAATTCTTCTATTTCATCCTCACTGGCTTTAGTGGTTGGTGTAAATTTGAATAACAGTGGTATTAACTGGGCTTCCCTGTAGGCGCATGGATATTATCTTGTCACAGACAGCATTGTACCTCATGACTGATCTGGATTTGTTCTTTATGACAATGAATGCAACAGCATTTCTTTTTAATTTGTCATTCCCAGCATAGTAAGCCATGTGGTTGTCAGATTCAAAATGGCCAATACCAGTCCATTTCAGTTCACTAATGCCTAAGATATTGATGTTCATTTTTGACAATTTTTTCGTACATTCCATGTTCCATTTATTAATGGATGTTTATAGCTGTTTCTCTTCATTTTGAGTTGTGCCCCATCAGCAAATGAAGGTCCTGCCGGCTTTATTATCATGGGCTTTACTCCATTCACGTCATCATGGTCAACTCTACCGTGAGCAGGCAGGTCTTTCCCAATCATATTTTGTGCACCTTCAAACCTGAGGGGCTCATTTTCCGGCACTATATCTGACAGTGTTTCTCTGCTATTCATAAGGTTTTCAGTGACTAAATATTTGGAAACAGTTCATCACTCCTTCTTCCTAGTTTGTCTTCATCTGGAAGCTCATCTGAAACCTGTCCACCATGAGTGACCCTGCTGGTATTGAAAATACCAGTGGCATAGTTTCCAGAATCACAGCAACTCACAAGCCACCACAGTATGACAAACTGACAGATGAGTGGTGGGATACTGGTTTCATTTTTAACATTTCAGACTCATCATGTAGATTCAGATTCAGATCAGAATGAATCTGGAATTTCAGTATACACACACACACACACACACAAACAGCAGCACTGCTCCTCAGCCTGCTTCCCTATTATCCTAGTCTGGATTCCCTCAGAAGCAGACCCTAAGGTGAGGTTTCTGTTGTTGTTTTTAAGTGTTGTTGAGTTGATTCCAACTCATAGCGACCCTGTATAGGTGAGCTTGAACCACCAGTCTTGTGGTTCAAACCGACCTTTTAGTACAGAGCATTAACCAGGACTGTGTGCAAGTAGTTTATTTGGGAGGTGATGCCATGAAGCTCCAGTTGGGAATAGGGGAGTAAAAGCAGGAGATGCAGGCAGCCAAGACAAGTTTAGGTTTCCACTGTAGGCAGCTTGGTAGATGGTATAGAACATGCACTGGGATTTTCCTAACTCAAGGGTGAAGAGTTGGGTTATATAACCAGACACTTTAATTTCCTATTAATTAATGGTTGCCTGGAGGCAATAACTCCTAAAACTCCTAGCCTGTCACTCATTGGCCACCTGAACTCCAAACAGAAATGCCTTCAGGCAGAGAGTGTCAATAGCTTTCAGTAAGAAGTGAACAGTTTATAAGGTAATGATGAGTGCCACAGGAATATAAACAGAGGCCCTGTAGGGTCTGCTATATCCATTAAGGGAAAGTGTATCTATAGAAACATCCTTAACCATACACATACTCTCAGGATGTAGTGTTCTGCTTATGTATACCATCATGCCAAAACCTATTGGCTTAATCTACAATTGCCATTTTATTGCCACCCATGGCTTTCATGCACTTGCTATTAGATAGGTGGTTGAAACTAGCACAGCAGTTAACTAGAACAACTAGATATGATTGGGAATCTCTCTCTTACCCTGGACTAATTTGGGTTTCCTCATAGTATTGTGGCCTCAGGTCTATTGAGCAACTTACATGGTGGCTGAAATCTTCACGCTTTCAGGCTCCAATTCACAAGGGAGAAGGGGCATTTCTTTTTATGATCTAGCTTTGGAAATCATGCAGTGTTAGTTTTGCAGTACTCTATTGATTACGAGTCCCAAACTGGGTTATATTAAAGGTAAGTGAATTAGACTCTAATTATTGATGGGTGGTGGTGGTGGTGATACAAATGATTAAGGCACTTAACTGCTAATCCAAAGGTTGGAGATGCAAGTACATCCAGAGGTACCATGGAAGAACGACCTGGCAATCTACTTCTGAAAAAATCAGCCACTGAGAACCCTTTGGTACACACTTCTACTCTGACACTAAAGCGGTTGCCATGAGTCAGAATTCGATCGATGACAACTAACAATATCATCATCAACAACAATAAACTATGCAGAAAGGCACAAATTTGGAAACTCTCAGACTGTCCAACCATAGCTGCTGGTCTGAGACATCAGTGGAGACTGTTCTATTTCTGAGACAGCTGGAATGAGTGTGTGTAATGGCATGTGTGTGCATTCTTAGATGAGACAGTATTGGCTAATGATTATCAGCAACTGCGGAAATGAAGGAAATTAGTGACACAATCTAAACTCTAATTGCTTGGCAACAGTGTTTAGGCCTCATTAGGTAGATTTGTAACAGCTTCAAGAGAAATAAACTCCTGTGTCATTAGATAACAAGGCAAGAAATAGGTTATTTCCTCTTTGAAAGGTATGAAAGCAGCCCATTGCCTCATATATTCACTTAGTAGATTATTTTCTGTCATGTCAGTTAATTGAATTTTATCCCTTTCTCTTATAATGCTTTCCTTCCAAATAGGGTTACAAAGTTCAGAAAGTCATATTTCAAACCAGAGTCATATACAGGCAGTACCTGCGTTACAAACATCCAATTTATGGATAACTCATACTTGTCCTTTAATATGTAAATTTTTTCTTACTTTGAAATGATTGAACCAATCCCTGTTTGCAACAAATTCTTCATCACAATCACTTCACTTGCTTTACATGCAGATTTTAAATCATTGAAAAGGCGTCTAGCTTTTTCTTGCCCTAAAGTAAGTCTAATAGGGACCATATGCACCTATTCAGACTTAATTTTAAATTCGACTTAAAAACACAATTGTTGTTAAGTGCCTTCTAGCTGATTCTAACTCACAGTGACCCTGTATCGCAGGGATGGGGAATGTCCTGCTTGCGGGTCATATTGTTGTTGTTTTTAAGCACTTTCGAGTTGGTTACAATGCATAGCGACCTTATATAGGGTTTCCAAGGAGTGCCTGGTGAGTTTAAGCCACCGACCTTACAGTCCTGCACATTAACCCACAGTGTCACACCAGGACTCTGTATAAGGTCCTCGGAACCATTTGGTCTGGCCCTCTCAAGGCAGCCGTAGCTCCAGCCATCACACTGATATGTTTCTTCCAGTTGAATACTGACTCATAGCAACCCTATACAAGATTTTTAAGGAGCAGTTGGTGGGTTTGAACTGCTGACCTTGTGATTCTAAGTCCAGTGCTGCTCCTAAAGTGCCACACCAGGAGCTCAATCATTAGGGGTGAGTTAACTAAATGTTTGATCAAAGATAGCAGGCTAATTTTTAAGTTGATAACTTTGTATGGCCCACAAATGATACCAGAAGGCCAAAAACAATTAGGAACATTGTGATCAATGTTATCATTGGCTGATTTTTGGAAGTAAGTCACCAGACTTTCTTCATAGTCTGACTTAATCTGGTAGCTTCACAATAAACTATTCAGCATCATAGCTACACACAAGTCTTTACTGACAGATGGGTGGTGAGTGTACATGAGATGTGTTATTGTTGCTAGGTTAGTTCCAATTCATACTTACCATATGTATAACAAAACAAAATACTGTCCAGAGTTGCAACACCCTCTCAAACATTGCTATGGTTGAGGCCGTCTTTGCAGCCACTATATTGTGAGGATCTTCCTCTTTTTAGGACTTTACCAAGCAGGATGTCCTTCTCCAGGGACTAGTTCTTTCTGAAGACATGTCCAAAATACACGAGATGAAGTTTCACCATCCTTGCTTCTAAGGGGCATTAATGTTGTATCTGTTGGTGTTGTTAAGTGCCGTCGAGTCCGTTCCAACCCATAGCAACCCTGTATAGGGTTTCCAAGGCTATGTATCTTTGCAGACGCAGAAAGCTTCATCTTTCTCCCATGAAGTGAATGGTGGGTTCAAACCTATGAACTTATGGTTCGCAGACCAGTGCTTATCATAGAGCCGCTGCACTCCCTAAGGATCTTTGTTGCTGTTGTAAAGTGCCGACTAGTTGGTTCGGACTCATAGCGACCCTGTCTGCATAGGGTTTGTGAGGAGTGGCTGGTGAGTTTAAACCAACAACCTTGCAGTTCAATCAGAACTTGTGGTCCAGTGCTTTATCCTACAGCACCACATAAGGACTCCAAGGAGGATTGTTGTTACCCTTAAAATGAGGAATTTTATCTGACAATCTCTCCACTTTCTTACCATATTTGCAAATTCACCTTCTGAGGTATTTCTTTTCACCGCAGTTTGGCAAAAGCTTTTAAAAATTCTAAGGCAGTATTTGATAAATAAACATAATTGTGCTTTTTAAAAAATTCCCATTTAAAAGTGTTTTAAATAAAAAAAATAAAACTTCAAAAATAACTTACTTTCTCTTTTCTATCTCCAAATTATGCTTCTCAATGCTCTTCCCCAAGGACAGACCTGTGCCAGAAAGTGACAAGGTATTGTTGCTTTGTGTGGAGACTTTATTACTCTGATTTTACTGGGAACCACATAAATAACTAAAGAAAAGCAAAATTAGTTGGGGACCCTTTTTATGGTCTTCCTTAGCCTTATATTCCTAACCACTCCTGCTTTTATTCCTCAGAAACTTCTTGCTCTACTGTATCCTCCTTTTCTGCCTTACAAGATAACATGATCTCTTTTTAAAAATGTTTTATTGTGAATTATGGGATAGTTTACATGGGAGAACATTAGCTTTACATTCATCCTATTGTATATCGTTTCATTGTCATGGCTACAATCCCCTCCATGCATCATCAACCAACCAAAGTGTACACCCTGCAAGCCTGCCTCCTGGTCGTAAGCACACAGCCCCTCTCCCTCTATGGGTCTAGAGTCCCTAGCCGCTCCATCTCTCCATGTCATCTTCTCTGCCTCCATCACCAACGTCACTGCTTCTCTGGGTAGGGTCCCGCACTCCGATCTTCTCCCTTGATGGTCCCAAGGATTTCCACTCCTGGACTGCAAGTCAATCACTCCCTCCTTTTGCTACAAAATGTCTACCTTTACATTTCCAACCCTCACAATCAGTCCTGACAGCAATTATTCACTATTGTACTACAAGAGACCTATCCTCATCTCCTTTTATCACCCCCGCCCAGACAGATTGAATACTACTCAGTGGCGATTCTACCTTCCTCTGCACCTTCTGGATCTAGGCTCCCTCTTGAAAGCTTGTAAGCCAGTCACATCTTGCCTTTGTAGTTCCCTCATTTTGCGTAGCCAATATCCAAGTTGCCAATCCCTGTCTAGCCTGTGTAGCAAGGGGGTGGGAATGATCCTTGCTGTAAAGATTTGTTCCCTCTTTTGAGTTACTGCATCCATAGGTGTAGGTCAAGTTCATCAAATTGTATCAGATTACTCTTTTGTTCCTCTTCTTTCTTCTTCTGGTTGAGCTCTCATCATCCAGCCATTGAAGCCAGGTCAAGTGGGTATTATCTGCAAGTATGGGTGTTCTTATGCATATGCCCTCTCTTCTTATCAGCTGGATGCTTCACTCTCCACTCTAGTCCTCTGTGGCTATGTCACTGACTCTGACCTCACGAGTCCCCAGGTCTTGCCATACTGCTGGCCAACCAGGTCTCCACCTGGGTTCACATGAGTCTCTTGAACGTTGTAGGGCTTAGCTCACAGCTTCATTGCTGTTTTTCCCTCACTTCCCCTTATCGGTGACCCGCATGGGCACCAAACTGAGTGCATGTCTGCTTGTGTATTCCCACTGACTCTTAAACTTGGCAGGGGGTTTGCCCTGAGGGAACCCAACCACTTGCCTTGGTGTCTCCTGGGTGAGCAACTTGCTTGTTCTTGTAGTAATCTTTTGGACTGCCATTATTGTTTTGTATTTTTCCTGTCAGTCTTGCTTTCAAGAAGTATCTTCTGTTCTTCTAGCTGCTCCAGACTGGTCTGCTTGTCCTTTCAAGTGGAATTTCCCACCTCAGAAGATTCTGGATGGGGTTCAGGATTCCATCAATGGTTTTATGCAATGCAAAGGCTCTGCAGGAAGCCTCCTTCACTGGGCATGTTGTATCCCCATTTTAGGTATTCCAATCAGTTATAGGCAGAAGACAGACTTACAAGGTTTCTATGGTGATATTTCTGCCTATTCATTTCTCTCCCTCTCAAGTATCTATTTTATAATGGTATGCAAGGGAAACCAAGATTCAAAAGACAGCCAAGCATCTTAAAATTATTTCCCCTCTTTTGCCCATTCCAACCATGTCTCAATCCCTGTATCCCAGAGCCCTGTTTTTCCAAGGTTGTGCATACATCATTATTTACTTCTGTCCCACTTAGCCCATGCAAACCTGTCTTATTGTTTTTCCATCAGCCTTGTTCTTCCATTCCCCTCCCCCTTCTTGTGTATTGCCCCCCAGCACCCAAACTATCCTGTGTCTATTCCCTCCCCTGTGTTCCACCTCCCCTCCCTCCCCTCATCCTACCCCCCCACATCCCAATAACTAGCAAAGAATTCCCCACCAGCACCTCCACCCCACTTTAGTATGGGTTCTTTTTCTCTTAGTCTTTACAATAGTGGTCCTATGCAGTATTTCTCCTTTTGTGACTGACTAATTTCACTCAACATAATATCCTTAAGGTTCATCCATGTTATATGATAGCTTACAGCTTCCTTGTTGTTTTTCAAGGTAACATAATATTCCATTGTGTGTATGTATCACAGTTTGTTTATCCATTCTTCAGTTGATGGGCACTTAGGCTGCCTCCATCTTTTTGCTATTGTAAATAGTGTTGCTATGAACATTGTTGTGCATGTATGTACTCGTGTTATAGCTCATATTTCTTGTGGGTAAATATCAAGTAGAGGAATTGCTAGAGCATAAGGTATTTCTATTTCCAACCCTCTGAGGAAGTGCCATATTGCTTTCCAGAGAGATTGGACCATTTTGCAATCCCACCAGCAATGTAGGAGCGTCCCAGTCTCTCCACATCCTCGCCAACATTTATTGTCCTCAAAGCAAAACCAAACAGATAGTATTGTCACCTTTGCTCTGCGGTTCCCACAGTCGTTCATTCCTAGTGGGTCTGCTTGCTCCCTGACTGTTCCCATTGTTTGGTCTCGCCCAAGTTGCCAGCTCCAGGATGCTGAGCCTGGTAGATTCTAAAGTACGAGATTTCTTACTTCCGCTACAAGTTCCAGTAGCTTCAAACTTTTTAAATATCCCTAGATATGTGGTTCAGAGTTTTGGAGCTCTGCCATGAATCCACTTCATCTGGTATTCTGTAGTATTGTTGACAGAAACTTCACAGCACCTCTACCCTTTCTGCCATCAAGCTCTGCCTCTTCAAGATAACATGATCTCTTAACATTGGTTTTACTGTGGGAAATTCCATTACTACGAATTCTTTAACAAGAGATTTTTAACCTTACACAGAAACATTATTCTCTGGTCTACGCACATTGCATGACAAAGTAGGCAGGACTGGATGGAATCCTTGCTTTTTCTGTTGGCTCATGCGAGGTGGACAACCCAAATTGTGCAGTGGGGCTGCTTTCACCTGCTGTTTGGTGATATTGTGGATTAGGTGTTGGGGTGATAACTGGAAGACCAAAGGTTCAAACCCACTAGGAGCTCCTGGGGAGATTTACAGTCTTGGAAACACTACAGAGGATCACAATGAGTTGGAATCAACTTCAAGGCAGTGGGTTTTGATTTGGGGTTTTTACTTCAGTGTGTGCTTTACTTACACCTCACCCTTTCAGAAGTGTAATTTCGTGAGGATGGTGCAGGACCAGGCAGTGTTTTGTTCTATTTACATGTGGTCGCTAAGAGTCAGAAATGACTCAATGGTATCTAACAACAACAACAATTGTGACCAAAGCATGGGAATGTTCTATAAGTCATTTACATCATTAAACAAAATTATGGGATGCGAATGATAGTATAATGTTATTGCCTGCTCTCCTGGCTCCAATAACATAAAATAGCCCGACCTCTCCAGACCCTTTGAGGGGACCACAACTGTTTTCCCCTCAAGGATGCTATTAGAGACATAAATGGTGATATTAGCCAAGGAAGGTGAGTCCCTCAGTGCTCGATTCATGGTTAGTCATACAGGGCTCAGAATTCTGGTATGCTGGACTGAAGAACACAGCCCAACCCCACATTGACCCTTCCTTCCACACACACATATAGCAAATCTAAGACTTTGCACTACTGTATACTCTGGTCAACCACCCAGAGTCCAGGGAACCCAAAGAAAGAGAAGACTAATGTGCATTAGAAGAAAATAGAAAGCATGTACCACTATCTCCTACTGTATAAAGAAATGTCTTGATTTTCTTTACTATATTGGCCATGTGGAAACAAGAAGTGGGCGATGGAAGGTGAGCACGAGGAGATGAAGCTAAAGGGCCAGACTTCCTTCACCATGGGCAATGCCTTAGCCAGCTTCTGCCTTTGCTCTTCTGGCAGAAAAGGACAAGAGACCCACATATGTAATCTACAATGGGCAATATTCTGTTTGCAAATAAACATGCCCAGTCATTGTCCTGCAAATAGAACAATTTTTGTGGGGTCCTTCATTGAAGGGAGTGTGGAGTCAGGAGGCAGAGGCAGTGCAGTGAGAATTTCCTATTTTAAGAAGCCTAAATTGTGAATTGAATTCTTTAATTTCTTCACCCGTGGTTATTTGCATTTCTAAGTCTCCACAAAAGGAATACTAGGCACCACTGAGGACATGAGAAAGAATTGGGGTCCACTGATAAAGCCTTTTGTGTTGTCATAGGAGTTTAACCCTTGTCTGAGTCACAAAAGCCCTATAGGAGCATGATCCCTATTTGGTGACTTGCAAAGCTGTGACTGGAATTTCCAAGCATTAGTCCAGCAGTGTCTGGGAGGGTGGACAGATTAGCTGTTATCACAGGATCAGCTCACATGGGAGCTGAATTGAAGGTCAATACTTTGGATTCTCCATCAGTAAGCAGGTGTCTAGAGAGCATAGATTTTCTGCTATGTAGTTCCAGCCTCCCTCATTGTTGGCCTCTAGCAGGCCAATTTCAAAACTATCAAAACGTATAATGGAGAAGCCAGCCTTTAACTTAAGTGTACACACAGCTTTCTTGGAGTTTAGGGCTGATATCGCTCAACATTCTTCCTTCCCATTCATATTCTGATGATAACAGACTCTGGCTGGTAGCAGCACAGCAAAGATGCTACAATTGAGAACAATTTACACTTATAGTTCTGGAAACTATTCTGGAAAATGATGGTGAGCAAGCTACTTCTACCTTTGTACTGTTATCCCAAAGCTTGTGCCTGATACCATGGAGTGATTAAGTTCAATTAACAAACACTCCAGATAAAGAAAGAAACATCTGTATTATTAGGAATTTGGCTAATGGAACAACTGCAGCAAAGAGACTGGGATGGTGTTTGAATAGCACTTTGTTACGAGGACTTTTTATACTACTTGATAAGGTTAGTCACCTATTACATGCAAAGAGGGCTATAATTCTAGTATTCACCCTGAATCACAAGGTGGTCATGATGCCCCAATAAACATCTCAAGGAAGGCATGATTAACTATTCTGGCACCTGTTTGTTCAGAGGGTCATTCCTTTTCAGAACAGGGACCATGTTCCAGGTAGAGTCAGGCAATTATAACAATTTCAATTTAAAATAGTCAAGACACACATTTAAGAAACAAGGACAAGTTGGGGTGTGTGCACACAATGCTTTCAGGCAATGTTTGATTATATTTACCCTTAGCCAACCAAGATAGTTATGCTCTCAAAATGGCTGCACTTGTGCTCTCAGAATTCACAACTTAAAATATGTTGACATTTTACTCATTCAGTGTTTTTCTTTGGTTGTTATTCATTTGGTCATTTACTTATTTATTCAACAATTATTTACTATGTGAGTTATACTATAACTCAGAATCAACTCAACAGCAATGCTAGAGTTGTTGTGTTTTTTTTTGTTTGTTTTTTTGTTTTTTTTTTTGAGAGGTTATTATATTGCTGAAGAGTATTGAAAGCACCATGGACTGTCAGAGAACTAATCTTTCTTGGAAGAAGTACAGCCAGAATCTGCATGCATAACATTTAGCAAGACAGAGTCTTTTCTTTCACAGAATTTAGAGTTTATCTGCATCAATTAGCAATTGCTATAATATGCTACAAAATTCTAGTGATAGACAACAATAAGCATTCATTTAGCTCATCTGTTTGTGGGTTGACTAGGAGCCAGCTAGTCTTGGTCCAGCTGGATCACACATCTGAGGGGTTATTAAGTTAGACTGTGCTCTTCTATGAGATATGTATCTGGTTGAGCGTAACTTCTCCTTGAGAGTTGGGCTCTGCTCTGCTCTATATGTGTCCACTCTCAGACTGAAGAGGAAGTAACTACCCTGGGGGAGCTCTTCTCATGATGGCAGAGGTGATCCCACTTTTCAAGTCTTCAACCAAGTTCCATCAGCTAGCATTAATCAAAGATAGTTACATGATCACACCTAATGCGAAGACGGTAGGGTATATATCCTGTTTCTCTAGTGGGAAGAGATGCAAAGTCTCAAGGAAAAGGGAGTGTGAGAAATCAGGGACATTAATGCAACCTACCACAGTGGTACGCCTTGTTTTATTTCTCAGAGGACACAAAAATTCAGGCAAAACTTTCTACCTGTAGAGGCTGAGCATTATCAGATGACTGGTTTTGAGTGGAGGAACTTGGAAGGGACAGGGTGCCACTAGTAGAGTCAGGAGAAAGATCTAAAAGATCAAGGTGGGGTAGACAGAAGAACATGTGATCCTCAAGTCTGGGGAAAGTCTATGTTGCTGACTACATGGGCAATATGGGATGTCATTGTGTATACAGATATATAGATCCATGTATGTGCTTATGTTTGGGGTATGTACCTGATTGAGGGACATCCCATAATAACTATTTTAGAAAATAATTTATGAAGAAAATGGTAAAAGGTCAGTCAGCTCCTTTCCATTCTGGCTGTGTATCAGAATGTTAACATACATGGCTGGATACTATATGTGGGGTTTTCTTCTTTAGCAGTATTAAAATACATTTGTTACACAATGTCTCCTGTTTCTCTGTGTTTGTACTCCCCTTTTACAGGACATCATTCAGAGGGGATTAGGTTTATTCCTATTCCAATGTTACCTCATTAACATACCAAAAGAAAACACTGTTTCCGAATAGGATCACACTCTCAAGTACAGAGGTTAGGACATCAACATATTTTTGGGGGGATGCAATTCAATCTATGGAGTCCTGGTTTGGCGCTGCAGGATAATGCAGGATCCCAAGGTTGGTTGGTTTGAACCACAAGGTTCAAACTCACTAGCTGCTCCTTGGAAACACTTTACAGGGTCACTATGAGTAAAAACCAACTCAATGGCACTTAACAACAACAATTTAATCTATAAAACCATTGCTTATATTATTGTGATTTTATGGTGTTCACCAAATTGTTAAATATAGGGACACTACATATATTTCTTTTCTACCATCTACCATTTGTCAGTTTGTTATATTGTGGTGACTTGTGTGATGTTGTGATGTTGGAAGCTATGCCACCAGTATTTCAAATACCAGCAGGATCATTCATGGTGGACAAGTCTTTGCAGAGCTTCTAGACTAAGACGGAGTAGGAAGAAAGCCTTCTGAAAATCAGCCAATAAAAAAACCTATGGATCACAGAATATTGTCCAAGATTTCAACTCACTTTGGGCATGTCATCAGGAGGAATCAGTTGTGGGAGACAAACATCATGATTCATAAAGTGGAGGGCCAGCAAAAGTAAATTGGTATAGCAATGGACTCAAACATATGATTGTGAATATAAGACTGGACCCAGAAATGTATCATTCTGTTATCTACAGGGTCATCATGAATCAGAGATGTCTCAGTGTCAACTGACAACCACATATTTCTTCTTCTATATTTTCAATAACCCTCATGGTAGATTCTTCTTGCTTCAAGGTGGAAGTGTAGGCTGAAGAGGAAAGGAGATCCACTAGTTTCTATACAGTGTTTTCTTATACCAGTGTTTTCAACCCAGCCTGCACTTTAGAATCACCTGGGGAACTTTTCAAAATCTGTTTGCACACAATACAAGTGCATACCTAGATCAATTAAATCATTATCTCTGATGTTGTTTTTCCTCCTTCCCACCATCCCCCTAACTCCGCTGTGGTGAAAACATATATACTTGCCAACACAACAACATTTACATTTTCAACTTAATGACATTAATTATATTTTTATGATGGGCACTATTGTTTTTAAAGCTCTCTGAGCAATCCAATACGCAGCCCAGACTGGGCCATTGCTTTACTCCATAATACTCAGCTCACTTGTCCCTGTCCACCCAGGCCTGGCCTCCTCCAGGCCGTCTTTACAGGGTTCTGTCAGCATGTGATTCCTAGTGATCCTTTAGGGCTGAGTAAAACTGCTCATAGGGTTTCCAAAGCTGTAAATCTTTCTGGAAGAAGATTACCTCATCTTTCTCCCAAGGGGCAGCTTGTGGTTTCTAACTGCCAAACTTCTGGGTTGCAACTCAACACTTTACCCATTGTACCAAAAGAGCTCATAGGGTTGCTATGAGTAGGAAACGATTCCTTGGCAGTGATTGTGTTTGTTGTTGTTGCCAGGACGTGGGTGTCCTCTTCTACCTTGACCCATCTGCAGTGTTTTATGTTGTAACTTCTTTCATTTCTCTCATTAACTCTTCCCAACCTTTCCTAGAAATCCTGGTGTGGCAATGCAGGTTAATGCACTGGATTGCAAGGTCAGTTTAAACCACAAGGTCAGTGGTATAAGCTCACCAGCCACTCCTTGGAAACCTTATACAGGGTCGCTATGAATTGGAACTGACTAGATGGCACATAACAAAAACAACAATAGTCCTTGTCTAACAAACTATGAATACCATTGTGAATATTGGGTATTCTAGAACACTTAATTGCTCACATGAAGAACCTGTACATAGATCATGAGACAGTTATTAAAACATAACAAGGGGATACTGAATTGTTTTGAATCAGGAAAGGTGTGCACCACAGTTATATCCTTCCATCATACTTATTAAATCTCTATGCTGAGCAAATAATCAGAGAAACTGGAATATATGAAAAATAATGTGGGATCAGGATTGAAGGATATCTCATTAACAAAATGCAGATGACACAACCTTGTTTGCTGGAAGTAAAGAGAATTGGCAATACTTAATGTTGAAGATCAAAGATTACAGCTTTCAGTATGCACTGAACCTCAACTTAAAGAAAATGTTGATAGTTGATCCAAGAAGAATGAAGTCCTTGACAACCTCAATCTCTTCTCCATTGAGAGGAATGCTGTTTATTGGTCCAGTGGTGAGGATTTTTGTTTTCTTTACATTGAGTTGTAGTCTATACATAAGGCTGTGCTCTTTGATCTTCATCAGTAAATATTTTAAGTCCTCTTCACTTTCAGCAAGCAAGGTTGTATCACCTGCATATCTCAGGTTGTTAATAAGTCTTCCTCCAATCCTGATGCCACGTTTTCCTTCATAGAACCCAGCTTCTCGTATTATTTGCTCAGCATACATATTGAACAAGAACGGTGAAAGAACAGACTAAAAATGTTGAAAGAACAGACTAAAAACTAAAGGATGGAAAAAAATATACCAAGCCAATTGTAATAAAAAACAAGCAGAAGTGGTAATATTAGTCTCTGATAAAATAAGCTTTAAGGCAAAAACCAGCATAAAGATAGATAAAGATGGGCATTATCTCATGAATAAAGGGTCAACTGAACAAGATGACAACCAAATTAAATATCTATGCTCCTAATGAAAGAGCTCCAATATATATAAAGCAAACGCTAATAGATTTGAAAAAAAGAAATAGACAAATCTACAATAACAGTGGGAGATTTTTAATACACCGCTTTTGGAAAAGGTTAGAACAACCAGAAAGAACAACACAATCAGCCTACCTGACCTCAGAGATGAGTACAGAGCATTCAACCTTATAACAGCACAGTACACATTCTTCTCCAGTGCACATGGAACATCTCCAGAATAGACCATGTATTAGACCACACACACACACAACAAACCTTCATGAGTTTACAAACATCAAAATACTACAAAACATTTTCTCAGACCACAATGCTATAAAGTTAGAAATCAACACTAGGAAGACCAAGGAAATAAAGTCAAATACATGGAAACTGAATAACACTCTAATTAAAAGCTACTGGATAGTAGAAGAAATAAAACATGAATTCACAAATTTCTTAGAAACAAATGAGAATGAAAACACAAAATACCAAAATCTTTGGTACATGGCAAAAGCAGTCCTGAGAGGAAAATTTATTGCAATAAATGCACACATCCAAAAAGAAGAAAGTACCAAAATCAGCACAAGACAACATCTCCATGCTGAGGAGGGGAGCAATACACAAGAAGGGGGAGGGGAATGGAAAAACAAGGTGGATGGGAGAACAGTTAAGTAGGTTTGCATGGGCTAAGTGGGACAGAGCTAAATAATGATATATACACAACCTTGTAACAACAAGGCTCTGGGATACAGGGATTGAGGCATGGTTGGAAAGGACAAAAGGGGGGAAACAATGTTAAGAAGCTTGGCTGTCTTTTCAACTTGGTTTCCCTTGCATACCATTATAAAATAGACACTTGCGGGGGAGAGCAAGGAATAGCCAGAAATACCACCAAAGAAAGTTTGTAAGTCCGTCTTCTGCCTATAACTGATTGGAATACCTAAATTGGGGCTACAATGTGCCTAGTAAAGGAGGTTTCCTGTGGAGCCTCTGCATTACATAAGACTGTAGGGGGAACCCTGAACCCCATCCACAATCTTCTGAGGTGGGAAATTTCCACTTGAAAGGACAAGCAGACCAGCCTGGAGTGGCTAAAAGAACAGAAGATACTTCTTGAAAGAAAGACTGACAAGAAAAATACATAACAATAATGGCAATCTGAATGTCTACTACAAGAACAAGCAAGTTGCTTGCCCAGGAGACATCAAGGCAAGTGGTCGGGTCTCCTCAGAGCAACTCCCTTCCAAGACTAAGACTCAGTGGGAATATATGAGCAGACATGCGCTCTGACTAGTGACCACGTTGGTCACTCATAAGGGGAAGTGAGGGAAAAATAGCAACGAAGCATCAAGCTAAGCCCTACCATGTTCAATAGACTCCTGTGAACCCAGGTGGAGACCTGGTTGGCCAGCAGTATGGCAATACCTGGGACTCCTAGACCCAGAGTCAGTGACATAGCCACAGAGGATTAGAGTGGAGAGTGAAGCATCCAGCAGATAAGAAGTGAGGGCATATGCACAAGAACACCCACACTTGCAGATAATACCCACCTGACCTGGCTTCAATGGCTGGATAATCAGAAGTCAACTAGAAGAAGAAAGAAGAGGGAAAAAAAGAGTAATCTTATACAATTTGATGAACTTGACATACATCTATGGATGCAGTAGCTCAAAAAAGGGAACAAATCTTTACAGCGAGGGTCATTCCCACTCCCTCACTACACAGGATAGACAGGGATGGGCAACTTGGACATTGGCTACCCAAATTGGGGGGCTACAAAGGCAAAAAGTGACTGGCTTACAAACTTTCAAGAGGGCGCCTAGATCCAAAGGACATGGAGGAAGGCAGAATCTCCACAGAGTATTATACAATCTGTCTGGGCAGGGCTGATGAAAGGATATGGGGATGGCTCTCATGTGGCACAATAGTAAACAGTTTATACCAGGACTGACTGTGAGGGTTGGAAATGTGAAGATAGACATTTTGTAGCAAAATGAGGGAGTAGTTGACTTTGCAGTCCAGGAGTGGCGGTTAGTGGGACCATCAAGGGAGAAGAGCAGAATGCAGGACCCTACCCAGAGAAGCAGTGACACCAGAGATGGAGGCAGAGACAATGATGTAGAAAGAGGGAACCACTGGGGACTCTAGACCCAGAGAGGGAGAGGGGCTGTGTGCTGATGGCCAGGGTGAGGGTTTGCAGGGTATACCCTTTGGTTGGTTGATGATGCATGGAGGGGATTGTAACCATGGCAATGAAATGATATATGATAGGGTGTATGTAAAACTAATGTTCTCCCATGTAAACTATCACATAATTCACAGTAAAACATAAAAAAAAGACATCATCTCCAACAACTAGAAACAGACCAGAGATAAATGAGATAGAAAACAAGAAACAGATAGAAACAATCAATAGGACAAGAACCTAGTTCTTGGAAAGAATTAATAAAACCGATAAACCATAGGCAAACCTAACAAAAGAAAAGAGGGAGAAGATACAAATAATGTACATAAGAAACCACATGGGTGATGTCACAGCAGAACCAATAGAAACAATAAGGATAATAACAGAATATAATGAACAGTTGTACTCCAACAAATTTGAAAATATAGAGGAGATAAATACATTTTTAGAAAAGCACAACCTACCTAAACTTACACAGAGTGCAGTAAAAAACTTGAACAGACCTATAACAGAGGAAGAAATTGAACAAATCATCTAAAAACTCACAACCAAAAAAAATCCAGGTCCAGATGGCTTCACTGGAGAGTTTTACCAAACATTCAGGAAAGAGCCATCACAAATTCTACTCAAATTATTCCAGAATATAAAAGAGGATGGAAAAGTCCTTAATATATTCTATGAAGCAAGCAAAACCCTCATACCAAAACCAGGGAAGGAAATCACTAACAAAGGAAATTATAGACCAATATCCCTCATGAACATGATGCAAAAAATTCTCAACAAAATTCTAGCCAACAGAAGCTAACAGCACATCCAAAAAATAATAAATATATCATGACCAAGTGGGATTCATATCAGGGATGCAAGGATAGTTCAACATTAGAAAAATGATCGTTATCCACCACATAAATAAGAAGAAAGAAAAGAACCGCATGATCATATCAATTTGTGCAGCAAAGGCATTTGACAAAATCCAATGTCCATTCCTGATAAAAAGCCTGGCATTCAACCTGTATGCTGACCAAATAATCTGAGAAGCTGAATTATTTGAACAAAAACATGGCATCAGGATGGAAGGAAGATTCATTAACAACCTGTAATATGCAGATGATACAATCTTGGTTTCTGAAAATGAAGAAGACTTAAAATAGTTACTGATGAAGATCAAAGAGAACAGCTTTTGATATGGATTGCATCTCAATGTGAAGAAAATGAAAACCCTCACCACCGGACCAATAAACAACATTCTTACCAATGGAGAAAAGATTGAAGTTGTCAAGGACTTCATTCTTCTTGGATCAACTATCAACACTCATGGAAGTAGCAGTCAAGAAATCAAATGACGTATTGCATTAGGCAAATCTGCTGCACAAGACCTTTTTAAAAGTGTTGAAAGCAAAGATGTCAGCTTAAAGACTAAAATGCATCTGACCCAAGCCATGGTATTTTCAATAACCTCATATGCCTGTGAAAGCTGGACAGTGAATAATGAAAAACATAGAAGAATTGATACTTTTGATTTATGGTGTTGGAGGAGAATGTTGCAAGTGCCCTGGGCTGCCAAAAGAACCAACAGATCTGTGTTGGAAGACGTGCAGCCAGAGTGCTCCTTGGAGGTTAGGATTGGCAAACTTCATCTCTCATACTTCAGATATATTGTCAGGAGGGACCAGTCCCTGGAGAAGGATATCATGTTTGGTAGGGTGGATGGTCAGAGAAAAAGAGGAAGATCCCCAGCAAGATTGATTGGCCAAGTGGCAGCACAATGGACTCAAGTGTGGCAACAGTAGTGAGGTTGGCCCAGGATCGGGCAGTGTTTTGTTCTGTTGTACAAATGGTTGCTATGAGTTGTCTAGATGGGTCTGGTG
This sequence comes from Chrysochloris asiatica, assembly GCF_000296735.1. Lineage (NCBI taxonomy): Eukaryota > Metazoa > Chordata > Mammalia > Afrosoricida > Chrysochloridae > Chrysochloris > Chrysochloris asiatica. Next base: position 11,617,800 of record NW_006408557.1, on the reverse strand, counting down.
ATAAGAGATGGGGATAAGATTCTTATGATTCAATAGTGAGTAATTGTTATCATGACTAATTGCTACTGTTATAACTGTAAAGAGGTTTTGTAACAAAATTGGGGAATAGTTAATCTTATAGTCCAGGAGTAGAGGACCCTAGGACCATCAAGGAAAAGAGCTTGAGTGGAATGAAGGACCCTATCTAGAGAATCAGCAACACTAGTGATGGAGGCAGAAATGAGGACATAGAGTGAGAGCAGTTGAGGACTTGAGACTCATGGAAAGAAAAAGATGGAGTGCTGGTGTCCAGGAGGCAGGCTTGCAGAATGTGCTCTTTGGTTGTTTAAATTATTATACATTCCTGAGTGTTTTTGTGAATATTGCTTCCCTCCCCCCCCCCCCAAAAAAAAACAACAAAAAAAAACAGAGGAAATGAAAGCAAATACTTTTGAATGATGATGCACAGAGGAGATTGTAATCATTGAAATGAAACAATGGTGTAAAATCATTGTTCTCCCATGTAAACTATCACTTAATTCACAATAAAATCTTAAAAAAGAAAATATGTAGAAACCAATGTTTACAAATGGTTGTCAATAGTGGAAGGAGGAGAAGGGGTATGTTTTTCTTTGTGAGACATTGATTCTGTGTTAATGGTGGTGGAATATTTTGGAAAAGGATAGTGAGAAATGATTGCACAATATGACACATGTAATCAAAATCACTGAATTTCAAATATGGAAGTTGATATTGATGAGTGTTTTTCACCACAGTAACAAACAATGGGAATACTTATACATGCTTTTCAGGCTTGTTGTGTGATAATTTAGTTATATGACCCATATGGAAGCTCCTAGCACTTTGCCCAGGTTATTTTCCTTCCTATTTCAAGTAAGACTGTGCAAATGAACCTGGGCTTTTTGCCTAAATTAAATGTCTTTCTATTTTATTCTATGATAATGCCAGGTATACCAATGCATGAAACTGTCTGATTTTTAATATAAATTCATGGGCAAGTGAAAATGCAGGAAGAAATTATTTTGGGGGGTAGGCAATACCCAAACATCACTTTCCTCTTTTAATATATGCTTGCCCATCACTTATTTTGCTAGTAATGCAATGTCTTTGTTTTACAAGTAAACCTGTGCAGATGTAGTTACCTTTTTGGTAATCTCTGGAATACATTGCTCCTTCTTCTATTTGGTTTTTCTAACAGTTTCTAAAATATGCACTCCCCATTTCCTATCATTCTAAAGTAAACTTGATGGTATTTCTAACTGACATCCATAATTTCTTGAGGACCCATCTGTCCTTCCTAAGTGATAAATTGGCCAGAGTAGTTACCAGAAAATGTAATGCTGAGAGATTCAGTTTCAGTGAGTTGACATTCTTTATGTTCTTTTAGTCAAGGTCATTTAGATAGGGATAGTGGAGCAAGGGTATACCTAGAGAACCCAAACTCTGTTTTTCCTGACTCAATAATGGTCCTCTTTTTGCTACTTGATAGCACTGTGTAGTGTTAAAATACAAAGTCTTTAGAGAATAAGTGTAATATGCTTTAATCCTGCTGGTCCCCTTATTGACGATGCATATCTGAGCCTGGGCATGGTTATCCTTATCTCCCAAGGCTCATGAGGACTATAGCTCAGGGCTTGGTACATAGTTCTTTATGATACCCAACATCACTGTATTACTTACTGAGTGTGGCCAGAGAAGACAAGGAGAGGGAACTACTAATCAGATAATTTTCTTGTTAGTATTGCTGGTGAGGTAGGTAAAGGAGAAGATGGATTTAATTGCCAAGGAATATAGGGTGAATTTAGAAACTGTAAATTCTTTGTTTAAGAACATACAAGCACAAAGGTGTATTTTTAACTAGAAGCACTTTGAACTTTCTTATATGCAGTCTTATTTGAGCCAGGCTGGTAGGTGTCCAAGATTTTAGTGGCATTTATGGTTGTGGTAGAAAGCTGACCTGGCTCTTTGGAGCAACAAAGAAGACTGGGTCACTAATGCAATCAAATAAAGCTTACATCAGAGTTAATATGCCACATTTAGTGAAATTCACCTTCCTCTCTGGACTGAGTATTAGGCCCCAAGGTGAATGGTTTTCATTTGTCTTTCTGTCGTGACTTCAGAAGGGCAGGCAGGCATGGGAGAGAAGAAAGGAGTAGAACAGTAAGCTATACATCAGCCTTTGTGTCTCTTGAATGACCTGGATCATAACAGAAGTTTCTTCTGTTTCTTTCAGGAGCACCTATGACCAGATGTTTCTAAAGGTTGGGTTCAATCATCCATGTACCAAACAGAATCTGGGATCTTAATAGCTCATGAGTGGCTATCTAAAGTGCAGCTATTGGTCTCTCCATGTACTGAATAAAGAAGAGTGGTGACAACTGAAGATGCTTGGAATCAATCAGTCCAAGGACTAGTGAAATGTGAACATCAGTCTCCATGACTCTGAGACCAGAAGAACTAGATGGTGCCTACCTACTACTATCAACTACTCTTAGAGGGATCACATTTGAAGATCCTGGATAAAGTGGGAGAAAATATGAAGCAAAATTCAAACACACTTGACTTACTGGTCAGAAAGAGACTGAAGGAATCCAAGACTCTGATTTTCACCCAGCCTTCTGGTCTGTAAAGAAACTCACCTTCATGGCCCAATTTTCAGCCAAGCAGTAGAAAGGTATATAGGGAGGACAACAACTCTAGTAAGGTATGCACATCATGAAGCAGTCAATCATTCAAAAGTGAAAGGACACCATTTACCTAAGGACAAAATTGAGAAGGAATGGGAAGGTGGATGGAATGGAAATAAGAAGCATAAGGAAGAAGTGGAATAACTGTTGTTGCATGGAGTGGATTGCAATCAATGAGATGAAACAAAGTATATGGTTTGCTAAATGTAAAACTGATGATTGTCTGTGAACCTTCACTTAATTCACAATAAAAAGTTGTTTAAAAAAAAAAAAAAAGCTAAACAGGATAGAGAGAAACACTGTTAACTGATGATATATGGAGGGGATAATAATCAATGTAATGAAACAAGTTATATGAATGGTTGAATGTGAAGCTGATGATGTGCCCTGCAAACTTTCACTCAATCCAAAATAAAAACATTTAATTAAAAAAAAAAAAAAAGTTGTTTTTTGTTTTCTTAAATTCACCTACCTCCAGGTATGGTAAACAGGGGCAGGATGAATATTGAGGTTTAGATTATAGTGTTAGTGTCTGTTCTGGAAGAATCAGGCAGTGCAGTTGAGACTGAAAACTAATAAATGACCAACTCATTCATTTGGCTGGGAAAGGGGTTTGTCAAGGAGATAAAATGGGGCATGTATGGTGAATCCTTCCTCTTGAAGGCCAATTTTAAATAAGTAAGAAAACTGAGTGTTGTGAATTTAGGAAAGCTGTCACCAGGTGGTAGTAATGGTAGTTATGTACCATCGAGTCGATTCTGACTCAGAATGACCCTGTGTAGGGTTTCCAAGACTGTAGATCTTTCTCATATTTCTCCCAAAGAGTGACTGGTGGATTTGAACTGCTGATCTGTGCTTAGCAGTCCAACACATAACCCACTATGCTACCAGGGTCCCTGCTTGAAATATTATTGATTAAAAAATAATTTTAGCAAACAAGTAAGTATCTACCCATGAAAAGGTAAGGGCTACAGCAAGACATTCCCTATCTAGTATGCATTAGTTAGCTTCTTTTCTTAGAGCCTAGCAGAAACACAATAAGGGAACAAGGTTTTGTTATCACCAGCAATGGAAGCAGGATCAAGAATGAGGGTGTGTGAGGTAAGAATTCTTAGCCCAGAAAATAAACAAAACATGTGACTCTAAGGTCTGCAGATACTGTAGGGGAGACTTCCTAAGATTTCTCCAGCTGGTCTCTGTACAACTATTCTTCTACTCATCAAGAACCAAGGTCACAAAAATGGCAAGTCCTTCTCCCTGTGTTTGTTTTGTCTGCTTTCCCATGAGTCCATCATGCTGCACAGACTTCTGGAAAGACAGATACACAATTGTCTGAGTCAGGATTTGGTAAAGTCCCTGGGTCCCAAAGTCTTACAATGAGGACCATCAGGAAGAGGTGCCATTTAGGTCTCCAGGTTGACCTCAAAGGTTTTATCAGCAGGATCAGTCCATGTGGCCTCATTAATTCAACATTTGGGTAACAAGGTAGGAGAGAGTAAAGAGATGCTGTTTAACTGTCATTGTTTAATTCCACTCAGAAGAATGAATGACTGAAGTTTAGTTGTTGAGAAATGACAGTGGGGAAGGAAAAAGCAAAGTGAAGACTGTAAAACAAACATTTAATCTACACATAGAGTCCTTGAAGACACATGAGTTAATTTTAATATCCTCCATCCCTCCCCCAAGAGATTAGAAAGAAAAAGAGTGTGATGAGAGAGGAGGAGAGCTCCTTATAAACTTGTGTTTGTGGTGTGATGATGCAGCTTTCTCAGTAACTTGTCTTAAACACAAGTTACAACCATACTCCATATCTAGTTGCATTTATTTCTTGTTTCAAAAGTGAAATTTAGCCTCCTAAAATTTAGAGACTATGTGCATCAAAGGATTTCACCAAAAGAGTAAAAAGTGAACCCACAGACTGGGAAAAAATGTTTGGCAATGACACATCAGACTAAGGACTATTCTCCAAAATTTATAGAACATTTCAACATCTCAACAAGAAGAAAACAAATGATCAAATTTAAAATTGGGCAGAGGTCATAAACAGAAGCTTCACCAAAGAAGACATTCAGGCAGCTAACAAACATATGAAGAAATGCTCAAGTCATTAGAGATGCAAATCAGAACAACAACGAGGTATCACTTTACTCCAGCATTAATAGCAAAATTAAAAACAACAACAACAATGCTGGCAAGGATATGGAGAGACTGGGACCCTCCTACATTGCTTGTGGGACTGTGAAATGGTTCAACCACTGTGGAAAATGGTGTGGTGCTTCTTAGAGTTGGCAGTAGAAATACCATATGACATAGTAATCCTTCTAGTTGGTATTTATCCACAAGAAATAAGATCTATGACATAAAAAGACATATGCACACCCATGTTCACTGCAGCACTATTCACAATAGCAAAAAGACGGAGACTGCCTAAATGCCCACCAATAGAAGAATAGTTAACCCAACTTTGGTAGATATACACAATGAAATATTATACAACATTGAAGAATAATGAAGAATCTGCAAAACACCTCACAACATGAATGAACCTGAGTGAAATTGTTGTTGTTGTTAAGTGCCATCAAGTTGGTTCCAACCCATAGTGACCCTGTATAGGGTTTCCTAGGAGTGACTGGTGAGTTTGACTGTCAACCTTGTGATTAAAACTGACTTTGCAGTCCATTGCATTAACTCACAGTGCCACACCAGGACTCTGAGTGAAATTAATCAATCACAAAAGGACAAACGTTTCATGAGACCACTGTTGTAAAAAATTAAGAAAAGATTTTTTTGCTAAATGAAACATTCTCTGATGATTATAGGGCAGGTAGGGAACAGGGGGAAAATAAAGTGAATAGAAGTAAATACTGTTAACTGATGGTGCACATGGAGCAGATTGCAATAATTATAATGGCATGAAATGTATAATTTGTTGAATGTGGAACTGATGATCTGTGCTACAAATCTTTACTCAATTCACAATAAAAAGTTAAAAGAAAAAAAAAAGTGAAATTTAAACCCAACTTAAATTCACCAGGCACTCTTCAGAAACCCTATATAGGGTTGCTATGAGTTGGAACTGACCAACGGCACTTAACAACAATAACAACCTAATTAAATGTTTGTAACATAACCTTATGCAGCTGGCACTCACAGCTGGCCCTATAAATAGATAGATACGAATAGTTTACCAAATTTAAAAGATAATCAGGGTGAGAGAGAGAAGAGGAAGGCTGCTTGGTCCAAACTGTGGCAAGACCTGAGAACTACTGAACCCATGGACAAGGACATAGCCATGGAGGGCTAGAGTTGATAGTGAAGCATCCAGCTGACATGAAGTGAGGGTAGATGCACAAGAATCCCTAAACTTGCAGATGGCATCCATTTGAGCCACCCTTGATGGCTTGATGATCAGAACTCGACTAGAGCAAGATAAATAAGCAACTTTTGATAAAGGAAACAAGTGTAAATTGCTACAATGTGATGAACTTGACCTATATTTATGGATATAGTAACTGAAAATACCAACTGAAAGGGAAGGAGACTTCACATCAACTATGAATGCTATCCCCTCTGCATACAGAGTAGATAGGGACCGGCAAGTTAGGCATTGGCTACCTAAAAGGAGGAAGCGATAAAAGTACAGAGTGATTGGCTTACAAGTTTTCAAGAGACAGTGTAGTTTAAAAGTCTGTGGGGAAAGGTAAAGTCCCCATTGAGTAGTTTCCATCTAGTCTAGATGGGTCTGATGAAAAGAGATGGGGATAAGATTCTTATGATTCAATAGTGAGTAATTGTTACCATGACTAACTGTGACTGTCACAATTGTATAAGTAGAAATTTTGTAACCAAAATGGGGGAGTAGTTAATCTTACAATCCAGGAACAGAGTACCCTAGGACCACAAGGGAGAAGAGCATGAGCGGAATGTGAGACTCTATCCAGAGAGGCAGCAACAACAGAGATGGAGGCAGAGATGAGGACATGGAGAGAGAAAGCATCTGAGGACTCAAGACTCATGGAAAGAAAGACTGAGTTCTGGCAGCCAGGAGGTAGACTTACAGAATGGGCCCTTAGGTTGTTTAAATCATTGTATATTCCTGAGCGTTTTTGTGTATATCCCACTCCCCCAACAAGCAAACAAACAAACAAAAACCGAGGGAATGGAAGCAAGTAATGTTGAATGATGATGCTTGGAGGAGATTGGATTCATTCAATGAAATGATGAGCATAAAATCAATGTTCTCCCATGTAAACTATCACTCAATTCACAATAAAAAATTTAACTCTCCTCCCCCACCTAAAAAAACTGTGTTAATGAGAAAAAAAAAAAAAAAAGGTAATCAGGATTTGAAGAGGATAAACTGAGTGAGAGTTTTCTGATCTAGTCATGTTAATTATGTAATTACTCTGTCAATGCCCACAGATTTTCAAATTCATTTTCCATTGGGCAGAAGTTCTGTATTCCAATAAAAACACTTTTTTTCCTCTATCTAATTTAGCAAACATAGTGAACTAGACAAAAAACAGCTGGTGCCTTTTTCTAGAACTAGTTTTTTGAACATATTCTCAATCATTTCTATACGTTTTTGAAGGTGAGGTTTGGTCTGGTTCCTACCCTGCTCGATGGATCTGATTTTAAATACATACTGCTTACTATACCTATAACAAATGGATATCTATAGAATATGTTTCAATTTTGGGGAGAAGGCTCTAAAATTGAAACATATTCTATAGAGATCCATTTATTAAATTTAAGCAGAACAAAGACAAGATAAAGACAATTATCCAGATGAAGGAAACCATCAGCATAATGCCAAAATTGTGTCAAAATGAATTCAAAGCCATGAGGCTAATTTTAGATGATGGAAAACAATGGAATCATCACAAAATCATGATGGTTGCCAGATCTATTCATAGCTGTCAAAAGTGGAACTAGGAAGAGGGTAAAGGACCATGATTGGGATACAGAAACAATTGCAGATTGGCTCTGGGTCTTTACTACCTGCCTATCATATGCTGTGTGTGTTCCAACAGTTGCACTAAAGGAGGGGGCAGCGGGTGAACCATGTGCAAGAACTGTGCAGATCTGGTGGAGGTGTTAAAGGAAACCCAGACCACAGAGCAGCAGGATGAGAGGTGTCTGGAGACCAGGTCGACGGCGGGGGGACACACTGCCTAGCAGGAAGAGACTGCAGCGGCCAGCCAGGCTGTTCTACTTACCTTGTGAGGGCGCCATCCAGGCCTAGCCGTTGGAACGTGGCTTTGAGGCGGGGTCGACCAACTTAGAGACCCACAAGCGCAGCCCAAAGCATCTCATTACAACCCTGTCGCCCCTGCTGCGCTTCCACCTCTTGACTGACACGACATCCCAGGTCGGAAATCCCACCTCTGAGCCGGACATAAGAGCCTTAGCGCAAGGAGATTCGTGTTTAACAGAGACCACACAACCACCACTCTTCTGTCTGTCGTGCTGTGGTGGTTTGAATTGCTGTGATTCTGAGGGCTATGCCTCCGGTATTTTAAATAACCAGCAGGGTCACCCATGGTGGACAGGTTTCAGTTGAGCTTCCAAACAAAGACAGACTAGGAAGAAAGTGACAAACTACTTCTGAATCGCTAGTCACTGAAAACTCTATGAATTGCATAGAAACACTGTCAGATACAGGACTGGAAAGTGGGAAGGCACTCAGAATGCTACTAGGGGGGAAAAATGCCTCCTCCAAGTAGAGAAAAGCTCACAGAACATTCATTTGCTAATGGGCCACAAATCAAAATGAAGAGAAACAGCTGAAAATCGGAACATGGAATGTACAAAGTATGAATCTGGGAAAATTGGAAGTTGTCAAAAATGAAATGGAACGCATCAACATCGATATCTTAGGCATTTGTGAGCTGAAATGGATTGGTATTGGCCATTTTGAA
>NW_006408557.1:11583946-11605460 GCF_000296735.1 Chrysochloris asiatica | reverse complement strand
TTGCTGAAAATGAAGAGGACTTAAAACATTTACCGATGAAGATCAAAGAGCACAGCCTTAGTATGGATTACACCTTAGTGTAAAGAAAACAAAAATCCTCACCACTGGACCAATAAATAACATTCTTACCAATGGAGAAAAAATTGAAGTTGTCAAGGACTTCATACTTCTTGGATCAACTATCAACACTCACGGAAGAAGCAGTCAAGAGATCAAATGACGTATTGCATTAGGCAAATCTGCTGCACAAGACCCTTTTTTAAAAAATGTTTTATTGTGAATTATGTGATAGTTTACATGGGACAACATTAATTTTACATTCATCCTATTGTATATTATTTCATTGTCATGGTTACAATCCCCTCCATGCATCACCGACCAACTAAAGGGTATATACTACAAGCCTGCCCCCCGCTTGTCAGCACACAGCCCTTCTTCCTCTGTGTCTAAAGTCCCCAGCTGCTCCATCTCTCCACATCATCGTTTCTGCCTCCATCTAAGGCATCACTGCTTACTTTTTTAAAGTGTTGAAGAGCAAAAATGTTAGCTTGAGGACTAAGGTGCACCTGACCCAAGCCATGGTGTTTTCCATAACCTCATATGCATGCAAAAGCTGGACAGTGAATAAGGAAGACCATAGAAGAATTGGTGCTTTTGAGTTACAGTGTTGGAGGAGAATATTGAAAGTGCCATGGGCTGCCAAAAGAACCAACAGATCTGTGTTGGAAGAAGAGCAGCCATAGTGCTCCTTGGAGGCCAAGATGGCCAAACTTCGTCTCTCATACTTCAGACACATTGTCAGGAGGACCAGTCACTGGAGAAGGATATCATGTTTGGTAAGGTGGAGGGTCAGAGAAAAAGAGGAAGACCCTCCAATGAGATGGATTGGTTAAATGGCAGCATCGATGGACTTAAGCGTGGTAACAGAAGTGAGGTTGGCCCAGGATCGGGCAGTGTTTCATTTTGCTGTGAATAAGGTAGCTATAGTTCAGTACCAACTCGATGGCACCTAACATGTGTTGGTTGGAGTATGATTCATTACCATGGACCCCTGAGTCACAGATGCCAGGACCTCACCCTTTTAGATAACATGTTGACTATTTTTAGTAAAGTATTAAGGGCTCTCCCAGACAAGTTCCCAGATTTTCCTTGCAACCCAGAGGGCAAAACTGCCCTTCCCTGAGCTTGCTGGGAGTTGTAATCTACTTTCAAACACACTTTGCCTGAGGACAAAACTGTCACATTGCTGTTAAATGGTCAGAAATACTCAAATGGAGGCTGAATTTACGCCAAGATTCAAAATGGGATTAGGATGCTATCTACAAGAAACATATCAAAAAGATGGGGACAGCCTAAATACCTATCAACAGAACAATTGCTAAACAAACTTTGTTACTTACACATAATGGAATACTGTTGAAAAATAATGATGAATCTGTGAAACACCTCACAACAATCTTGAACTTGGAGGACATTATGCTGAGGGAAATGAGTTAATCACAAAAGGACAAATATTGTATTAAACCAATGTTGTAAACAGTTTATATATTTTAAAAAAAGGTTTTCTTGGTAAAACAAACAATCTATAATGGTTATGGGGGGGGATTATTCATGGTCTAGAGGGTAGATACATGTTAAAATGGGTGACAGGGTAGTCAATATATAACAAAAGGGAGGTTAGCAGAGGAAAGATGAAGATAGTGGGAGACACAGGGAGGAAAGCAATAGATAAAGTGAAAAGAGGTAAATATTGTTAACTCTTGGTTCATGGAGGGGAATACTGCCATACAATTAAGCAAGGTTATATCATTTGCATATTCCAGGTTGTTTAATGAGTCTTCCTCTAATCCTGATGATACATTTTTCTTCATATAATCCAGCTTCTCGTATTATTTGTTCAGAATACAGATTGAATAAATATGGCAAAAGAATACAACCCTGGAGCACACTTTTCCTAATTTTAAACCATAAGTGTTCCCTTATTCTGTTTGGATAACTGCCTCTTGGTCTATGTACAGGTTCCTCATGAGCACAATCAGGTGTTCAGGAATACTCATTCTTCGTAATGTTGTCCAAAGCATGTCATGATCCATACAATGAAGCCTTTGTGTAGTCAATAAAGCACAGATAAACACCTTTCTAGTATTCTCTGCTTTCAGCCAATATTCATCGGACACCAGCAATGATATCCCTCATTCCACATCCTCTTCTGAATCCGGTTTGAACCTCTGGAAGTTCTCTGTCAATGTATGCTTGCAGCCTTTTTTTGGATTATCTTTAGTAAAACTTTACTCACATGAGATACCAAAGAGATTGTCCAATGATTTCCGCATTCTGTTGTGCCACTTCTCTTTGGAATGGGAACAAATACAGAGCTCTTCCAGTCAGTTGGCCAGGTGTTTGTCTTCCAAATTTCTTGGCATTAGAAAAGTAAGTGCCTCCAGAGCCGCATTAGTTCATTGAAAGATTTCAATTTGTAGTCCATCTATTCCAGGTGCTTTTTTCTTTGCCAATGACTTCAATCAACCTTGGACTTCTTCCCTCAGGATCATTGGCTCTTCATCATATGTTGTTGTTGTTGTTGTTGTTATGTGCTGTGGAGTCGATTCCAACTCATAGCGTCCCTGTACAGGGTTTCTGAGGCTGTAAATCTTTATGGGAGACGAAAGCCTCATCTTTCTCCTGTGGAACAGCTGGTAGTTTTGAACTGCTGACCCTGAGGTTATCAGCCTTATTCGCAACAACTATGCTATCAGAGATCCTTATATATCATCATATGTTGTTGTTAAGTGCCGTCGAGTCGGTTCCAACCCATAGCGACCCTGTACAGGGTTTCCGCGGCTGTAAATCTTTATGGGACCTGAAAGCCTCATCTTTATCCCACTGAGTGGCTAGTAGTTTCCTCTTAAAGTGGTTGGGCATCGAGGTTTGAATTTTTGAATTTTTTCTTCAGTTCCCTCAGCTTAAGAAATGCTGAGTGTGTTCTTCCCTTTTGGTTTTCTAACTTCAGGTCTTTGCATATTTCGTTACAATATTTGACTTTATCTTCTTGAACTGAACAGAAAATTACCTCCTCACTTCTTCCATTTCCATTTCAGAGTCTCTTGTGAAACTTGCTCCTCATTAACAACATGCCATATGTAGGTGATACAACCTTGCTTGTGGAAAGCGAAGAGGACTTAAACTACTTACTGATGAAGATCAACGACCACAGCCTTCAGTATGAGTTGCATCTCAATGTAAAGAAAACAAAAATCCTTACCACTGGACCAATAAATAACATCAGGATCAATGGAGAAAAGATTGAAGTTGTCAAACTTCATTTTTCTTAGATCAGCCATCAACACTCATGGAAGCAGCAGTCAAGAAATCAAATAACATATTGCATTAAGCAAATCAGCGGCACAAGACCCCTTTAGAGTGTTGAAGACCAAAGATGTCAGTTTGAGGACTAAGGTGTGCCTGACCCAAGCAATGGTGTTTTAAATAACCTCATATGCAAGAGAAAGTTGGACAGTGAATAAGGAAGACCATAGAAGAATTGATGCATTTGAGTTATGGTGTAGGAGAAGAATATTGAAAGTACTGTAGACTGCCAAAATAACAAACCATTCTGTGTTGGAAGAAATACAGCTGGAATGCTCCTTGGAGGCCAGGATGGCCAGACGTCATCTCTCATACATTGGACATATTATTAGGAGGTACCAGTCACTGGAGAAGAATATCATTTTTAGTAAAGTGGATGATCAGAATAAAAGAGCAAAGCCCTTAACGAGATGGATTGGCACAGTGGTGACAATGATGGGCTCACAGGTAGCAATGATTGTAAGGTTGGCCCATGACTAGACAATGTTTCATTCTGTTGTGCATAGGGTCTTAATGAGTTGGTACTGACTCGATAACAGATAACAACAGCAACAAAAATGGAGCCAAATATATGATTTGTTGAATGTAAAACTGATGATTTGCTCTGTAAACCTTTACTCAATTCACAATAAAAAGTTGAAAAAAATGGAATTACGGTTTCCATTGTAAATGGCAACCTTACACAAACCAAGTGCTTTAGAATTTAAGCTTTGAGCTATTTGTTGGTGACGCATTTCTAGTTAAAACCCAGGATTTCTACATAGCATCCTTCCAATCATGAGAAAATTCATTTTCCTGGCTCTATATCTGGCAATATTCTGGTGCTCTTTATCATGTTTCAGGATTCAATATTCTGGTGTTATCTGACAGTGCTCCACTGCTATTCATAATATTTTCAATGACTAAATAATTTGGAAGTAGTCTTTTTCTCCTCCTTCCAAGTTGGTCTTAGTCTGGAAGCACACCTGAAACCTGTCCACCATGGGTGACCCTGCTGGTATTTAAAATAGTGGTGGCTTAGTTTCCAGAATCACAGCAACATGCAACCCTCCACAGTTCAGCTAATTGACATATGAGTGGCAGTAAAAATCACAAGAAATAGAGTCATCTTTGGTACATAGAACACTTGCCTTCCAGAGCAGCCTGACTATTCATGAAGACTGATTTCTTGGCTACCCCAGATCCTCGCCCCTATCATCAGAAGATGAGCTGGGAGTGGCTCAATTCTAACCACCTTCGAAGAGGTAGCTCCATATTTTGCTTTGGTGAGTAATGATTGCTTATCCAGGCACATTACAATAAGTCACATTATAGGTACTATGTTACTATTACAGTTCCCAACTATTTTTAGAGAAGTTTTCAACTGACTGTTTTTACCTGGATCGGCTGCATGGAATGATCCTCAAAGGCAAAGGCAAGGTCACTGTTCTCACACTTCGTTATCCACACTGGCACAACTTTGTGCTGATAAGTTCAGGGGCTTTATCTTTAAATGAAAGGTGGGTATGTTTTCAAATATTGTTAGAAACACTATCCCATTGAATATCAGAGAATTGGATGAACATGTAAAGACATCTTTACCCAAGCCCAAATTTGCCCAAATTAAAGAAGGAAAAATATTGGTGGCATTTGACAAACAACATCTTTATGCTGTCGCATGTTGGTTCTTATGTATCAGAATTTCAGAGTGATAGCTTGGGATCTTTATTACATAATTCTAAGACACAGGCTTATATGCTGATGTGAAAGGACTAAAACAATTATTAATGGAGGTTCCTTAGAGTTAGCAAATATGCCAAACATTCTATGACATAAAAGGTGATTTGGGATGAAAATTTAATTGGAGGGTAAGATCACCACCCAGCAAGCTAGGTTGAGATACTGGTAGGGACTTTCTATGTGTAAAAAAGAACATTCCCTCTCTACTGCTCCCAACCCCGCCCCCACCCCCCCCCCCCCCCCCCCCCCCCCCTGATCCCTCAGCCCCTTTCCATCTCCTGATCCCAAGTACACAATACCATTGTTGGAAATGCCACAACAAATTCTTGTCACCTTTAGTTGATTAAAGGGTCCCTGTTTTTCCAAGGTTGTGTATAAGTCACTATTTACCTCTATTCCTCTTAGCCCATGCATACCTCCCTAAATAAATGCTGTTGAGGATGTGGAAAGACTGGGACCCTCCTACATTGATGGTGGGATTGCAAAATGGTCTAAAGACTTTGAACAACAGTATGGCACTTCCTCAGAAAGTTGGAAATAGAAATACCTTATGATCCAGCAATTCCTGTACTTGGTATTTATCCACAAGAAATACGAGTCATAACATGAGTAGACATATGCACACCAGTATTCATAGCAGCACTATTCACAATAGTAAAAAGATGGAGACAGCGTAAGCGCCCATCAATGGAAGAATGGAAAAGCAAACTTTGGTACATACACATTATGGAATGTTATGCTACTTTGAAGAATAACAAGAAAGCTGCAAGCCACCACATAACATGGATGAACTTTGAGGACATTATGCTGAGTGAAATTAGTCAGTCACAAAAGGCGAAATACTGCATAGGACCATTATCGTAAAAGCTTAAGAAAAAGTACCCGCACTGAAAGGAAAAAAAAACTTTTTTAGTTACTGAGGTGTAGGGGGTGGGACGAGGGGAGAGAGGAGAAGGTGGATCACAGGGTAGTAAGTAGACACAGGATACTTTGGTGCTGGGGGATGCAATATACAAGAAGGGGGAGGGGAATGGAAGAACAAGGTGGATGGGAGATCATTTAGGCAGGTGTACATGGGCTAAGTGGGACAGAGGTAAATAGTGATGTATGCTCAACCTGGGAACACTACTAATGAAGATCAAGGACCACAGAGTTCGGTATGGATTGCACCTTAATGTAAAGAAAATAAAAATCCTCACTACTGGACCAATAAACAACATCCATATAAATAGAGAAAAGAGTGAAACTGTCAAAGACTGCATTTTGCTCTTATCAACCACCGAAACCAATGGAAATAGCAGTCAAGAAATCAAATGATGTATTGTCTTAGGCAAATCTGCTCCACAAGATATCTCCAAAGTGTTGAGTAACAAAGATGTCAGTTTGAGGACTAAGGTGTGCATGACCCTAGCCAGGGTATTTTCAATAGTCTCATATCCATGCGAAAGTTGGACAATGAATAAGGAAGACCGCAGAACAATTCATGCATTTGAGTGGTAGTGTTGAAGAAGAATATTAAAAGTACCATGGACTGACAAAAAAAGAAACAGATCTGCATTGGAATAAGTACAGCTAGTACTCCTTGGAAGCCAGGATGGCCAGACTTCATCTCTTATACTTCAGACATAGTATCAGGAGGGACCAGTCACTGAAGAAGGATATCATGTTTGGTAAAGTGGAAGGCTGGGAAAAAAGAGGAAAACTCTCAACTAGATGTATGGGCTCTGATATAAGCAATGAATGTGAGGTTGGTGCAGGACTGGGCAGTGTTTTGTTCTGTTGTGCTTAGGGGCTCTATGGTATTGAATTGATAGCACCCTGGTGTGGCGCTATTGGTTAATGCGCCAGACTGCAAAGTTGTTTGAACTGCAAGGTCAGTGGTTCAAGCTCACCAGCTGTTCCTTGGAAACCCTATACAGGGTCGCTATGGGTCGGAACTGACTCGATGGCACTTAACAAATACAACAACGACAACAAAAACAGTGACTAATGATTGTGAGCATTTCTCCCTATGTTTGTTGACTGCCTGAATGTCTTCCTTGGTGAAGTGTCTGCTCATGTCCTGTCCCCATTTTAACTGGGCTATTTGTCTTTTTCTTGTAGAGGTGTTGTGGTTTCCTATATATTTTAGAAATGAGTCCCTTGTGTGATGTGTTCTTTCAAAAAAGTTTTTTTCCCCAGTTTGTGGGCTCCCTTTTCACTCTTTTGGTGAAATCTTTTGATGCACATAGGTTGTTAATTTTTTAGGAAGTTGCAGCCATCTATTTTTTCTTCTATTGTTTGTGTGTTTTTTGCAATGTTTAATAGTTTCTGTATGCTTTGTATTAGAGCCCTTACATTTGTTCCTATTTTTCCATTGATAATCTTTATAATTATGGGACTTACATTTAGGTCTTTAATCCATGATATGTCAGTTTTTGTATAGGTGTGAGATATGGGTCTTGTTTCATTCTTTTGCAAATCGATTTCCAGTTTAGGCAGCACCATTTGTTCAAGAGACTATCTCTTCCCCAATTAATGTATTTTGACTCTTTGTCAAAGATCAGTGGACTTTATATTTTGGGCTCTCAATTCTGTTCCATTGATCTATGCATCTTTCATTGTGCTAGTACCAGGGGAGTGGTACTGTGGCTGTGATCAGGGAGTAACTGACCTCCATCTTTACTCTTCTACTTAAGCAGATCTCTTTCCCTAGCATATAAAGTTCATGGTCATTTTTTTCCCATCTCTTTAAAGAATGCTGTTGGAAACTGGATTGGAATTGCGTTATATCTGTAAATTGCTGTGGGCTGTGTTGCTATTTTCACAAGATTAGGTCTTCTTATCTATGAGCATGGTGCATTCTGCTATTTTGGTAAAGCTGTTTTGGTTTCTTGTAGTTTTGTTTGCGTCAGTCTTTTGTCTATCTCGTGAGATTTATTCCTCAATATTTTATCCTGTGGGTGGCTATTATAAATGGTATTATTTTCTTACCATATTCAGAGATGTCTTTATTAGTATAGAGGAATTCAACTGATATTTTTACGTTGAACTTTTACCCTGTCACTTTTCTGAATCTTACAATGAGTTCCAATATTTTTTTGCTGAGTTTTTGGGATTTTCTAGGTATGGGATCATATCATCTGAAAATAGAGAAAGTTTTACTTCTTTGCCAATTTGGATACCTTTAAATTCTCTTTCTTTCCTTATAGCTCTGGCTAAGTCTTCTAGCACAGTATTGAATAGGAGTAATGACAAAGGGCATCCTTAACCTAAAAAGAATGCTAGCAGTTTCTCTCCATTGAGTGATGTTGGCTGTTGGTTTTGTATACCTGCTGTATACATACATTATATTGAAGAATTCCCCTCAAATCCAGCTTTGTTGAGAATATATATATATTGTGTTTGATATTGTTGTTAGGTCCATCAAGATTGTACTGACTCATAGCAATCCTATGCACAACAGAACAAAACATTGTCCAGTCCTGGGTCAACCTCACAATCATTGCTACATTTGAGCTCATTGCTGTTGCTACTATGCCAATCCATCTCATTGGAGGCCTTCCTCTTTTTTTCCAATCCTCCACTTTACCAAACATGATATCCTTCTCCAGTGGCTGATCCTTCCTGACAATATGTCTAAAGTATGAGAGACAAAGTCTGGTCATCCTGACTTCCAAGGAGCACTTTGGTTGTACTTATTCCAACACAGATCCGTTTCTTCTTTTGGCAGTCCATGGTACTTTCAATATTCTTCTCCAACACCAAAACTCAAATGAATCAATTCTACTATGGTCTTCCTTATTCATTGTCAAACTTTCGCATGCATATGAGGCTATTGAAAATACCATGGTTTAGATCAGGCACACATTAGTCCTCAAACTGACATCTTTGCTCTTCAACACTTTAAGGAGGTCTAGTGCAGAAGAGTTGCCCAATGCAATACGTTATTTGGTTCCTTGATTGCTGCTTCCATGAGTGTTGATGGTCGATCCAAGCAAAATGAAGTCTTTAACAACTTTGATCTTTTCTCCATTTATATGGATGCTGTTTATAGTTCCAGCGGTGAGAATTTTTGTATTCTTTACATTGAGGTACAACCCATACCAAAGTCAGTCGTCTTTGATCTTCAGAAGTAAGTCTTTTAAGTCCTCTTCACTTTCAGTAAGTAAGGTTGTATTATCTGTATATCACAGGTTGTTAATGAGTCTTCCTTCAATCCTGATGCCATATTTTTTCTTCATATAACCCAGCTTCTCAGATTATTTGTTCAGCATACAGACTGAATAAGTATGGTGAAAGGATACAACTCTGATGCACACTTTTCCTAATTTTTAACCATTCAGTATTCCCTTGTTCTGTTTGCACAACTGCCTCTTGGTCCATGTACAGTTCCTCATGAACACAATTAAGTGTTCTGGAATACTCATACTTTGCAATGTTGTCCATAGCTTGTCATGATCCACACAATTGAAAGTCTTTCCGTAGTCAATAAAGCACGAGTAAGCATCTTTCTGGTAATTTCTGCTTTCAGCCAAAATCCATGTGACATCAACAATGATAACCCTCATTCCATGTCCTCTCCTGAAACTGGCTTGAACCTCTGGAAGTTTCTGTCAATGTATGCTTGCAGCTGTTTCTGTATTACCTTTAGTAAAACTTTACTGGCATGGAATATCAATGATATTGTCCAATGATTTCTGTATTCCATTGGGTCACCTCTCTTTGGAATGGGTATGAATATGGATCTCTTTCAATTTGTTGACCAGGTAGTTGTCTTCCAAATTTCTTTGCATAGATGACTGAGGGCTTTCAGTGCTGCATCACTTTCTTGAAAGATTTCAATTCGTATTCTATCAATTCCAGGGGCCTTGTTCTTTGCCACTGATTTCAATGCACATTGGACCCTTTTCTTCAATATAATATGATTTAGACCATATGCTACCTCTTGAAATGGTTGAACATGGAGTATTTCTTTTTGGTATAATGACTCTGTTTATTCCTTCTATCTTCTTTAGATCCTTTCTTTATCATTCAATATTTTGCTCAGAGCATCCTTCAACATTACAAGTTGAGGTTTGAATTTTTTTATTATGTTCCTGTAGGTTGAGAAATGCTGTGTTCTTCTGTACTGATTTCCTCATTTCAGGTCTTTGTACATTTTGTTATAACATTTGACTTTATTTTCTTGAGTTGACTTTTGAAAATTTCTGTTCAGCTCTTGTACCTCCACGCTTCTTCCATTTGTTTTACATCCCTATGCTGGAGAGCAAGTTTCAGAGTCTCTTCTGACATCTGTTTTGGTCTTTTCCTTCTTATCTTCTTAATGACCTTTTGCTTTCTTCCTGTATTGTTCTTGATGTCATCCCACAAATTTTCTGGTCTTCGGTCTTTAATGTCTAATGCATCAAATCTGTTCTTGAATTGATCTCTAAATTTGAGTGGGCTTATATTCAAGGTCATATTTTGGCTCTTGTGGACTTGCTTTCATTTTCTTAATCTTAAGCCTGAATTTGCATATGAACAAATGATATTCTGTTCCACAACTGCCCCTGACCTTTTTATGAAATGATATGGAGCTTTTCCACTGTCTCTTTCCACAGATGTAGTCTATTTGATTTCTGTGCATTTCATCTGATATGGTCCACGTGTGCAGTTATCTCCTATGTTATTAAAAAAAGGTATTTGCAATGAAGAATTCATTGGTCTTACAAAATCCTATCATGCAGTCTCCAGCATCATTTCTTTCACCAAGGCCATATTTTTCCAACTATTGGTCTTTCCTCTTTGTCTTCAAACTTTGCATTCTAGTTGCCAGTAATTCTCAACACATCTAAATTACCAATATTAGTCCATTTCCCTGCCCTAATACCTAAGATATCAATGTTTATATGTTCCATTAATTTTTGACAATTTCCAATTTTCCAAGATTCATACTTTGTATATTCCATGTTCTGATTACTAATGGATTTTTACAGCTGTTTCTTTTCATTTTAAGTTGTGTCACAAAAATGACTCCTTTTGCGTCATCCAGGTCAACTCTACTTCGAGGAGGCAGATCTGCCCCAGTCAAATTTTGAGTATCTTCCTAACCTGAGGATATCATCTTTTGGCATTACATCTGGCATTATATACTGGTGCTTTCATCAAGTTTCAATATTCAGTAATCTGGTGTTAACAGTGTTCTACTGCAATTCAGTAAGTGACTAAATATTTGGAAGTAGTTCATCTCTCCTTTTTCCTAGCCTCTCTTCATCTAGAAGCTCAGCTGAAACTTGTCCATTGTGGTGACCCTGCTGGTATTTAAAATCTCCGTGGCATAGCTTCCAGAATCACATCAACACACAAACCATCTCAGTATGACAAACTGACAGATGAGTGGTGGTGGAATGTGTGTTAGATTTTGTCAAATGCCTCTTCTGAACAAATTGATATGCTCATGTGGCTCGTTTCCTTTGTAAAAAATTTTTTTTATTTATATAGTGGATTTATTTATATAGTGGATTGCTTTTCTAATATTGAATCATCCTTGCATCCCTGGTATGAATCCTGCCTGGTCATGATATATATATATATATATATTTAATATGTTGTTGAGAATTATTGGCTAGGATTTTATTGAGAATCTTTGCATCTATGTTCATGAGGGATGTGTATAATTTTCATTTTTTAGTAATATTGTTTCCTGATTTGTTATGAGGATTATACTTGTTTCACAAAATGTATTAGTATTAGGTAGTTTCCCACCCATTTCTATATTCTAGAATAGTTTAAGTAGAATTGATGTGAACTCTTTTCTGAATGTTTGGTAAAATTCACCAGTAAAGCCATCTGGGGCAGGACTTTTTATGGTTGTGAGGTTTTTGGTGACACTCTGTGTCTTTGTTAAGTTTCTTTCTGGTTGCTCTGTACTTTTTGAAAGTTGTGTATTAAAGTCTCCCACTATTATTGTAGAGTTGTCTATTTCCTTCTTCAATTCTATTAGGGTTTTCTTTATGTATTTTGTGGCTCTTTTCCCACCCCCTCGGTACACAGGGTTGACAAGGATGGGCAACTTTGGCATTGGCTACCCAAAATGGGGAGGCTACAAAGGCAAGAAGTGACTGGCTTATAAGCTTTCAAGAGGGAGTCTATTTTCAGAGAGTGTTGGGGAAGGTAGAATCTCCACTGAGTGGTTTCCAACCTGTTTAGATGGGGCTGGTGACAGGAGATGGGGATAAGACTCTTGTGGTTCAATAGTGAATAATTTGGTTATATGTTCTGAGTGCTTCAGTGTACATCCAAAAAACACCAGAGGTAATGGAAGCAAATGCTTTTGAATGATGATGCATGAAGGGGTTTGTAATCATTGCAATGAAATGAAATACAATATGGTGACTGTAAAGCTGATGTTCTCCCATGTAAACTATCACTCAATCCACAATAAAAACTTAAAACAACAACAAAAAAAAACCAAGTATTTTTAGACGCTGCTCTGGTGTATAGCAGTTAGTATTGGTTCCTGTTCATTTGGTGGGGTTTTAGAGAGTGTGATTGTAGTTTGTCTGAATGACTGCTGTTGCTATCTCTTGTAAGGTGAGGCAAGTAGATAGAGATCCCACAAGATAGAATGGGAACCAAAAAAACAAGACTGTAAATAGAAGTTAACTGCTGCTTTTTAGGAATTGTGGTGTTTTTGTTTTTGTATTAATTTGATGAATGTACGTTTTTGTATTCTTATGCACTCACCAATTGTTTCTTGGTGGGTATTATCAGGACATGAGCTTTCTGTTCACTGTTTTATACAGTTCAATTTAGAGTGGCTTTTGCAGATAGTTTTTGTACATAAAAACCAAAGCATACCAGACAAACAAACAGAACAATAACAACAATAATAAAAACAGCCCACACAGCAGAGGCGGGGGAACAGAAACTGCAAATCAATGGTTTTCTGTTCATCAGTAGTCTGCCACCTATTGGCATCTTGCTTTCACAGCTGCCTAAAAAAGTTCAAATAAGCCACACTGAATCTGGAAGGCAGACCCACACAGGTCTCCCTCCTCCTTTCCTCCTCCTCCCCTTTTTTTTTTTTGCTCTATCACACACTTCTGTTCATCCCCCTCTCCTAATGAGATCCCTCTAGCGCTGGTCAGGATTGACTTTACAGAATTGTAAATGAATCTGCTTTAGTGGGATTTATATATAGCTTGTATATAGTTCTTCTCTTGGCTTACAACCTCCAAGGAGTTCCGAGTGCCTGGAAAGTGGGACATTTCCTGGGGTTGTACACTGGTCAGAAGAAAAAGAAGGAGAAAAATCACATCTTTGTCTCCTCAAGTCCCAGGTAGATTTTCCCCATGCAAATATGTTTTCTTAACTCTAAAGTCATTCACAAACTTTCAAGATGGCCACCGCTGGTTCTGTTGGCTGCCTTTGTTTATCAGTCACCTTGTCTCTTGCCATGTCTATTCAGCTCTATCTCCCAGTAAGTACTAGATCCACTTTTCTATTCATATCTTTGGAGAACAAAGTTCCAGGACTGCCCTTTGGATCTGTTTTGTCCGGTTTTCTGTGTCCTTGCTGCAGAGAGCCTACACAGTCTTTCTGTCCAGTCCACCATCTTTCTTCACTCTCCCTAGAATCTTTACCCACTCTCTCTAAAAAGAAAATTTTAAAAATATTGTGACTTGAGTGAAGGTTTACAGAGAAGATCATCAGTTTTGCATTCAACAGATCATGAAATTTGTTTAATCTCAATGATTGCACTACCCTCAATGTAACAACAGTTTCCTCTCTTCCTCCTTATGATCCTTATTTCCATTCCACAATTCTTTCTATCCCTTCTCAACTTTGTCCTTAGGAAATGTGGCCGTTTTGGTCTTGAATGATTGATTTTTCTATTGTAAGCATACCTTACTAGTGCTGTTGTTCCCTTTACATACCTTTTTGTCTTTTATGCTCACTTTTCCCTTAATGTCTGTTTCATCAGAAATTAATATTATCATTCCTGCTCATTTATTATTATTATTAGCTTGATATATTGTTTCTTATCCTTTAATTTTTAATTTATTTTTGTCTTTGTGTGTAACACATGTTTCTTCTAGATGGAATATTGAAGGATGCTGTTTTCTTATCCATTCTGCTACTGTCTGTCTCTTAACATGTACATTTAATCCAGTCTATGTAATAATCCATAGGTATGAATTGAGTACAGTCATTTTGCTGTGTGTTTTTCTGTGGTAGTTCTGGTTTCTTTGTTCTACATAATTTTTTTGGGCTGAGTTCATTTTGCTTCTGCAGTGAATAAAGAAAATAATGAAAAAAGCAAAGCAGACACCAGCTAGAAAAAGAATATCGAATAAAAATAAATAAATAAATAAAAAGAGAGAAGAAAAAAATTAAAAATCATGAAAGAAAAAAATTAAGGGGGAAAAAAAAGAAAGAGCAGTAAACACAATTAGGGAGAGGAACTTGTAAAAGGGAAAGACATAAGAGAGTAGTAAAGAAAAACCAAGAGAAATAAGGAAAGAACTAGCAGCAGCTGGGAAAAAGAAGTCAAAAAAGAAAGAAAGAACAAAAAGGAAAAATGAAAGCATTGGTAGAAAGGATAAAAACCAAGAGTAGGTAAAGAGAGGAAGAAGGGGGAGAATGAATAAACAAACAAAAACAATTAAAGGAAAACACCTGAGTAGACCTAGAGAGGAGAAAATTCTTGGGTCTCCTGTCAGCCAAGGACATGGTGGGTAGACAAAGGATGAAACAGTGGTACTCTTGAAAACTTGTAAGACAGTCACTTCGTGCCTTTGTTGCTGCCCCTTCCCCATTTTGGATAGCCAATGTCTAAGTTGCCCATCCCTGTCAAACCTGTGTACAGAGGGTGTGGGAATGATCCTTGCTGTAAAGATTCATTCCCTCTTTTAAGCTACTACATCCATAAGTATAGGTCAAATTCATAAAATTGTAGTAGATTACACTCTTTTTCCTCTTTTTTTCCCCTCTAGTCGAATTCTGATCATCAGCCATTGAAGTTAGGGTAAATGGGCACTGTCTGTAAGTATGGGTGTTCTTGTGCATCTCCCTTCACTTCATATAAGCTGGATGCTTCACTCTCCACTCTAGTCCCCTGTGATTAAGCCCTTGCCCATGGGCTCAGTCACCTGTATATTTTTTGTGGGTTGTACTCCAACAAGTTTGAAACCCAAGAAGAAGTAGATACATTTTAAGAAAAACATAACCTATCTAAACTACTACAGACTGAAGTAGAACACTTGAACAGACTTATAACAAAAGAAGAAATTGATCAGATCATTAAAAGTCTCCCAATAAAAATAAGTCCAGGCCCAGATGAATTTATTGGTGGATTCTACCAAACATTGAGAGAACTGACACCAATTCTACTCAACATATTTCAGAACATAGAAAAATATAAGAAACTCTTGAATACATTTTTTATGAAGTGAGCATAACCCTCATACCAAAACTGGTATGATTTTGTGGGTTGGTTGGATATTTTTCTGGTATGACTACCCCTTTTTGACTCTTGCATGTAAATCAGCTTTCTGGTGACTAGACTACACAAAAAGACCTCATTATAAGTCTGATGGTTGGCAGGTTGGAGGTTCTTTTCCATCTTTCAGAAGGTTAGCTCAGGCTTGTTTACATAGTGCTCTCTAAGCAGAGAGGGTGAGGGCCAAATGCTTTTTGAGTCTCATATTTACTAATGTCAATTCTCTGGTATCACAGTAGGTTAAAATTTGGACTTCTAATCACAAGGTTTGTAGTTCAAGCCCATTACCCACTCCTCAAGAGAAAAATGAGGTTGTCTGTTCCTGTAAAGACTCTAAAGCTATTGTCTTGGAAACCCTAAGCATTCTTTTGAATAGTAAATATCATTCTTTTGAATTATTTTTCAGTTAGTTTCATTACCTTTTATCCTCAGAAATGTTTTCTAGCTCTGTATCTTGGTCATTTGTTTGAGCCATTCTCTCTTCATATAAGCTAAAATTGTCTGTTATCTCCAGGGTATCCTGAGGTTGTTGTAGTTGTTTTAAATTAATGATTCTATGTTGATTTATCATTAGAATTTCACCAACTGTCTCTTGTGAGTGTCATTAGAGAATGAGTATGTATACCATTCTTATTTGCCATTCATGCACCTGAGTTTATAGTGAGTACAATTGGTGATGGCTGCTGTCTATCGTTCATTAAGTGGTATGTTGTTTTGTTGTTGTTAAATGCTGTTGAGTTGGTTCTGACCCATAGTGACCCTGTATAGGGTTTCTGAGGAGTAGCTGGTAACTTTGAACTGCCGACTTTGTGGTTCAAACTGACCTTGAGGTCTAGTGCTTATCCTGTGGCACCATACCATGACTCCTCAAGTGGTATGTTGTTGTTGTTAAATGCTGTCAAGTCAGTGCCAACCCATAGCGACCCTGTATAGAGTTTCCAAGGCCCAGCTGGTGACCTTGAACCACTGACCTTGCAGTTCAAATGGTTTTGCAGTCTGATGCATTAACCCACAGTGCCACACCAGTCCTCAAGTGGTATGTTATTGTTAAGCACTATAGCAACCCTATATAGGGTTTCCAAGGAGTGAGTGGTGAGCTTGAACCGCCGACCTTGCAGTTCAAATGGCTTTGCAGTCTGGCTCACTAACCCATAGCGCCACACCAGGACAAGTGGTATAGGAGTTTGTAATAGCTCTTGTGGGTAGAGCTACAGAAGGAATAGTTATTGCTGGTCTGGATTGGTATGGTTGCTGTCTCTTGTTGGGTAGGGAAGAGAAAACCCCTCCACCCCACAAGAAAACAAAGTAGAATAAACAAGGAATTGCCAATGAAAAGAGAAAATAATAAAGGTTAAATAAGACATAAAGAAAGAGAGCAACAAGAAAAAAATAATATAAATATAATAAGTATAAAGACAAAAGAGGGATAGTGAAATGGAGCTATAGAATAGAATGATAAGAGAGAAAATAAAATAAAACATTTAGGAATAGTTAAAAAAAGAAAAGAAGGACAGGAAAATGAAGCTTTAGAAGAGAAAAATAAGAGAGATGGATGTTTAAGTTGTTCCTTTTTGATTATTATGACTAGTGTTGCAATGAGCATGGTTGTACATGTGTCTGAGTTAATGCTTTGAAGTCTGGAATATATACCTAGGAGTAGAATTGCTGGGCCAAAGGGTAGCTCTAGGAGTCCTGGTGTGGTGTTGTGGGTTAATGTACCAGACTACAAAGCCATTTGAACTTCAAGGTCAGTGGTTCAAGCTCACCAGCTGCTCCTCAGAAACCCTATACAGGGTCACTATGGGTCAGAACCGACTCGATGGCACTTAACAATAACAACAGCCAATCCTTGTTTTTCATTTTAAAATTTTATTTTAGTCACCCTGGTGGGAGTGTAGTCTCATTGTGGTTTTGATTTGCATCTTCCTATGGCTAATGAAGGGAGTCCTGTTGGTTCAGTGGTTAAAGTGCTCAGCTTCTAGCTGTAAGGTCAGTAGTTTGAGCCCATCAGCCACTCTGCAGGAAGAAGATGTGGCAATCTGCTGCCATAACACCTTGGAAACCCTATCGAGCCATTTTGCTCTGTCCTATAAGGTCTCTTTAAGTTGGGATCAATAAAAAATTCAAGGCTTGACTTTGTAATATTAAATATTGAAGGATTCTTGGGCAAATTAAGGAGCTCTGGTAACGTAGTGGTTACGAATTGGTCTGTGAACCTCAAGGTCAGCAGTTTGAAACTTCCAGATGTTCCGCGGCAAAAAGATGAGGCTTTCTGCTCCTGTAAAGATGTACAGCCTTGGAAACCCTGTACATGGTCGCTATCAGTCAGAACTGACTCCACGGCACACAGTAATAACAACAACAAGAAGTTGGGATCAACTCGATGGCAATGGTATGGCTAATGATGTTGAGTATCTTTCCATGTGTTTGCTGGCCATTTTTATATCTTCTTCAATATTTTACTTTTTATCTTAAAATTAAGTATCATGGATCCCAACCTGATGAGGTACCTTTTCTCATCTGAAGTTTTGATCCCATTCTCTACTCAGGAAGATAATTTTCTAGATATATCCTTTTTCTATTTACCTTTACTGAAGACACGTGAAGTGTCCATGTTTTACCTGCTTTGCTCATCACTTGCAGTAACTTGTTCTGTCAGTAAACAAACCAGAGTCTGCACTGGAAAGTAAAATCATCCCATCCTTGTGAGTGTTAGTTACTTCACTCACTTGGGTACACTCTAGAATTTCCCCATGATTAGTCTGAAAAGAGTTTTGGTCAGAGAATAAATTGCTATACCATTCAACAGAAAAGTAACACAAAAGAGGTTCTTTTTGTTGTCAAATTCAGGCCCTGGATAACCACAATCTTTTTTCTCTTGTGACTGATTAATCATAGGTATCTTTCATGTCCCCTCTGGATGTGTATCAGTACTCTGGTGTCCTCCCATGCTAGGAGGAATTTATTTGCCCTTGACCAAAACTTGAGGATATATAGTTTTTAATGAGATACTTCTTTATTCCCAACCCTAACCCCAGCACATAATTCTCAGAATCTGCCTTCTCCATTTTATCTATGTTGAATCAATTGAACTATCAACTGTGGGAGCTCATGTCCAGAAAAGCATAATGTAGTAACTCAGGCAGCTTTGAATAAGAAATCTGGGTCAGTGAGAGTTCTGGTGTGGCATTGTGGGTTAATGTGCTGGACTACAAAGTCGGTTTGAACCACAAGGTTGGTAGTTCAAGCTCACCAGCTGCTCCTCGGAAACCCTAGACAAGGCTGTTATGGGTTGGAACCTGTTTGACAGCACTTAATAACAACAACAATCCATCCTTGGCAGTAACCATCAGAGAATAGAGGCCATTGGTCCAGACCATCTGCCTTCAGTTCTTTATTTATTCACGGTGCTGGGCTGTGACTAGAACAGGGTTGCACCTGACTCTGGAAAGATGAAATGTGCCCAAAGTCCTAGCTTGTGAAGGAGGAAAAAGCCTGAAATCAGGTCAGCAGGACGTGGACCACAGAGCCCTCAGCTATCTTAGTTGAGATGAGCCAGTGAGCTCAGGCTGCAGCCCGTGACAGACAGCTCCTTATATGTAAGTAGTTAATGTTTCTTAGCAAGCACTTCTAAAAGAAATTGGTATGTAATGACAGCACTCACTGGAAAACAGGCCGATTATAAAATGCACTAACTTATCTGGCATTCATTTGAAAAGTAAATGGATGTGTGGCAAGGTGAGAGTTCACTATCAATTCAAATATTTTCCCTTAACAGTCTCTGGCACTCCTGCTTTAATTCAAGCAGAAACACAAGTATGAATAATCAAACTAGATGACGCTCATCAAGAACCTTTGTGCCTTGCACCATTTCAAATGGTCATTGAAGCTTAATGGCAAAAAATTTACATTCTTCCTTTAATTTGTATTCTATTCCTTCCTTCTGAGTGATGTGATTGCGACTTGCTGTTGCTCACTGTATTATTTTGATGCAAATGTTATGTTGTGTGTGCCTGAGTCCAATTTCCTGGCTTTTGTCAGCAAGAGAAGTGACTGCAAAAATGGCTCAAAATCAGTAAATACATGAGTTTGTATTTACTGCTTCTAATGAGTGAAACAATGCACTTGATGAACCCACTGTCTAAAGACACCTCCATGGCCTGAGGTTAACTATCCACAAAGGAAAATGGAATTCATAAGACGATCACTGTTTGTGTGTCTCCCTTATCCAACAAGAATATTAGACTTCATTGCCATCCACGAAAGAATTAAAAGATTTGCAATTCAGGTAAAACTCCCTTTCCTACTCACCTGGGGAGACATGCTGAGATACATGACGTTGCTGTCAAAGACTGCAAACACCAGGCCCAGGGGCATCCTTGGAAGTAATGTATGCAGAAGATAATTTATAATACTGTGACTAATTTCCATTTCTTGTGCTTAGAGTTGCCTGGATAATTACAGGGCTGCTTTCTTAACTTTAGTAATTATGCTCTATGCTTTCGACAGGCAGCAGAGCAAATGAGTGAGGGCACTGGGAGCCAGGCGCGGACAGACGAGACGGAGCTGGTTGGTGTGAGCAGGGCCAGCCTCCCTGATCAGAAGCCTTGCCAGCTTTGACCAGTGCGCATGGGCTGCATCAGAAGCATCTGGAGAAATTTTTGATGGAATGCCCTGTCATTAGGCAGACTGGCTTAATTAGGAGGAGTTTGTAGGCCGAGGGAAGCCAGCAGAACTGTGATGGGATTTGAGGCTTGCAGCTGCATCCCAGGAGGCCATGACACAAAGCTCTGCCTGCTGAACACCACGTGGGGTATTTGTACATCCAAAGCGGCTGCAGACTCTGTGAATCTCAGTTGGGGGGTGGGGTGGCCCAGGGGCCTTGCCCCCACTCTGCAGCAGACCTTGGGCTTGCCAAAATGACAGAAGCTACACACATCTGGCTTTCTTTCTTTCATTCTTTTTTTGAAACCTTTTATTGTGAATTGAGTGAAGGTTTACAGACAAATTCATTAGTTTTATATTCAACAAAACATACACTAATCAAAATGAATGCAGCCTCAATGACTGCAATCCATGCTACAACAGTTAGCTTCCTCTTTGTGGTTTTTATTTGCATTCCACTCCTATTCCTTCTCAACTTTGTCTTTAGGAAAATGTTGTCCTTTAAGTTTTGAATGATTGACCATTTCATGGTGAGGACACCTTAGTAGTGTTGTTGTTACCCTTATATACCTATCTACTGCTTGGTTGAAAATTGGGCCATGAGGGTAAATTCCTTTCTAGACCTGAAGGGTGGTAGAAGGCCACAGTCTCAGGTTGCTCCATTCTCTTTCTGACCAGTAGGCCCAGTCTTTTTTTTTTTTTTTTTAGTTTTGCTCTACATTTTCTTTCACTCTATCCAGAACCTTCTAATGAGATCCCTTTCAGAGCAGATGTTAGTGATACCAGGCACCATCTAGTTCTGGTCTCAGAGTCATGAAGACTGATGTTCACATGATCCATTAGTCCATTGGACTAATTGCTTCCAAGTCTCTTCAACTCTTATCTCTCTTCTTTCTTCCGCACATGGAGAGGCCAATAGTTGCACCTTATATGGCTACTCATAAGCTTTTAAGATCCCAGACACTACTCACCAAAGTATAGCCTAGCTGCTCTTCACCAAAGGACAAAAACATTGTCTTTGTGGACTAAGTTATGCCAATTGACCATGATGTCCCCTGAGACTATGGTCCTGAGCCCTCAGGTCCAGCAACTCAGTAACTCATTGCCTTAAGAGATTTGATAATATCTAGGAAATTTTCATTATTTTTCCAATTGTATGCTCCATCATAGTCATGGTTGTATTTTCAAGAAAGGTAAATAAGCAGTGAGCTAAGCCCTACAACGTTCAATAGACTTCTGTGAACCCAGGTGAAGACCTGGTTGGCCAGCAGTGTGGCAAGACCTGGGGATTCTTGGGCC
>NW_006408557.1:11534059-11583146 GCF_000296735.1 Chrysochloris asiatica | reverse complement strand
TGGCAATGAGACGATATACGATAGAATGAATGTAAAACTAATGTTCTTCCATGTAAACTATCACATAATTCACAATAAAACATTTAAGAAAAAAAAAAGAAAGGTAAATACTCATGTACAAATATCTTCTTTCAAATTCTTATATAATTATGGAATATATAAATACATATCTTCTTCCCTCCTGGGGGAACAGCTAGGGAGAAACTAAAAGGATGAGTGTGAGTGTTAATTGTTTTTTCTGCTCATCAATATTCACTTTTTGTTACATCAAAGCTATTTTTACATATTATTAAAAAATAAAAAATATTTCAATAATCTGTTCCCACTTACCAAATTAAAATGATTCCCCTGTTTTATAGAACTGAGGTGACTGTTCACCAGGCCATTCAAGATATAAAAAAAATTATCTGTTGCCTAAACATCTCATTAGACATAAACATTTGATAAGATGCACTTTAAGCTACTCATGATATATTAATTTTAAAGTAAACCAGTCAATAACTTGTGTCAAAACAAACCATGCCAAGGACAAGGCTGTTGAATTTTTTATGTACCATTGGGATCCTGGATCACAGCATCAGTTTGAACCACAAGGTCAGCAGTTCAAATTCACCAGCCACTCCTTGGAAACCCTATACAACAATTGAAAAACTTGAGTGGGCTTTATTTTGAAATTTTAAACCTACATTTCAAATGCATTTGAATAGAATTCTTCACAAAATGACAAATCTTACTTTAGATTGACTATGAAACTCCCTTTAAAGTTTGGCTTTTAAGTTAAAAATTAATATTTCAGGAAGACAGTAACTTGAGTAAAAAAAAGGAAAAATGAATGAATGCAGGGATTGCCAGAGAGTGGTGGAAATATTAACAAGGTTTCTGACTCCAACTAGAATGTTTGTAGGGTAAAAAGTCCTGACCATGTCGCTGTCCAACCATCCAGGAAGAAAGAAACATAGGCAAACTTTTCAAATGTTAGGTAGCATTAGCTCACCCTGCAGAGCTTAGAATTCCTAGTACCAGTACAGAGTGAAGGAGTTTTGCCTTGCTGTAGGTGTGTATTCCTCTGATAATAGCTCTCTGTCTTTCACCCATTTAGGTAAGGTTGTTGTGCTTGTTCATGTGATGTGGAAGAAAGGGGAGCAACAAGAAATGTAATTATTCTGACACCTTCTTTGAAAAAAAGGTTACTATTCCTACTTAATGAAAAGTGGTTTACACTGCTGTTCTGAAAGAGAGTCCACTGTCCTTGGTCTCTAAACTGTGAGTGCCCAGAGATTCAATGCCAGACACAATCGGCAGGCATGAAGAGTTGGATAACAAACTGCAGGGAGAGATCATTTCATCATGGTGAGAAATGCAGATTTTCCCTCTTTCTCCTTTGTAGCATTCTTTGTGCTCTACATTTTACAAGGAAAAGCTCAATTTTATGTTGCAAGAAGAAGGAAACAATTTGGGAGGCTGTTCCTTACTAACCCATCCTTTCCTCCTGAAACAATTTTGATTTATTCTGAAACCCAAAGGAGGAGACCTCAATTACGTAATTCCTCTGTTTTAGGTTCCAAATAAGAACTGTTCCTGAGTTATTGGGACTCCCCTCCAGTAGGCTGGAAAGAGCAGCTGTGAGTGCCTGTTAATCATTGTGTTTACAGTTTGTGTTTGGGGAGAAGTAGGTCATTTCTGTCCCATCTAATTTTGTCTTGAAGACTGTTTGATGCCAGGTGACAGACACCTTAGAACCCCCAAATCTGCTCATTTTTAACCCACCCTGCTGCTACTGAGGGGGCTCAGATGTTCCACCATCAAACGTCATTTGCAAGTAGGAGATCAAAGGTGTTCCGATAACATACCCGCTTTATCATTCTCCTGTGGCATCCAGTTAAAGGAAAGGATCAAAATCACAGACAGAGGCATATCACTGATGAATAATTTACATGCACGGTAGGTGGGAGCGACTTAGTACATAAAGGTCCTTTTGAAGAAGGGGGGGGAAATGCTGCCTTTGCCAGCAAACATTTGCTTTGGGAGATGTCTATGGAGAGGAACCATTTGCCTGGCTTTGCTCTAACCATGAACACAGCTCTGAGATTCACACATGCGGACCAGGCAGGACTGGCAGGCTGAGAGAGTTCCTTCACCGCCTAAGTGGTGAAAGGGCTCAAACTCAGAATCCAATTTAGTAGTTCCGGTCAGAAACCTGAGTGAAAACATAGCAGCATACCCTGATGTTTCTTATTGGGACAACTGCCTTTCCCTATCTTTTCTCCTTGCTAGGGATTCTAATAAAGTCAAATGTCTAATAAAGTCAAAAGTCAAAGGAATTGCACCTGATTTCACTGCAGAGTGGTAATTACATTTGAGACAAAAAATGGTTTTGGGTATATGTATGTCTGGATTAAGATAGGATACTGAACTTCTGTAAATGTTAATTTTATCTTCTCAGTATGTAGACAGAAGAATTGGCTTCTGTAAGCTGTCAAATTCATGCAGGAAAAGAAGAAAAAAAACACATTCATTTAATTGTTTACTTTTAAAGACCAAATATGCTCTCCTAATGTCCTTTTTCCATCTAAATTTCATTTATTTTTTTGTTGTTGTTGAGAATATGCACAGCAAAGCATACATTAATTCAACAGTTTCTACATGCACTATTTAGTGACATTGATTCCATTCTTCAAGTGAGTTCATTAACATAAACTCATTGCTCCCTAAGCTTCCTATCTAATTTTTTGAGTTGCTGTTGTCAGTTTGATTCTATATAGATAGTTGTTAAATGAACACAGCACTCAAAGCATACTTTTTTACTAGTTAAGCTAAAATTTTGTTTGGTTTTAAAATGACAGTTTAGCGTCTATGAGAATTTGAAATTCTGTTATGTATTTTCCTCTTTTTGATTCTGCTATAGAATCTTGGATCAAATTGTTTAGTAATTGTAGCCAGGTACCATCCACTTCTGGTACCTGGCTACAAAGTTAAGTAAAGTTAACTGTGATGACATGAATGGAGTAAAGCTTTTGTACCTTCATTTGCTGATAGAGGACAACTCAAAATGAGAAGAAACAGCTGTACACCTCCATTAATAATCAGAACATGGACTGTCTGAAGTATGAATCTAGGAAAATTGGAAGTTGTCAAAAATGAAACAGAAGGCATTAATATCGATATCCTATGCATTAGTGTGCTGAAAGGACTTCTGGTGTGGTGTTATGGATCAGCACTGGGCTGTAAACCACAAGGTGGGCAGTTCAAACCCACCAGCTGCTCCTCGGAAACCCTAAACAGGGTAACTATGAGTCAGAACAGACTCAACAGCACTTAACACCATGACCACCACCACCAACAACAACAGTGTGCTGAAAGGTGCTGGAATTTTCCATTTTAAATCTGATAATTGTTTGGTTTACTATGCCAGGAATGACAAATTGAAGAGGAGATATAAGCTTCCATAATTTAGGGGGTTGTGGATCTATAAAATGGCTCAAGTGTGGGAATTAGTTGAGGGACCATGACTTTGTATTCTAGCAATTCAAGTTTGACTACCATTCATTTAATTTAGAATTCTTCTGCTTGTATAAATCAAGTAAATCTTTAGTAGATGTGCCACCTATTTCACTCCTAAGGATACCATGCCTAAGTAGCCAATGCCATAAATTCATATGAGTCAGACTACTTTGATTATTGCTTTGATTCTGCTCTCTGTTATGGTAACCACACCCACCTTGTCTTTGTTTATTAAGTGCTCTCACTTGGCCTCTACCACCATGGGGTTCAATCAGTCACAGTGTAGTTAAGTATTTTAATTCAGTTATTACGGTTCTCTTGCCAAATACAACTCAGATAAAACAGCAATCACAACAAATCTGTTCCTTATCTTTATGGTAAAAGGTGTCTTATGAGCACTCCATATGAGGATTTGTGGGTCTAATCCACTCTAATATGCTAATTTCCTTAAGGCTGCAGTGTACTAAGGTAGGTCTGGTATTCCCTGTAGACCATGATGTAATCCATGCTTCAGTGAATCAACTAAATATACTATTAGATCCTACTCTCTCAAGGTGAAACCTTGAATAAAAAATATGTGCTAAGTGGGCCCATATTAGCAAACTCAGACTGATCCAACTATATGTTTCTTGTACCATCATTCCACACCTTTAATAGCCATCCCCCCATACACATTCTCCAAGTTCCTGTTAGTATATATTAGAAAAATCAAGCAGTTCTTTTGGAGTATAGTACACCTCCTCAGAATCACACTTTTTACTTTACCTTTTGAGGCTCACTGGGACTAAAATCTAGTTATACTCTTAGATTGTGAGATTGGTGCAGGACTGGGCAGTGTTTCATTCTGTTGTGCATAGGGTTGCTGTGAGTCTGTACTGACTCCACAGCACCTAACAGGAACAATAGGCCTAGAACCAAAAAAATTGTGGTGGAGGTAGGTCCTGGGAACATCCAGCAATGTCTTGTAAGGTATCTGCCTCCAACAATGTCCTAGGAAATATCTCAGACCAAGACTATTCAGACAGAGTTAGGTCAATCTCATCAGACATCAGATAGGGATGAAAGAAATAATGGATTTACTGGGGAGGTTGCTTAGAAAACAAAGATACAGTAATATCTTCAAGTCAGAAGAAGAGGGCTAATTCTGTTGGCAAGAATGATTCAATGGAATTTAGGAGCTCAGTGTTCCCAGCTTTCTGATTATCTGGACCAGATGACCCCATCCAGCTTCAGTATTCTATTTTTTCCCCCCAATAAATGCCTTCACTTTCACTTCCGACGCCATTCAAGGTTAGGAATTCACTTGGTGTTTTAATTCATCCACTCTTATGGTATGAGTCTATGTTTGGTTTTCAGCAGTATCTGCTCCTTAATTATAAGACTTACATAATTATTTCAGGGCACAAATGGAAATTTTGAGATCTTTTATGTGATGCTTGGACTATGACTCTGAAGTCCTGATCTCATCTCTCTCACTCTCTCTTTTTTTTTTCTCTTTACTTTGTCTTTTTTTAGTGTAACTGGGATCAACCAACCAGCTTCCTTATACTTATCATTTTGGCAAAATTGTTGAAATGAATTAAACTCCAGAGCCTTGCTTCTCACCATCACTTGATCTATTGGTGGTAATATTTTGTGTCACCTCATACCATTGATTAGAAGAACCCTCTTTACTGTTGGAGACAGAGTCACCAGTACCTTTAAAATTCATCAGTCTTGAGAGCCAATTTAGAAAATTCATTCTTATGATTTTGTTTCTCTAGAACCACTCTTGATACCAAATATCTTAGGTTGGATTCTTTAGAGAAGCAAAACCAGTGAGGTTTATTTCAAGGAAATGGGCCATGCAGTTGTAGATGCTGGCAAGTTCCAAGTCCATAGATCAATTATCAGTATGGAGGCTTCTTCTGATTCATATAGCTGTAGGGAACTGAGGAATCCAAGATTGGCATGCTGATCAGATGACACACTACTGGTTCATGGATTGCAAAGGCTAATGAATTTAAAGTCAGCAGGCGTATGACAGGCTCAAGTCCTAATAATCAGCAATCAGATGATGATGAGTTGGTTGCAAGATCAAGAGTGACCAAAAACTAGTGAGATTTACAAGAATGTCAATATATTGGATGCATCACATTATGGTGGTAATCACATTATAACAAAAGATTGAGGATAACTACATAACTACATCATTACATAATTTCCAAACCACCGAGAAATGTGACCTAACCATGCAAAACTTTAACCACCTCAAAGTTCTTTGCCCATTTAAGATTGGGTTGTTTGTCTTTTTGCTGATAAGTTGTCTAAGTTTTATATTTCTCTCTTTCTGTCTTAATTTTACATACTAGCATCATTCATGTATTTTTAAATGATTAATAATTTCGGTATTCAGCTACAGTAAACTAGGTTTATTTCAAAAGCCCCTTATTTAACTGTGCTCATTGCTGCTTTCTGTATAATACAGGTCAATTTAATTCAGCTTGGCCCTCTCTACCCAACTAACCAACTGATTTTCAGACTCTAGCGATGGCCTTAGGCATTTTTGCTCATATAAACGACATCTTAAGTCCCATTCTTTGTTAATCTCTTATGAAAGAGTTAGCCACGGTTTCTGAAAAAAGTCAATATTATATAAATCATTATTTTAAATTCAGTAATGAGTAAGACTAAAAATGAAGGAATGAAACATTTTACGAGTGGTAGCATGGTAGCCAGTTTACAAGTAGTTGCTCCCATGATGGTCCCACCTCCTCATCTGTTACTTACTCTTCTCTGCAGTTCACAGAAAGTGAAGAATTTGCAGCATTGTACCTAACCGATTGTTTATATCTCTGTATCTCTCTACCCAGGATGTTACACAAGTACACATTTCTTACTGCTTGCTTTGTTTGTGGTTCTCCAGAGCTGACCCTCAGATAAGGATTTGAGTGCAATCCTTGAGGTGCAATTTATTTGAGAGGTGACTCCAGAAAGCACAGTGGATAACAACAGAAATGATACAAGGAAGGGAAGAGAAGGAATAAATATGTTTACATTAATGGGAAGATTACAACAGGTGTGGACACTGAGACTCAATCCTGCTACGGACCTCTGGGAAGCTGTGTGGAACACAGCTTAGATTTGTCTCACACAAGGGATAATGAAACTGGAATATGTTCACTAAGTCTTGTTCTTCATTGACAGAGGGCCAAGTACCCTCTTTTGGCCAGAGAATTCCCTCTCTGAAGTTGCTGGTTTGCTTGGGAATGGTGAGTGTTTAGGGGATATGGGAGGAGCAGTGACTGCTTATGCAACACAAGGTGGGCCGAACTCCTGTATACAATGTCATGATGCTCTTCCAAAGGCCAGGCTACTAGCCCTGGTTTTGTGCTTAACAGACTTTATGGGACTCTAGAAGCCATATACCTCCCTTGATCTATGTTATGAGGCAATTGACTAAAGAATTTCTTGATTCACTCCAATCCCCAATGGGAGTTCATGCCACTTTCTAGTACCCTTAAAGTACTGTTAGAAGGTCTTTCACATACATTTCTTATTATAGGGATTGACCTACAGCCTGTGCTGTGCCTGTGGTTATGTCCTGGATCGCATGTCCACTTCCCCTTCTAGAATATAATTTATTAGATCAGAATAGACATTTGATCCAATGGAACTAATCAGAAAGCTGGTTAGAAACATTTTATAGCTTGACTGGAAAAGCAGAGCTGAACCAATCAAATTAGTTATTTCAAAGATCTGAACAAAGAAGTATAACTATTCTGCCCATGAATGGTGGAAATAACAGCTGCAAGAATGAGCCTTGTAAAGGACATGATAGAATCATGGTCATTGTAATTAAGAATGTTTGTCTGTAAACAACAGAAGACAAATTAGACGACTGGGACATACTAAAAATCAGACACTTAGGCACATCAAAAGATTGAAAAAAGAGCCCACAAATTGAGACATTATTATTATTATTTTTTTTTTGCAATGACATATTAGACAAGTGACTAACCTCTAAAGTTCATGGAAAACTACAACACCTATACAAGAAAAAGACAAATAACCCAATTAAAAAATAGGCAGAGGACACGACCAAACACTTCAGCAAAGAAGATATTCAAGTAGCCAACAAACAAACGAAAAAATGTTCATAATCATTAGCCATTATTGTTGTTAGGTGCCATTGAGTCAGTACCAACTCATAGCGGCCCTATGCACAACAGAGCGAAACACTATCTATGGTCCTGGGTCAGCCTCACAATTGTTGCCACACTTGAGCCCATTGATGCTGCCATTGTGCCAATACATATTGCTGGGATTCTTCCTCTTTTTCTCTGACCTCCACCTTACCAAACACGATATACTTCTCTAGCGACTGGTATCTTCTGACAATATGTCCAAAGTATGAGAGACGAAGTTTGGCCATCCTGGCCTCCAAGGAGCCCTCTGGCTGTACTTCTTCCAACACAGATCTGTTTGTTCTTTTGGAAGCCCATGTCACTTTCAATATTCTCCTTCAACGCCATAACTGAAAAGCATCAATTCTTCTATGGTCTTCCTTATTCACTGTCCAGCTTTTGCATGCATATGAAGTTATTGAAAATACCATGGCTTGGGTTAGGCGCACCTTAGTCCTCAAGCTGTCATCTTTGCTCTTCACACTTTAAAAAAGGTCTTGTGTAGCAGATTTGTCTAATGCAATACATTGCTTGATTTCTAGACTGCTGCTTCCATGAGTGTTGATAGTTGATCCAAGAAGAATGAAGACCTTGACAACTTCAATCTCTTCTCTATAGGTAAGAATGTTGTTTATTGTTCCAGTGGTGAGGATTTTTGTTTTCTTGACATTGAGATACAATCCATGCTGAAAGCTATGCTCTTTGAGCTTCATCAGTAAATATTTTAAGTCTTTTTCACTTTCAGCAAGCAAGGTTGCATCATCTGCATATTGCAGATTGTTAATGAATCTTCCTCCAATCCTATTGCCACATTTTTCTTCAAGGAACCCAGCTTCTCAGATTTGCTCAGCATACAGGTTGAATAAGTATGGTGAAAGAATACAACCCTGTCACACATCTTTCTTAATTTGAAACCATTCAGTGTTCTCATGTTCTGTCCGAACAACTGCCTCTTGGTCCATGTACAGATTCCTTATGAACACAATTAAGTGTTCAGGAATACTCATACTTCACAATGTTGTCTATAGCTTGTCATGATCCACACAATCAAAAACCTTTGTGTAGTTAATAAAGCACAGGCAAACATCTTTCTGGTATTCTCTGCTTTCATCCAAGGTCCATCGGACCTCAGCAATGATATCCCTCATTCCACAGCCTCTTCTGAATCTGGCTTGAACCTCTGGAAGTTCTCTGTCAATGTATGCTTGCAGCCATTTCTATATTACCTTTAGTAAAACTTTACTCACAAGGGATATCAAAGATATTATCCAATGATTTCCGCATTCCTTTGGGTCACCTGTCTTTGGAATGGGCACAAATACAGATCTTTTCCAATCAGTTGGCCAGATAATTGTCTTCCATGTTTCTTGGCATAGATTTCATTAGCCATTAGAGAGATGCAAATCAAAACAACAAATATCATCTCATACCAGCATTAATAGCAAATTAAAAAACAAACAAACAGAAAACAAATTCTGGTGAAGAGTGCAGAGACTAGTACCTACATTGCTGGTTGGACTGTAAGATGGTTCAGTCATTCTAGAAAATTTTATGGCATTTCCTCAGAAAGCTGGAACTAGAAATACTGCATGACATAGCAATCCCTCTAGTTGGTACGTAGCCATAAGAAACAAGAGCTATGGCACAAGTAGATATATGCACAACGATGTTCATTGCAGCACTGCTTTCAATAGCAGAAAGATAGAGACAGTCTAAGTGCCCATCAATGGAATAATGGATACACAAACTATGGCATATAACATACAATCGAATACTATGTAACACTGAAGAATGATGATACATCTGAGAAACATCTCATAACATGCATGAACCTGGAGGACATTATGATGAGTGAAATCAGTCAATCACAAAACACAAATATTACTAGAGATGACAATTGTGAAAACTCAAGAAAAGGCTTTAATGCTAAAGGAAGCATTCTTTGATTGTTAGTATGTGTGGGTGGGGAGGGACAGTAATTCACTGGCTAGAGGGCAAACACATGTTAACTTGGGTGATGGGAAAGACAATATACAAGAAGAGGAAGGTTGACAGAAGAATCATGAAGGTAGGTGAAGACACAGAAGGCTAAAAGGAACAAATAGTGTTACATGCACAACCTTGAAATAACAGTGTTCTGTGGGTAGTTACAAGGACAGAAACATAGGCTGAATGGGCATGGGAGGAAGAATGGGAGTATACTCACAAATATATATGAGTTTGAAAGAGGATATTTGTTGAAGGGTATTTACCTTTACTGAAAACACAACTATGAATGTAGTGGAGCATACAATGGGGAAAACGATGAAAATTTTTTAGATATTATCAAACTTCTTAAGGCAATGAGTTGCTGGGTGGGGGCTCTGACTCATAGTCTCAGGAGGCACCATGGTCAATTGGCATAACATAGTCCACAAAGTCAGTGTTATATGTCCTTTGATGAATAGCATCTAGGATCCTAGAAGCTTATGAGTGAACATCTGAGGGGCAACTATTTCTCTATGTGCAGAAGAAAGAAGAGTCATGAGAACTGAGATGCTTGGAATCAATTGGTCCAATAGCCCTAATGGAACATGTGGGCATTAGTCTACACCACTCAGACCAGAAGACCTAGATGGTACCCAGCAACCACTACCGATTGCTTTGAGAAGTATCACATTTGAAAAGGATCACCAGATAGAGTGAAAGAAAATCTGGAACACAACTCAAAATTACAAAAAAATGATTGGACTTACCAGTCAGAAAGAGACTGGAGGAACTAGTGACTATGGCCCCCAACCACTCTTCAGGTCTGGAAAGGAACTCACCCCCATGGCATAATTTTCAGCTAAGCAGTAGATGGGTGTACTGGGGGGACAACAACACTAGAAAGATAGGCTCACCATGGAATAGTCAGTCATTCCAAATCAGAAGGGCGCCATTACCTAAGGACAGAGCTGAGAAGGGATGGGAAGGTGGGTAGAATGGAAAAAGGAACCACAGGGAGGAGGTGGGGTAACTGTTACTGCATGGAAGGGATTGCAGTCATTGAGATGAAACAAAAGGTATGATTTGTTAAATGTAAAACTGATGATCTTGTTGGTAAATCCTCACTTAATTCACAATAAAAATTTTTTAAGAAAGAAAAAGAATTTTTGTCTGATAGATTCAAATCTGTATATCCAGAACATGAAACAGTGATTAGCACATAGAAGGTACTAAGCAAGTATTTGCCCAAGTGTGCAAACTGAAATGAAGAGAGAGTAGCAACTGGGAGTTATCAGAGGAAACCAATTTGAGAGAAAGAATCAGAACCACAAGTTATTTATATAAGCCAAAGAAGATAAAAAATATTTATGTTATATTAACACATGAATGACCTTAGATTACAACCTCATGTAACAGGTACAACTGGAGCATGGAGAGATTAAGTAACTTGCATAGGACAACATAACTAGTACCTAGCAAAGTCAGGATTTGAACCAGGCTGGCTTCTGAAAGTCTGCTCTTAGAACTGTGTTTCACAGTTGATAAAAGCCCTAACCCCTGGTTGGTGCAAATAATTAATGTGCTTGGTTGCTATCCAAAAGTTTAGAGGTTGAACACCACTCAGAGGTGCTTCTGGAGAAACGCCTGACAGCCTAAGTCCCAAACCTCAGCCACTGGCAATGCTTAGAGCAGTTATACTCTGACATACAAGGTAGGCTGAATTGATTTGATGGCAACTGGATTGATTTTAAGAGCCCCAGTCTCCCAGCATCAAGAACCACCACATGGCCCAACACTGTTCCATGTTTAGTCTTAGATTTTTATTTTACTGCATCCTTTTGCTGCCTCATGCTTATGCTTTTAACAACTTGCTCTCTTTGTCCTCTTCAACTTGACAGAAAATCACTGATCCCATTTTTTGCAATCAAAGAGCAAAATTTAAAACATGAAATCAAATATAGCATAGAACATGCAATTTCTGTAACCCCTTTCCAAGTGTCTTGCCTGTAATCTGACCTTGGCTCCTTGGGGCCTATCTCCAAATGGTTTTTCCTATTGTCAGAGGGTTCAATTTGCTGAATAAATTCTGAGATAGTTGCTAAGAACTGAGTCACTCACTTTATCTAAGTTGTGCTGGATATCTAATGGCTATCAAACTACTCCAAATCTTAGTGACTCAAAATGGTGGCATCACCTCATAAAAATGAAAACTTTATTCATAAAACAACTTTACTAAAAAAGTGAAAAGAAAAGCTACAGATGTGAGAATGTCTTTAGAAACCATATATCCAATGGTGTGCTGTCGAGTCAGTTACTACCAGTAGTGACCATGTATAAAGTTTCTGAGTCTATAAATCTTTATGGGAACTTCATTTTTCTCTTGCAGAGCAGCTGGTGGATTTGAACTGCTGATCTGTAGTTAGCAGTCTAATGCATAACACACTATGCCAATGTCTTCAGTGCAGCTTGAACTTCTTCCTTCAATACCACTGCTTCCTGATCTTTATGGTTCAATACTCTTTATATTTCTTCCATCTTCATCTGATGCTTCTTGCATTGTTCAATATTTTGTCCATGTTGTTGTTAAGTGCCATTGAGTCAGTTCCAACTCATAGTGGCCCTGTATAGAGTTTCTGAGGAGTGGCTTGGTGAATTTGAACAGCTGGCCTTGCAGTTAGCAGTCCAGTGCTTATCCTACAGGACCAAGAATCCTTCAGTATTGCAACTGGCTTGAATTTTTTCTTCAGTTCTTTCAGCTTGAGGAATGTCAAACATGTTCCTTTCTTTTGGTTTTCTAGCTTTACATGTTTCATTATAATACTTATTTTGTCTCTGTCTTCTCAAGACACAGTTGGAAATCTTCTGTTCAGCTCTTTTACTTTACCATTTCTTCCTTCTGTTTTAAGTACTTTATGTTCAGCAGCAGCTTTTAGTGTCTTCTGACATCCATTTTGTCAGTAAAAATTAGTACAGTGAAAATTTGATTAGTTACATCAGAGATGCAAGATCTGATTGCTTTGTATAAATTCATATGAAATAAAGGTATTAGTCTCTAGGGAAGTAAAGATAATATGTTACTGTTGTTGTTAAGTGCCATCGAGTTGGTTCTGACTTATAGAGAACCTGTATAGTATTTCCAAGAAGCAGCTGGTGGGTTTCAATCGCCGATCTTGTGGTTCAAACTGACTTTGCATCTAATGCATTATTTTCAGACACAACTTACTACCTAAGACAGACAAGAAATTGGCATGGGATTGATCAGAAAGAAGACCCTATATTAAAGACTTTCACACTGGATGCATGGTGGCTCTGTCGGATAAATACTGGGCTACAAACCACAAATTCAGTGATTTGAACCCACCAGTCACTCATCAGGAGAATGATGAGGCTTTCTGCTTCCACAAAGATTTAAAGCCTTGGAAACTCTATACAGGGTTGCTATGAGTCAAGACCAATTCAATGGCATTTAACAACAACACAGTAATATGCTTCTATCCTTTGTAATGAATAACTCCCTTAAGTTCTCATATTGCAATTTAAAGGGCATGTGAATTTTACCATGAATTATGGCTTTGGTGAAGAATATTAAATATCTTGTTGGCATGGACTGTTTCCACCATGCACTGCCAGAACATACACAAAAAAAAACTATCTTAGAAGTATAATAAAAATAAACCTTAGAATCAAGGATAGTGAGACTTTGTCTCATGTTTTTAGGGCATGTTCTCAA
The DNA here is from genome assembly GCF_000296735.1 of Chrysochloris asiatica. Classification (NCBI taxonomy): domain Eukaryota; kingdom Metazoa; phylum Chordata; class Mammalia; order Afrosoricida; family Chrysochloridae; genus Chrysochloris; species Chrysochloris asiatica. The sequence continues at coordinate 11,569,781 of NW_006408557.1, read as the reverse complement.
CAGTGACAAGTTCCTGGTAAGATAGAGGGTCAGTGAAAACAAGGAAGACCCTTAACAAGATAGATTTGACACAGTGACTGCAACAATGGGATCAAAGATAGCAACTATTTTGAGGGTGGTACAGCACTGGGTAGTGTTTTGTTCTATTGTATATGGGGTCCTAATAAGCAACAACAGTTTTATACATTGAAGGAAAGCTTATGAGTAAGAGACAAACTTATGAGTAAGGGGCAAAGATTTGGAATCTGGGTGTGTACAAAGAGACAAATTTGGAAGACTTGAACTATGTGAAACTTGGAACTAGAATAAATTCTACCTCTGGACTCATAAACAATAGAGACACTTGCTAGGAAAAGAATAAGGCCTCATCTCTCCACCTGGAATATTATCTACCTCCCATCTTTCCTCCATCTTTTCATCACAAGAGAAATTTAATTTAGCCAATTTTATATTTGAGAACTCCATGAAGCCACAGCTATTTCTCTTATCAACCCAATTCTTTTTTTCTATGTTGAGAAGACCAAAAGGTTATTATTTCCTAAGAAATGACTGTTATTGAATCGTGTCTTCTCAAAATATATGTCAACTTGGCTAGGTCACGATTCTCAATATTATGCAATTATCCTCCATTTTGTGATCTGTTGTAATTATCATGTGTGTTGTAAATCCTTACTTCTACGATGTTAATGAGGCAAGATTAGCAGTATTTGTGTTGTATCAGAAGTCAATCTCTTTTGAGATATAAAAGCTATTAAACAAGCAAGCAGAGTTCAGAGGGACCTACTACTACTAAGAAATAATAGATGGGAGTGGAGCACATCCTTTGGAACCACAGCTTCTATACTGAGAATGTCCTAGAATTAGGAGACACACAGAGAGAAAGCTTTACTCTGAGTTTGGACTTCTAGCCTTTGAAACAGTGAGAGAATAATTTCTGTTTGTTTAAGCCATCCACATGTAGTATTTCTGTTACAGCAGTACTAAATAACTAAGACAATGGCTTTTATATATTCTGTAGTGATACTTGTTCATGCTTGTAAATTACTTAGTACCTTATCATTCTCTGGGATCATAAATATTAATAGGAATTTGGCCCAGGCACTGTGACCCATATAACACTTATTATTGTAGAAAAGAAAATACAGTACAATCATGGAAGACATCATTAGAAAGGCAAATGGTGTATGCATTAAGGGCATATTCACCATAGAAATGGCTGGGATAAACTTGAGAAGTGAGAGCATCATAGGCATTCACTAGTTTCAGACACATAATTAATTCCCAGTTGAGAGAAATCTCTTTCACTGGATCCAAGTTTGACAAATCTGATCAATCTAGCAATAGTGCAAAGATAGCAGTATAGTTGCAATTTTACTATACCCCTCTTTCAAGTTCCACCTAAATTAGTAAAAATGGACAAAGATAGAGAGGGAATATAATCCATCTTAAGTGAAGTAGTAACCTGCAACAGTATCATACTACAAACTATTCCTAAAACATTCCTTGAAAATATTAAGAAATCTGGACTGAGATGAGGGCTAACAGATGAGCCAACATGTTATTCAAACTTTGACAAATATATGTTTTTCTTTTAAAGTATTTGTCAAAACCAAGAAAAACATATCCAAAGATATATTTCTTAGAGGGTTGAAATCCAGTGTCTTGGATGAGCAAAGGGAGAGGTGTGGAACGTCCTCATCTCTATAGGGAAGTGCCCACTACTTATAGAGAGGCCAGAGATGGATAGGTAGTTAAAAAAAAAACAAAAAAACTGATCTGCTGGTAGTCTGTTTCTGTTGTCTATGGCTTGTCTTCCTGCTTAAGGAAAACTTCAGAGAGGAAGCTAGGAGAGGACTAAGGTGGGATAACTGGAGCCTGATCATAACCCAGAGTGTACCCTAAAGAACTTTGCTGCGAGTATCACTGGTTATGGAACACAAAACCTTAGGGAAAATGTGAATTAAAGCATATGTAGGATAAGTACCTGAAGATAAAGACAAGGAGATGGTGTGGAGCCCTGAGGTCTTTACACAAAATGGAATGGAAAAGTGAAATATAAATGATGATTTCAGAGATATTAAATACAGAAGACAAAGGCAATCCACATATTCATAATTACTCTTTCTGAACAAGAGAACAGAGACATGGAACAAAACATTCAAGGATATAATCACAGAAAACTTTGTTACAATAAGGAAACATTTATAAAACAAAGTGTTCCAGAAAAAAAAAACAAAAGATAAACAAAATTAATACTAAGTTATATCCTGGAGAAGCCATTGAATTCTAGGGTTAAAGAATCATAAGGATATTCAAGTAGAAATATTTTAATAGCCAACAAATGCTCTTTAAGAGCCTGCTTTGTGCCAAGCACTATACTAGCTCTAGGGATTACAATGATGAATAAGATAAGTTTCCTACCTTCATGAATTTTCTAGTTTTGGCGTGGAAGTGAGAGACTTGAAAGGAAAACAAACAAATAAGCAAATAGGAGACATAGCATGATATTTCCCCCCTAATATATTACTTATCCACATTTTGAACCTCTGAGTTGGTATAAGTACATAGAGAGGTCTTGAAGATGGTATTCAATGAATGTCAAACATTTTTATTTCTAGACAGAAAGAATTTTATTTTTACTTTGCACATTTAGATATCACTTGAATATTCCATAATAAGCATTTACTTTTTTTTTTTATGGTTTATTGTGAATTATATGATAGTTTACATGGGAGAACTTTAGTTTTACATTCATTCCATCGTATATCATCTCATTGCCATTGTTCCAATCCCCTCCATGCATCATCAACCACCCAAAGGGTATATCCCAGAAACCCGCCCCCTACACTTCCCCCTCCTCCCCCCAGTTTTTGGCCCACAGTCCCTTTCCCTCTCTGGGTCCAAAGTCCCCAGTCGCTTCATCACGCCACATCATCATCTCTGTCTCTATCTCAGGCATCTCTGTTTCTCTGGGTAGGGTCCCGCTCTCGGCTCTTCTCTGTTGATGGTCCCAGAGGCCTCCGCTCCAATCCTGGAGAATTAATCACTCCCTTCCTTGTTACAAAACTTCTACCTTTGCATTTCCAACCCTCATAGTCCATCCTGATAAGCATTATTCACTACAGTATCACGAGTTACCCATCTGTATTTCCTTTCATCAGCTCCGCCCAAATAGATTGAATAGTACCTACTGGAGATTCTGTCTTCCACCATGCTCCCTAGCACCAGGTTCCCTCTTGAAAGCTTGTAAGCCAGTCACTTCTTGCCTTTGTAGTCCCCCCCTCCCCATTTGAGTATCCAATGTCCAAGCTGCCCTTCTCCGTCCACTCTGTGTGTGTGTGTGTGTGTGTGAATGTTTCTTGATGTGAGGATTTGTTCCCTCTTTTGAGTCGCTGCTCCATAGGTATAGGTCAAGTTCATCAGACTGTATCAGCTCACTCTTTTTTTTTTTTCCCCCCTCTTCTTTCCTCTCCTGGTTGAGCTCTGATCATCCAGTCATCGGGTCCAGGTCACGTGGGTATCATCTGCAAGTGTGGGCGCTCCTGTGCATATGTCCTCTCTTTCCGTCAGCTGGTAGCTCCACTCTCCTCTCGAGTCCTCCGTGGCCACGCCACTTGAGCGTTTACTTTTAAAAAGTCTAAATGATATTATTATTCTAAATTTAATAAATAAAAGCATAGTGTCAGGGAGAGTTGACTAATGCCTCCTATCTATTCCTGTCCTGCGCTTCCTCCTCGCTCTTCATGTAGTGCTCCGCAAGGTGATCTGGTCTAGATGGTGGATGATTTATATACTTAAAGAGCATCTGGACTTAATTAGAAGCAAGAGAGTAAAACAGATCATCTGGCGGTACTACAAGGATATTAGGTATAATAGGTTTTTTTGCTTGCTGGCTTCTAAATTCCTAGGAATTAAATATTTCAGGCTAAGATTTCTGCACCAATGGTAGGGTCAGTTCAGAGACTGGAAGTCACAATCCACGAATATTTCTGAAATCAGAAACCTGCCTACCACATATAGGCAAGCAGAGGATCCCGCAGAATATTGTTCATTTTATATTTCTTTTAAATCATCACTGGTTAAGAACTATCTATATGGGATCAAGTTAACAACAGCAATTTGAAAAATTACACAGGAAGCTTAGGGGACAGTGAATTTATGTTAATGGGTTGTTGTTGTTGTTAAGTGCTGTCGAGTGGGTTCCGACCCATAGCGACCCTGTACAGGGTTTCCGAGGGTGTAAATCTTTACGGGAGTAGAAAGCCTCATCTTTCTCCCGTGGAGCGGCTGGTAGTTTCGTACCGCTGACCGATTCTCAGCCCGATTCGTAACCACTACGCTACCAGAGCTCCTTTATGTTAATGGGTAGAATGATTCAAAAAGGAGGTGAGAAGTGTTGCACAACTCAAATATAATAAATTTCATTAATAGCACATGTAGAAACTGTTGAATTGCTAGGTTTTGCTATGTATATTCTCAACATCAACAAAATTAATGAAATTTAAAAAAAAATCACTGGTCAAGCTCTGATAGGAAAACACTAAGTGCTTTGGCTGTAAAAACAGGGCTGGTTTAAGTACCAAATGGACAATTTGTTGAGTACTTACAATGTGACATGAATGTCATTTCATTCAATCATCTTCAGAACCCTATGAGATGAGCAGTAAGGTTTTACAAGTGAGGAAACTAAAGTTCAGAGAGTAAGATGCCCAAGGTCACTTAGCAAATGAATAGTAGAGACAAGAACTGAAACCAGGCCTGTCTGCAGATGACATCTTCCTCACAGATATAAGAACACCCAGGTGTTCAAATCCTGATTTTCTGAGTCAAACCAATAGAAGAACACCAGGGAATAAAAATAATAAAGACTTTGTTTTTATAAATATAAGTAGAAAAATAATAAGCATTACATGGAGTCCTGGTGTGGCGCTGTGGGTTAACACACCAGATTGCAAAGCCATTTGAACTGCAAGGTCGGCGGTTCAAGCTCACCAGCTGCTCCTTGGAAACCCTATACAGGGTCACTATGGGTAAGAATCGACTCGACGGCACTTAACAACAACAACACATGCTGATGTAGAATGACCATCAAGAAATGCAATTAGGTAATAAAATGGAGGTGCAAATCAGTATATTGGTTATGCCTTTATTAATGTTAAAAAAGTAGATTGAGCAACATGACATTATATCATTTTTTTTTTTAATGTTTTTATTGTGAGGTTTACATGGGAGAACATCAGTTCATTAATCCTATCGTATTTCATTGCACTGCAATGATTACAATCCCCTCCATGCATCATCAAATAACCAAAGAGTACACTCCACAGGCCCACTCCCGACCGTCAACACACAGCCTCTCTCCCTTCCTGAGTTCAGTGTCCCTAGCCGCTCCATCTGTCCACCTCATCATCTCTGTCTCCATTCCTGGCATCACTGCCTCTCTGGGTAGGGTCGTGTTCTCCTTTCTTCTCACTTGATGGTCCCAGGGACCTCTGCTCTTGAGCTGCAAAATCAATCACTCTCTTCCTTTTGTCAAAAAACATCTACCTCTATATTTCCTAGCCTCACAGTCAGTCCTGATGGCATTTATTCACTATTGTACCACAAGAGTCTTATCTCCATTTCTTTTTGCCAGCCCAGTCTGAACAGATTGGAAATCATTCAGTGGAGATTCTACTTTGCCCTGCCCCGTCTGGAACTAGGCTCCCTCTTGAAAGCTTGTAAGGCAGTCACTTCTTGCCTTTATAGGCACCCCCATTTGGGTAGTCAATGTCTATGTTCCCATCCCTGTCAACCCTGTGTACCGAGGGGATGGGAATGATTCTCACTGTAAAGATTTGTTCCCCTTTTTTCGCTACTACATCCATAAATATAGATACAGTTAATTGAATTGTAGCAGGTTACTCTTTTTATTTCCCCCCTCTTCTTTCTTCTTCTAGTCGAGTTCTGTTCATCCAGCCATGGAAGCCAGGACAAGTGGGCACTATCTGCAAGTATGGGTGTTCTTGTGCATCTCCCCTCACTTCATATCACCTGGATGCTTCATTCTTTACTCTAGTCCTCTGTGACCATATCACTACCTCTGGACCCAGGAGTTGCTGGGTCTTGCTGTACTGCTGGCCATCCAGGTCTCCACCCGGGTTCATAGGGGTCTATTGAATGTGGTCAGACTTCGCTCACAACTTCATTGCTGGGTTTTCCCCCTCTTCCTCTTATCAGTGACTAACGTGGTCACCAGCCAGACCACCTGCCTGCTCATGTATTCCCCTTGAGTCTTAGTCTTGGAAGGGAGTTTGCTCTGAGGGGTCCTGACCATTTTCTTTGATGGCTCCCAGATGAACAGTTTACTTATTCTTATAGTAATCAATCAGACTGCTGTTATTGTTTTGGATTTTTCCTGCCGGACTTTCTTTCACGAAGTATCTTCTGTTCTTCTAGCCTCTCCAGGCTGATCTACTCATCCTTTCAAGTGGAAATTTCCTACCTCAGATGATTCTGGATGGGGTTCTGGATTCCACCTATGGTCTTGTGCAATGTAAAGGCTCCACAGGAAGCCTCTTTCACAGGGGCAACTGCTAGCCCCCTTTGAGGTATTCCAGTCAGTTATAGGCTGAAGACAGACTTACAAGCTTTCTGTAGTGATGATTCTGGCTATTCCTTCTCGTCCCCTCAAGTGTCTATTTTACAATGGTAGACAAGGGAAACCAATCAAAAGACAGCCAAGCATCTTAACATTATTCCCCTCTTTTACCCCTTCAAACCATGCCTCAATCCCTGTATCCTGGAGCCCTGTTGTTCCAAGGTTGTGCATACATCATCATTTACCTCTGTCCTACTTAGCCCATGTGAACCTGCCTAACTGTTCTACCATCAGTCTTGTTCTTCCATTCCCCCTCCCCCTTGTTGTGTATTGTTTCACCCTCCAACAGCCTACCTCAGCACCCAAGCTATCCTGTGTCTATTCCCTACCCTGTGCTCTATCTTGCCCTCCCTCCCTCCCTTCCTCTCATCCCATACATCCTGGTGAACAGCAAATATATATATAAATTTTTCCCCCTTTTAGGGTGGGTTCTTTTTCTTAGTCTTTCAAAATAATGGTCCTATGCAGTATTTCTCCTCTTGTGACTGACTAATTTCACTCAGCATGATGTCCTCAAGGTTCATCCATGTTATGTTGTGACTTGCAGCTTCCTTGTTGTTCTTCAAGGTAGCATAGTATTCCATGGTGTGTATGTACCACAGTTTGTTTATCCATTTTTCAATTGATGGGCACTAAGGCTGTCTTCATCGTTTTGCTATTGTAAATCGTGCTGCTATGAACATTGGTGTGCATATAGTCATGTTATGACTTGTATTTCTTATGGGTAAATACCAAGTAGAGGAATTGCTGGATCATAAAGTATTTCTAGTTCCAACCTTCTGAGGAAGTGCCATATTGCTTTCCAGAGTGGTTGGACCATTTTGCAATCCCACCAACAATGTAGGAGGGTTCCAGTCTCTGCGCATCCTGACTAGCAGTTATTGTCCTCTACTTTTTTGATCTTTGCTTTTGTTGCTGGTGTGAGATGATATCTCATTGTTGTTTTGATTTGCATCTCTCTAATGGCTCGTAATTGTGAACATTTCTTCATATGTTTGTTGGCTGCCTGGATCTCTTCCTTGGTGAAGTGTCTGTTCATGTCCTGTGCCCACTTTTTAATTGAGTTATTTGTCTTTTTCTTGTAGAGGTGTTGTAGTTTCCTATATATTTTAGAAATGAGTCCCTTGTGTGATGTGTTATTGCAAAAGATTTTTTCCCATTCTGTGGGTTCCCTTTTTACCCTTTTGGTGTATTTCCCTGTATTAGAGCCATCACATTTGTCCCTATTTTTTCACTGAATACCTTCATAATTTGGAGATTCACATTTAGGTTTTCAATCCATGCTGAATTGGTTTTTGTATAGGGTTAACAGTCTTGTTTCAATCTTTTGCATATCACTTTCCTGTTCTGCCCGCACCATCTGTTAAAGAGACTATCTCCTTCCCATGCAGTATACCTATGCTCTTTGTCAAAATCAGTTGGCTGTATGTGGATGGGTTAATTTCTGGATTCTTGATTCTGTTCCATTGATCAATGTATCTTTAATTGTACCAGTACCAGGCTGTTTTGACCACTGTAGTCATGTAGTAGATTTTGAAAACTGGGCATGAGAGGCTTCCAATCTTGTTGCTCTTCTTAAGCAGTGCTTTACTTAAAATGATTCTCTTTCCATTCCATATAAAGTTTGTAATTGTTTTTTCCATGTCTTTGAAAAATATTGTTGGAATATGGATTGGGAATGCATTTTATGTGTAAATTGCTTTGGGTAGTATTGACATTTTCACGATGTTGAGTCTTCCTATCCAGGAATATTGTATGTTTTTCCACTTTTGTAAGTCTCTTTTGTTTTCCTGTAGTAGTATTTTATAATTTTCTTTGTATAGGTCCTTTGTTTCTTGTTTACATTTATTCCCAGATATTTCATTCTATGGGTGGCTATTGTAAATGGTATTACTTTCAGTGCTGTCATTATTACTATGGAGGAATCCAACTGATATTTGTATGTTGATCTTATACCCTGCCACTTTACTGAATCTTCCAATGAGGTCTAGTGGCTTTTTTACTGAGTCTTCAGGGTTTTTTATGTATAGGATCATATCATCTGCAAATAGAGAGAGTTTTATTTCCTCTTTGCCAATTTGGATGCCTTTAATTTCCCTATCTTGCCGTATAGTTCTTGCTAAGACTTCCAGCACAATATTGAATAGAAGGGCATCCTTGTCTGGTTCCTGTTCGCAGAGGGAAGGCTTTCAGTTTCTCTCCATTGAGAGTAATATAGGCTATTGGTTTTGTATATATGCTCTTGATTATGTTGAGGAATTTCCCTTCAATTCCTACTTTGCTGAGTGTTTTTAACAGGAATGGATGTTGGATTTTGTCAAACGCCTTTTCAGTATCAATAGATATTATCATGTAGTTCTTTTCCTTTTTCTTATTTATATGGTGGATTACACTGATTGTTTTTCTAATGCTGAACCATCTTTACATCTCTTTTATGAAACCCACTTGGTCATGATGTATTAATTTTTTGGTGTGGTGCTGAATTCTGTTGGCTAGGATTTTGTTGAGAATTTTTGTGTCTATGTTCATGAGGGATATTGATCTATAATTTTCTTTCTTAGTGATGTCCTTCCCTGGTTTTGGCATGAGGGTTATGCTTGATTCATAAAAAGTATTAGGAAGTTTTCCATCCTTTTCTATATTCTGGAATAATTTGAGTAGAATTGGTGATAGCTCTTCCCTGAATGTTTGGTAGAACTCACCAATGAAGCCATCTGGGCCTGAACTTCTTTTGGTTGGGAGTTTTTTTGATGACCTGATCAATTTCTTCTTTTGTTATGGGTCTGTTCAGGTTTTCTACTTCACTCTGTGTAAGTTTAGGTAGGTCGTGTTTTTCTAAAAATGTATCCATCTCTTCTAAGTTTTCAAATTTTTTGGAGTATAATTCTTCATAGTATTCTGTTATTATCCTTTTGATTTCATTTGGTTCTGTTGTGACATCGCCCATGTAGTTTCTAATGTGAGTTATTTGTGTCTTCTCCCTCTTTTGTTAGTTTTGCCAATGGTTTGGCAATTTTGTTAATCCTTTCAGAGAACCAGCTTCTTGTCCTGTTGATTCTTTCTATAGTTTTTCTGTCTTCTATCTTATTTATTTCTGCTCTAATCGTTATTATTTCTTTTCTCTTGGTGGCTATAGGTTCCCTCTGTTGGTCTGTTTCTAATTGTTGGAGATGCTGTGTTTAAAAATGTGTTAATTTTGATTCTTTCTTTTTTTTTATGTGCACATTTATCACAATAAAATGTCATCTCAGCACTGCTCTTGCCCTCTCCCAAAGATTTTGGTATGTTTTGTTTTCATTCTTGCTTGTTTCTAGGAACTTTATGAATTCACATTTAATTTCTTCTTTTACCCAGTCACTTTTCAGCAGTGTGTTATTCAGTTTCCATTTATTCAACTTTATTTCCTTGGTTTTCTTATTGTTGATTTTGAGTTTTATAGCACTGTGGTCTGAAAAGATGCTTTGTAGTATTTTGATGTTTGTAAATTTATGGAGGATTGCTTTGTGACCTAACACATGGTCAATTCTGGAGAATGTTCCATGTGCACTGGAGAAGAATGTATATTGTCCTGTTGTTGGGTTGAATGCTCTGTACACATCTATGAGGTCATGTTGGTTGATTGTGCTGTTTAGTTCCTCTGTAACTTTGTCGAGTTTCTTTCTGGTTCTACTCCATTCTGAAAGTGGTGTATTAAAATCTCCCACTATAATTGTAGATTTATCTATTTCTTCCTTCAATTTTAGTAAGGTTTGCTCATATATCTTGGTGCTTCTTTCATTGGGAGTGTAGATATTTATTATTATTGAAGGGTCTTGTTTTTTTTAATCTGTTCTGCCACTCTCTGTCTCTTCGCTGATGCATTCAATCCATTGACATTCAATGTAATTATTGATAGGTATAAATTAATTGCTGCCATTATGTTAATTTTTGGTAGTACTGTTCGTTCCTTTGTTCTGAATGCCTTCTTGTGCTGAGTTTGTGTTTCTTATACTATTTCTTGTCGGGTTTTTTTCTTAGTTTTCATGTTTGCTTGTTCTGCTTGGAAGTTCATTTTCATGGTTACTTGTGAAGTATTAACTTCCTTTGGGGTTAACTTATAGTCTATTAACTTTCCTCTCCATTTAAGACAATCTATTGTATCCTGTAATCTACTTGACCTCCTCACTACCTGGATCTCTGTTCCTACATTTTGCCCTTCCTTTAGGGCTGCAACCCAGAGGCTGACATCATAAGCAGCTGCCAAAGAATTTGCTCTTGGGACCTATAGGGCTCTTCCTCTCTGTGCTGTGGAAAAAAAACTGTGGGCTCAATGCTGGACTTTTTGGGAGGCGTGTGCATCTTGGCTGGGTGAAGAAGGCATGACAGGGGAAAGGAGGAAAAATGTGTAGAATCCCCCTGCACCTGATTTTGCAAATGTTACTGCACCGCTTTTAGCACTGGTTCCCTGTGCTGGTTTGGCTGTAGCCCACCCTCTGAACTCCACCCTGGTGGGGTGGCCACAGAGGGCATCCTGCGTCTCCACCAATTCCTAAACCACAATATTTTCCTTTATACTGTGATTTTTCCACTGGCGTGTGCAGGAAACCAACACCCTGCACCTTATGCTAGATCCAGAGCTCTGGTGGTGTTCCATGAAAGCAGTTTCTCTGGGTTTTCAGTCCCTCCCCCACAAAGCCTGTCCTACCTGACTCTGACTCTGACTCTGCTGCTGCCAGAACTGGAAGACCCGACATTTTATCTTTTATAGATAAAAAATGATTGAATTGTGGTAATTTCATATGGTTCATTCTCTATGACTAGGAATCCATTCCATCCTTCTGAGATCACCTTAATTTATGTTAAGGTATCCCAACTACTCTCTGATACCCAAACAGACATGCTCAAGAGCTGAATTTATATAACTATCATAATTGAACCATTGGCATTTTGACTCTAAAACCAACTAACCGACAGTCATAAGTACGTACACCCGAGTGTAGTCCAAATAGGCAGACTCACCCAGCTGTGCTCTGCCCAAAATGCCATTCCTTAAAATAAACCAAAATCAAACCCACTGCCATTGTGTTGGTTCCGACTCATAGAGACCCTATATGATGTTTCTGAGACTGTAAATCTTTGTGGGAGAAGAAAACCTCATCTTTCCCACAGAACAGCTGGTGGGTTTGAAATGATGTTTATCCTACAATGCCACCAGGGATAAATAAAGGTGATTGTTTTAAGTGACTGTATTTTGGCATAGTTTATCATATAGTGAATAGAGTCCTGGTGTGGTGCTTGGCCACAAGGTCTGTTTGAATCACAAGGTTGCTGGGTCAAACTTACCAGCTGCTCCTCAGAAACCCAATGCAGGGTCGCTATGGGTTGGAACTGCCTCAGTGGCACTTAACAACAACAACAACATTGCTAATGGACATATCAACCTTGCTTTTGAATATTTGATATAGAAATAACAAAAATAATACAAAGGTAAGTAAAAAAGTATTAGGCCTCCAGTTCATGCATGCATGACTTTTTTTCCAAATAAAACATGTTTGAGCATGTCTCTGGGATCAGTGGATGGTTGTAGAGACTTGTTAGTGCGCCTTAAAAAAAAAGTCCAATCAAAACAGTGGCTTCCAAGGAGATCTGCTGGGCCAGTTAAATTCAAGACAGAGTCAGCTCAGAAGGTTGTGGTGATTCCAAAGGGGTAATCATGATAGATTTTCTTGAAGGACACAGGATCACCGCAGGTGCTTATTATAATGTTTTAAGAAAATGGAAAACTGCATTGGTCAGAAAAAAAGGCAGGAAATTTGTACCAAGCAAGTTTCCCCATCACAGCAATGTACCTGCTGCACATTTTTTTAGGGTAACCAGGGTTGTCCTATGGTATTTTCATTGGAAAACTTTACGTGTTCACCCAAAAGCTCTGATGTTGCCCCCTCAGACTTCTATTTCTTCCCCAAACTCTAAGAACATTTAAAAGGAACATGATTTGATTCCCTCAAGGATGCCTAAATTGTTATTTTGTTGTGGGGTAGATTGAAGAATGAAGAATTCTTTGGATAAAGGTTACAGAAATGAATAGAAACACTGTCTTCAGAATTATATAGACCTAGATGGAGGATATGTTGAGAAACAATGTCTTCACATTTTGATATTTTAGTTTAAAAAAGGCTTGTATAATTTTGTAGTAATGCTTTTTGATTTACCCTCATAGATATCTTCTGAATTCACTAAATCTAGTCAGTTCTGAATATCTGAATAAATGAGGAACAGGAATGATGGAAAACAAAAATTCGCAACAACCCCCAATTTTTTTTTCAATCACAAGTTTAAACTTTATTCTGGCTTGTATTACATTAAAAAAAACAAAGTACTCCTGTGAATCTGATCTCCTTTGTGATCAATGCTAATGAGCTTCAAAATGGAGACAGGCAAGCAGTTGTTGGGAGTGGAAGAAAAGCAAGATATAAGGGTAATTAATCAGGTTCTTGTTAATGAGTTCACTAGCACCAGGGGTCTACTACAGGTGAGAACTGTTCTTTCCTTTGGGCTTTTGATTAGTTTTTATCCCAATCAGTTAAAACGAGCTGTGGTTCCTCAAATTACATAATCCAAGGTTAATTTCTGAAATATACTCAAAAGTAATATGTAATAGGCTCCAATGAGTGAATCTTGGTTTTGAAAAATGATGTATACTCTGCCTACTGCTAAAATAGTATTTGATGTGATGTAAAATCTGCCATGGTAAAGACATTTGTGCAGGAGCTGGTGATAAGATACTGCTGGTACTCTGCCAGTATCCCTTTGATCAACCATGGTGTTCTCCTGTCAACATCTGTCCCTGTTAAAGACTTCCTGTGTTTCTCTGATTGGAGCATCCCAAAGCTATGAGGAACTGAATGACCTGAAATAACCACCAGCCAATGAGGAACAGGTTGTTGTTGTTGTTAGGTGCCTTCAAGTTGGTACTGACTCAGCGATCTTAATACAATAGAATGAAACAATTCCTTGTCCTGCACCAACCTCAGAAATCCTTGCTACGCTTGAGTCCATTTCTGCTGCTATGGTGCCAATCCATCTCACTGGGAGTCTTCCTCTTTTTCACTGATGCTCCACTTAATCAAGCATGATGTCCTTCTCCAGGGACTAGTCCCTCCTGATAATATGTCCAAAGTATGAGAGATGAAACCTGGCCATCCTGGCTCCCAAGGAGCATTCTAGCTGTACTTCTTACAACACACATCTGTTTCTCCTTTTGGCAGTCCATGGTACTTTCAGTATTCTTCTCCAACACCATAACTCAAGTGCATCAATTCTTCCATGATATTCATTATTAATTGTCCAACTTTCAGATGCATATGAGGCTACTGAAAATACCATGGTTTGATTCAGACACACCTTAATCCTCAAACTGACATCTTTGTTCTTGAACACTTAAAAGATGTTGTGCAGAAGATTTGCTGATAAAATACGTTGTTTGATTTCTTGATGGCTGCTTCCATGAAGTTTTGGTGGTTGATCTGAGTAAAAGGAAGTCTTTGATAGCATCAATCTTTTCTCCATTTATCATGATGTTATTTATTGGCTCAGTAGTGAGGATTTTTGTTTTCTTTACAATAAGGTGCAACCTATGCTGAAGGTTGTATTAGCTGTATATTGCAGGTTATTACTGAGCCTTTCTTCAATCCTGATTCCATGTTTTCGTTCATATGGTTCAGCTTCTTAGATTATGTGCTGAGCATACAGACTGAATAAGTATGGTGAAAAAATACAATCCTGGTGTTCACCTTTCCTGATTTAAACCATTCAGAGTCCCCGTGTTCTGTTTGAATGACTGCTTCTTGATGTATGTACAGATTCCTTATGAGCATGATTATGTGTTCTGGAATATTCATTTTCCATAGTGTTGTCTATAGCTTGTCATGATCCACACAGTCGAAAGTCTTTGCATAGTAAATAAAGCACAAGTAAACATCTTTCTGGTATTCTCTACTTTCAGTCAAGATCCATGTAACATCAGCAACATTATCCCTTTTCCATACTCACCTGAATCCAGCGTGAACCTCTAGCAGCATCCCATTGATGGAGTTGTTTTTGAATTATCTTTAGCAAAATTTTATTTGCATGTGATAGTCATGATGTTATCATTTTGATTTCCATGTTCCATTGAATGACCTTTCTTTGGAATTGTCACAAATATGGATTTCTTCCAATCAGTTAGCTAGGTATCTGTCTTCCAAATTTCTTGGCATATATGAGTGAGTGCCTCCAGTGCTGCAAAAGTTTTCAATTTGTAATTTCATCAATTCCCAGGGCCTTGTTCTTTGCAATGCCATCAATGCACTTTGAACTTCTTCATTCAGTATCATTGGTTCTTGAGCATATACAGCCTCTTGAAATGGCTGAACACTGACCATTTCATTTTGGTACAGTGACTCTGAGTATTCCTTCCATCTTCTTTTGATGCTTTTTGCATCATACAATATTTTGCCTAAAGAATCCTTCAATATTGGAAGTCGAGGCTTAAATTTTCCTTAGTTCTTTCAACTTGAGAAATGCTGAGCTTGTTCTTCTCATTTGGTTTTCTAACTCCAGGTCTTTGCACATTTCACTATAATATTTGACTTTGTCTTCTTGAGCTGCTCTTTGAAATTTTCTATTCAGCTATTTTATGTCTTCATTTCTTCCATTTGCTTTAGTATCTCTATGCTGGAGAGCAAGTTTCAAAGTGTCTTCTGACATCTATTTTGGCCTTTTCTCTCTTCCTTGTCTTCTTAGTGACCTCTTGCTTTCTTCCTGTATAATGTGCTTGATGTCATCCCACAACTCTTCTGGCTTTTGGTTATTAGTATCTGATGCATCAAATCTGTTCTAGAGCTGATCTCTAAATTCAGGTGGGATATGTTCAAGGTCATATTGTAGCTCTCACGGACTTATTTTAATTTCCTTCATCTTCAGCCTGAACTTGCAAATGAGAAATTGAGGGTCTGTTCTACCATCTGTCATCTTATTTCAATTAATGATAATATCCATATGCCTACAATGAAAAGCAGTTAGTACCATTATTATTCAAGTTTACACACCAACCCCTAAAGACAGTGATGATAAAATTGAAGAATTCTATCAACTTTTCCAGCCGGAAATTGTTCAAACATGCAATCAAGATATTGAAGGATTCTCTGGGCAAAATATTGAATGATGCTGAGAACATCAAAAGAAAATAGCAGGAGTACACAGAGTCACCGTACCAAAAAGAAATGGTTAATGTTCAACCACTTCAAGAGGCAGCATATAAGAAATGACCAATGGTACTGACGGAATAAGTTCAAACTGCACTGAAGACCCTGATTAAAAACAAAGGTCTAGGAATTGACTGAATACAAATTGAAATGTTTAAACAAACTGATCCAGCATTGAAGGTACTCATTCATGCATGCCTGAAAATTTGGAAGGCAGCTACCTCGTCTACCAAATAGAAGATATCTATATTTGTTTCCATTCCAAAAAGATGTGACCCAACAGAACACAGAACTCATCAAACAATATCATTAATATCACAGGCAAATAAAATTTTTCTGAAGATAATTAAATAACAGTTGTAACAGTATGTTGACGGAGGATTGTGAGAAATCCAAGCTGGATTTAGAAGAGGAAGTAGATCTAGGGATACCATTGCTGACATCAGATAGATCTTGGCCGAAAGCAAAGAATACCAAAAATATAGTTGGTGGTGTTGTCAAGTTCAGTCAAGTCAGTTCCTACTCATAGCGCCCTTGTTTAGGGCTTCCAAGGAGTGGCTGGTGAGTTTGAATCACTGACTTTGTGGTTCAAACTAACCTTGTGGTTCAGTGCTTATCCTATAGCACCACACCAGGATTCCAGAAAGATGTTTACTAGTACTTTATTGACTATACAAAGACTTTTGATTGTGTGGATTATAACAAACTATGGATAACATTGTGAAGAATGGGTATTTTAGAATATATAATTGTGCTCATGAATAACCTGTATAAAGACCAAGAGGCAGTTGTTTGAAGAGAAGAAGGGGATACTGAATGGCTTAAAATAAAAAATAAAAAAGTGTGCATCAGGGATGTATTCTTTCACCATGTTTATTTATTCTGTATACTGTGCAAATAATCTGAGAAACTGGATTAGATGAAGCACATGGAATCAGGATTGGAGGAAGACTCATTAACAACCTTACTTGATGTAAGGAAAGAGGACTTAAAATACTTACTGGCAATATCAAAGACTCCAGTCCTCATTATGGATTGCACCTCAATATAAAAGAAACAAAAATCCTCCCAACTGGATCGATAAATAACACTATGATAAATTGAGAAAGACTGAAGTTGTCAAAAACAGTTATGGAAACAGCAGTCAAGAAATCAAGGGATGTATTATGTTAGGCTAATCTGTTGCATAGACCTCTTTGAAGTGTTCAAGAGCAAAGATGTCAGTTTGAGGATTAAAGTGAGCCTGATCCAAGTCATGGTATTTTCAATTGCCTCATATGCATTTGAAAGTTGAACAATGAATAAAGAGGACTTTAGAAGAGGATGCATTTGAATTACGGCATTGGATACCAATATTAAAACTACCATAGAGTGCTAAAAGAACAAACAAATATGTTTTGGGAGAAGTACAGCTAGAATGCTCCTTAGATATTTGGTTGGTGAGACATCATCTTTCATACTTTGGACATGTTACCAGAAAGTACCAGTCCCTGGAGAAGGACATCATGCTTGGTAAAGTAGAGAGTCAGTGAAAATATGGAAAACCCCAATGAGATGGATTAGTGCAGTGGCTGCAACAATGGTCTCAAACATAATTAACAATTGTGAGGATTACTCAGGACTGGGCAGTGTTTCATTCTGTTGTGCATAGGGTCACTATGAGTTGGAACTGACTCAATGGCACTTAATAACAACAACAATAACAATGGTTTTTTAAACCCCAAACCCAGATTCTTACAGCACTGGACCAAGAACAGGAAACATGGAAACAAGAGTAGGTATATGTCATAGAGGACATATCTCTGGGCAAGGAATCTTGGACTTTTTCTGGTAGGAAGGTGGGCAGAATAGCTTGGGAGAGGGGCTGACCATGTTGTACTCCTTCTCCAATCTTTTTCTGTCTCTATCACTGCCTTGCTTGACCCATTATTCTGGCTGAGATATCTGCTAGCAGATGAGGCAGAGGTAGTGGTGGGGATGTGGTGACAGCAATTGCAGTGATAGGAATGAGTGATAGTGGCCACAGCAGCAGTGACAGGAATGAGTGAAAGCTGATTCCTATAAAGCTTTACTATTATGTTCCCATAAGTTACAAATCATATATTATTCTATTTCACGGACCATATTGTTGTTGTTGTTAGGTGCCATCTAGTCAGTACCGACTCATAGTGACCTTATGCACAACAGAACGAAACACTGCCCGATCCTGGGCCAACCTCACAACTGTTGCCACATTTGAGTCCATCGATGCTGCCACTTGGCCAATCCATCTCATTGAGGGTCTTCCTCTTTTTCTCTGACCCTCCACATTATAAAACATGATATCCTTCTCCAGAGACTGGTCCCTCCTGACAATATGTCCGAAGTATGAGAGACGAAGTTTGGTCATCTTGGCCTCCAAGGAGCACTCTGGCTGTACTTCTTCCAAAATGTATCTATTGGTTCTTTTGGCAGCCCATGGCACTTTCAATATTCTCCTCCAACACCATAACTCAAATGCATACGGTAGATGTCAAATGAAGCATATCTGTATATGAATGTATGTAGCACATACAAACATTCAAATGTCCATAGTTATACCTATATATGCACAAGTATGTACTTCCATACCTATATAATATACATATCTACCTATCTAGCCACTCAGACATTTTTATTATTATATTGTTGTAGCAAAATTGAACATGGTACAATATTACAATATTTGTCCTTTATTCTTGTGCACATCTTAGTGTCTTCACTTACTTTGACCATACAGTGCTTACTTCCCCCATAGTGTGAATTGCTGAGGTTTGTATCTTGTTTCATTTTTCTGATGTGGAAACAGTTTTGCCAGCACCATATTTTGAAGAGAGGTATGTCTTTTCTTAGTGTCTTGTTCAAACCAAGTTGCTTTGAACTTAGACAAATATTAGTGTTTTATTCAAGCCAGTTTCAGAAGAAGACATGAAACCAGGGATATCATTGCTGACATCAGGTGGATCTTGGCTGAAAGTAGAGAATACCAGAAACATGTTTACCTTTGCTTTATTGACTCTACAAAGACTTTCAAGTGTGTGGATCATGACAAGCTATGGACAACATTGCAAAGTATAAGTATTCCACAACATTTAACTGCATGCATGAGGAACCTGTACATAGACCAAGAGGCAGTTGTTCAAACAGAACAAGGGACCACTAAATAGTGTAAAATAAGGGAAGGTGTGTGCCAGGGTTGTATTTCTTTTACCATACTTATTCAAACTGTATGCTGAGTGTTATAAATAATCCATGAAGCTGGGTTATATGAAGAAATACATGGCATCGAGGAAGACTCATTAACAACCTGTGATATACAGATGATACAACCTTGCTTGCTGAAAGTGAAGTGGGCTTAAAATACTTACTGATGAAGATCAAAGGCTGCAGCCTTCTTTATAGATTGCACCTCAATGTAAAGAAGACAAAAATCTTCACCACTGGGCCAATAAACAACATCCATATAAATGGAGAAAAGAAAGTTGACAAAGACTTCATTTTGCTCAGATCAACCATCATCACCCAGGGAAGCAGCAGTCAAGAAATCAAATGATGTATTGCATTAGGCAAATCTGCTGCACAAGACCTTTTTAAAGTGTTGAAGAAAAAAAATGTCAGCTTGAGGACTAAGGTAAGCCTGACCCAAGCCATGGTATTTTTAATAACCTCATATGCATGCGTAAGTTGGATAGTGAATAAGGAAGTCCACAGAAGAATTGATGCATTTGAGTTATGGTGTTAGAGGAGAACATTGAAAGTACCATGGACTGCCAAAAGAACAAACAGATCTGTGTTGGAAGAAGTAAAGCCAGAGTACTTCTTGGAAGCCAGAATGGCCAGACTTTATTTCTCATACTTCAGACATATCGTCAGGAGGGACCAGTCACTGGAGAAAGATGTCATGTTTGGTAAGGTGGAGGGTCAGAGAAAAAAAGGAAGGCCCCCCCCAGCAAGATGGATTGGCATCAATGGGTTCAACCATAGCAATGATTGTAAGATTGGCCCCAAACCCAGCAGTGTTTCATTCTATTGAGCATAGGGTCACTATGAGTCAGTACCAACTTGATGGCACCTAACAACAACAAGGTCCCCAGTGGAAGAGAGAATGTGAACCTTTCTCATGTGTCCATTATATTGGGAACAGGTCACACCCCCAAAGAAATATATCATAGCCATCGTCGTAGATTTAACTGTGCCTGCTCATAGCTAATCATCATAGGGTTGACTATTAACTGCTAAAGCACTGGGAATCCTGGTCTAGTCAAGTTGGCACAGAACCCTAACTATTACATCTAATTTTTAAAAATTAGCCCATGAAAATCTTATGGATCACTGAGAAACAGAAAATGGTTCTGTTCTCAGTTATTGCCATCAGTTCATTATTCATGGGTCTGACTTGATAGTAGGTAGAAACAACAAAGTAGAAGAAATTAGTGAAGGAAAAAGGAGGAAATTCTATCAGAGATGCTTGTGAAAACAAAAAGGATGGAAGGCAAGAAAAAAGATAGAGCCATTTGGAAAATGGGAAGTGGCCCAATCTGTTTGAGACATAAAGATTGTGCAACAGTTTGGGACCCAGCCATGAAAGGCTTTTACTGCCATGACCCAGTGTGGCTTTTGTCTCTAGGCAGTAAAAGCCTGTCAGTGAGTTTTGCTTAAGGAAATAACACCATAATTGTCATCATTCTTTATACCTCCATTTATTGAGTACATCCAAATTATTAGGCATCATTATGAGTGTTTAATGAACATTAATCTATTTTAGTTTCACAATAACCCTATGGGGCAAATTTTTTCTTGTTCCTATTTTATAGGATTCTGGTTGCTCCAGATATAGATAAGGAAAACTGAAATTTTGAGAGGTTAAATGACTTTTCAAAGATCACACTGCTAGCAGGTGGTAAAGAATCTTATTTTCTTGAAAACAATTTAAATTTGTATGGATTAATTCCTATGATTATAATTATAGTTTTTGTTTTTTTCTTCTTCAGATTTGATGCTTAAGAAAGACCTGAGAAGGGTTATATGTAATAAGATAAGTATATGTACATATTTGACTTTTAATGAGACTGGAGAACAATGAACACCAACTAAATTAACTCTATGTCTGGACTGGAAGACTGTTAGGCAGTTAGATCAGGGAAGGAGAGGCCAAACCAACCAGAGACATTGGAATAAATCAGTGTGGTGGTTAGGTCATGAATACAATTACAATAGACTGAATTGTGGGAAAGGATTTATTAAGACCCAAGGAAGAAAATACCAAAAAGGATATCATCCAGGGATTGGACAGCATAAACATCCTGAGATACCAATGAAGACACTTGCGGGCACAAACATCCAGAGACATTGACAAAGGCACAGGAAGCCAAAACTCCTCCAAATGGTACATGAAAGCCTATCTAAGTAATTACCCAGTGATACCATCCGAAATGATGACAGAGGCACTGGAAGTCAAACTCCCTCCAACTAGTACACAAAAACCTAGTCTGTGTAATTAGTTGATGCTCCCTTTACTTGAAAGGTGGAAACCCATTTTCCACTCTGTTAGAACATCTGTGCTTTGCCTATGCTTAATAAATAATCTTCTGCTTGCTTAAACTATTGCATCTGTAAATCCTTTTGTGTGTGTATTGTTCCTAAACCCATCCAATCATTTGGAAGGACAGTAGGACTGAACCAGGAGCCATCATCTCATTCATCCGCCCTGTGGCAAGATAAACCAAACAGACTGACAAAAAAAAGGTGGAGATGAATTTGAAGACTAGGTAATGGGCCATGGTAATGAAAAAAATTTTTCCATTTTGCTTTGGAAACAGGCCAAGCAATTTACATTGTAGAATTCAGGCCAATGGTGCATGCTTTTGCCTGCTGAATTGTGGCTGGTTTGCTCACACCCTTTCATGTTAATAGGCATCTTGGGAGCTGTCCTTATAGTAGAATTGGAGATTGTGGGTTTGGATGTTCCTTGTGCAGTTATTCCTCTGGGACATCAGTGTTGTTGTTAGGTGCTGTTGAGTTGGTAGCAAGTCTATGTACAACAGAATGAAATGCTAGCCTGTCCTTCATGATCCTCATATGTTTGATCCTATGTTTGAGCCCATTATTGCAGCCACTCTGTCAAGCCATCTCATTGAGGGTTTTGTGTTTTTTCTTTTTTTTGCTAACTCTCTCCTTTACCAAGCATGATATCCTTCTCCAGATATTGATTCCTCCTGATAACATGTCCTAAGTATTTGATTACTAGAAATAAAAGTGCCTTTCTTGAGTTTTATTGTTCAAATAAGGAAACTACATATTAGTGGTAGTTCAAAAGGGGGGCATTTCTCATCAACATGACTGGTATTTGGCTAAAGCATTGGGAGTGTTCACAGGAGAAGTACTTGGGAAGCAGCCCTAAGGCACTTCTACACTTCTATGACTGTGGTACCTAATCAGTAGTCTTAAATGTGGCAAACTCCTGAGCACATTTTCTATGGCTTTCAGCACCTTTCTGTTTTCTTATCCACAGACAAGCAGATCCATAGGAGACCACATTGGCATGATGTTCCAAGTGCTGAGGATTCAGACTAATTCATATTTTCTTTTCCAACACTCGGTGAGAGAACAATGTGTCTAGCTCACTCCCAGATTCCACATAAGCAAACCATCAGCTGGTGGTCAATGAAGAAGCCTGCAGTCCAGCTACAAAGTGGTCTTCCTGTCTTTCATCCCTTTATGCTATACAGGCAGGGTGAACACATAGGGTACTGTGTAACTGAGGCACAAATGCCTCATATATATATTGTAAATATTAAATGAAATGGGATTTTAAATCTTAACTGGAAGGCATGGAGAAAAATACACAAATCAGTGAATTTCCAGAACACACAAGATTAACTGGCACACAGCCCAGATCAAGGAGCAGAAAATTCCCAGCCCCAAGAAGCTTACCTTAGTGTTCTATTCCAGACACTACCTCCACCAATTCCAACCACAATCCCAGCATCTCACACCAGGGGTTAGTTCTGCATGTCTTTGAACCCATCTGTCAGTTTGTCATTCTGCAGTCAGACTAAGAAGAAAAGCTTGGGTATCTGTTGTTGTTGTTAAGTGACAATGAGTCATTTCTGACTCATGGTGACTCTGTATAGAGTTTCCAAAGAAAAGCTGGTGGGTTTGAACCACTGACCTTGTGGTTAGCAGTCCAGTGTTTATCCTATAGCTCCACACCAGGACTCCAAAACAGACTAGAAAGAAAGATCTGGGTATCTACTTCTGAAAAGTATCCATTGAAAATCTATGGATCACAACAGAACACTGTCTGACTTGTTTGCTTTGGACACATCAGCAGGAGGGATCAATTGGAAAAGAAGGGCATCATGCTTGCTGAAGTGAGTATGGAGTACTTCACTGTATGAATACACCCCAACTGGTTAATTCATTTAACTGTTCAGGGATATCTAAATGGACAATTGGTACTATTATGAAAGAGACAACTATGAACATTCAAGTTCATGAATTTTGTTAAAACCATATGAATCTCTATTGGGTGTGTACCTAGGCATAAAATTGCTGGGTTTGCATGCTTGACTTTAAGAGAGACTGCTGGTTTTCCAAAGTGGTTTTAAAAATTGACAAAAGCAGTGTAGGGTTCTGGTTGCTCCAGATTTTCATCAACACCTAATATTTTTCCAAGTAATATATTTTTTGGCTCTTCAGCAGTATTACTTTCAAAGAATAAGGAATGAGTAGGCCTGGGATGAGTAATTTGATTTGGCTTGGTTAATGTCCTGGAGATGTACTCTACCATTAGTAAGCCCCTGCTCTGCCCCTACCCCCCAGTAAATGCTATCAATATTGACTATAATAGTAATCATTTATAAGTTCCTGATACCCCTGCTTTCTTGAACAACACAAACAGTTCCAGGAAATCACAGAAGCAAATCTGTGCAGACAATGGAGTGTTTAGCCAATGGCTATTCTTCTGTAAGAGTAACACCACCTTCTCTATTTCCCCCATGTCTCTTTCCTGCAGGCCCACCATAGAAGGATCCTCAATTAAGCAGAATTGTATGTCTATCTCCTAATAACTTAGCATCCCTACTGCCTGTCCACAGCTGACAATCCCAGCCTGTTCTTCTGGTGTGCACACTGCTCTGGCTGGCTTGCCAAGGCAGAGCACAGCAAAGCTTCCACATAATCATTTCCAAACATTAAAATGGCCCCATTGTCATTACAGCAGGGAGATTGAATTTGCCTCATCAAAGCGGAGTGTGACAGGTGACTCAATAGGACAGTGCCAAGCGCAGAGGCAAGAAGATTAGCAGGGCACTGATATCATTATTTCCGCCTATCACAGATTCAGCAGGGAGGCAATTGTAATTTCTGGGCTTATTAGTCTACATTCGGAGGGAAAAACCGAGTGATAAAACTCACGGTGACAGCTAGGCATTTGTGCAGCAAGTGCTGTCACGGTGACACTTAGAAAATGCCAATGTGGCTACGTCCTCATAATCCTCACTAATAGAGGGTAAAGCCCAGCACAAAGGCACCCTTATCAGTGATCAGGCCACTAATAACATTTGCATTTTTAAGTTAAATATAGTAAGTAAAGGAGTAAGTAGTTCTTTGCAGTTGGGACAATTAATTTCATACTGGAATTAGAAAGCAAAGCCAAAATTTTCAGTGGTTTCTATCTCTTCAATCGCTTGCAAGAATCCTCCAAGGATAGAGATGAGTGAATGGTGTTAAGAACAATGTTCTCGACAGTATCTATTGCCTGTGAAAGTGCGGATAGAAGAATATCACTAACCTCCTGAAATTAGGTTTCTGCTCCACCCCTCCAGCCAACAGACAATGAGGCTCAAGGATTTAAAGTGAACAAACACAGCAGAAAATATCTTCACATGCTTAACATATTCTTATTTTAGCATTCTCTATTTTGCCAGCTGGACTCCTGATATAGTGCTATAGGATCAATACTGGACTGCGAACCAAATGGTTGGCTGTTCAAACCCACCAGCTGCTCCTTGGAAACCCTATACAGGGTTGCTGTGAGTCAGAAATGACTCACAGTGTTTAACAGCTGTAACAACAATAATTTTGCCTGTCAGAGTATTTTAAATCACCTAAGAAGGCTCCAAAGGAGCTCTGGTAGCGTAGTGGTTATGAATCGGGCTGCTAACCTCAAGGTCGGCAGTTAGAAACTACCAGCTGTTCCAACGGAGAAAGATAAGACTTTCTGCTCCCGAAAAGATTTACAGCCTCGGAAACCCTGTGAGGGGTCACAACTCCACGGTACTTAATAACAACAACAACAAGGCTCCAAAGATCTGAGGAGGGTGGGACAGTATAACTAGTGGGTTCAGAGATGGCACGATTTCTGTTCTGAGGGGCCACTTCCCAACAAAACCTGTCTAACCCAGCTGATTTACATAAATCTCCCCTAATTAACTGCTCTGGTGAAGGAATCCGAATCTACTCAATGTCAATAGGTTTGATTTGGGGTTTTATTGAAAGACTCCAGGAGGTATAACAGTTAAGTACTCAACTGCTTACTAGCTGGAAGGTTAGTGGTTTGACCCCACTAGCGACTCTATGATTCCATAAAGATTACAGCTTTGGAAACTCTATGGGATAGTTCTACCAGAACTATTTTTTCATGTCCAATTCTTGGGGAAGTTAACTAGATAAGGAGAAAAAAAATCTATTTTTGTTGTTGGAAATGATCTGACTGGTAGCAAGCTATTATTTTTCACATTAAATAAGAGATCAATTAAGATGACTCTGTAATTCAATTCTTGAATGAGAGCCACTGAATTCAATTTGTTTCAGGTCAATGAGTATAAGGTAAAGGCATTAACAAAAAGGTCAGAGGCTGCACAAGAAGCATACACACAGGATACAACAGGGTAATTAGTATACATTTTGAATGCTGGCATATGGTAGAGAAAATCTTATTGGGATTAGATGTTAATAAATTTTCAAGTCTGTTCTTTCTCTCCCACCCCTTGTAAAAATAGTCCTAAGTGACTGTTCCTTCTATCTTCAAGCATTGAAGATTGGTTCTAAATTTCTGCTAGCAGGACTGAAAGGACAATGCCGCTTCTGGCCAGCATTGGGAATCCCTACCACTTGGCGTTCCCACCACGTCTGTTTCCATATTGAAGAGCAGGTTACATTGTTCTAATTCCTTATGTATCACATTTGTCACCATTCTGAGTTAGGAATTTATACCCCAAGTTCATCAAAGGAGAAGAGAGAAGAAGGTTGAGTGGTATAGTTCCCACCTTTATATTGCAGAGGAGGAAGGAGAAATGAGAGTGAGGGAAATCTGCATTTCCAAATTTTCTGACTAATTAAAAAATTTTTTTTGGTAGAAATACATATAACACAACATTGACCAATTCACATCTTTTACATGTACAATATAGTGACACCAATTACATTAATTATGTTGTACAATCATCACCAGTATCTATTTCCATCACCATAAACAAATGATCAATGTTTCTTAAACAATGAGTTCTTCTTCCCTTCTACCTCCTGCTCCTGGTAACCACTATTAAACCCTACTCTCTATACATTTACCTATTTTAGATATTTCATGTAAGTGGGATCATGTAATATTTGTCCATCAGGCTTATTTACTTCACTCAATATGTTTTCAAAGCATATCCATATCATAGCATATATCTGAACTCCATTTCTCTTTATGACAGAGTAATATTCCATATATATATACCACATTTTGCTTATCCATTCATCTATTAATGAACATTTGGATTGTTTCCATATTTTGACTGTTGTGAAAAAATGTGTCTGGCTAGTGTTTTTAAAAACTTGTTATGTGTTAAGTGCCGTTGAATCAGTTCTGACTCATAGTGACTCTGTATTGGGTTTCTGAAAAGCAGCTTGTGAGTTTCAACAGACACTTTGTAGTTCTAACTCCAGTGCTGACCCTAAAGCACCACACCAGGAGTTCAAAACTTCTTATAGAGTATGTCAAGAAATGATTTACTAATTTTATGACAAGAATGCATGCTTCCCACCTAAACGTAACTCATAGCAGCAACACTGGAGGGAGGAGATATACACATAAGGAGCCTTGGGACCAATTTTTCTCTACTATGCTTTTGAGGAACATTGTGGATTAGGAATTAAATGTAGTCAATTTCTCACAAGTCTCCACCAGTCAGCAGTCATTCCTGCTCAGGCACAAAACCCACATTGGTGAAAAGTTGCTTTGCTGGATCTCAGGCTATGGAAAAGTGGTCTACATATACTTAGTCGTACTCTCACTCCCATCACACACACAATAAAATGCATACACAATTGTACACACACTAAACATACATACACAGGCTTAAGATGGTCATTAGTGAATCACTAACTGGAATCAGTGGTATTTTAAACACCAACAAGGGCACCCATGTTGAAGAGGTTCCAGCTGCGCTTCCAGACTAAGACTAGGAAGAAGAGGCAGATCACTCTGGAAGGTTTTGTTGTTGTTAAGTGCCATACAATTGATTCTGACTCATAGTGACCCTGTATAGGGTTTCTGAGGAGCAGCTCATGAATTTGAACTGCCAACCTTGTGGTTCAAACCAACTTTGTGGTCTAGTGCTTATCCTACAATGACACACAAGACTCCATTGAAAATCTTATGAATGACAGCAGAATATTGTCTGATACGGTGCTGGAAAATGAGTCTTCCAGTTCGGAAGGTATTCAAAATACGACTGGGGAAGAGCTGCTTCCTCAAAGCAGAGTTGACCTTAATGATGTGAATGCAGCAAAGATTTCATGACATTAATTTGCTGATGGGGATTAACTCAAAATGATAAGCAATAACTACAAATATCCATTAATAATTGGAACATGGAATGTATGATGTATGCATCCAATAAACTCGGAACTTGTCAAAAATGAATTGAATGAATAAATATCAATATCCTAAGTATTATTGAGTTGAAATAGACTATTTTTAACCAGCCAGTCATATGGTTTACTCTACCAGTATTATAAACTGAAGAGGAATGACATCACACTCAACATCAAAACAGAGCAACTCAAGAACTAGCTTGAAGTATGATCCTGTCCGTGATAGGATAATATCCATATGCCTACAAGATCAGTTGATACAACTATTAATCAAATTTACACACTAATCATTAAAGCCAATGATGATGTGCACTGATAATTACTGGAGACTGGAATGCAAAGATTGGGAACAATAAGGAAAGATCAGTAGTTGGAAATATGACCTTGTTGATAGAAATTATGCTGGAGATTGCATGATAGAATTTTGCAAGTCCAATTACATATTCATTGCAATTGCCTTTTTGAAACAACATAAAAGGTGACCTCACCATAGTGTCCTTATCATACAGAATACATAGGAATCAAATTGACTACATCTGTGGGATACACAAAGCTCAATATCATCAGACAAAAACAAGGCCAGGGGCTGACTGTGAAATTGCTTATATATAAGTACGGGTTGAAGCTGAAGAAAATTAAAACAAGTCCACAAGAGCCAAAACATGACCTTGAATGTATCCCACCTGAATTTAGAGACCATCTCAAGAACAAATTTGATGCATTAGATACTAATGACCAAAACCCAGAAGAGTTGTGGCATGCCATCAAGCACATCATACAGGAAGAAAGCGAAAGGTCATTAAGAAGACAAGAAAGAAAGAAAAGATCAAAATGGATGTTAGAAGAGACTCTGAAACTTGCTCTCCAGCATAGAGATGCTAAAGCAAGCTGCAAAAAATGATGAAGTAAAAGAGCTAAACAGACAATTTCAAAGGGCAGCTCAAGAAGATAAAGTCAAGTATTAGAATGAATTATGTAAAATCCTGAACTTAGAAAACCAAAAGGTAACACACTCAGCATTTCTCAAGCTGAAAGAACTGAAGAAAAAAGCTCAAGGCTCCGTTTGTGATATTGAAGGATTCTATGGGCAAAATCCACCACTCGTCTGTCCGTTTGTCGTACTGTGGTGGCTTGTGTGTTACTGTGATTCTGGAAGCTATGCCACAGGCATTTTAAACACCAGCAATGTCACCCATGGTGGATGGGTTTCAGCTGAGCTTCTAGACTCCTTCCAAATATTTAGTCACTGAAAACTTTATGAATAACAGTGGAACGCTGTTAGCACCAGATTATTGAATACTGAAACATAATGAAGAGCACCAGAATATTGTCAGGTATCATGCCAATAGATGAGTCCCTCAGGTTGGAAGGCACTCAAAATTCAACTGGGGAAGAGCTACCTCCTCAAAGTTGCGTTGACCATAATGAAGCAAATGAAGTAAAGGCTTCCGATCTTCATTTCTTCATGGGGCACAACTCAAAATGAAGAGAAATAGCTGTACACATCTTTAATAATTGGAACATGGAATATATGAAGTATGAATCTAGGAAAATGAGAAATTGTCAAAAATGAAATTGAAAAACATTGATATCCTGGGCATTAGCGAGCTGAAATGAACTGGTATTGGCCATTTTAAATCTGACAATTACATGGTTTACTATACTGGGAATGACAAATTAAAGAGTAATGGCATTGCATTCATCATCAAAAAGAGCATATCAAAATCAGTCATGTAATACAATGTTATCTGTGATAGGATAATACCCATATGCCTACAAGTAAGGCCAGTTAATACCACTATTATTCAAACATATGTACCAACCACTAAAGCTAGTGATAATGAAATTGAAGAATTCGACCAACTTTTTCAGTTTGAAATTGATCAAACATCCAATGAAGATGTATTGATAGTTATTAGCAATTGGAATACAAGGGTTGGAAACAAAGAGAAAGGATCAGTAGTTGAAAAATATGGCCTTGGTGATAGAAATGATGCTGGAGATTGCATGATAGAATTTGGAAAGACCAATGACTTCTTCATTGCAAATACCTTTTTTAAACAACATAAAAGACATATACTTGGGCCTTCCCAGATGGAAAACACAAAAATCAAATTGACTACATCTGTGGAAAGAGTGGGGGAAACTCCATATCATCAGTCCAAACAAGGCCAGGGGCAGATTGTGGAACAGACCACCAATTGCTCATATTCAAATTCAGGCTAAAGTTGAAGAAAAGATAACAAGTCCATGAGAGTCAAAATATGGCCTTGAACACATTTCACCTGAATTTAGAGGTCATCTCAAGAATAGATTTGATGCATTAGACAATAAATATCAGGAGAGTTGTGGGATTACCTCAAGAACATCATACAGGAAGAAAGCAAAAGGTGATTAGGAAGAGAAGAAAGAAGGAAAAGACCACAATGGGTGTCAAAAGAGAGTTTGAAACTTGCTCTTCAGTGTAGAGATGGTAGAGCAAATGTAAGATATGAGGAGGTACAAGAGCTAAACAGAAAATTTCAAAGGTCAGCTCAAGAAGACAAAATCAAATGTTATAACAAAATGTTATAAACTGGAGTTAAAAACCCAAAAGGGAAGAACATGTTCAGCACTCCTAAGGTGAGGGAGCTGAAGAAAAAATTCAAGGCTCAACTTGTAGTATTGAAAGATTCTATGGGCAAAATATTGAATGATGCAGAAAGCATCTAAAGAAGTATACAGAGTATACACAGAATCACCGTACCAAAAAGAAACGGTCGATATTCAGTCACTGCAAGAGGTAGCATATGATCATGAGCCAATGATCCTTAAGGAAGAAGTCCAATGTGCACTGAAACCATTGTTAAAGAACCAGGCACCGGGAATAGATGGAATACAAATTGAAATATTTCAACAAACTGATGTAACACTGGAGGCAGTCCAGAAAAGATCCATATTTGTGCCCATTCCAAAGAGAATGCAGAAATCATCAGATAATATCATTGATATTCCATGTGAGTAGAGTTTTACTAAAGGTAATACAAAAATAACTGAAGCCCTACGTTGACAGAGAACTTCCAGAGGTTCAAGCCAGATTCAGAAGAGGCTGTGGAATGAGGGATATCAGTGCTGACATCAGGTGGATCTTGGCTGAAAGCAGAGACTATACCAGAAAGATGTTTTTTGTTGTTGTTGCTAAGTGCCGTTGAGTTGATTCTGACCCACAGTGACCCTGCATAGGGTTTCTAGGGAGCAGCTGGTGAGTTTGAACCACCGACCTTGCAGTTCAAACGACTTTGCAGTCTGACACATTAGCCCACAGCACCACACCAGGACTTCAGAAAGATGTTTATGTGTGCTTCATTGACTACACAAGGGCTTTAGATTTTGTGGATCATGACAAACTATGGACAATATTGCAAAGTATGAGTATTCCAGAACACTTCATTGTATTCATGAAGAACCTGTGCATAGAACAAGAGGCAGTTGTTGGAACAAAACAAGGGAACATTGAATGGTTTAAAATTAAGAAAAGTGTACACCAGCGTTGTATTCCTTCACTATACCTATTCAATCTGTATGCTGAGCACATAATCTGAGAAACTAGATTATGTGAAGAAAAATGTGACATCCGGATTGGAGGAAGACTAATTAAAAATCTGTGATATGCAGATGATATAACCTTGCTTGCTGAAAGCAAATAGGACTTAAAATATTTACTGATGAAGATCAAAGACCACAGCCTTTGGTATGGGTTGCACCTCAATGCAAATAACATAAAAATCCTCACCATTAGACCAATAAACACCATCCATATAAATGGAGAAAAGATTGAAGTTGGATCCACCATCAACACTCATGGAAGCAGCAGTCAAGAAATTAAATGACATATTGCATTAGGCAAGTCTGCTTCACAAGACCTCTTTAAAGTGTTCAACATCAAAGATGTCAGTTTGAAGACTAAGGTGTGTCTGACCCAAGCCATTGTATTTTAAATAACCTTATATGCATGCGAAAGTTTCAATGTGAATAAGGAAGACCACAGAACAAATGAAGCATTTGAGCTATGGTGCTGGAGGAGAATATTGAAAGTTCCATGGACTGCCAAAAGAAGAAACAGATCTGTGTTGAAAGAAGTATAGTCAGAGTACTCCTTGGAATCCAGGATGGCCAGACTTCATCTCTTGGAGGTTTCCAGTTTGGGCAGTGGCTGAGATTGCCAGGTAGGAAAGGCTCCGTGGGGGAGGGATTGAAAACCCAGAGAAGCTGTGCTCGCAGAACACCACCAGAGTGCTGGATCTAACATAAGGTCCAGGGCATCAGTTTCCCAGCATGCGCAAGTGGAAAAATTACAGTATAAAGGAAAATACTGTAGTTAGAAATCGCTCCAGACAGGACCTCCCCTCCTGTGGCCACCCCGCCCTTGCAGAGTTCAGAGGGTGGGACTACAGCCCGACCTAGACAGGGAACCAGTGCTAAAAGCAGTGTAGTGACATTTGAAAAAGGAGGTGTGGGGGATTCTACACATTTTTTCCTCCTCTTCCCTGTTGTACCTTCTTTGCCCAGCCTGGGTGCTTTCAGGGGGGTGGGTGTGCACCCCCCCAAAAAAATGTCCAGAATTGACCTCACAATTTTGTCACAGCACAGAAAGAAAGAGCTTGGCGGCTGTTTATGACATCAGCCTGCAGGTCCCAGCCCTAAAGTTAACTTGTGCAGGATCCTTTATCCCGGGCATACCAGCAAGAAAAAACCTGTCTGGCCTGACAGACAAACCTTATAAACAATCTGCAAAACCCCAACATAAAAGGACTTAACTCTCTTGAGAATTATGCTATGACACACAGATACCTAACTGACCTTCAGAGACAAAAACAGTAGACAATCATTCTCCCTTAACTGTGCACCTCTACGGTGTTGACTAGAGGAGGGGCCTGAGCAAGCGGACACCCCCAACCCACTTCTGGAGGCTCCTACAGTGCACACACACTGCCTGTGTAGCAAGGCAACTGGCCAGTCGGCCACAGTTTTATTTTGGTTCCAAAGTGGTGGTTTTTGTCTCTGCTTTTATATTGCTTCTGCTTTTGGTCCTTTTGATCACACATGTTTCCTGGAGGTGGGAGCTATTTCTCCCTACGTTACCCAAGAAGAGACAGCAATTGTGGCCATGTAGCCAAGCTACAAGCATACCCCATAATATTCCACCATTGAGACAAGAGCCAATAACAGCTGATAAGCATTACATGTGAAAAAGGAAGACTATCGCCTGAGCATATCCACCAGGAGACACCCAGTAACTCAATAACTCAACAACAAACATCCATCCATTTAAGCATTAAAAAACCCTCAAAACTACTGGAAATGAAAAATAAAACACAACAAACAATCTCAAAACATGTCCAAAACCAGAAAAGAATATCTGAGACAAATGAGCTGGAGACAGACAAAGGCTTCCCAGAAGAGGCAGAGCAGGTTTTGGATTTTCCTGAGAAGGAATTCAGAAGAATGGTATGGAAACAAATTCAAATGTTCCAAAAAGGGGTGGAGGAAAACTAGGAAGAAGTCAGGGAAGTACTACAAGAGCAATCAAACAAATAGATATGGCATTGGAAACAACTCAAAACCTGAAAAAAGAGGTCCAGATGATTAATAATAAAATATCAGAAATGGACAATACATTGAAAGGGGAAAAAAATATCCTAACATCCAGAAAAATGAAAAGGTAAGCATTCAAGAAACTCAGCGAACCCCAGGTAGTACAGAACCCAAAATAAAATCCAAGAAGAACATGGAAACATTAAAAATATGAAGCTTAGGAAAATAAACCCATAATTAAGAAAAGAAAAAAAAATCTTTATTGGCTACCAGGGGTGGGAAGGAGGGGATAGTAGAGCACAGATTAGGGAATAGACACACCATAGTTTGGATATTGGGGAGGGCAATACATAAGAAAGCGGAAGAACAAGGTAGTTAGGTGAACACAAGCAGGGTTGCTTGGGTTAAATGGGACAGAGATAAAATAGGATTGGAGGAGGAGTCATTAACAACCTACAATATGCAGATGACACAAGTGAACAGGACTTGAAATACTTGGTGGTGAAGATTGCGCCTCAATGTCAAGAAAACAAAACCCTCATACCTGGACCAATAAATAACATCATAATGACAGACTGAAGTTCTTAAAGACTTAATTTTGATTGCATCTGTAATCAACTCACACAGAAGTAGCTGTTGGGAAATCAATGTATTACAATAGGCAAATCTGTTGCAAAAGATCTCTTTACAGTGGGAAGCAAGAATGTCACTTTTGAGGACTAAGGTGCACTTGACCCAAGCCATGATATTTTCAATATCCTCACATGCAATTGAAAGTTTACAATCAATAAGGAAGACCACAGAAGAATCAAGGCATTTGAATTATGATGCTGATGAAGAATATTGAAAATACCATGAACTGCCAGAAGAACAAACTAAATGTCTTGGATGAAGTGTAGTCAGAGTGCTCCTTAAAGGGGAAGATAGTGAGACTTTGTCTTTTGATCTTTGAACATGTTGTTAGGAGTGACCAGTCCCTAAAGGACATTGCTTGGTGAAGTGGCAGTCCGGTGAAAAAAAGGAAGACCCTCAATAGGATGGACTGATACAGTGGCAACAACATTGGGCTCAAATATAACAATTGTGAGATGTCACATGACTGAGCAGTTTAGTTCTGTTGGGCAAAGGGGTTTTTTGTTTTGTTTTGCAAAGGGAGGAGGTAGAGAAGGGGTAAAGAAGGTCAGGCCACCTGCTCCCTCACCAGCCTTGGTTCTACTGCCAGATACCCAGCAACCTATAAGCACCTCATCCAGTCTCTTTAGAGTGGGAACAGGCAGAAAATGGGAAATCAGAGGCTCAGAAAGCACTGAAGGGCCATGACAAGATGGGGGAGAGTTCTGGACATGAGGGTGGAACTAGAGGACTGAGGTTCCCCTACACAGGATGGAGTCCTTGACAGTGTCATAAGGGTGCTTCTTGGATGGTGTCTCCAGGAAGACAGAATTGGAGTGCTGATGGGCATCCAGCACATGCTGCACCATCTTGGCAATATACTGGCTGATGAGGTTGATGCTGATGTCCTTTCAGTTTAGAAACTGCTGGAAAGTGTCTTGGATCTCACTGATTGTTGTATCCTTTCTCACCACCAGGAAATTTGCATGACAGTCCTTGTTAAGCTCTCTTATGCCAGCCAGCAGGAAGTCAGTCACCATGTACTTGTTTCTGATCACTGCTGCAATGAGTGGAACTGACTTAATGAGCCTAATAATAACATCAACTGGAGCAGGAAGGTGAAAAGCCCAGATTACTTGGCCTGAGCCTGGACAAGTTATCAGATGTAATGAAACCTCCATTGCTTCTTATGTGATTAGACAGAGGCTGGGACTTTGCTTGAGGTCACTCTTCTTTTGTTTTTTGCCCTTTATGTGTCCTCTACTCCCTAACTATTTACTTTGGGAGCACTTTTCACACCAATCTTTATCTCAGTCTCTGGGGATCCCTCCCTGCGGCATAGTTGCCTTATTCTATCTAAATAACTTTTCTATCAACAAAGATGGACAGAATTAACAGAGATAGTCTATGGGGAAGGTAAAATGTAGATGACAAAGACTGCATTGTGAGGTGATACTCTCCTCCACCTTGGAGAATGGTGGTGGTGATAAAGGGGCCGGGGGCTTTCCCTTCCATCTTTTCTCCACCATCTTGTCACATATTATGTTCCAGCTTTTACCATTAAAATGTTTGCAGCTCTTGCTTCTTATTTGGAGCCACTTCCCAGCAACAAACAAAGTTCCCATAATTTTTTTCCCTTCCATCCATATCCTGGTATGCACTGTAGGATAAGCACTGAAATGCTTAGTAAGGTTAGTAAGGGAGCAGAGGACATAGAAAGGGTGAAAAGCAAAAGAAGAGTGTGATCTCAAGCAAAGTCCCAGCCTCTGTCTAATCACACAAGAAGCAA
>NW_006408557.1:11533046-11533958 GCF_000296735.1 Chrysochloris asiatica | reverse complement strand
AGTGAGTAAAGTTTTGCTAAAGGTCATACAGAAACGGCTACAATCATACATTGACAGAGAACTTCCAGAGGTTCAAGCTGGATTCAGAAGAGGCCTTGGAATGAGAGATATCATTGCTTATGTCTGATGGATCTTGGCTGAAAGCAGAGAATATCAGAAAGATGTTTACCTGTGTTTTATTGACTACACAAAGTCTTTCGATTGTGTGGATCATGACAAGCTATGGACAACATTGTGAAGTATGAGTATTCCTGAACATTTCATTGTGATCATGAGGAATCTGTACATGGACCAAGAGTCAGTTGTTCAAACAGAACATGTTCCCACTGAATGGATAAAAAAATTAAGAAAGGTTTGCAACAAGGTTGTATTCTTTCACCATACTTATTGAACTTGTATGCTGAGCAAATAATCCAAGAAGCTGGGTTCTATGAAGAAAAATGTAGCATCAGGATTGGAGGAAGACTCATTAACAACCGGCAATATGCAGATGATACAACCTTGCTTGCTGAAAATGAAGAGGGCTTAAAACATTTACTGGTGAAGATCAAAGAGCACAGCCTTTGCTATGGATTACATCTCAATGTAAAGAAAACAAAAATCCTCACCACCGGACCAACAAACAACATTCTTAACAATGGAGAAAAGATTGAAGTTGTCAAGGACTTCATTCTTCTTGGATCAACTATTAACACTCACGGGAGCAGCAGTCAAGAAATCAAACGTTGTATTTTGTTGGGAAAATCTGCTGCACAAGACCATTTTAAAGTGTTGAGCAAAGATGTCAGCTTGAGGACTAAGGTACGCCTGACCCAAGCCATGGTATTTTCAATAACCTCATATGCATGCGAAACCTGAACACTGAGTAAGAAAGACCATAGAAGACTTGATGCCTTTGATTTATGGTGTTGG
>NW_006408557.1:11524861-11532946 GCF_000296735.1 Chrysochloris asiatica | reverse complement strand
AAAAAACAAACAAAAAAAACAAAAATAAATAAATAAATAAATGACAATTTGATTTAAAAAAAAAAAAAAAGAAGCAATGGAGGCTTAATTACATCTCATAATTTGTCCAGTTCTCAGAAACCCTATACAGAGTTGCTATGAGTTGGAACTGACCCAACAGCACTTAACAACAAGTCAGTAAGGTAGACTCTATTTTGAGGAAGAAGATCTTCTCTGATCATATTTTGAACACCTTCCAATTTGAGTGCCTCTTCTTCCAGCACTACATCAGACAATGTACCACTGAGATTCATAAGGTTTTCAGTGGCTAGTCCCTCTGAAATGGACTGCCTATTCCTTCTGCGTACTCTGTCTTAGTCTGGAAGCTCTGCTGAAATCTGTCCTCCTTGGGTATTTAAAATATCCATTTAAAATCCTGCTGGTGGTTAAAATACTGGTGGCACAATTTCCAGCAACACGTAAGACACCATAGTATGACAAATTGACAGATGAGTGGTAGCTTTCATATGTTGTTGTTGTTAAGTGCTGTTGTGTCAGTCCCAACTCATAGTGACCTTATGTACAACAAAATGAAACACTGCTCAGTCATGTGCCATCCTCACTATTGTTGTTAATCTTGAGCCCATTGCTGCTGCCACTGTGCCAATCCATCTCACTGAGGGGTCTTCCTCTTTTTTGCTGATTCCTCACTTTACCAAGTATATGTCTTTCTCCAGAGACTGGTCCCTCCTGATGTTGTTGTTGTTGTTATGTGCCGTGGAGTCGGTTCCAACTCATAGCGACCCTGCACAGGGTTTCCGAGGCTGTTAATCTTTATGAGAGCAGAATGCCTCATCTTTCTCCTGGCGGAGCAGCTGGTAGTTTCGAACAGCTGACCTTGCGGTTTGCAGCCTGATTCGTAACCACTACGCTACCAGAGCTCCATTGTCCCTCCTGATAGTATGTCCAAAACATGATAGATGAGGTCTTGCCATCCTGGCTTCTAAGGAACATTGTAGCTGTGCTTCTTCCAACACAGATTGGCTTGTTTTTCTGGCAGTCCATGGTACTTTTAATATTCTTCTCCAACACTATCACTCAAATGCATCAATTCTTCCATGGTCTTCCTTATTCACTACCCAACATTCACATGATTAATGAGGCTATTGAAAATACCATGGCTTTGGTCAGGTGCATTTTAGATCTCAAACTGACATCTTTATTCTTGAACACTTTAAAGAGGTCTTGTGTAGCAGATTTGCCTAATACAATATGTCGTTTGATTTCTTGGCAGCTGCTTTCAGGAGTATTGATGGTGGATCCAAGAAAACTGTAATCTTTGACAACTTAAATTTTTTCTCTTTTTATCATGATGTTATTTATTGGTCCACTTGTGATAATTTTTGTTTTATTTACATTGATTGAAGTACAACCAATACTGAAAGTTGTGGTTTTTTATCTTCATCAGTAAGTAGTTTAAGTCCTCTTCATTTTCAGCAAGGAAGGTTGTATCATCTGTGTATTGCAGGTTATAATGAATTTTCCTCCAGTTCTGATGCCATGTTATTCTTCATATAATTAGGCTTCTCTGATTATTTGCTTAACATACAGATTAAATGTGATCCTAGTGCTGACCTTCCCTGATTTTATACCATTCTATGTCCCCTTGTTCTATTTGAGTGACTGCTTCTTGGTCTATGAGCATAATTAAGTGTTCCAGAATACTTATTCTCTGCATTGTTTTCCATAGCTTGTCATGATCCACACAATTGAAATTCTTTGCATAGTAAAATGTAGGGTGACCAAGTAATTTGTCACCCAAACTGATATACTTTTTTGAGTGAAGACGTTGTACTAATTCCAATTGCATAAGGATTGTTTTTGTTGTTATTGCTAAATGCCATAGAGTCAGTTCAAACACATAGCAACCCTGTGTAGGGTTTCTGAGGGGCAGCTGGTGAGTTTGAACCATTAGCCTTGTGGCTCAAACTGACCTTGTGGTCTAGGGCTTATCCTACAGTGCCATACCAGTACTCCATAGGGACAGCAGTCAATAACTAGAATGTAAGGTCACCCTACTAGGGGGGCTCTGCAGTTAACTATTACTGCGAATTTACGTTGCTACCTAATTTTTGTTATGAAAAACAACATATATATGAATTTCTGTATATATGCAGTCTTGCACATTTTTCTGATGATAAGTTTGAATTAATTATACATTGTGTAATTGCTTAGTCAAAGGGCGTATGCAATTTAATGAAATGTATGTGGTAAGAATATATAATTTGACACTTTTTTTTAAAAGTTTTTATTGTGAATTGGGTGATAGTTTACATGAGAGAACATCAGCTTTACATTCATCCTATCATCTTTCATTTCATTGCAATGATTACAATCCCCCTCCATGCATCATTATTCAACAGCACTTGTTTCCATTCCCTCTGTTGTTTTTTTTAAGTGTACAATTAAGCCACATTAATCACATTTACCATGTTGTACAACCATCATTATATTTATTTACAAAACTTTAAAATCATTCCAAACAGAATCTCAGTACCCAATAAGTAATAACTCTCCATTGCCTTCTCTCTCCAGGCCCTGATAATCACAAACTTTTTTTAAAAATGCATTTGCCTACTTTATATATTTCATATAAGTGGATCACACAATATTTGTCCTTTTATGACTAACTTACTCAGTTGACATAATGTTTTCAAGGTTCTCCCTTGTAGCATATATGAGCTTCATTTCTGTTTATGGTTGAATAGCATTCCATTGTATGTATATTCCATATATTATTTCTCCATTCATCTGTTGAAAAGGAGTCCTCATGGCATAATGGTTAAATGCTAGATAGCTAACCAAAAGGTCATTGATTCAAACCTACCAGTGGCTCAACAGCAGGATCAACTTGGTGATCTGCTTGCATAAAAATTATAGCTTAGAAAACCTATGGTGCAATTCTACCCTGTCCTATTGGATCACTATGAGTTAGAATTTATCTGATGGCACCCAGTCTGATGGCAATAACACTCATCTGTTGATGGGCATTTTAAGGGTTTCTATTTTTGACTATTGTGAATAATCATAAGTGAATATTGATGTACAAGTATCCATGTGAATCTCTGCTTCAAATTATTTTGGGAAAAAATTCAAGCCTCAAGTTGAAATATTGACGTATTCTATGGACAAAAGATTGATTGATGTAGGAAGCATCAAAAGAAGATGTCAGTAACACATAAAATCACTGTTCCAAAAAGAATTGGTCAACATTCAACCATTTCAAGAGGTAGTCTATGACCAAGAACTAATGTTATTGAGGAAAGAAGTTCAAGTTGTACTGGAGGTATTGGTGAAAAATAAGGCTCTAGGAATGCACAGATTACCAACAGAAATGTTTTAACAAATGGATGCAGCCCTGGAGATGCTCACTCGTCTATACCAAGAAATTTGTAAGAGAGCTGCCTGGTCAGTCAACTGGAAGAGATTCGCACCAATTGCAAAGAAAGATGCTCCAAAAGAATGTGGAAATTATAAAACAATATTATTAATATCACATACAAGTAAGAATATTCTGATAGTATTTAAAAACTGACTGTGGCAGTATATTGATAGGGGACTGCCATAAATACAAGCCAGATTCAGAAGAGGATGTGGAAAGGGACTATCATTGCTGATGTCAGATGAATCTTGGCTGAAAATAGAAAACACTAAAAAGATGTTAACTTGCATTTTGTTGATTGTGCAAAGACATTCAACTGTGTTGAATAAGCTATGAATAGTATTGCAAAGATTGGGAATCCCAGCACACCTAATTGTGCTTATGTGAAACTTGAATATAGACAGGCTGTTGTTTAAACAGAACAGGGGTTATTGCATGGTTTAAAATCAGGAAAGGGTTGTATCCTTTCACCATACTTACTTAATTTGTATATTCAGCAGTGGGCTATATGAAGAAAAATGTAACATCAGGATTAAAGGAAGACTCATTAACAACCTGTGATATGCAGGTGACACAACCTTGTTACTGAAAGTGAAGAGGACTTGAAACTTTCACTGAAGAAGATAATTACAGCCTTCAATATGGACAAGGCACCCTGTAGAATTAAGGGGTATAAGATTGAATACTATATGATTCTTGCATTCATGGAACCTGTTTACATCTGTTGGAGAGACAGAAGTAAGCAAGTAGTTGTACTAGTATAAGATAGATGCATAAATAGAATTATGTATTATAATGGAGGGAATTATTAACTGTTCTGAAGAAAATATATAAGCTCAGAGAAGAACTCATAAGGGAGGTTATTTTTGAAATAGTTCTGCAGGGATAATAAGAAATTTCCCAAGTGGACATACAGGAGGAGAGGATTACAGAGTATGGGAACTGAGTTTTCTAAAAATAAGAGGCATTGCACCAAGGGCAATGTCAAACCAGTTGACTGATGAGCAATCGTGCCACAAGGAAGGAATCATGCATTTCTCATGTCAGATGTTTAATAATTTATTATGTTCCTTGTTGTTGTTGTTGTTGTTAAGTGCCGTCAAGTCGGTTCCTATCCATAGCGACCCTGTACAAGGTTTCCGAGGCTGTAAATCTTGACAGGAACAGAAAGCCTCATCTTTCTCCCGTGGAACAGCTGGCAGTTTCGAAATGCTGACCTTGCGGTTCGCAGCCCGATTTGTAACCACTACGCTACCAGATGGTGCAAATGGTTTTACTTGACTTCTTATCTACAGGTTGGCAGTTAGAACTCATCCAGTGGAACCACGGAAGAAAAAGCATGGTAATATCTTTTGTTAAGATTACAGACAAGAAAACCCTATGGAGCAATTCTACTATGTAACACATGATTTCGCCATGAGTAGGAATCCATTTGATGGCAACTAACAATGTTGTGTTATTGCTGTTTGTTGCTGTAATGTTGGCATCTAACACATGGTGACCCCATGCACAATGGAACAAAATGTTGCTTGGTCCTGTGCCATTCTCAAGATTGGCTATAAATCAGACCATTACCACCCATAGGGTTTTTACTGATTGATTTTCTTGTAAGTAAATCACTGGTGTTTCTTCCTAGTCCATCTTAATCTGGAAACTCTGTTGAAAACTACTCGGCAGCATGCAATCCTCCAATGATAGATGTGTGATTATTGCCCATGAGGTACAATGTCTAGGAATCAAACTTAGGTCTCCCACATGGAAGACAAAAATTCTACCCTTGACCCACCAATGCCTCATACTATATTAATAAGGATATGAGTCCTGGTGTGGTGCTGCAGGATAAGTACTTGACTGCTAACCACAACGTTGGCAGTTCAGAAACCCTATACAGAGTCGCTATGAATTAGAACCAACTCAACAGCACTTAACAACAACAATAAAAACAAACTGATGTAAGCATACCCTCAAATAACAATAAACCAATGTAAGCATACCCTCAAAATGCATTAAAACTAAAATGCAATTAAAAGTAATTTTTCATTCTTATGATAATTGGCTGACATCTCCACTCGATGCCATAATTTAAGACCCTGGGTTCCTTCACTCTTGAGGCTCCAGTGTCTCCTAGATCCTTATCTCTGTTTTTAGCCAGCTGATGGATGGAGAAAAAGAAAGTGTGATGGAAACATCCCTATTTCTTAACAACCTTGGTACAGAATTAGCTCACATTACTTCCATTCATATTCCCTTGATGATAGATGGTCATATGTCTGTTTGGAATGACAGCTTGAAAAACAGTTCCTTCCCAAGAGCCATTTGAATGACAACAAAATCTGACAAATAGAAAGTATTATCTTTGGTCAATAGCTAATTACTTCTACC
This sequence comes from Chrysochloris asiatica, assembly GCF_000296735.1. Lineage (NCBI taxonomy): Eukaryota > Metazoa > Chordata > Mammalia > Afrosoricida > Chrysochloridae > Chrysochloris > Chrysochloris asiatica. Next base: position 11,527,143 of record NW_006408557.1, on the reverse strand, counting down.
ATATTTACAATGCATATTTATATTTATTATTCTTAAAATATACATACCCTCAGCTACTGACAAAAAAAAGACACAATTAAAACTTTCAACAGAGAGAGGGAAAAACTCAGCATTTTCTTAGTTGTTGGTGTTGTTAGGTGCCATCAAGTTGGTACCAACTCATAGTGACCCTAGGCATAATGTAAGGAAACACTGCCAAGTCTTATGTCAACCGCACAATCATTGCTACATGTAAATCCATTGCTGCTGCAACTATGCCAATCCATCTAATTGGGGGGGCTTCCTCTTTATCTCTGATTTTTCACTTTTCCAAACATGATATCCTTCTCCAGGGGCTGATCCCTCCTGACAATATGTCTGAAATATGAGAGACGAAGCCTGGCCATCCTGGCTTCCAAGGAGCATTCAAGCTATACTTCTCCCAACACAGATTTGTTTGTTCTTTGAACAGTCCATGGTACTTTTAATATTCTCCTCCAATGCCATAACTCAAATGCATCAATTCTTCTACAGTCTTCCTTATTCACAACTTTTACATGCAAATGAGGTTATTGAAAATACCATGGCTTGAGTCAGGAACACCTTAGTTCTCAAACTGACAACTTTGCTGTTGAAAACTTTAAAGAGGTCTTGTGAGGCAAACTTGCCTAATTCAATATGTCATTTAATTTCTTGACTGCTGCTTCCATGAGTGTTGATGATTGATCCAAGCAAAACCAAGTCTTCAACAACTTCAATCTTTTCTCCATTTATATAGATATTGTTTATTGATCCAGTTGTGAGGATTTTTGTCTTTACATTGAAGTACATATAATGAAGGCTGTGGTTTTTAATCTTCATCAGTAAGTATTTTAAGTCCTATTCACTTTCAACAAGCAAGGTTGTATCATCTGCATGCCACAGGTTGTTAATAAGTCTTCCTCCAATCCTGATGCCATGTTTTTCTTCATATAATCTAGCTTCTCCGTTTATTTGCTTAGCATATAGAATGAATATGTACAGTGACAGAAGACAACCTTTCTTAATTTTATACCATTCAGTGTTCCCTTGTTTTGTTCAAACAACTGCCTTTTGGTCTATGTGCAGGTTCCTCCAGAATACTCATTCTCTGCAATATTGTCCATAGTTTGTCATGATCCACAAAATCGAAGGCCTTTACATAGTCAATAAAATGCAAGTAATTTTGTGCTTCTGCTAAGATCTATCTGACATCAGCAATGATATCCCTTGTTACATGTCCCTGTCTGAATCTGGTTTGAACCTATGGCAGTTCTCTGTCAATATATATTTGCAGCCATTTTGCTTCTTTTTCTTTTTTATTTAAGGCTTTTATTGTGACTAAAGTGACAATTTACATGGGAGAGTGTCAGTTTTGCACTTCTATCATATTTCATATTGTTGCAATGATTATAAGCCCCTCCATGCGTCACCATTCAACAGTTTTTGCTTCTATTCCCTCTGTGTTTTTTGTTGGTTTGTATGTTTTTTGCTGTACATAAAAACACCCAGAAATACATAATCACTTAAACAACCCAAGGGAACGTTCTTCAAGCTTGTGTCCTGGTCACCATCAATTATTCATATGTAAATTCAAACTGAAGCTGAAAAAAATGAAAAAAAAGTCCACAAGAGTCAAAATATGACCTTGAATGTATCCCACCTGAATTTAAAGAACATCTGAAGAACAGATTTAATACATTAAACACTAAAGATTGAAGACCAGAAGTGTTGTGGGATGACATCAAGAACATCATACACGAGGAAAGCAAAAAGTCATTAAGTAGACAAGAAAGAATGAAAAGGTCAAAATGGATGTCAGAAGAGACACTGAAACTTGCTCTCCAGCATAGAGATGCTAAAGCAAATGGAAGAAATTGCAATGTATAACAGCTGAACAGAAAACTTGAAAGTTCAGCTTGAGAAGATAAAGCCAAATATTACAACAAAATGTGCAAAGATCTGGAATCAGAAAACCAAAAAGGAAGAACATGTGCAGCATTTCTCAAGCTGGGGAAACTGAAGAAAAAATTCAAGCCTCGACTTCCATTATTGAAAGATTTTTCTGGGCAAATTATTGAATGACGCAGAAAGCATCAAGAGAAGATGGAAGGAATACACAGAGTCACTGTACCAAAAGGAAATGGTCAATGTTCAACTGTTTCAAGAGGTAGCATATGATCAAGAGCCAATGATACTTAGGGAGGAAGTCCAAGGTGCATTGAAGGAATTGGCAAAGAACAAGGCACCAGGAATTGATGTAGTAAAAATTGAAATCTTTCAAG
>NW_006408557.1:11504039-11523516 GCF_000296735.1 Chrysochloris asiatica | reverse complement strand
CTCAAGTGTGGCAATGGTATTGAGGTTGGCCCAGGATTGGGCAGTTTTTCATTCTGCTGTGCATATAGTCACTATGAGTCGGCACTGACTCGATGGCACCTAACAACAACAATGTTCATAGCAGCACTATTTACAATAGCAAAAAGATGGAGATAGCCTAAGTTCTTATCAATGGAAGATTGGATAAACAAACTTTGGTATATACACACAATGGAATATTATGCTACCTTGAAGAATAACAAGAAAGCTGCAAGCCACCGCATAATGTGGATGAACCTTGAGGACATTATGTTGAGTGAAATTAGTCAGTCACAAAAGGACAAATATTGCCATAAGACTATTATTGTAAAAGCTTAAGAAAAGATATCCATACTAAAATGAAAAAAAAAAAAAAATCTTTGTTGGTTACCAGTGGGGTTGGAGTGGGGAGGTTTAGGGGAGGTGGAGGGAGGTATTGGTAGAGCACAGGGTAGGGGCAGACACATTATAGTTCGGGTGTTAGGCTGTACACAAGAAGGGGGAGGGGTGAAAGAATAAGGTAGATAGAGGAACACTGAGACAGATTTGCATGAGCTAATGGGACAGAGGTAAATAGTGATGCATGCTCAACCTTGGAACAACAGAACTCTGTGATACAAGGATCTAGGCATAGTTTGAAGAGAAAAAATAATACTAAGATATTTGACTGTCTTATGTATATTGGTTTCCCTTGCCTACTATTGTAAAATGGAAACTTGAGTTGGATAGAAAGGAATATTGAGGAACATGAATACAGAAAGTTTGTAAACCCCTCTTTAGCCTATAACTAATTGGAATACCTAAAAGGAGTTCTACAACTTGCCCAGTGAAATAGGCCTCCTACAGAGTGTTGCAGTGTATAGGACATTAGGTGGAATCCTGAGTCCCATCCAGAACATTTTGAGGTGGGACACTCCCACTAGAAAGGACAAGCAGATCAGCCTGGAGCAGCCAGAGTGACAGAAGATACATCTTCAAAGAACGATCAGCAGGAACAACCCAAAACAAAAATGGCAGTATGACTGGCTACTACAATAATAAGCATGTTACTCGCCGGGAAGCCATCAAGGCAAGCAATCAAGTTCCTCCAGGACAAACCCCCCTCTAAAACTATAAAACTCAAAGGGAACACATGAATAGGCATGTAAGCTTGCTGGTGCCCATGTTGGTCTACTGGTGAGTAGAAGAGGGGAAAGGCAGCAATGAAGAAATGGGCTGCATTCCACCATATTCCGTGGACTCCTGTTGACCTGGAGATGAGAGAGAGAAGAGGAAGGGCTGGTTGGTTCAAAGTGTGGTGACACCTGGTGACACCTGAGCCCAGGGACAAGGACATAGTCACAGAGGGCTATAGCTGAGAGTGAAGTATACAGTTGATATGAAGTGAGAGGAATCACAAAGAATAATTTTTAAAAAATGGTCAGAGGACTTGAGCAGATACTTCACTAATGAGGGCATTGGGGAAGCTAACAAACATGAAGAAATACTCAACCATTACAGAGATGCAAATCAAAGCAGCAATGAGATTATTATCATACCCCAGTATGAATAGCAAAGTTCAAATAAACAGAAATACATAAATTCTGGTAAGGTTGTTGAGAGATTGGGATCCTCGTACACTGCCAGTGAGACTGTAAAATGATGCAACCACTGTGAAAAAATGGTATGGTGCGTTCTCAAAAAGTTGGAATTAGAAATGACTGAGTAATCCCTCTACTTGGTATATATCATCAAGAAATAGGAACCTTGATATGAATAGATATATGCACCCCTATTCTCATTGTGGAGTCCTGGTGTGGCATTGTGGGTTAATGTGCTGGACTACAAAGTCATTTGAACTGCAAGGTTGGGAGTTCAAGGTCACCATCTGCTCCTTGGGAACCCTAAACAGGGTCACTATGGGTTGGAATAGACTCTACAGCACTTAACAACAACAACAACATTTCATAGCAGCACTGTTCTCATTTGCAAAAAGATGGAGACAGCCTAAACACCCATTAACAGAAAAATGGTTAAACAAACTTTGATACAAACACACAATGTTGAAGAATAATGATGAATCTGCTAAACATTTCACAACATGGAATAACCTGGAGGATATTATGCTGAGTGAAATTAGTCAATCATGAAAGGGCAAATATAGGAGACCACTATTGTAAAAAGTTAAGAAAAGGTTTTAATACTAAGAGAAATAGTCTATGATACTTACCATGGATGGGAGAGAATGGAGAATTATTCACTGGCAGACAGTTGTTAACGTGGGTGGTGGGAAGGTAATTTAAAAAAATCACATATGTGCTAGAATTTGGGGGAACTTTTTTTTAAACTTTTAATTGTGAATTGCATGAAAGTTTGTACACAAGATCATCAGTTTTTACATTCAACAATCATAAACTTTGGTTCATTTTGATTATTGCAATCACCTCCATGCAACAACAGTTATCCCACTTTATCCTTGTGATTCTTATTGCCATTCCACCATCCTTTCTGTCCCTTCTCAACTTCGTCCTTAATGTTGCCCTTTAGATTTTGAATGATTGTTTCATGGTGAACATACTTTACTGTTGTCCCTTTATATGCCTACTTGGAGAATAAGATTCAAAGTACCATGGATTGCCAAAAGAACAAATAGATCTGTGTTGGAAGAAGTATACAGCCATAGTGCTCCTTGGAAGCCAAGATGGCCAGTCTTCGTCTTTTATATTTTGGGCATATGGTCAGGAAGGACCAGTCACTTAACAAGGATATCATGTTTGGTAAAGTGGAGGGTCGGAGAAAAAGAGGAAGGCCCCCAGTGAGATGGATTGACACAGTGGCATCATCAATGGGCTTAAACGTAGCAACGATTGTGAGTTAGCCCAGGATCAGGCAGTGTTTCATTCTGTTGTACACAGGGTTGCTATGAGTCAGTACTGACTCGGTGGCACCTAACAACAATAATGCCTACTTATTGCTTGGTTGAAAATTGGGCCACAAGTGTGAATTCTTTTCTAGACCTGAAGGATTGTGGAGGGTCAAAGTCTTAGGTTTATCCAGTCTCTTTCTGATCAGTAAGCCTTGTCTTTTTTTTTTTTTTTTTTTTTAAATAACTCTGAGTTTTGTTCTACATTTTTTCCTACTCTATCTTGAAACTTCTAATGTGGTCCCTTTAATAGCAATTGGTAGTGGTAGCCAGGTAGCATCTAGTTCTTCTGGTCTCATAGTTGTGGAAGCTGATGGCCATATGTTTCATTAGTCCATTGGACGAATCGATTCCAAGCATTTTCAATATTCATTAATTTTTCTCTCTCCAGTACCTGGAGAGACCAATAGTTGCACTTTAGATGGCTACTCCCAGACGCTACCGAAGTAGGATGTAGAGCATTGTCATTGTGGACTGTGTTATGCCAATTGACCATGATATGGGACACAATTCTTAAAAAGATTTAGGAGCCAGTTCTATCAATGATACCACTGAAGTTTTTAAAAGTTCAATGATCTGGGTCATGCAGAAACATCACCTCTAAGGTATAAATCAAATTGTGTGTCTTACACCACTGGAAGAGGCACAGGAATTGAGGAGCCTCCTTCACATTTGAAGGAGCATACACCACACTTGAGAATGCTGCTCTGAACCATTTTATGTGACTCTGAAGACTGCTAGTGACAGGAGGTCGAGACTGCCCAGGCCATATAATTTACTAGATCCCATGATATTAGAATTGTCTGTGTTGGACAAAGATACTGTGTGAAACTTCTAAAAATCCCAGCAGCAGAATTTTAGCATATACCCTTATGGTTGTAGAGTAAGGCTAGGCCATCTGTTGTTGCTAAGCGCCATTGAGTCGTCTCCAAATCATAGTGACCATGTATAAGGTTTCCGAGTCTATCAATCTTTACAGCTACAGAAAGCTTCATCTTTCTTCCATGGAGCTGCTGGTGGGCTTGAACTACCAACCTTGTGGTTCACAGTCCATTGCTTAGTCTATAGAGCCATCTACAGCAGGAAATTACTTGCCAACTAGAAAACAGCTACTGGTATGTTTCTAGTCATTAGTAGAAACTGAGCACTTGGCCCTGGAACATCAAGAGATTATGTCATTGGAACTGTCCAATATAAACTGGTATCATCAGAGTTACCAGATCAAGGGGTAGCAGACATTGAATGCCATTCAAATGTATGGTGGTAAAGGTACATTTGGGAATGGGCCTGAGCAGGGTCCAAGTTACATAAATAGTGGTTCAGACTCCCAAGTTCTATAACACTGATCCCTTACCCTCAACTCATAACCTTTTCCTCATGATGATGGTGTGGTGTTGGTGTTGAGTTTTCAGTGACTGAGGAGGGAAATATATGGGTTTGATTCACTAAAAGCCAGCTTGAACATCTATTAGCTAAAATTGACCGCTAATTCACTATAGTTCCTTCTTAGTGGAGTCCCTGAGGACAGTGATGAAGGAAAGACTCCCCTATGGGAGGGTTGAAAGCAGTGATTGTTCTCATTTGTATTGAAGGAGAAATGAACTGAAATAGGAATATACATGTACTCCTTGACAGTAGTGAAAGGTTTGACTGGTTTATCTGGAGTCTGGACAAACAAGATCAGAAGAAGAGTGATAGGGGAGTTTGGGAAATAGTATGTGAATTGAAATATGGGAATGGGAAACTGTGTCTTATCTTAATGCCTCCCAGAGGTGAGGATCTTCTACAGATGACTCTTGATATGGACATCAATCACCTGACTTATTTACTGGCTACTCCTAGACTTATGAATGGTTTTGTGAGTGCATGACTCTTGTGGGAGGGATAGAGTCTATGCATGTGTCCATTCACTAAGGTAACTCTAGTTCCTGCTACTGCTTAATGCCCAACCTTCCTGCAGGCAAAAATTGCTATAAGTCTGGCATCACCCATCAAGGAATCCAACTAGCCATTAGATGGTAAGTTAATTACATTAAGTGTTTTCTATGTGAACTGGGAAGCAATTTGTTCTTATTTGAATTGACATTACTCTGAATTTAAATTTGCTTTCCTTGTACTCAATACCTCTGCCAGCATCACCATCTCAGGTTTACTAACATGAGACCCTGAAAAGTGTTGTCTCAGAAAAGAGACCAAATAACGGAGAAAGGAATGTGACAATACACAAATTGCCATGGTACTATGAGAAACAGCTAGTCTGATATTATGATGGGATAGTCCATTAAAGAATTACCCAATCATCAGTTTAGAGATGTATCCTGCAGAATTGGGATGTTCTTGTTGTCTACACAGTAGCATGTGCAGTTAATCAAAAAGCAATATGGTTTGCTATATCTTAATAATTACAATTCATGTGTAAGGAAAGCAAGAAGCAGAAGCATTATTGGCCCATTTTTAAAGTTTTATGTTATTGTGGTAAAATATGCATAATAAAAAGTTTACCATTGTAACCATTTTCAAGTGTAGAATTTAGTAACATCAATTTCATAATCATGTTGTATAGCCATCACCACTATTTATGTCCAAAAGTTTTTCATCACTGCAAACTAGAACTCAGTACACCTTCAGCAATAACTCCTCGTTCTCCCATCTCTCTGGTAACTACTAATTAACTTTGTCTCTATAAATTTGCCTATTCTAAATATTTCATTTATGTGGTATCAGACAATAATTGCCCTTTTTTGGCTGATTTATTTCATTTCGCATAATATTTTCATCCATATTGTAGCATGTATCAGAATTATTTCTGTTTATGGCTGAATGATATTCCATGTATGGATATACCACACTTTGTTTATCAATTCATTCTGTTGATGGGCACTTGAGTCATTTCTACCTTTTGGCTATTATGTTCTTCAATGAACACTAATGTACTATATATACTTGCATCTCTGCTTTAATGATTTTTGAGTGTGAACTTAGGAGTGAAATTTCTGGATCATATAATAATTCCTTTTTTATTTTTATTGTGAATTGTTTGAAAGTTTTACAGAGAAGGTAAGTTTTAAAGTCAACAATTCATACATATTTTGTTTTATCTCATTCACTGCAATCCCCACAATGAAACATCTCTTATTCCACTTCCTCCCTGTGTTTCCTGTTTCTATTTTCCCTTCTTTCCTAACACTTCTGAACTTTTTGTAGCTTTTTGAGGAACCACCAAATAATGGCTGTATCATTTTACACCCCCAATAGTAATGGATGAGAATTCCAATTTTAGTATTTCCTCACTAACACTTGTTATTTTCAATTTTTCTGATAATGATCATTTTATAGGGTGTGAAATGGTATCTTACTGAGGGTTTGATTGGCATTTCCCTAATGACTAAAAATGAATATTTTTCATGTGTTTATTGGTCATTTGTTTATCTTTTTTAGGAGAAATTTTATTCAAGTCTTTTGATCATTAAAAAAAATATTGTTGAGTTGTGCAAATTCTTTATATATTCTATATACTAAACCCTCATCAGATAGATGGTCCCTCAATATTTTTCCTATTCATAGATTGTATTGCCACTTTCTTAATAAGGGCCTTCAATGGGGAAAAGGTTTTAATTTTGACAAAGCCCAATTTATTTATTTTTCTTTTGTTGACAGGACTTTTGTTATACTATCTTAGAATTCATTATCAAAAACAAATCCTTGATGATTTACATCTATGTTTTGCTCTAAGATTTTATGGTTTTAGTTCTTATATTTAGGTCATTCACTTGTTTTTAATTGTATTTTTATATGATTAGAGGTAGGGGTTAAACTTTATTTACCTATTTATTTACATTTAGAGATGTAGTTGTCCTAGCATTATTTCTTAAAGAGACTATTCTTTCTCCACGAATGTAGTTAACTGTCTTGTTAAAAATCAATTGACCATAGATGTATGGATTTATTTCTGGACTCTGAGTTCTATTCCATTAGTCTATATTGCTACTGGCAACTCGACAGCACTTAACAACAACATATTGCTATTGGAGTCCTGGTGTGGTGCTATAGAATAAGCACTGCACTATTAACCACAAGGTTGGTGGTTCAAACCTACCAGCTGCTTCTTGGAAATTCTATACAGCGTCACTGTGAGTGGGAACTGACTCAACAGCACTTAATAACAACAGCATATGTCTATTTTTATGCCAGTACCACATTGTTTTGATTATTGTAGCTTTATAGTTAATTCTGATATCAAGAAGTGTGAGTCCTCCTTTGTTCTTTGTCAAGATTGTGTTGACTATTCAGGGCTTCTTGCAATTTTATATGAATTTAAATATCAGCTTTTCCATTTCGGTTAGAATTTTGATGGCAACTGTGTTGAATCAGTAGATCATTGGGGTACTATCTTAAAATATGAAGTCTTAAGAAAATTAATAACTGCATTGATGAGAAAAAAGGCCAAGAAATTTGCATTGAGGAATTTTTTTTTTTCCATCACGATAAATCATCTGCTCATTCTTCAATGGTAGAAAGGGCTGACCTATGAGAATTTTGTTGGAAAACCTTATCCCATTCATGCTACAGCTCTGATCTTGCCTTGTCAAATTTGTTTTTACTCACCAAACTCAAAGAACATTGAAAAAGAATATGATTTGAGTTCCTCAAGGCTGCCAAAATTGGTGTTTTGACGTGATAGAAATCAAAGAGTGCAGAAATCTTTGGGGAAAGAGTGAGTTAGTTGGAATCACCACCTTCAGAAATGTACAGACCCAGATAGAAGAGCTGGTGAAAAACAATTGCTTCACATTCTGATATTTTAAATCAGGATTTTATGATTTTGTGTTGTTGTTAGTGCCATAAAGTTGCTTCCGACCCTTAGAGACCCCATGTACAACAGAACAAAACTCTGCCTGTCCTGCACCATCCTTATAATTCTTTTTCTTTTTTCATCCTTATAATTCTTATGTTTAAAGAATTATTGCTGCCACTGTATCAATCCACCTAATCGGGGGTCTGCCTCTTTTTTGTTGACCCTCTGTTTTACCAAAGGAGCTCTGGTAGTGTAGTGCTTATTAATCGGGCTGCTAATCTCACATAAATTTATCAGTAGTTCGAAACTACCAGCTGTTCCACGGGAGAAAGATGAGGCTTTCTGCTCCAGTAAAGATTTTCAGCCTCAGAAACCCTGTACAGGGTTACTATGAGTTGGAACTGACTCCATGGCACATAACAACAACAACAACAACAACAACTGTTTTACCAAACATGATGTCCTTTTCCAGAGACTGGTTCTTCCTGACAATGTGTCAAAAGTATGAGAGGTAAAGTCTCTTATCATCCTTTAAAAGGATCAATCTGACTATACTTCTTCCAAAATAGATTTGTTTTTTCTACTAGTCCATGGCACATTCAACATTCTTCAGCAATACAATAATTCAAAATGCATCAGTTCTTCTCCTGTTTTTCTTATCAATTGTCTAGCTTTCCCATGCATACAGGCCAATTGAAAATATAATGGCTAACCATTGGAGACCAAAAGGGCAGCATTTACCTAAGAACACAATACAAAAGGGTTGGGAAAGGCAAATGGAAACAAGAATCACAAGGAGGAAATAGGATAAGTGATGTTACAGGGGGAAGGAGGGATTGAGGGGGAGCAAGGTGTATGATTTGTTGAATGTAAAACTGATGATATGTAAACCTTCACTCAATTCACAATAAAAAGTTAAAGAATAAAAAAAAATACATTAAGTCTTTCAATTTATGAACACAGGATGCTTTCGTTTATTTAAGATTTTTAAATTTTCTTTCAGTAATGTGTTATGGTTTCAGTGTACCAGTCTTTTGCCTCCTAGGTTAAATTTATTCCTAAGTATTTTATTCTGTTGTTATAAATATAATTGTTTTCTTAATTTCCATTTCAGTTTGTTTATTGATCGTATATAGAAACACAAATTATTTTTGTGAGTTACTCTTGTACCTTGTGGCTTTGTGGGATGGATTTTATTAGCTCTAATAGCTTTCTAGTACATTAAGAGTTGGAATGATACTGAAGTATCACAAATGTATTATGTCCAATTATGTAATTGTAGCAGTCCATCAAGGATAAGGAGTCCTGGTGTGGTATTATAGGATAAGCACTCGACCACAAGGTCAATTTGAACCACAAAGTCAGTGGTTCAAAATCACCAGCTGCTCCTTGGAAAACTTAAACACTTTAAAACAACAAGAATCAAGGGTAAAGTAAGTACAGATTAACATTTTTAAAGGATAAATGTCTGAATCACTTCACCAGGCAAGCAACCTAGACTTTCTGATATACTAGTTGAGAGAGGAAAATCAAGAATGAGCAGTAAAGGAGGGAGATGATAAATTCAACTATAAATTCAGGATCCATTATTTCTTCTACTGTTTAGTTGCTAGTTTCCATTGAGTTAATTCTGACTCAAGTGACCCTATGTACAATAGAATGATACGCTACTCAGCAGGGCACCACCCTCACAATTGTTGGTATATGTGAGCTCATTATTGCAGGTACTGTGTCAGTTCAGCTCATTGAGGATCTTTCTCTTTTTTTTTTTGCTGATCCTCTACCAAGTGTTTCTCTAGGGACTCGCCACTCCTGATAACATATTCAAAGTTGGTGAGATGAAGTCTCACCATCTTCACTTCTAAGAAGCATTCTGTCTATCTTCTTCCAAGATGTATCTGTTCATTCTTCTGGTAGTCCATTGTGTATTCAATATTTTTTGCCAATACTATAATTCAAAGACATTAACTGTTCTTCATTCTTCCTTATTGATTGTCTAGCTTTCACATGCATATATAGCAGTTGAAAAGACTATGCACTTGCATCAAGCACACCTTATTCCTCAAAGTGACATCTTTGCTTTTTTAATAGCTTAAATAAGTCTTTTGCAACAGATTTGCCCAATGCAATATGTTCTTGGATTTCTAGACTGCTACTTCTGTAAACATTGATCATGTATCCAAGTAAAATGAAATTCTCGAAAATTCCAATATTTTCTCCATTTATTAGGATGGTGTCTATTGGACCTGTTGTGACTTTTTCTTTTTTTTACATGCTAAAATGTAATCTATATTGAAGGCTGCACTCTTTGATCTACATCAGTTAGTGTTTGAGTCCTCTTCACTTTCAACAAGCAAGATTAGGGCCTCCGTGTATCTAAGATTGTTAATGAGTCTCTTTCAATCCTGATGATACAATCTTCTCCATATAGTTTAGTTTTTCAGATTATTTGCTCAGTAAAGTATACAACTTGACATACATCTTTCCTGATTTTAAGCCATGCAGTATCCCTTTGTTCTATTTGATCAACTGCCTATTGATCTAAGTACAGGTTCCCCAAGAGAACAGTGGAATGAATGTTCTGGACTTCTCACTCTTCTCAATGCTATCCATAATTTGTTATGACCCACACAGTCTAATGTCTGCATAGTCAATAAGACACAAGTAAATATCATCTGGTATCCTCTACTTTCAACCAAGATTCAGCTGAGATTATCCTCTTCTGAATCCAGCTTGAATTTCTTTTGCAACTGTTTTTTAGTTATCTTTAGGGAAATTTTATTTTTGTGTGATATTAATGATTGTTGCTGTTGTTAAGCGTTTTTGAGTTGATTCTGACTCATAGTGACCCTGCATAGGATTTCCAAGGAGAAAGCTGGTGGATTTGAACTGCTTGCCTTTTGGTTAGGAGTCCAGTGCTTAGCCTAAAGATATTGTTCAGTAATTTCCACATTCTGTTGGATTACTTTTCTTTGGAGTGGACACAAATATGGAAGTCTTCCAGTTGGTTGACCAAGCAGATATCTTACACATTTTTTGCCATAGACAAGTTAGCATTTCCATTGTTGTATCATTCTGTTGAAACATCTCAATTGGTATACAGTCAGTTTCTGAAGCCATATTTTTCACCGGTACCTTCAATACAACTTGGCTTTCTTTCTTCACTATCATGAATTCTTGATCATATACTACCTCTGGAAATGACTGAACATTGACCAATTATTTTTGGTATAATGACTCTGTGTATTCTTCCTATCTTTCTTTTAAAAAAATATTTGTGTATCTTTCAATATTTTGCCCATTGTGGTTTGTTGTTATTAAGTGTCATCAAGTTGATTCTGACTCATAGCAACCCAACATAAAGTTTCCAAGGAGCAGCTGGTGGGTTTGATCTGCCAACCTTATGGTTAGCAGTCCAGCGCCACATCAGGACTCTCCATAGACTCCTTCAATATTGTAACTTGAGGGTTGATATTTTTTTCTTCAGTTCTTTCAGCTTGAAAAATGCTGAACAAGTTCTTGCCTACTGGTTTTCTAATTCTAAGTCTTTGCACATTTTTTTATAATGCTTTGTCTTCTTGAGTTGCTCTTGGAAATCTTCTGTTTAGCTCTTTTATGTCATTATTTTTTCCTATTTACTTCAGCGGTTCTGAGTTCAAAAGCATATTTCAGAACATCTTCTGACATCCATTTTGGTCTTTCCTTTCCTAACTGCCCTTTTGCTTTCTTTATGTATGATACTCTTGATGTCATCTCACCACTCATTTGGTGTTTGATCATTAGTATTCAGTGTGTCAAATACTTTCTTGAAATGGTCTCTAAGTTCAGGTGGGATATACTTTGGCTCTTGTGAATTTCTTTTAAAGTTTCTAAAGTTTCAACTTAAACTTGCATTGAGCAAATGAGGGTCTCTTCCACAGTTGACCCCTGGTCTTGTTATGACTGATAATATTGAGCTTCTCTGTCTTCTGTTTCCACTGATGTAGTAGGTTAGGTTAGTGTACTTCATACTTTTGAGGATATTGGGAATTTAGCAGTAAGCAACAAAAACAAAAACCACCAAATCCTTTCCTCTATATTGTAATTGGGGACAGCAGAAAATAATTAAGAAAAGTAGTAAGTACATAGTATATCAGGAGCTGATAACTGCATGAAAGAAAAATAAAGATAGGATAACGGACAGGGCTTGGCAGGCATAGAGATTTTGAATACAGTTGTCAGGGAAGTCCAGGAAACATTTGAGAAGCTGACATTTGAGCAGAGTCCTCAATAAAGTAAGTGAACTAGAGAAGTATATCTGGTAAAGTAGTCTAATAACAACAACAGTAGCAACAACAAAACAAAAAACAAACCCACTGCTGTGGAGTGGATTCTGACTGACAGCAATTCTATAAGACAGTAGAATAAGTCCATGGGGCTTTCAAAGTTCTAAATATTTATGGAGCAGACTGCCTGCCTCATCTTTTTCCAAGGTGTAGTCCATGAGTTTTTAGCCCAATGCTTAGTGCACAGGGCTCCTTTTGAAGTATTCCAAGCAGAGGCGATTATAAGTGTAAAGATCCTGCATTAGGGTAATTTCCTATGGTTTTGGAGTCTGAAGGAAGTCAGAAATAAAAACAGGGTGAGTCAGGTGGGAAAAGATAAGAAAGATATAAGGCTATGGAAAACTGGTGGCCAGATAAGGTGAGGCTTTAATAAAGATTTGGATTTTACTCTGTTTTATACAGAAGTCAATGAACAATTTTTTTCCCCTTTTAAAAAAAAAGCTTATTTATATTTAAGAATTATTATTATTATTATTTTAATAAATGTTTTATTGTGAATTGTGTGATAGTTTACATGGGGGAACATTAGTTTTACAATCATTCTATCATACGTTTCATTGCCCCAGTTACCATCCCGTCCATTCTTCATCACCCAACCAAAGGGTATATATACCCTGCAAGCCTGCCGCCCTCCACCCCATCATGGTCCTCAGCACACAGCCCCTTTCCTTCTCTGGATCTCAAGTCCCCAGCCACTCCATCTCTTCACGTCATCTTCTCTTCCTGCATCTGTGGTATCACTGCTTCTCTAGGTAGGGTCCCGCTCTCTGCTCTTCTCCATTGATGGTCCCAGGGCCCTCCAATCCTAGACTGAAAAGTTAATCACTCCCCTCTTTGCTATAAAATGTCCACCTTTACATTTCCAACCCTCACAATCAGTCCTGATAACAATCATTCACTATTGCATCACAAGAGGCCCATCTGCATTTCATTTCATCAGCCCTTCCTGGACAGGCTGGATACTATTCACTGGAGACTCTACCTTCCTCCACACCCTTTGGATCTAGGTTCCCTCTTGAAAGCTTGTAAGCCAGTCACTTCTTACCTTTGTATCCCTCCCCCCATTTTGGATAGCCAATGTCCAAGTTGCCCATCCCTATCTACTCTTTTTGTGGAGGGGTTGGGAATAATTCTTGCAGCAGGCATTTGTTTGCTCTTTTGAGCTACTACATTTATAAGTATAGGTTCAATGAACGTTTTTGTACTCAGAAGTGACATGATCCACAAAGTTTGAAAGAATAACTACCTGCTATATAAATAATAGATTGCAGAGTTCAATAATTAAAATCAAGAAGGTGAATTTTTAAGGAAAAAGTTCAGATGAAAGATAAAGAATAATTTTGTCACAGCTGGTTAGCAGAGGTGGTGATAATTTATCAGATTCAGGATCTAATTTTAGTGATGTTGACATGATTTGCTGACAGAGTGTGACATGTGAGGGAGTAAGAGAAAAGAAAATAAGCTAAAGATACTCAATTCTAATTTTGGAACTATTGGGATTGTAAAGGAAGTCTGGAAATATTTCAACCAATTTTCAAAGGACATGTCTTAGAATGAAACCAAGAGAGGACATTAGAGTTGAGTTTGTTGTACAGCGGTGTTTGAAGCCACATGCTAATACATTCTTAGATCTCTTTATAAAGCCATTTTGAATTAAGTTTGTTTTATTTGTACCAGCTAAATGCAATGAGAATTAATGTTAACTTATGGCAAACTGAATAAATTAATAAGAATATGATCTATGAGAATTAAGAAGGAAAAATTGTTATTATAAGTCTGAGTTGTTGTTGTTGTTATGTACCATCAAGTCAGTTCTGACCCATAACAACCCTGTATAGGGTTTCCAAGGAGTGGTTGGTAAGCTTGAACCACCGACCTAGCAGTTCAAACCAACCTTGCAGTCGAGCACATTAACCTACAGTGCCACACAAGTCTGAGTAGTGTACAAATATCTTGGCAGATCTTGATTCCTCTTGTGTAGGATTTAAAAGGTCAGGGGAATTCTGCATATAGAATGTGACATGAATTAATTCTCACACTGGACAAAATGAAAATTTCTACTATGAAAATTTCTCTGATACTATCAAATTATCAATTTCTCCCTTTATCATTATTGTAAACTTGGGTGCTTGGACAGCCAGGCAAGGACTAATAAATGAGTGATACAGGCAGATAATAGAGAGTGGTATGGTCTGTGACAAATTGGAGAGTAATAAATACTAGAAAGCAAGTATAATATTATCAGTGTAAACATACTTTTTGTCATAGAGAACATCTCCCTAGTACTTATTATTATTAATATTTGTTTTATATTTATTATAAGTGGGAAGTCCTGGTACAGTGCTATAGGATAAGTACTGGATAAGTATAGGATAATCACAAGATTGGTGGTTCAAACCCATGATCTATCCCTTGAAAACCCAACACAGGTCACTACTGACTCAATGGCACTTAACACCAACAATTATAACAGGGGCTTGATAAATGCTTGTTGGCTAAGTTAATAGAAAAACTGAACTCATGAAGTACTCAAACTTCTGAAACTCAGGTCACTAGTTCTGCTCTTTTTGCCAAGATCTATTTGTTGATTCATCAGCTCAGGCTAAGAGAAAGAGAGAGCTTCTCAAATTTCTTTAATTAAAAAGTAATTATGGTATAGGCCTTTTTTGTTTCATTTTTTATTTTGAAATAATTTAAGTGCTAAAGAGTTTGCAAGAAAAACAGTATACGAAATAAAAACCACAGTGAAACACTGCTTTACACTCATTAAAATGGCTATAATAAAAAAGACAGTAACACATTTTAGTGAAGATGTAGAGAAATTTTATCCCTCATACAATGTTGGTAGGAATGTAAATGTTAAACATAAGATTTGCCATATGACCTAGAGTTCCACTAGTAAGAGAAATGAAAACATGTCCACATAGAAACACTTATATATGAATGTTCATTGTAACACTATTCACAATTTCCATTGGTGGAAAAAAACCTAATACTCATAAACTGATTCATGGATAAAAATATGTGGTATATACATAAAATGTGATATTGCTCAGCCATAAAGAGAAATGAGGTCCTTATACACACTTCAAACCTTGAAAATATTAGGCTAACTAAAAGAAATCAGTCAGAGAATACCACATATTTTATGACTCCATCTGTATGAAATGCCTAGAGATAGGCAAGTCCATAGAGACAAAAAGTTACTAGTGATTGCCTAGTGTTACAGTGGTTGGAGTAGGAATGAGGAGTGACTTCTAATGATTTCTTACATCCTTAAACCATCTGTCTGTTTGTCATACTTTGGTGGCTTGTGAGTCTCTGTGATTCTGGAAGCTATGCTGCAGGTATTTTAAATACCAACAGGATCACCCATGGTGGACAGATTTCAGATGAGCTTCCAGACAAATACAGACTAGGAAAGAGTGATGAACTACTTTAAAATATTTTGTCACTGAAAACCCTATGAATAGCAGAGAAATACTGTCAGATATAGTGCCGGAAAATGAGCCCCTCAGGTCGGAAGGCACAAAAAATGTGACTGGGGAAGAGCTGCCTCCTCAAAGCAGAGTACCATGATAAGGCATGTGGAGGAAAGCCCATGGGAGTAAAACTCTTGGAATCTTCATTTGCTGATGGGGCACAACTCATGAAGAGAAACAGCTGTTAACATTCATTAATAGTCAGAACATGGAAGTATGAAGTATGAATCTAGGAAAATTAGAAATTGTCCAAAAAGGAAATGGAATGCATAAATATTGATATCTTAGGCATTAGTGAGCTGAAAGGGACTGGTAGGCCATTTTGAATCTGACAACCACATGGTTTACTATGCTGGGAATGATAAATTGAAGAGGAATGTGTTGCATTCATTGTCAAAAAGAACATATCCAGATCAGTCATGAGGTACAATGCTGTCTGTGATAGGATAATATCAAGGCACCTACAGGAAAGACCAGTTAATACCACTATTTTTCAAATTTACACACCAACCATGAAAGCCAGTAAGGATGAAATAGAAGTATCCTACTAACTTCTTCAATATGAAATTGATCAAACATGCAATCAAGATGTATTGATCATTACTGGTGATTGAATGCAAAGGTTGGGAACAAAGAGGGAGGGTCAGTAGTTGGAAAATATGGCCTTAGTGATAGAAATGATGCTGGAAATCATATAATAGAATTCTGCAAAATCAATGATTTATTCATTTCAAATAACTTCTTTAGACAGCATAGGAGACGATTACACACATGGACCTTACCAGATGGAATACATAGAAATCAAATTGACTACATATGTGGAAAGAGATGATGAAAAGCTCTATATCATCAGTCAAAACAAGGCCAGGGGCAGATTGTGGAACAGACTGTCAATTGCTCATATGCAAATTCAAACTAAAGCTGAAGAAAATATAAACAAGTCCATGAGAGCCAATATATGACTTTGAATATATCCCACCTGAATTTACAGATCATCTGAACAACAGATTTGATATATTAAACACTAAAGACCAAAGACCAGAAGTCTTTAGTCTTTAGTGTTTGTATGATCAAGAACATCATACAGGAAGAAAGCAAAAAGTCATTGAGAAGACAAGAAAGAAGGAAAAGGTCAAAATGGATGTCAGAAGAGACACTGAAACTTGTTCTCCAGAGTAGAGATGCTAAAGCAAATGGAAGAAATGAGGAGGTACAAGAGCTGAACAGAAAAATTCAAACATCAGCTTGAGAAAACAAAGTCAAATATTAAAATGAAATGTGCAAAGATCTAGAGTCAGAAAACCCCAAAAGGAAGAACACGCTCAGCATTTTTCAAGCTGGGGGAACTGAAGAAAAAATTCAAGCCTCAACTTGAATCTCCAGGTTTCTCTGGGCAAATTAATGAATGATGCAGAATGCATCAAAAGAAGATGGAAGGAATACACAAAGTCACTGTACCAAAAGGAAAAGGTGATGTTCATCCATTTCAAAAGGTAGCATATGGATCAAGAACCAATGATCCTGAAGGAAGAAGTTCAAGGTGCATTGAAGGAATTGACAAAGAACAAGACACCAGGAATTGATGAAATACAACTTGAAATCTTCCAAGAAAAGTGAGGTGGCACTGGAGGCTCTCACTCATCTATGCCAAGAAATTTGGAAGACAACTATCTGGCTGACTGATTGGAAGAGATCTGTATTTGTACCCATTCCAAAGAGTGGAAATCATCAGAAAATATCTTTGAAAATATCTGTGTTTTATTGACTATCCAAAGGATTTCAATTGTGTGGATCATGACAAGCTATCCCATGAGAGTAAAGTTTTACTAAAGATAATACAGAAATGACTTCAAGCATTCATTGACTTCCAGAAGTTCAAGCCAGATTCAGAAGAGGATGTGGAATGAGGGATATCATTGCTGATATCCGATGGATCTTGGCTGAAAGCATAGAATACCAGAAAGATGTTAACCTGTGTTTTATTGACTATCCAAAGGATTTCAATTGTATGGATCAAGACAAGCTATGGACAACATTGTGAAGTATGAGTATTCCTGAACACTTAATTGTGCTCAGGAGGAATCTGTACATGGACCAACAGGCAGTTGTTCAAACAGAACATGGGAACACTGAATAGTTTAAAATGAAGAAAAGTGTGTGACAGGGTTGTATTCTTTCACCATACTTATTCATCCTGTATGCTGAGCAAATAATTTGAGAAGCTGGGTTCTATGAAGAAAAATGTGGCATCTGGATTGGAGGAAGACTCATTAACAACCTGTGATATGCAGATGATACAACCTTGCTTGCTGAAAGTGAAGAGGACTTAAAACATTTACTGGTGAAGATCAAAGAGCACAGCCTTTGGTATGGATTACATCTCAATGTCAAGAAAACAAAAATCCTCACCACTGGACCAATACACAACATTCTTATCAATGGAGAAACGATTGAAGTTGTCAAGGACTTCATTCTTCTTAGATCAACTATCAACACTCATGGAAGCAGCAGTCAGGAAGTCAATCAACATATTGCACTAGGCAAATGTGCTGCACAAGACCTTTTTAAAGTGTTGAAGAGCAAAGATGTCAGCTTGAAGACTAAGGTGTTCCTGACCTAAGCCATGTTATTTTCCATAGCCCCATATGCATGAGAAAGATGAACAGTGAATAAGGAAGACCATAGAGGAATTGATGCTTCTGAGTTATGGTGTTGGAGGACAATATTCAAAGTGCCATGGGCTTCCAAAAGAACAATCAGATCTGTGTTGGAAGAAGTGTAGCCAGAGTGCTCATTGGAGGCCAGGATAGCCAAACTTTGTCTCTCATACTTCGGACATGTTGTCAGGAGGGACCAGTTGCTGGAAAAGGAT
This sequence comes from Chrysochloris asiatica, assembly GCF_000296735.1. Classification (NCBI taxonomy): domain Eukaryota; kingdom Metazoa; phylum Chordata; class Mammalia; order Afrosoricida; family Chrysochloridae; genus Chrysochloris; species Chrysochloris asiatica. Next base: position 11,505,122 of record NW_006408557.1, on the reverse strand, counting down.
ATCATGTTTGGTAGGGTGGAGGGTTAGGAAAAAAGAGGAAGACCCCAATGAGATGGTTTGGCAAAGTGGCAGCATCAATGGGCTCAAGCGTGCCAACAATTGTGAGGTTGGCCCAGGACCAGGCAGTGTTTTGTTCTGTTGTGCATAGGGTCTCTATGAGTCGGAACCAACTTGATGGCACCTAACAAGAACAACAACAAACTGAGTTGGGGAAAGTGGAGAGGGGAGGGAAAGAAAGTGAGATCTCACTACTATCAAAGAAGAGCCAGAAGTGGAGCATGTCATTGGACGCTGAGATCCATGCTCATTGAACCTCCTTGACCCAGGGACAAAAAGCTGTGACACTAGGGGAGTGGCATAGGAGTAGCAGCATCAGAACCAAGAGCCAGAGCATGAGATAGGTTTCCCAGCCCAAAGAGCAAGTAAAGCTGATTGACTTTAGGCAGGAAGCTTGCTTGCAGAGTGAGGTGCCTCCACACACTTAGGTGGGGGATTTAGGCTTGCTGACCATGGAGCTGTGGTTAGCCCTGGATTGCTAACCTCAAGGTCTGTGATTTGAGCCCATCATCTACTCCATGGGAGAAAGATGAGGTTTTCTGTTCCCATAAAGATTTACAGCCTCAGAAACCCTATATGAGTCAGAGCGAACTTGACAGCACTTAATAATAAAATAATAATAAAAATAATAAATTTAAGTAACAATCTTTAATATCACATGCAAGTAAAATTTCACTAAAGATAATTTAGAAATGGATGCAATTGACAGAGAGCTAGAAATTCAAGCCAGATTCAGAAGAGGACATGGAATGAGGAACTGCTGTTGTCAGATGATTATTGGCTGAAAGCAGAGAATACCAGAAAAATGTTTACCTGTGGGTTTTTTAAAAAAAATGTTTTATTGTGAATTATGTGATAGTTTACATGGGAGAACATTAGTTTTACAGTCATCCTATCGTATATTGTTTCATTGCAATGGTTACAGTCCCCTCCATGCATCATCAACCAACCAAAGGGTATACCCTACAAGCCTGCTCCTCCCCCCCCCGCCCCACCCCATGGTCGTCAACACACAGCCCCTCTCCC
>NW_006408557.1:11480762-11503622 GCF_000296735.1 Chrysochloris asiatica | reverse complement strand
GGTGGGAATGATCCTTGCTGTAAAGATTTGTTCCCTCTTTTGAGCTACTGCATCCATAGATGTAGGTCAAATTCATCAAATTATATCAGATTACTCTTGTGTTTTTTTCCTTTTCTTTCTTCTAGTTGAGCTCTCATCATCTAGGCATTGAAGCCAGGTCAAGTGGGTATTATCTACAAGTGTGAGAGTTCTTGTGCATATGCCCTCACTTCTTATCAGGTGGACGCTTCACCTTCTACTCTAGTCCTCTGTGGCTATGTCACTGAGTCTGGGCCCAAGAGTATCCAGGTCTTCCCACACTGCTGGCCAACCAGGTCTCCACCAGGGTTCACAGGAGTCTATTGAACATTGTAGGGCTTAGCTTGCAGCTTCATTGCTGCTTTTCCCTCACTTCCCCTTATCGGTGACAAACGTGGTCACCAATCAGAGCATGTATTCTCATTGAGTCTTAGTCTTGGAAGAGGGTTTGCTCTGAGGGGACCTGACCACTTGCCTTGATGTCTCCTGGGTGAGCAATTTGCTTGTTCTTGTAGTAATCAGCCGGTCTACCTATATTGTTTTGTATTTTTCCTGTCGGTCTTTCTTTCAAGAAGTATCTTCTGTTCTTCTATCCATTCCAGGCTGGTCTGCTTGTCCTTTCAAGTGGAAATTTCCCTCCTCTGAAGATTCTGGATGTAGTTCAGGATACCACCTATGGTCTTATGTAATGCAGAGGCTCCACAGGAAGCCTCCTTCACTGGGCATGTTGTAGCCCCATTTTAGGTATTCCAATCAGTTATAGGCAGAAGACGGACTTACAAGCTTTCTATTGTGTTATTTCTGGCTATTCCTTTCTCTCCCCCTCAAGTGTCTATTTTATAATGGTATGCCAGGGAAACCAAGATTCATAAGACAGCCAAGCGTCTTAACATTATCTCGCCCTTTTCCCCATTCCCACCATGTCTCAATCCCTGTATCCCAGAGCCCTATTGTTCCAAGGTTGTGCATACATCATTATTTACCTCTGTCCTACTTAGCCCATGCAAACCTGCCTAATTGTTCTCCCATCCCCTTTGTTCTTCCATCCGCCTCCCCCTTCCTGTATATTGCCCCCTCCCTAGGACTCAAATTATCCTATGTCTATTCCCTACCCTGTGCTCCACCTTCACCTCCCTCCCCTCAACCCACTCCCCACATTCCAGTAGCCAGCAAAGAATCCCCGCCCCCTTTAGTATGGGTTCTTTTTCTTAGTCTTTTACAATAGTGGTCCTATGCAGTATTTCTCATTTTGTGACTAATTTCACTCAACATAATGTCTTTAAGGTTCATCCATGTTATGCAGTGGCTTGCAGCCTCTTTGTTATTCTTCAAGGTAGTATAATATTCCACTGTGTGTGTATGTACCACAGTTTATTTATCCATTCTTCAGCTGATGGGCACTTTGGCTGTCTCCATCTTTTTTCTGTTGTAAATAGTGCTGCTATGAACATTGGTGTGCATATATCTACTTATGTCATGGCTCATATTTCTTGTGGGTAAATACTAAGTAGAGGAATTGCTGGATCATAAGGTATTTCTATTTCCAACCTTCTGAGGAAGTGCCATATTGCTTTCCAGAGAGGCTGGACCATTTTGCAGTCCCACCAGCAATGCAGGAGCGTCCCAGTATCTCCACATCCCCACTAGTATTTATTTTCCTCTACTTTTTTGATCTTTGCTGTTATTGCTGAGGTAAGATGATATCTCATTGTTGTTTTGATTTGCATTTCTCTGATGGCTAGTGATCGTGAACATTTCTTCATATGTTTGTTTGTTGCCCGGATCTCTGTTCATGTCCTGTGTCCATTTTTTAGTTGGGTTATTTGTCTTTTTCTTGTAGAGGTGTTGTAGTTTCCTATATATTTTAGAAATAAGTCCCTTGTCTGATGCATCATTGCAAAAGAATTTTTCCCATTCTGTGGGTTCCCTTTTTACTCTTCTGTGAAGTCTTTTGATGCACATAGGTTTTTAATTTTTAGAATGTCCCACTCATCTATTTTGTCTACTTTTGTTTGTATAGTTTTCAAAATGTTTTGTAGTCTGTATATTCCCTGAATTAATGCCCTCATATTTGTCCCTATTTTTTCATTGATGGACTTCATAATTCTGGGATACACATTTAGATCTTTAATCCATGTTGAATTGGTTTCTGTACAAGGCGTGAATGAAGATCTTGATTCAGTCTTTTGCATATCACTTTCAGTTCTGCCAGCACCATCTGTTGAAGAGACTATTACCTCCCCATGCAATAAATTTATGTTTACCTGTGTTTTAGTGACTATATGAAGCACTCAACTGTGTGGATCATAATAACCTATAGATAACATTGCAAACAACAGTAATTACAGCACCCTTAATTTTTTCTCATATGGAACTGGTACATAGACCAAGAGGCAATCGTTCGAATAGAATAAGGAGATAATGCTTGGTTTAAAATCAGGAAAGGTGTGCATTAGGTTATATCCTCTAAACATAATTATACAATCTGTATTCTGAGCAAACAATCTAGGAAGCTGGATTACACAAAGAAGAATGTGGCATCAGGATTGGAGGAAACACATTAACAATCTTTGAGTGCAGATGACACTACTTTTGCTTAAAGCAAAGAGGGTGTGAAACACTTGCTGATGAAGATCATGAGTACAGATTTCAGTGTGGATTGCAACTCAACATAAAACAAAATTCTCACAACTGACCTAATAAACAGCATCATGATAAACAGAGAAAACACTGAAGTTGTAAAGGATTTTACTTGGATCCACAATTCAATATTTATGGAAGTTGTTGTTGTTAAGTCAAATTTGCTCCAATTCATAGAGACCCTATACAGGGTCTGATGGACTTGAACCACCAACCTGGAGGTTTAAACTCACCTTGTGTGTCCAGGGCTTAGCAGTCAAGAAATCAAATGACATATCATATTGGGCAAACCTGTTGCAAAAGACCTATTTGAAATATTAAAGAGCAAAGATGTCATTTTTAGGATTAAGGTGCACCTAAGGTGTGGTGCTGTGGGTTAATGCTCCAGGCTGCAAAGCTGTTTGAACTGCAAGGTTGGCAGTTCAAGCTCACCAGCTGCTCATCAGAAACCCTATACAGGGTCGCTATGGGTTGGAACTGACTCGACAGCACGGCACTTAACAACAACAACAACAACAACCCAAGCCTTGGCCTTTTTAAATTCTCTCATATACATGTAAAAGCTGGACAATGAATAAGGAACACTAGTGAAGAATTGATGCATTTGAATAATAGTGTTGGTGAAATATATCGTGGACTGCCAGAAGAACAAATGAATCTATCTTGGAAGAACAGCCAGAATGTTCCTTAGATGCAAGGACTTTGTCTCATGTACTTTGGACATGTTTTCAGAAGGGACTAGTCTTGGAAAAGGACATTCTGTTTGGTAAAATGGAGGGTCAGGGAAAAAGAGAAAGACCTCCAGTGAGATAGATTGATACTGGCCGCAACAATGGGCTAAAACATGACAATTGTAAGGATGGCACAGGACCAGGTAATAATCCATTCTGTTGTTAATAGAGTTCTTATAAATTGGAGCTGACTCAACAGCACCAAGGAACAATCTATACATATGTACATACTTATACACAAAATATTTGTTAGTATATATATATATATATGTTGTTGTTGTTGTTAAGTGCCATCGAGTCGGTTCCGACCCATAGCGACCCTGTACAGGGTTTCCGAGGGTGTAAATCTTTACGGGAGTAGAAAGCCTCATCTTTCTCCCGCGGAGCGGCTGGTAGTTTCGAACCGCTGACCTTAAGGTTCGCAGCCCGATTCGTAACCACTACGCTACCAGAGCTCTATATATATATATATAGATAGATAGATAGATAGATAGATAGATAGATAGATAGATAGATATGTATTGGAGTCCTGGTGTGGCACTGTGGGTTAATGCCCCAGATTGCTAAGCCATTTGAACTGCAAGGTTGGTGGTTCAAGCTCACCAACTGCTCCTCGGAAACCTTATACAGGGTCACTGTGGATGGGAATTGACTCAATGACACTTAACAATAACAACAACATATATATGTATAAGGAGTCCTGGTAGCATAGTGGTTACAAATTGGGCTACAAACCTCAAAGTCAGCAGTTTGAAACTACCAGCTGTTACGCAGGAGAAAGATTAGGCTTTCTGGTCCCGTAAAGATTTACCACATTGGAAACTCTGTACAGATCGTTGACATGTTTGAGTCCATTGTGGTAACTATTATGTCAACCCATCTCATTGAGGTCTTCCTTGACTTCACTGACTCTCCACTTTACCAAACAAGATATCTTTCTCAAGCAATTAGTACCTCCTAGTGATGCTTCCAAAGTAAGCAAGTTGAAGTGTTGGATATTGATTCATAGGGTTTTCATTGGCTAAATTTTGGAATTAGATTGATAGGCCTTTCTTCCTCATCTCTTAGTCTAGAAGCGCTGCTGAAATCTGCTCACTATGGCTGACCCTTCTGGCATTTGAACTTCTGGTGGCATAGCTTCCAGCATCATCGTGAAACTTACCACAGTACAAACCAACCAACAAGTGTTAGGTACCCTGACTACTTCAATGAATATTTCATATAAACAAGGACATTCTTTTATATAACCATGGTATAATTATCAAAACCAGAAAGTTAATCTTGATCTAATACTATTATCTAATGAAGAGTACACAGTACAATTTCAACAAATGTCTCCAGTAATCTCCTTCTCCTGGTGTGGCACTGTGCCAGACTGCAAAGCCATTTGAACTGCAGTGTTGGTGGTTCAAGCTCACCAGTTGCTCCTCGGAAACCTATACAGTGTTGCTATGGGTCAGAATTGGTTCGATAGCACTTAACAAACCAAAAGTAATTCCTGATTTATCATTGCATTTGATTGTCATGTTTCTTTCTCATTCTTTAATTTAGAAGGATTCCTCCATCTTTCTCTGTCTTTGGTATTGACAATTTTGATGAGTACAGGCCAGCTATTTTGTAAAGTGCCCTTACATTTTGGTTTATGTTATGTTTCTTCATGTCACTTTGTCCCATTACTTGTAATATTAGCTCTGAACACTTAGTAAGGTGTTATCTATAAATTTTTTTTACTGTAAATTTATTATAGGCACACCTTGTTTTATTGCACTTCACAGATATTGTGCTATTTACAAATTGAAGGTTTGTAGCAATTCCATCAAGCAAGTCTACTGCTGCCATTTTTCTAACAGTGGTCAAATTGTGTCTTTGTGTCACATTTTGGTAATTCTCACTTTTTCATAATGCTAGCATGGTGCTGTAGGATCAGTGCAGTAGGATCAGCACTGGACTATGAACCACAATGTTGGCAGTACAAACCTACCACCTGCTCTTCAGAAACCCTACACAGGGTCACTTTGAATTGAAACCGATGCAACAACATTTACAACAAACACCAACATTGTACACTTAATTATTGTTGTTTAGTGCCATTGAGTCCATTCCAACTCATAGTAACCCTGTATAGTGTTTCCAAGGAACTGGTAAGTTTGAACCACTTTGTAGTCCAATACTTATCCTACAGAGCCGCACCAGGTATCTGTGTGGCTCATTTTATTGTGACATTCACTTTATTGCTGTGGCCTGGAACCAAAAACACAATATTTCTGAAGCATGCATTTTTCTGCATTTTTCTTTGTGTAATTAATGAGTATCTTATAGGGAACTATTTTGAGAATTGTGTAAATATCTTCCTTCTTGTTGTTGAGCTGTTGAGTCAGTCCAATTCATAGCAACCCTCTATAGGATTTGAACTGCTGACCTTGTGGTTCACAGTAGGACATTTTGATCATGGAAATTATGCAACCTATGTTGTAGTTAAGTGCCATCGAGTCGGTTCTGACTCACAGCAACCCTGTATACGCTTTCCGAGGAGCAGCTGGTGAACTTAATCTTGCAGTTCAAACAGACCTTGCAGTCCAGAGCATTAACTCACAACACCATACTAGGACTCCTGCAAGCTATAAGAACAGGAAAAAGTGAATAAAACTGGCTTGTCTGACATTCCTGTATACCTGCCACTCCTGGGAAACAGGCAAACCAGCTCTTCACAGACTATTACACTACAGATGAGTTAAGTGAACACAACCAAAACCACCTTCCCTCAGAGGCCAGTCAAGCTCAAGAAGTGAAGAGGAAGTCTGCTCCCTTTCCTGCTGAGCATACATAGTGCTTGTCCTGCTTTCTTCCCACTTCTAGGTGCCCTTTGTCCTTTTTCAGAAAAGAACAGTAGCATTAACTCAGGACAGGGACCCTCACTTGGACTCAGTGGACACAGTAAATACTATTGTGACTCCAAATAAAAATTTCTCTCTTACGTTGACAGTTATTTGATTCTTGTGGCCTTTTGCCTTTCCCCAAGCTTTTCTTCTGCAAAGTACTGCCCGTCTCTCAGGTCTAGGCTTAGATATAATTTTCTGAGGGAAGACTTTCTGAACACTAATGACTACCCCATGAAAGGGTTAGCAGCCCTGTCATCTGTACTCTCTACTGTTCTTTTCAGGGTGAGGGTTGACTAGATGTCCTTCTGACTCACTGCATCTAAGACTCTGCCAAGTGAGGACTGGTCTGTTCATAGCTGCAGCCCCAGTGATCAGTAAGTACAGTGTTAACCAATGATCATTTGTACATGGGCAAACAAATGAATGAATGAATGAATGACATGTACTCTGTCTCTCTTCCTAGAATCTATTGCATTTTGTGGTCACCTGACCAATGTCCCAACTACCTAAGTGATGCCCATGGCCTAATCCCTGGAACCTGTAAATGTTACTTGTTGATGCTGTTAAGTACTGTCAAGTCAGTTCTGACCCATAGTGACCCTATATAGGGTTTCCAAGGAGTGGCTGGTAGATTTGAATCACTGACTTTGCTCTTTATCCTGCTATGCCACACTAGGAAACTGTGAATGTTACCTTACATAGCTGCAAAAATAAATGACACCAAACTTCAACAAATAGAACCAATCATCCCTCACATAGCACTCTCTACTCAGCTGGGTTAAATAATTCATTGCAATAGCCACACATAACTCAGACACCATGCTCACAGCTATGGGGGTTATTATGGAAGTAAACAGGTTTCAATTTAGGGGGAGAAATATTTAAGGCACAGTTCATTCAGTCAGGACAGCTTCTCCTCAACCATGCCCACAGGCAGGCCTCTCTGCCTAGTCAACGTTATAAAGCTCTTTTAGGGGCTGCTGATAAATGCCCACAGTACACACCACTCTACCATAAACTCCTACCTAAAGGCACTCAGCTCTAGTCCATGGTTTAGCAAACCTACTCCCCTTTGATTAGGTATCTGGGGGTACTCCAGTCTGCAAGCAAGCCCCCTGTCTAAAGTCACTCAGCTTTACTTGCTCCATGGACTTGGAAGTCCACTGCTCTGTCTTGTGCTCTGGTTCTTGGTTGAACAGCTTCTGCTCTTCTGTGGCTCCTCTTAAGTCACAGCTTTGTGTTCCTGGGTCAAGGAGGTTTAATGTGCAGGGATCTCTGGTCCAAATGATAATGCTCCACTCCTGACTCTTCTTAGATGGTATTGAGCTTCCCCATTTCTGCTTCTATCATTTTATACCCATTAGAGTTACAATCATAGTTAATCCTATTAACTATTCACAACTGAATCATATAATCCTGTCAGCATCTTTCCACCTTCTCTTACCCAGACCATCAGGGCAAAAATGGTTGGTGAGCATTTATAAAGACTATTGTAAGAAGCGATATTAATTTACTGCAAATGAGACTTTGCGGATGGATCAAGTTAATGACCTTGGAATGGAGATATTATCTTGGACTATCTGGGTGGGCCTGGATAAGGTTCAAGAAGGAGACAGCATATCAGAGGGGAGACGGCAATGCGAAGAGGGAGACAAAAATTCAAGTGATGCAGCCAGGACCCCAGGACTACAGGCAGCCTCTAAAAGTTGAAAGAGTCAAGGAATGAAATTTCCCCTGGTCCTCGATATTAGTCTTGTACATCAACAGGGAACATCCAGAAGTTCAGACTAGATTCAGAAGAAGACATGGAACAAAAGATATCATTGTTGTAAGATGTATTTTGGCCAGAAACAGGGACTACAAGAAAGATAAGTTTTATCAACTATGCAAAGGCATTTGACTTCGTGAATGATAACAGATTATAGATAACAATGTAAAGAATGTGCATTTCAGAATACTTAATTGTGCTCATTTAGACCCTGTATATGGATCAATGAAAGCAGTCATTCAAACAGAATAAGGGATACTGTATGTTGTAAAATTGGAAAAGGCATGCATCAGGGTTGTATCCTTTTACCTTACTTACTCAATCTGTATGCTGAACAAATAGTTCAAGAAGAAGCATCAGGACTGGAGGAAGACTCATTAACAACCTGCAATATGCAGATGACACAATCTTGCTTACCAAAAATGAAGACATCTTAAAGCATTTACTGATGGTCAAAGACTATAACCTTCAGTATGAATTAGAGCTGAATATGAAGATAATGCAATACACAACATTGGATAAATGGAAGAAAAGTTGAGTTATTAACAATTTCATTCTGTTTGGATCAACAATAAATACTCATGGAATCAATAGTCAAAAAATAAAACAATGTATTTTATTGGTGAATCTGCTGCAAAAGACCTCTTTAAAGTTGTTAAAAGCAAACAAACAGATGCTGACTAAGGTGCATCTGACCAAAGCTGTGGTTTTTTTCCATTGCCTTATATGGATGCAGAGCTTAAATAATGAAAAAGGTAGGCAGAAGAAGAATTGATGTGTTCAAACTGTGGTGTTGGTGAAGAATATTTAATATACTGTAAATTGACAGAATGAACAAATCAGTCTTGGAAGAAATACAATCAGAATGTTCCTTAAAGGCAAGGTTGGTGAGACTTCGTATATGACTAGGAAAGACTGATTGCAAAAAAAGGACATCATGTTTGGTAACATAGAGGGCCAACAAGAAAGAAGGAAATGGGTTAGCAAGTATCCACAGGAATGAACACAGACACACCAAGGATCATGAAGGTGACACAGGATACCACAATATTTTGTGTTGTTATCTATAAGGTCAACTAACAATAACAAGAATACTCATTTAAAACTCTACCTCCATAATTGCAAGAGAATAAACTTCATTATTTCAAACTATTAAATTTATGGTGACCACAGGAAATTAACACAAGTTAAGCATCACTGAGCATCTCATGGATGTTCAACTGGTGTTGAGAGTGATTCTAGCATTAATGATCCTCACATGTCTTTCTAAGAAGCTATTGTTGGAGGTGAAAGATATGTTTGGCATTGTGATGACACTTCACATTATCAGAGAAGGGAAGAGCTCAGTAGAATTTCTAGAAATACAGAGAATAACTTGTGTATGAATAATACAAATGTAAGTTAAAAAGTATTGCTAAAAAATCATAGAAACTTTACTTTAAAAATGTAAATAGGGAGCTATTGTTTCTTGACACATCCTCCACCTAGGTCTCAAGGTGGTGTTTCCATCTCTCTAGCCTTTCCCCAAAGAAGTCTCTGCTTTTCAATTTACACCATGCAGTAGCATCAGTTTAGGCATAATCAAGGGACTAAAATTGTGTTTCTTTTAAATATTCTTTGGTTTTGGGAATGAAAAGAATTCTGAAGGGGTAACGTCAGGGCTTTGGGGTAGAAGAAGTAAGATTTCCTAACGAGATTCTCTTAGGACAGCCCTTGCTACCCTCAAAGAATTAGCGAGTGCATCGTGTGATGGTGGTGGTGGCTGTGTGCCGTGGAGTCGGTTCCGACTCATAGCGACCCTGTACAGGGTTTCTGAGGCTGTAAACCTTTACGGGAGCAGAACGCCTTGAGGGGAAAATTCCTCTGTGAAACTTTCCTGGCAAGTTTCTCATCAGTACAGTTTTCCATTTCCTTAAAACTTCATGATAAACTTCCATGATCATCTTGTGTCCTTAGACAAAATTTATCCAGATTTGGAGTCCCAAAAAGTAGTTGCCATAACCGTCTGAGCTAACCTCTATGTCTTGAGTTTAACTAAACCCAAATAACCCCTCAGAAGCCACTGTTATTGAATGGACCTTTTTAATTTTTTTTTTTTTATGAAACCCTAATGAGAGGTCAGCAGTTCAAGTCTACTAGCTGCTGTTTGGAAACCCTCTACAAGGTCGCTATAAGTCGGAACCAACTCAACGGCACTTAACAAAAACAATAACAACAACGAGATTAGAGTCCTGGTGTGGTGTTGTAGTATAATCACTTGACTGCTAACTATGAGGTTGGAAGTTCAAATCCACCAGGTGGTCCTTGGAAGCCCTCTACAGGGTCACTATGGGTGAAGACTGACTCGATGGCACTTAACAACAACAACAACTATGAAGCTAAGACAAGTGTGTTACTGAGAGAACTTATCAGCAATCATCCAGTCATCCACTGATCTCAGGGAAATGCTTAGACACATTTTTTTTTTTTTTAAATAAACTTATGCTTGTATGAACTGGAATCCTAGAAGCAATGCTTTTTTAGTTACCCTTGTATAAAATTCAAAAAACTATGTTTCTGAAAAATAATTTGTCTCAGCTTTCTTAACTCTACTGTTCATAGGGAAGGCAAATTTAATTTACTAAAAGATAATATCAGAAATTTAAAACCATAGATTTGTTAACATTCCCACATGCGTATAGTGATCCTGCAATACCAAGTCTCCCTCAAGTGCTCTCTGATGAGTCTGGAGAGAAAGGAGCCTCTTACCTTTGTGCAATTTGCTGACGTTATGGTGGAAGCCCAGGTGAAGATTATGGCTCTGTTTCTATTGGCATGTGCTGTGTTTGATGATTAGATCCAATTGCTCTCTTCTCAGAATGAATGGGAGCCATAGCTCATCTCAGGAAACCAGAGGACTATTGCCCTTCAGCTGAGTGAGGAAAAGGGGGTCACATTTTCCACAACTCAGATAAATTTCAGAGGCATGAACGTCAGGAGTGATCTATGTATGACTTGAGACTTTAGTGTGACTATGGTCTGAGAGGCCTCACAGAAGGCTGAGTAATGGAAATGTCTGCCCTGACTTCCTGAAAAGAGGCTATGAGGACCAAGTAGAGTTGTGTTTTTGAGAACACTTGGCTAGTAGTATTATGAGAGAAAGCATACAAACATTTGTACCTTTGCTGTGAACTTGAGCTCTTCAGGTTAAATGAGAGATAGATTTCATAGAAAGGGAAGAAGGTCTGCAGGGAAGGGTACTCTAATGGGTGCATAAGCAAGTGAAGGTCTTAGGGTACAGAATCCAAGACACTCACCCTCTAGTCCCAGCCCTGGACTCTGGGGTCCAGTAGTAATGACAAGTAAAGAGTCAGACTGCCTGGGTCAAGAACTGGCCCCATAGCCACTAGCTGAATGACCTTAGCAATTTATTCTTTGGGTCTCAGTTCCTTGTCTATAAAATGGGCCCAATGATAGCAGCCATCACATGGAGGCGGTGGAGAGGGATGGGAATTGAATGTCTCTGGTATGCAGTGAATGCTCAAATAATAACGAAAATTGCTTTTATTATCATTATTAGTAAAGATGATTAGTGAGCATTTTAGATGTTAAAGCTTTGCAACCAACAAGAGTCAACAAAAGTAAGAGGTAGGCCGTATCCCATGCTCATAGACAGCTGTGCTTCCTGGGAGCCAAGATGATGGACACTGGGAAGAGGGCAGTATTCCTTTTGCCCTACATTTCCTCAGTATTTGAAACCTAGCCACATATGTCTTGTAATTTGCCAGGCCTTGCCTTTCTCCCACCCATCAGGAGTTCTCCTTGGTTCCCCATTCAATGTCCCTAGACTTTAAAAATGCCTTTATTCTCCCACCAGCACTCTTGACCTTTTGGATATCATTGCCCAAAAGATTTGCCACAGCACCCAAATAATGGAAAAGATAACCAAGAGCACACAGATAACAGGGCGCCAACTCTGCACACTCAACAAGTCCTCTTTGCAGACAATTAGGGCCCAAAGATAAATATTGACACATTAGACTATTTCCTCATTTATTTTCTGTTGATTGTTTGAACAATCTAATGGGACAAAATTCTGCTTTTCCGATAACTGATTCTTGGGCTAATAGAAACAAATAAATAAAGGCTTCTGTCCACAATGGGTTGAGCAGGCCCATTGTTCAGAACTGCTAATCGGATTAAGTGGATTTTTTGCTCTATTTGCAGCCACCAAACTCTCTTGAACATTTTTTGCATCTGAAGGATACCCATCTTTGTGTTTAAATCAAATGGAGAGAAGCAAGCAAAAGCAAAGTCCATCCCCAAGTGAGCAAAGTGCAGGGATGAGGAAAAATACGTGCCCGATCACTTAACAATTAAGTGGACAAGTAGAGAAAGCTGTACTGACCGGTAAACTGCAGAAGCTGCTTTTCACTCTTATTATTTTTTCTAATATTCTTCTTAAAACCAACAACAAAGGAAAGTAGTGAAAGTGCAGACATGATCCGTGTATCTTTGAGAAAACCTGAAGTTATGCAAAAGTCGTCCTCATCCAGTGTTCTGCGTGGAAACGCATGTTTCTGATTTGGCAATTTATCTAGAAAATATTACAATTTAATCTGTGTTAATAAAAGACCAACAAGAGTAACAACACCTGGGGTTTTATGTGTCTGACTGGTTTCTATTAGCATTTAAATCTGCATCCATTACATTAGTCCCTTAAAATAAACACAAACATTTATGCGAGTGACAATTCCAGTTAGCCTTAGTCAGTCTTAAATAATGTCACTCAACTGGGCATTTGGACCAAAGCCTGTGAATCATGAGGTATATTTTTTGCCTACAGTCTGATAATTTTCAAAGCTATTGGCAACCTGGGAATTTTCCTTCCTTATCACCAGGGCTCAGCTAACTTCACTAAGACTAATCAGGCTGGGAATCATTCATTCAAGGATTGCATGATCATGTTTTTCTCTAGCAGTGACAGCTGCCTCAGCCACATTAGCAATGCAGATTAGCCAGCCTAATAGGTTAATGCAGAACACGCGAAAATTAGGTTTAATCCCCAGTGAAATAATCTAACATTTTCACATTTCTTGATGTTGGGATAGAGACATTGCTGGTGACTCAATTAGGTGTAATGTAGATCAAAGCAAATTTACCTTCTGGCTGAACCTTCCCAATAGTTTAGACAGAAGAATATAGACAGAGCCCTTTACTAATTGGTGATAGCAGTAGGGAAGATTGTATTATGAGCATGCAGTCTGCTAGCAGGGTTCTTTGGTCCTGGGAAAGACAATTGGTATATACTGCAATTATTCATATCTATCATTTGCTGTGAACTGACTCCACAGCACATAACAACAACAACATCATTTGCTGTACCTCCAAATGATGCTACAGCTCAGCACAAATGCAAACATCTTGTGTACCAGCCCATTCATCCTTTGGACACAACGGCAACAAATGGGAACACACACTCTGTCTCTAATTCCACACCTTTTTCCATGTCTTGTCCAGGAGTATTGCAATTGTGTTCTGAATGGGCTTGTATTGTGAGGGTAAAAGAGAGTGAGAGAGTGTCTAATGTTTTCATTCCCGTGAATAACATATCAAACGCCCATCTCTTTCAATCATAAAAGGAAGGAAACAAAAAATTACATGCCCTTAGTTGCCAAATTATTTTTTTGCCTTGACATCTTAATTCTTAATCCTTGTGTGTGGTCAAATCAGTCTACTATAGGCAACCAATCAAGCAATTATTTCTAAATTATATTTGCCCAACTCACATTGATTGGCTATTCTTTTCTTATTGGGTTAGCTCATTAATTCTGAGCAGCTTGCTTATTATGCCTTACACATCATTTTCCTTCCAAGCCTATCTGCTCAAACCAGCCTGCTGATGTTTCAAGATGCCATTCAGGGGAGGAGGAGAAAAAAAGGGACCAGTGATCTATGCATTGTCTCCTCGAGCAATTACAATTCACATTGCTGATTAACTTTGATGTGAAAACTAATGAGATAAGACAAGTTATCAAGGCAGGCCTGATTGTCATTCCATTTATACAGCATTTGCCACCGGTGAATGACAAAAAAAAAAACTAATGAAGACATATCTGACAACCGGCTGAGCAGAGGCAGATTTCGGGTCCCCAGTAGCAAGAGTTCTGCTCCTGTCTCACAGTCTATCTGAGACACGTCTGAATTAGCTTAATAATGAAAACACTTCATCTAAACAGACACATGTTTACATTAAAATAACTACATGATAAATACATGGTGGAGATTTTATGCCTTCTTGAGTCTAAACAACAAAGTAAAAAAATGTGTTCTAGTCTTCACTAAATCATTCGGAGGAAAATTCAATTTATGCTATTATACTTATCACTGAGCGTTTTCCCTGTTTATGTGGAAAAAATGTTGGTTTTCAGAGGGCGGAGGAAAAAGGCTCCCTGTGGGAAGAACTAGAATGATTGACTTTGTTAAGATGGTAATGGGCAGAAAAACAGAAGTACAATGTTGGTGAAACTAATGAAAATTGTTCACATTGTAATAACTTTTTGGTGGGGGAGAGCCACGGAATGGCTTCTCCAGCTGTACATTTTCATAAGTCCTCCTCGTTTTCTGAACCACAACATAGGAGCTCTCCGCTTTCTGTTCACGTGTAAATGTAGGTCCTGCTCTATGCACATTACTTTTAGAAGACAAAGTCCAAAGCATTTTGGTGAATATATTCATGTTTTTCCTCCAATAAATTAACAAGGGAAGGAAGACATTAGTCAGGAAATGTGACTTTTCCTTGGACACATTTTGGGAAGCTGAGCATTAGATAAGAAGGAAAAGCACATGGTTTAACTTGGTTAAATAAAGTGGTTACATAGGAGCTTTACTAAAATTCCTAAGCGTTCATTTGGTTAAAAGGATTCTAATGCATTTTGCTGCTGCAACATCCTGATTACATTTGCCTTATAAATGTGAAAAGGATAAAACATTGATTATTTTTAGAGAAAGTCAGCTTTTCCCGAATAATTATTTTGTTACTTTGATAAACCAATTCCAAAAACATAAGGCAAAATGTTAATTTTCTTAGTAAAAGCTTTCTTCTCTATACTATATGCAAGTATATTCTATATTTTCATTTATAAACATCATAGTAAATTATTTCACTCAAATATTTTAGGAAAAGCCAGTAAATAAGCAAAATAAAGAAAAATAAAATATATTCAAATTCTGTCAAGTTAAAGCACATCTTTAAAAAATAGGGGGCAGTTTATCCTTCAGTCAAATATGATTTGAAATATCTTAAGGCTCACAAATATCATTTTCAGTTATCATTTTCTTGGACTTAAAGAAATACATTATTAATGTCAGCATCTATAATCAAAATCTCTCTCACACACATGGTATCCCATACATCAAAACAACAACAAAACCCAAAATATTATCACAGACCTACATTTCTTGAGGGGCTAGACCACAGAAATCTACTGCATCTGATGAAAGTTAATTGCGAGTGCTATTTTAAGGATGAAGAAACAAATTAGTACTCCAGCAAGGGATTAAGTTTAAAAGCTCTTCTCAAAACGGAAGATAAATCCTATATATTAGAAGACACTATAAAGGTACTTGCATAAGAGCTACAGGCACAAGTGGAAAGTTGACCCCCAAGATGGTTTGATGATAGTGTGCTAAGTTTATAAAATTCTCCTGCAATGAAAAGAGCCTGTAAGTACAGTGCCCACTAAACACAGAAGCAATTGTACTAGAAAACCAGTTTCCAATTTTTACTCAAGTGACAAAATTAAACCCATCTGAACAAAGGCTGTCCGATTTCTTCTCTCCAACTACCTCCCCCTCCACCCTCACTCCACCCCAACCAATACATTAGCTTTTCTTTTAGCCCATTTCTTGCTTGAATTCTCTCCTGGTTATGTTTACCACTCGATTCTAATGTTAATTAGAGACATACACATCCATATTAGTAACCCACCTCTTCATTAGCACAGCCCGCCCTGCCAATGAAAACCGCAGTGTATCTGTGGGTGAGCCAACAACACAGAGAGGGCCTATTCTTGAAGGCACATATCTAACATTCTTTCTTCCCTGGTGTTAATTTTCCTTTTCAATATACTCTTATTGTGCTATCTCTAACATGGGTGGCAGGTTCCTTCTTCTCCCTTTTCTTTAATCAATTTTAATAAATAATTACAGGCAGTGACAGAATTTATTCATTCCAGAAGGCTAGCTCCTTCACATTTTTTTTTTCCAGAGGCGCAGCTCAAGGAGACACGGTGATAATCAGGGGCTTGGAATCCCTTCTATACAATCTCATTATGAGCTCCCATTTAAAATGAAAAATGTATATTGCACTTAAAAGTGATACAAGGTTAGCGCCTCTTCCTTGGCATGCTTAACAACAAGGGATGCTGTGGTTTCATAGTCAAGAGAGGAGCTGGAGGAAAAATGAAAGAAAAGAAAAATCACTACAAATATCTTTTTAAGATATTAAACAAACCCCTCATAGAGGAAAGAAAATTAATACTCTTTCTCTTTCCTACAATAGGGACTAATTCTCTTTCATTGGGTTGTTAGAGAATTTTATTCCTAAATCAATTAATCTACTTTGTTAGG
Source organism: Chrysochloris asiatica (assembly GCF_000296735.1). Lineage (NCBI taxonomy): Eukaryota > Metazoa > Chordata > Mammalia > Afrosoricida > Chrysochloridae > Chrysochloris > Chrysochloris asiatica. The sequence continues at coordinate 11,486,976 of NW_006408557.1, read as the reverse complement.
ATTGAATTTAGGATTTAGGGTTTTCCCTGCTTGCTTGCTTTTATTTAAAAAAAGAAAAAAAAAAAAAAAAAGAAGAATCTTATTCTGTTCTTCACAATTTCTTCTATGTTCCTAAGGATGTACTGATTTCCAATGTATTGATTTAAATACTCATAGAATCAAGTTTCCTTCCCAGTGTTGGAGCACCACTCATCAGTCCTCATGACCCTCATGCTACAAGCCGGCTTGTATGGATCTGAACCTGGAGCTGATTTCCTCCTCCCCCCATTTCTTTAAAATACCCCTAAAGATGATCTTAAGGGAACATTTCACTGATGACTTTCACTTCTTCAAAATCAAGTTTTACCCCGTAATATCCATGTAAAATTTTAGGAGAGCCTGTACAAGAAACACACTCCGTAGCTTAAAGGTAGAGTGGATTTGTGATATTTATCTTTGGAGGGCTGAGAATGAATTCCTTTATTAAGTGCTTGCTTGCAGTGAGTTGCTAAGTAGTTCCTTCAGTATGTGCCCTCAAATTTGTAGGCTGAGCTCCCTCCACAGAAGATTTGATAATGGGGAGAAAAAACATCCTTTGAATTTATATATGTTTCAGCTTTGACTAATGTTTTATTTAAAACAGTTATGGTGTACCTTTTGATTTGGAGTTTAAAGTAAATAATATTTGTACATCTGAAACATACTCAAGACAAACGAAAAGCCTCTAGATGCTTTTGTGTGAGATGCTGAAGGGCTCTACAAACTTAAAAGGACAACCTCAATTAAGCTCATCTTCATTGGAAAAAGTAGCAACTGAAAGCTGAATATATTAGATAATACACACTTGCCGAAGAGCATTCTCTTAGCTATTAAAAAAATAATAATAAAGGAAAAAGAGAAAAGAAAAAAAAAGAGAGAGAGAGGGAGAAATATTCTTGATTAACCAACCCAAAGCTGGCCCAAGTGTCGTTCAATTCTAATTTTGTTTGAAACTGTTCAACTAACTCTGAATAGATATCCATATTCAACAAAGACATAATTAATGACAACGTTTCCTTTAGCCTTAAGACATCATAACAAGCTGCAAAATACAAAATGATTTTTATGGGAAGTAATTTAAGGACAAAGGATTGACCTTTTGCATTTTATTAAATAGCCTGAGGGAGGAGAGAAGACTGACAGTGCTCATCCCCGTTCATCTTAAGCAGCCAATTTCAAAATGCAAATCGCAATCTGCAGATGTTGGAGGCTGATACAGATATTTTAAAATATCATTTGTTCAATTTAAGGACATCAGACATTTGAATTTTAAATAAAAATCAAAACCAATTTTGGGATTCATTTTAAGTCGGGGAATGAATATATTCATGGTGCATTGGAGGTCTTTAGGTTAGCTATGTTTTCAAGTGTCTAAAACTATTCTTGTAAACCATTAATTTTATATATTATTTCCAAAACCTTTTAATGGAGAAGTTTCATTAAGACACATATTATTCCTGATTATTATACCAAGTGAGAAGTGGTGCATTTTGAGCACAGAGATGAGAAGGATGAAAGCAACAGTCTAAACCAGACACCTGATTCATAGATGAATTAAAAAACTACATACTCTAGTCAGAGCAAAGTCTAAGTTTGCTTTAGGCAACACCTAATAAGTCCGGGGAGTGTGGTGGCTCCTTACTATAAGCACTGGACTGTGAACCACAAGGCCTGTGGTTTGAGCCCATCAGCTGTTCTGCAGGAGAAAGATGAGGCTTTCTGCTCCCCCAAAGATTAAAAAAGCCTCAGAAACCCTAAACAGGGTTGCTATGATTTGGAACCAACTTGAGGGCACTGAACAGCAACAACAAAATAACGTCTGAGAGCTGTGCCTTTACGGGATTTCTCTGGACACAAAAAGAATTTAGGTTCATTCTTGCTTTTAGAATTCTGACCTTTCTAACTCCCTTCTAGCTCTATTTTTTCAATAGCACTTTTCATTATCTGACTTACTATGTATTTCATTCATTTATTTTACTTATTATCTGTTCTCAACCTAGAACATAAGCTTTAAGAAGACAAAGGTTTTTAGCTGTTCTGTTCATTGCTGAATCCCTACTGTCTAGTACTCTGCTGTCCAACATGGTAGCCCTAGCTACATCTGGCTAGATATTATTTATTAGATAGATAGACAGTCTATATAAAGAAGGCCTGGTGCTGCAGTGGGTTTAACTTTGGGTTACTACCCAAAAGGTCAGTGGTTCAAACCCACCAGCCCTCTGCAGGAGAAAGATGAGGCAGTCTGTTTCCATAAAGATCTGCAGCCTCAGAAACACTATGGGACAGTTCTTGTGTTCTTATTATTGCTGCTAAGTGTTGTCAAATTGGTTCCAAATCATAGTGACCCTGTACAGGGTTTCTGAGACTGTGTATATTTGCAGAAGTAGAAAGCCTCATCTTTGTCCCACGGAGATGCTGTTGGGTTCAAACCACCAATCTTGTGGTTTGTTGTTCAGTGCTTATCCTACAGAGCCACCACACTCCTGATGGAATAGTTCTACTCTGTCAAAATGTATTCTATAGTCTACTTTGTCCTATAAGAAGCTCTGGTAGTGTATTGGTTATGAGTCGGGTTGCTAACCTCAAGGTCAGCAGTTTGAAACTACTACTTGTTCCATGGGAGAAAGATGAGGCTTTCTGCTCCCATAAAGATTTCTTTTTGGTATTATGAAAAGATACAAGGCTCATGTATATACATATATAAAACTAATTGCTATCAAGTAGACTCCGAAACATAGCAACCCTACAGGACAGTGTGGCAGTGGTGGTGGTTATGTGCTGTGGAGTCTGTTTGGATTCATAGTGACCCTGTATAGAATTTCTGAGGCTATACAGGGTTGAAAATAGAAATACCATATGATCCAGCAATTCCTCTACTTGGTATTTACCCACAAGAAAAATGAGCCACAACATGGGAAGATATATGCATGCCAATGTTCATAGCTGCACTATTTACAATCGCAAAAAGATAGAGACAGCCAAAGTGCCCATCAACTGAAGAATGGATAAACAAGCTATGTTACATACACACAATGGAATATTATGCTACCTTGAAAAATAACAAGGAAGCTGCATGCCACTACCTAACATGGATGAACCTTAAGGACATAATGTTGAGTGAAATTAGTCACTCACAAAAGAAGAAATACTGCATAGGACCACTACTGTAAAAGACTAAGAAAAAGAACCCATACTAATCCATTAAAGTGGATTCTTAGCTGGTTGCTGGGACTTAGGGGTAGGGTTAGGGGCAGGAGGGGAAGGTGGAAAACAGGGCAGGGAATAGACACAGGATAGTTTGGGTGTTGGGGAGGGGGGCAATATACAAGAAAGGAGAAGAGAATGGAAGAACAAAGCAGATGAGAGAACAATTAGGCAGGTTTGAATTGGCTAAATGGGACAGAGGTAAAAAATGATGTAGGCACAATCTTAGAACAACAGGGCTCTGGGATAGAGAGATTGAGACATGGTTGGAATGGGAAAAAGGGGGGAATAATGTTAAGATGCTTGCTGTCTTTTGAACCTTGGTTTTCCGTGCATTATATTATAAAATAGACACTGGAGAGGGAGAGAAAGGAATAGCCAGAAATATCACCACAGAAAGCTTGTAAGTCCATCTTCTGCCTATAACTGATTGAAATACCTAAAATGGGGCTACAAGGTGTCCAGTGAAGAAGGTTCCCGAGGAGCCTCTGCGTTACATAAGACTATAGGTGGAAGCCTGAACCACATCCAGATCTTCAGAGATGGGAAATTTTCCACTTGAAAGGACGAGCAGACCAGCCTGGAGCAGCTAGAGAAACAGAAGATACTTCTTGAAAGAAAGACCTACAGGAAAAATACAAAACAATAAAGGCAGTCTGACTGTTACTATAAGAACAAGCAAGTTGCTTGCCCAGGAGACATCAAGGCAAGGGGTCGGGTCCTCTCAGTGCAAATACTCTTCCAAGACTAAGACGCAATGGGAATACACGCTCTGATTGGCGACCACACACGTCACACATAAGGGGACGTGAGGGAAAAACAGCAATGAAGTAGCGCGCTAAACCCTACATCGTTCAATAGACTCCTGTGAACCCGGGTGGAGAACTGGTTGGCCAACAGTGTGGCAAGACCTGGGGACTCATGGGCTCAGAGTCAGTGACATAGCCACAGAGGACTAGAGTGGAGAGTGAAGCATCCAGCTGATAAAAAGAGAGTGGACAGACGCAAGAACACCCACACTTGCAGATAATACCCACTTGACCTGGCTTCAATGACTGGATGATCAGAGCTCAACCCGAAGAAGAAAGAAGAGGAAAAAAGGGTCATCTGATACAATTTGGTGAACTTTACCTACACCTATGGATGCAGTAGCTCAAAAAAAGAAACAAATCCTTGCTGCAAGAATTATTCCCACTCCCTCCACACAAAGAGTAGACAGGGATGGGCAACTTGGACATTGGCTACCCAAAATGGGGTGGGGGAGGGATACAAAGGCAAGAAGTGACTGGCTTAAAAGCTTTCAAGAGGGAACCTAGATTCAGAGGGCATGGAAGAAGGTAGAGTCTCCAGTGAATAGTATCCAGCCTGTCCAGGAAGGGCTGATGAAATGAAATGCAAATGGGTCTCTTGTGATGCAGTAGTGAATAATTTTTATCATGACTGAGGGCTGGAAATGTAAAGGTGGACATTTTATAGCAAGGAGGGGAGTGATTAACTTTCCAGTCTAGGAGCAGAGGGCCCTGGGACCATCAATGGAGAAGAGTGGAGAGTGGGACCCTACCCAGAGAAGCAGTGATGCCTGAGATGGAGGCAGAGAAGATGATGTGGAGAGATGGAGTGGCTGGGGACTTGAGATCCAGAGAGGGAAAGGGACTGTGTCCTGATGACCATTGGGGGGGGGGGGGGGGGGACAGGCTTGCAGGGTATACCCCTTGGTTGGGTGCTGATGCATGGATGGGATGGTAACTATGGCAGTGAAATGATATATGATGGAATGAATGTAAAACTAATGTTCTCCCATGTAAACTATCACATAATTCACAATAAAACATTTATTAAAAAAAAAAAAAGTCTGAAGGCTTATAGCTAGTAGAACTTGTAGCAGAAGTAAGAAATTGCATACTTTTCAATCTGCCAGGCTCAGCGGCCTGGAGCTGGCAACTTGGACAAGACCAAGCCAGGGAAAACAGACCCACCACGGACTAACACTGCAGAAACCTCAGAGCAAAGGTGGACAATACACTTTGTTGGTTTTGCTTTGTTCTGATTTTCTTTTTCTTTTTATATCTGTTCATTGGCCCCCCACTGTTTGTGCACCTTCATTCTGGTGACTAGAGGGAGTGCCTGAGAGAGTGGACACCCCTAACCCCCACCACTGGTGGGTTCTTCTGCCACGCAGGTGCACTCTCAGCCCAAGAGCTGGCCCTGAACTATTTTTTCAATAGGGAAAAGGCCAGAAAAAGGGGTGTGGAAAGGGAAAGAGAGTTTAAAAACATAACAGGCCAAAAATTAAATTAAATCCTGAGGTACACCATAACAACCAACAGTGACACTGTGAAATTTATCAGGCATCTTTAAAGGAAAGAAGTTGAAAGAGGACATTAAAGTCATACTCATATTAGGATACATTTTTCCTCCCTTCATTCCCTCCTTTCTGCTTTCTGCAATTATAGACTACAGTATCGACTCTAGTTCTCTTTGTTGTTGTTTTGGTGTTTTTGTTTTTTTTTTGCTTTAGCTGTTGCTGTTTTGTTGTTTTATGCTCCCCCTTTTACCTTTGGGGGACTCTTTCTCTCCCTATATTACCCAAGAGGAGACAGCAACTGCTGCCATATAGTCAAGCTACAATCACTATCTATGAAACACCAAAATCCAGGCAAGAACCAACACCAGCTGCCATATACCAGGGAGGCAGAAAATCCTGCCACATTTATTGTGAGTTAAGGAATAAGAAGAGTGAAAAAGGAAGCTCACATCCTGATCACAACTACCTGGAGGCAATCAGAAAGCATAAAAAATAGCAAAACACACAGTCAATTAAGTAGTAAGGCCACAGAAAAACACTAAACATGTCTAAGAAGCAAAAGCAGATGACCATATCAGCATATGTCCAGAAACAAGATAAAATGTCTGAGACAAATGACCTAGAGGTAGACCTGGACTACATTCTGAAAGAAGGGCAGGCCTTGGAAATGCCTGAGAAGGAATTCAG
>NW_006408557.1:11477423-11478622 GCF_000296735.1 Chrysochloris asiatica | reverse complement strand
AATAAAGTCAAATACATGGAAACTGAATAACACCGTGCTGAAAAGCAACTGGGTAGTAGAAGAAATTAAACGTGAATCCACAAAGTTCCTAGAACAAATGAGAATGAAAACACAACATACCAAAATCTTTGGGACATGGCTAAAGCAGTGATGACAGGACAATTTATTGCGATAAATGCACACATCCAAAAAGAAGAAAGAACGAAAATTAATACATTAACACAGCATCTATAACAACTAGAAATAGATCAACAAAGGGAACCTACAGCCATCAAAAGAAAATTAATAATAAAGATTAGAGCAGATATAATGAGAAAGAAAACAGAAAAACTATAGAAAGAATCAAGAGGACAAGAAGCTGGTTCTTTGAAAGGATTAACAAAATTGAGAGACCACTGGCAAATCTAACAAAAGAAAAGAGGGAAAAGACACAAATAATACCCATTAGAAACCACATGGGCAATGTCACAACAGAACCAAAGGAAATAAAAAGGATAATAACAGAATGCTATGAAAAGTTGTACTCCAACACATTTGAAAACTTAGAAGAGATGGATACATTTTTAGAAAAACATGACCTACCTATAATTACACAGAGAGAAGTAGAAAACCTGAACAGACAGAAAACAAAAGAAGACATAGATCAGGTCATCAAATTCTCAACCAAAAGAAGTCCAGGCCCAGATGGCCTCAATGGTAAGTTCTACCAAAAATTTAAAGTAGAGCTGTCACCAATTCTACTCAAATTATTCCAGAATATAGAGGAGGATGGAAACTTCCTAATACATTTTATGAGTCAAGCATAACCCTCATACCCAAGCCAGAGAAGGACGCCACTAAGAAAGAAAATTATAGACCAATAACCCTCATGAACATAGATGCAAAAGTTCTCAAAAAAACCCTAGCCAGGAGAATCCAGCAGCACATCAAAAAGATAATACATCATGATCAAGATATCAGGGATGCAAGGATGGTTCAATATTAGAAAAACGATCAATGTAATCCACCATATAAATAAGAAAATGGAAAAAAAAAATGATCATTTCGATTGATGCAGAAAAGGCATTTGACAAAATCCAACATCTATTCTGAATAAAAACGCTCAACAAAATAGGAATTGAAGGGAAATTCCTCAACATAATTAAGAGCATATATACAAAACCAACAGCCTACATTACTCTCAATGGAGAGAAACTGAA
>NW_006408557.1:11464240-11464794 GCF_000296735.1 Chrysochloris asiatica | reverse complement strand
GGTTGGCCCAGGATCAAACATTGTTTCGTTCTGCTGTGCATGGGGTCGCTATGAGTTGGTTCCGACTCGATGGCACCTGACAACAACAACAACAACAAATCAAAACAACAATGAGATATCATCTTACACCAGTAATAACAGTAAAGTTCAAAAAAGCAGAGGACAATAAATGCTGGCAAGGATGTGGAGAGACTGGGACCCTCCTATACTGCTGGTGGGAATGCAAAAATGATCCAACCACTCTGGAACACAGTATGGCGCCTCCTTAGAAATTTGGTAATAAAGATACTGTATGATCCAGAACATATGATGGAACAGAACATCAATTACTGATATGCAAATTCAAACTGAAACTTGAAAATAATGAAAACAAGTCTACTAGAGCCAAAATATGTCCTTGAATTTATCCCACTTGAATTTAGAGATCATCTGAAGAACAGATTTGATGCAATGGACACTAAAGACCGAAGACCAGAAGAGTTGTAGGATAACATCAAGAACATCATACATAAAGAGAGTGAAAAGTCATTAAGAAGACAAGAAAGGAGGAAAAG
>NW_006408557.1:11460089-11462464 GCF_000296735.1 Chrysochloris asiatica | reverse complement strand
CGGTAGTGAGGTTGGCCCAGGATCGGACATTGTTTCGTTCTGCTGTGCATGGGGTCGCTATGAGTCGGATCTGACTCGATGGCACCTGACAACAACTACAACAATGATCCAGAAATTCCTCTACTTGATATATATCCACAAGAAATTCAAGCCAGAACACGAGCAGATATACCAAAGCAATGTTTATAGCAGCACTATTCACAATAGCAAAAAGTTGGAGACAGCCTCAGTGCCTATTAATAGAAAAATGGATAAACAAACTTTGGTATATACACACAATGGAATATTATGCTACCTTGAATAATAACAAGGAAGCTTCAAGCTACTGCATAATAGGCATGAAACTTGAGGACATTATGATGAGTGAAATTTGTCAGTCACAAAGGACAGATATTGCATAAGGCCATTACTATAGCTTAAGAATAGACACCTATACTAAAAGGCAAAAAAAAAATAAATAAATAAAAAATTATTGGTTACCAGGAGTGGGAGGGAGGGGATGGTAGAATACAGAGTAGGGGATAGACACATCATACATCAGGTGTTGGGGGAGACAATACACAAGAAGAGGGAGTGGGTAATGGAAGAACAAGATAGCTAGGGGAACACTTAGGAAGGTTTGCATGGATAAATGGGACAGAGGTAAATAGTAATGTATGCTCAACCTTGGAACAACAGGGCTTTGTGATAAGTGATCGAGACATAGTCTTAATGGGTAATAGAGGGGAAATAATGTTAAAATGCTTTACTGTTTTATGAATATTTGTTCCCCTTGCCTACTATTGTAAAATAGACTTGAGTGAGATAGAAAGGAATATCCGGAAACATGATCATAGAAAGCCTGTAAGCCCATCTTCAGCCTATAATTGATTGGAATACCTAAAAGGGGTGCTAGAACTTGCCCAGTGAAAAAGCTTTCTTGCAGAGCCTTTGTAGTGTATAATACCTTAGATGGAATTCTGATCCCCAACCCGAACTTTATGAAGTGTGACATTCCCACTTGAAAGGACAGGAAGACCAGCCTAGAGCAGCTAGAGGAACAGAAGATATTTCGTGAAAGAAAGACCAGCATGAAAAACCCACAACAAAAATGACAGTCTGATTGGCTACTGCAAGAACAAGCAAGTTGTTTTCTGGGGAGCCACCAAGGCAAGCAATCAAGTCCCTTTAGGACAAACCCCAAGACTGAAATCAAAGGGAATACACAAGCAGGTTTATAAGCTTGCTGGTAACCATGTTGGTGTATTGGTGAGTAGAAGTAGGGGGAAAGCAGCAATGAAGAAATGGGTTGAGTTTGACCACGTTTCATAGACTCCCATCACCCTGGATATGAGAGAGAGAAGAGGAAGGGCTGGTTGGTCCAAAGTATGATGAGACCTTGGGATTCCTGGTACCATGGACAAGTATACAGCCATGGAGGACTAGGGCTGAGAGTAAAGTGTCCAGCTGATATGATGTGAGGGGAGAAGCACAAAAATGCCCAAACTTGCAGATAGTACCCATTTGACCTAGCTTTGATGGCTGGATGATGATCAGAATTTGACTAGAGGAAGATGAAAAAAAATTTTTTGATAAAGGAAACAAGTGTAAATTACTACAGTTTGATGAACTTGACCTATACTTACGGATGTATTAGCTTAAAATGCCAACTGAGAGGGAAGGAATCTTCACATTAAGAATAATTCCCATTCCCTCTGTACACAGGGTTAATATGGATGGGAAACTTAAACATTGACTACCTAAAATGGGGGCGGAGGGGGCTATAAAGGCACAAAGTGACTGGCTTACAAGTTTTCAAGAGGGAGTTTAGTTTCAGAGAGTGCAGGGGAAGGTAGAATCTCCATTGAATAGTTTTCATCTTGTCTAGATGGGTCTGGTGAAAGGCGATGGGGATAAGATTCTTACAATTAAATAGTGAGTAATTGTTATCATGACGATGGTCACAATTGTAAAGGTAGAAATTTTGTAACAAAAAGTGGGGAGTAGTTAATATTACATACCAGGAAGAGAGGACCCGAGGACCATCAAAGGAGAAGAGCATGAGCAGAATGTGCGGCCCTCTCCAGAGAAGCAGCACCACCAGAGATGGAGGCAGAGATGATGACATGGAGAGACAGAGCAGCTGAGGACTTTAGACTCATGGAAAGAGAAAGGCTGTATGTTGGTGGCCAGGAGGTAGGCTTACAGAACGTGCCCTTTGGTTGTTTAAATGATTATCTATCCCTGCGAGTTTTTTGTACATCAAAACAAAACAAAAAAAAAACAACTAAAAAAAAAAGATAGAGGGAATAGAAGCAAATACTGTTGAATGATGATGCATAGATGGGATTATCATCATTGCAATGAAACAATGAGTGTAAAACTGATGTTCTCCC
>NW_006408557.1:11415180-11459904 GCF_000296735.1 Chrysochloris asiatica | reverse complement strand
TTTTTTCTATCCCACTGGTTTTGTTTATCTAGAAGATCCCGCCTAAAACAGCTGGGATTGACAAATTTAAAAGCTATGGTGTCACAGTCATCTTCAAAAAGAATATTTCAAGACCTATCTTGTAGTTCATTGCTGTCTGTGATAGGATAGCATCCATATGCCTATGAGGAAAACCAACTCGCTAATATTCAAATGTCCACACCAATCATTAAATCCAGTGGTACTGAAACTGAAGAATTTTACCAACTTCAGGCTACCATTGATCAAACATGCAGTCAATATTGATAATTACTGATGATTGGAATGCCAAAGTGGAAACAAAGAGAAAGGATTGGTAGTTGGAAAACATGGCCTTGGTGACAAAAGCAAGGCTGGAGAATCACAATGCTTGGGTTTTGTAAGACCAAGAACTTATTTATTGTAAATACTTTTCTTAGCAACATAAAAGGCTGCAATACATGTGGACCTCACCATCTGAAATACATAGGAATCAAATTGACTACATCTGCGGGAGTAGTTGATGGAGAAGCTTAATGTCATCATTTAAAACAGGGATAGGGAATTTTCTGCTCATGGGCCATATTGTTGTTGTTGTTGTTAAGTACCGTGGAGTCGGCTCCGACTCATAGTGACCATGCACAGGGTTTCCGAGGCTATAAATCTTTACGGGAGCAGAACGCCTCATCTTTCTCCCATGGAAACACTGGTAATTTCGAACTGCTGACCTTGAGGGTCTGCAAAATCATTTGGTCTGGCCCTGCCAAGGCAACCACAGTTCTAGCCATTACATTGGGGGTGAGTTAATTAAATGTTTGACCAAATATAGCAGACTATACAAAGTTGATAATTTTGCATGGCCTGTGAATGATGTTATAAATTTTGGCAAATAAATGTTTCCCATACCTGGTTTAAAACAAGTCCTTGGACTGACTGTGGAACAGTCATATGCAAGTTCAGGTTGAAGCTGAAGAAAATTAAAACAAGTGCTCAAGAGCCAAAGTATGACCTTGAGTTTATCCTACCTGAACTGAGAGACCATCTCAAGAACAAATTTGATGCATTAGACACTAATGACTGAAGACCAAAAGACTGTGGGATAACAAGATTACCATACATGAAGAAAGCAAAAATCAGTATTAAAACATGAAAGAAAGAAAAGGCCAAAATGGATGTCAGAAGAGACTTTGAAATTTGCTCTTGAATGTAGAGAAGCTTAAATGAATGGAAGAAATGATGCAGTAAAGAGCTATATAGGCAATTTCAAAAGACAGCTTGAACAAAGTCAAGTATTATAATGAAGTTAGAAAACCAAAAGAGAAAAACATGCTTAGCATTTCTCAAGCTGAAAGAACTAAGAAAAAAATTCAAGCCTCAGTGTGCAATATCGAAGGATTCTACTGGCAAAATATTAAATGATGCAGGAAGCATCAAAAGAAGATGGAAGGAATACACAGAGTCACAGTACCAAAAATAATTGCTGGATACTCTATCATTTCAAGAGGTGCAACATAATCAAGATCTGATGGTATTTATCGAAGAAGTTCAAACTGCACTGAAGGCATTGGCAAAAAACAACACTCTAGGAATTGATGGAATACAAATTGACATGATTAAAAAAAACTGATGTAGCAATGGAGGCCCTCACTTGTCTTTGCCAAGAATTTGGAAGATAGCTACGTGGCCAACCTTTTGTTTTTTTTGTTGTTTTGTTAAGTGCCATTGAGTTGGTTCTGAATCATAGCCATCTGTATAGGGTTTCCAAGGAGCAGCTAGTGGTTTTGAATGGGCAGCCTTTTGGTAAGAAGTGCAGTGCTTATCCTACAGTGCCACACCAGTAGAAATCCATATCTGTGCCCATTCCAAAGAAAAGTGACCAACCGAATGTGGAAATCATTGAACAATATTGTTTATATCACATGCACATTAAGTTTTACTCAAGATAATTCAAAAATGGTTGCAACTTTGCATCAACAGGGAGCTTACAGAATTTCAAGCCAAATTCAGAAGAGGACATGAAATGGAGGAAATCATTGCTGACACCAGCTGGATCTTGGCTGAAAGCAAAGAGTACCAGAAATAAGTTTATTTATATTTTATTGACTGTTGTCATTGTTAAGTGCCATCGAGTCAGTTCCGACTCATAGCAACCCTGTGTAGCATGTCCAAGGAGTGACTGGCAAGTTTGGACCACTAGCCTTGAAGTTCAAACCGACTCTGTGGTCCTCCACATCAGTACACTGCACTTTATTGACTACTTAAAGGCATTTAAATGTGTGGATCATAACACATTATGGGTAACATTGAGAAGAATGGGAGTTCCAGAACACTTAACTGTGCTCATTAAGAACCTGTACATAGACCAAGAGGCAGTCATTCAAGGAGACCAAGGAAGTATTGAATGATTTAACATTAGGAAAGGCACATATTTCTATCCTTTCATCATAATTTTTCAATCTGTTGTTGTTGTTGTTGTTGAAGTGCCGTCGAGTCGGTTCCGACCCATAGCGACCCGTAGGTTGAGCAAATAAAACCAAGATGCTGGATTATATGAAGGAGAATGTGTGGCTACTTAAAATGGGAGGGGCTATAAAGGTACAAAGTGACTGGCTTACAAGTTTTCAAGAGGGAGTTTAGTTTCAGAGTGTGAGGGGGAAGGTAGAATCCCCACTGAATAGTACCCATCTTGTCTAGATGACTCTGGTGAAAAGAGATGAGGGTAAGATTCTTATGATTCAATAGTGAATAATTGTTATCATGACTAATTGCAACTGTTACAACTGTAAAGGTAGAAGTTTTGTAACAAAAAGAGGGGAGTAGTTAATCTTACAGTCCAGGAACAGAGGATCCCAGGACCATCAAGGGAGAAGTGCACTAGCGGAATGTTGGGCCCTATCCAGAGAAACAAGGACACGAGAGATGGACACAGAGATGAAGGCATGGAGAAATAGAGCAGCTGAGGACTCTAGACTCATGGAAAGAGAAAGGCTGTGTGCTGGCAGCCAGGTGCTGGTGGCCAGGAGGCAGACTCACAAAATGTGCCCTTTGGTGATTTAAATGATTATATATTCCTGAGTGTTTTTGTGTACATACCTGACACCCACCCACACCTTCCAAAAAACAGAGGGAGTAGACACAAATACTGTTGAATGATATATGGAGGAGATAGTAATCATGGCAATGCAACAATGAATGTAAAACTGATGCTCCCCCATGTAAACTATCACTCAATTCACAATACAAACTTGAAAAAAAAAAAAAACTAAATCACACTCACACACAAAGAAGAATGTGGCATTAGGATTGGAAAAAGGGTCTTTAACAACCTGTGATATGCACATAACATATGCTTGGTTTCTGAAAGTGAAGAGGATATAAAATACTTATTGATGAAGACCTAAGACCACAGCATTCAGTATGGATTGCACCTCAATCTAAAGAAAACAAAATCCTCACAAATGGACCAATAAATAGCATACCAGAAGAAGAAAAGATCAAAGTTGTTAAAGACTTCAATTTGCTTCAATCCGCAATCAATGCTTATGAAAGCAGCCATCAAGATGTCAAACAACATATTGCATTAGGCAAATCTGCTGTAAAAGTCCTCTTTAAAGTGCTAAAGAGCAAAGATGTCTTTTTTAGGACAAGATGCAACTGATTAAAGCCATTACATTTTCATATCCCTCATGTGTGAGATGACTCTGTATGATAAACACTGGTCTTCCAACCACAGGACAGTAGTTCAGGCTCATCAACTGCTCCTTGGTAGAAAGATGCTGTTTTCTGCTCTCACAAAGATTTGCAGCCTCAGAAACTCTGTACAGGGGTATTCTGAGTTAGAGCCAACTCAACAGCACTTAACAATATTTGCATGTGAAAGTTCGACAGTGAATAAGAAAGACCATAGAAGAATCAATGTATTTGAATTATAGTGCTGGTGAAAAATATTGAAAGTACCACAGACTATCAGAAGAGTACACTAATTTGTATTGGAAGAAGTATAGCCAGAATGCTCCTTAGAAGCCAGGATGGTGAAACTTCATCTCTTGTTCTTTGGACATGTTGTTGTTGTTAAATTCCAAGGAGCAGCTGGTAAGCTTGAACCACCAACCTTGCAGTTCAAATAGCTTTGCAGTCTGGAGCATTAACCCATAGCACCATACCAGGACATGTTGTTAGGAGGGACAGATTCCTAGAAAAGGACATCATCCTTGGAAAAGTGAAGGGTCAGTGAAAAAAAAAGGAAGATAGATAGACACAGTGGCAGGAACAATGGGTTAAAAAATAATAATTATGAGGATGGCACAGTGCAAGGATGTGCTTCTTTCTGCTGTGCATAGGATTGCTATGAGCTTGAACTGATATATATATATATATACAGAGCGAGAGAGAGAGTAAAAATATATGTGTGTGTATATATATAGTTGTTAAGTAAAAATATATGTATATCTATATATATGTTGTTGTTAAGTGCCATTGAGTCAGTTCTGATTCATAGCAACCCTTTATAGGGTTTACAAGGAGTGGCTGGTAAGTTTGAACCACTGACTGTGTGGTTCAAACTGACCTTGTGGTCCAGTGCTTATCCTACAATGCCATACTGTATACACAATATATTATACTCCATAGTCCTGGTATACATCATCAGCCAAAATAAGGCGGGGGCAGACAGTGGAACAGATCATCAATTGCTCCTATGCAAATTCAGGCTTAAGCTTAAGAAAATTAAAGCAAGTCCATGATAGTCAAAATATTGACTCTTGGGTCTTGAGCATATCCCACCTGAATTTAAAGATCATCTCAAGAACAGATTTGATGCATTAGACACTAAAGACCAAAGACTGGAATTGTGGGATGACATCACGAACATAATACAAGAAGAAAGCAAAAGGTCAGACAAAAAAAGAAAGAAAAGACCAAAATGGATGTCCGAAGAGACTTTGAAATTTATGCTCCAGTGTAACAATGCTAAAGCAAATGGAAGAAATGAGGAAGTAAAAAAGTTGAATAGAAAAAGGAAGCTCAAGAAGACAAAGTCAAATATTATAACAAAATGTGCAAAAACCTGGAGTTAGAAGATCAAAAGGAAAGAAGATACTCAGCAGTCCTCAAGGTGAGGGAATTCAATAAAAAAAAATCAAGGTTTGACTTTGTAATATTGAATATTGAAGGATTCTATGGGCAAATTAAGGAGCTCTGGTAGCGTAGTGGTTACAAATCGGGCTGCGAACCACAAGGTCAGCAGTTCGAAACTACCAGCTGTTCCGAGGGAGAAAGGTGAGGCTTTCTGCTCCCGTAAAGATTTACAGCCTTGAAAACACTGCATAGGGTCTCTATGAGTCAGAACCGACTGCACAGTACATAACCACCACCACCACCATGGGCAAAATATTGAATGAAGCAGAAAGCATCAAAGAAGATGGAAGCAATGCACAGAGTCACTGTACCAAAAATAAATGGTTGACGTTCAACCATTTCAAGAGGTAGCAAATGATCAAGAGCCCATGATCCTGAAAGAAGAAGTCCAAGGTGCACTAAAGGCACTGACAAGGAACAGGGCTCCAGGAATTGATGGAATACAAATTGAAATGTTTCAACAAACTGAAGAAGCACTGGGGGAACTCACTCATCTATGCCAAGAAATTTGGAAAACAACTACCTTGTCAACTGACTAGAAGAGATCCATATTTGTGACCATTCCAAAGAAAGGTGACTCAGTGGAATGAGGAAATCATTGGACATTATCATTAATATCCCATGTAAGCAAAATTTTGGTAAAAATAACTCAAAAATGGCTGCAACCATACATTGACAGAGGGTCAAGCCAGATTCAGATAAGGATGTGGAACAAGGTATATTATTGCTGACATCATATGGATCTTAGCTGAAAACAGAGAATGCCAGAAAGATGTTTATCTGTACTTTACTGACTATGCAAAATCTTTCTATTGTGTGGATAATGACAAAATATGGACAGCATTGAAGAGAATGAATATTCCAGAACACCTAATTGTCCTCATGAGGAACCTATACATAGACTAAAAGGCAATTGTTTGAACAAAACAAGGGAATATTAACTGGTTTAAAATAGGAAAGGTGTGTTTCAGGGTTGTATTCTTTTACCATACTTATTTAATCTGTATGCTGAGAAAATAATTCAAGAAGCTGGATTATAGGAAGAAAAACGTGGCATCAGGATAGGAGGAATGCTCATTAATAACCTGTAATATGCAGATTATACAATCTTGCTTGCTGAAAGCAAAAAGTATTTAAAGTACTTACTGATGAAGATCAAAGACCACAGCCTTCGATGTGGGTTGCACTTCAATGTAAAGAAAACAAAAATCCTCACCACTAAGCCAATAAAGACCATCACTACAAATGAAGGAAAGATTGAAGTTGTCGAAGACTTCATTTTGTTTGGATTAACCATCAACACTTATGGAAGCAGTAGTCAAGAAATCAAATGATGTATTGCATTAGGCAAGTCTGCTGTACAAGACTGAAGAGCAAAGATGTCAGTTTGAGGACTAAAGTACTCCTGACCCAAGCCAAGGTATTTTTCAACGAAACCTCATATGCATAGAAAGTTGGACAGTGATTAAGGAAGACCATAGAAGAACTGATGCATTTGAGTGATTATGTTGGAAGTGAATATTAAAAGTATCATGGACTGCCAGAAGAAGAAACCAATTTGTGTTGGAAGAAGTACAGCCAGAATGCTCCCACAAAGCCAGGATGGCGAAACTTCATCTTTCATACTTCGGACTTCGGATATATTGTCAGGAGGTACCAGTCCCTAGAGAAGGATATCATGTTTGGTAATATGGAGGATTGGAGAAAAGGAGGAAGACCCTGAATGAGATAGATTGGCCCAGTCACAGCAGTGATGGGCTCAAATGTAGCAATGATTGTGAGGTTGGTGCAGTGTTTTGTTCTGTTGTGCAAAGGGTCGCTATGAGTTGGTACCAACAAAATGGTACCTAACAACAACAGTTTTGGTGTGGTGCTGTAGGATAAGCACTAGGCCACAAGGTTGGCAGTTCAATTTTACCAGCTACTCCAGGGAAACCCTATCTCGAGTAGTTAGAACTGACTTGACTTAACAAAAATAACAACATATTCCATAGTGTTTTCAAAGGCTGTGATCTTTTAGAAGTAGATTGACAAGTTTTTCTTCAAAGGCACTTCTGGGTGAGTTTGAATGGACAATCCTTTCAGTTTGTAGTCCAATGTTTAACTGTATTACTTGGGGATTCCTCCTTGTGATAAAGGGTAATAGATAATTCCATACATTCTGCTATTTATGAAAAAAGAGGAAGACTATCTGCCAGTTTCAACAGATGTTTGTTGCCTTCCTACAACATCCAGCTCGGTGCTCCTGATATTTGCTCCCAAATTTATTGCTGAAGGTCCCTTCCGACCAATAAGAATGTAAAAAGGGCAAAGTGGTCATCACATGTGTTTTGCTTTTTAACTATAAAATTTCACTGTTACACACCTATTTATACATACATATACCTCTCTACTAGAAAAAGACATTTTTTCTGCTTAGGCCCATTAAAAAACAAATCCCACAGGAGCTGAGCCAGAAATTTTCGTTTTAGGTCTTAAAATGAAGGTTCCATTTCAGCAACATAAATTCCTTCTTTTGCAATGACTTTTTAAGCCTATTCAATTGGCTTCTTAATTGGTCCAACTGTACTCATCACCCCAGTGGGGAGGCAAATTTTCCTCTGGGTGCCAACAAAGCCAGGCCTCATGAAGAACGATGATGGCCCTATGTCTTGCCATGCTCGCCAGCTCCCTACTTCCCTCATATGTCAGCAGTCCCTGCAGATGTCTCAGGGCAAAATAAATGACTTCCAGATGTGCAGAAAAGAAGAGAATGCATTCATGCAAAAGTGAAGGGGACATTGTTTTTCCTATGTTGGGGTCTCTTAGAAGGTATCAATGAACAATAAAGTCATTCTTAATCTATCACAGGAAATCTAAAATGGTATGTATCACCCAGCAAATAATTTCCTATTTATCATGCTAAGAAATCCAAACCTAATTTCCTATGAAATACTAAGACTTACATTTTCCAGGAAAGCATTTGACTCTTTAACCACTGGTCTGATTTAATAGCTCATTTGTTGTTGTTGTTGTTATGTGCCATCGAGTCGGTTCCGACCCATAGCGACCCTGTATAGGGTTTCCAAGGGTGTAAATCTTTATGGGAGTAGAAAGCCTCATCTTTCTTCCGCGGAGCAGCTGGTAGTTTCATTATTCCAACTTAAATCTCAAAACAAATGTAACCGTTTACAGGAATATTTTATATGAATTTCATAAACTAATATTCCTTTCTTTAGGTATGTTCTCTTCACTGGGGAAGATCTATCACCCTCCTTGAAAATACTTTTCAAGTGAAAGTCCAGATACATACCATCTGGCTGTTTCATAAATAGTGCTAGTTTCAGTATTCAGAAGAAAGGAATAGATTTTTTTTTCTCCTTTCTGTTTCTGAAAATGATTTTTAGACTCAAATAGAAAGAGAAAACGGATTTTTTTCTTTCTATTTGGATATGTGTATATGTGTGGTGGTGTTGGTGATGATGATGTATGTACATTTTTAAAGTTGAGATCATAGCAACAACCATGAACTGAGGTAGAGTACAGATGAAATCAGCCCCCACCTAAGCCTCTTTCTTATCCTCATCTCCCATACCCTTAATACCCACTGGCCCAAAATACACCTCATAGCATCAAAGTTCATGACAATTATTATTAAAACGGATCCTATATTGTTACATGTGCTGTTTAAACAGAATGCTTATGAGTGTGGCTACCTTTTAAAAAAAATATGAGTCATAAGAAAGACTTAGACCAAATATTTAGTTAATGATTCATTTCCTCAGGTGACAATAATGTATCACCATAATCTGTTATGCACATTTCCCAGAATGGGATTATAATTTGAATAAGAAGACCTTATATTTCCTGCAATAGCACTGAGCCTTATCTAATCCCCTCAGAGGTATGGGCTCCACCTTGTGCCTGTAGTTTCCATGTGCATGTTTTCCACAAGACTCATAACCAGAGTCTGAGACCCAAATAAGATACAAGAATAATACTACTTTCTGCTTTACTGTTCCCACAACACAGAACTCTCTGAAATTACCCTGTTCATTCCTTTCGCAGTCTTAGTATTCTCACCGTCCATTTAGATGGAAGCCCATCATAAAATAGATGACATTTTATACAAGGCTGTGTGTCCTCTGCTTAAAATGGTTCCTAGTATCTAACACTTGTGTGGAATCAATGAATTTGTGATTCCTTTCTTGTGGAGATCAAGTCCACTGTAATGCTTTTTTGGTAGCCTTGACTAATGGCTAATTGATCAACACCAATGCAACCAGATAATTAGAAAATATTGGCCATAACATGGAACAGACATAGTGCAGTCACTCATATACATTTAGTAGACTGGAGAGGAATTAATAGGTCTTCTTATAAAGAAAACAATCATAACACAAAGTGATAGAGCCCTAATAGATATATGTTGGGTTATTAATATTTTAACCCTCACATAAATTAATGCTCTTTTAAGGTAATTGAGCCCCCTTTAAAAAAAAACAAAAAAAAAACCTTTAACTATGTTCTGAAAATTAATTCCAAGCACATCTTCAAGTCCATTTACAGTTAAACTGACAGTCCTCCCCTTCCGTCAGCTGTTGACTTCTAAGTGTCTCAGGCAGCTGTGTGTCTGTCCATGGTTCCCTGTGAGGGCTTGCCAAACCCAGGTTTCTCAAGACTGCTGACTTCTGTGGGGGTTCCTGACAAAGCCTCTGCTCTGTAGAAGCTTTGGGCTGAGGCATCCAGCCAGCCTGCAGCAGGAGTTCCGGGTGTCAGGGAGGCCTCTTTAAAATCATGTCACGCTTGTGTGACAACTGCTCCTCTGTGCTTATTTGAACTGTCCCTACCAATTAGTGGTAATAAGTGACTCTGTAAAGATGAGCAAACACAGTGCCTTCATTAGTCTGCACCAGCTATCTTTCCCCCTCCCAGGTCCACATGTCTGGCCCCTCACCAACCAGTCACAGAAAGTCCCCAGAGTATACCTCCAATAGTGTTTGGAGAAAGCTAACACTATTGTTACTAGCATACTCTGAGGAAACAAGAACCACTAAAAGGAAAATTAATAACAACCCATTTGAAGAGTTTGCTTGAAATTATCGTATTCTGCCTATCTACCGAAAAATTGATTAGTCCCAGAGTAGAGGAAAAAATCCAAATCAATAGACTGAAGCAAAATGGTCAAAAAGCATGCACCAAGCCCATTTATTTTATTTATTTACCCGTCCTTGATGTTCCCCTTTCCCTGATTCCCTCCCTCTACCCTTTGCCCTCCCGTACACATTTTTTAAAGAAATGAGATATAATTTACAGGGCAGGCACTGTGTGGCCTTTCAGATAAAGTGCTAATGGTACCTCAGGGAAGGCTACATGGCTGTACAGCTCACAGGGCCAGGAAATACCTTGAATATTTTAGCAAGAATAGAGTCTGGGGAAAAGTGAATATTCCCTCTTGTGACCTGGGCATCCCCTGGGCATTCCTGCTTGCCAAAGAGATATGCAAATGAGGTATTTGACTAGGATTCAAGCCAAACACACAATTTTGACTCCCTGTCTCACTGAAAAACAGGAATAGAACTGATGGCCTCTTGAAGACAAAAAGAGAAAGGTGGAACCTCTCTCTCTACAAGAGTTTGAATTGCTCTGTGATGGTGGGAAAATCATCAGTGTATCTGAGGGTAATGCTCATGTGATGCCCACTCTTCTCCAGAGAAAGACAAGAATTGATGACAAATGTGGATTTTGTCCTTCATTCAGAAAATTGCAAAGGGCTGTGGCTTTATTCCAATGCCTTTTTCTGGAATGGAAGCCCTGGAGTGAATTTGCAGCCTTTCTGTGTCCTTATGCTTCCCTGTAACTCCTTCACATCATGGCCCAACCAGTTCAGTACTTTTGCCATGCCAATCCCTCAGTCACCATTTAAGGTCCAACTCAAAGGCCACATCAGCTCTCTTCTCTGTTTTCCCTATTCCCTTCTCACAACTTCTGTATTTTCATCAAATACATAGAAATGACGGATTGCTGTTAGATGTCATTGAGTCAGCCTGACTTACAGCGCTTCTATGCACAATAGAATGAAACCCTGGATCCTGCACCATCCTCATTATTGTTGCTATATTTGAGTCCATTGCTGCTGCCACTGTGTCAATCCATCTCTTTGGGGTCTTCCTCTTTCTCACCAACCTTCTACTTTTCCAAGCATGATGTCTTTCTCCAGGGACTCTGGTCTCCTGATAATATGTCCAAAGTATGAGAGACAAAGTCTCACCATCCTTGCGCCTAAAAAGCATTCTGGCTGCATTTCTTCCAAGACAAATGTATTTGTTCTTCTGGCAGTCCATGGTATTTTCAATACTCTTTACAAACACCATAATTCAAATGCATCAATTCTTCAGTGATCTTCCTCATTCATTGTCCAACTTTGTATATAACGTGATTGAAAACACCACGTCTTGGGTCAGGCACACCTTAGTCCTCAAACTGACATCTTTGTCCTTGAATACTTTAAAGAGATGTTGTGCAGCAAATTTGCCTAATGCAATACATCCTTTGATTTCTTGACCGTTGCTTCCATGAGCATTGATTATGGATCCAAGCAAACTGAAGCATTTGACAACTTCAATGTTTTGTCCATTTATTATGATGCTATGTATTGGTCCAGTTGTGAGTGTTTTCAGTTTTTTTAGATTGATTGAGGTGCAATCCATACTGACGTCTTTGATCTTCATCAGTCTTTCAATTCTTCTTTGCTTATAGCAAGCATGGTTGTATCATCTACATATTGTTGGTTGTTAATGAGTCTTCCTACATTCTTCTTCATATAATCCAGCTCCACAAAGTATTTGCTCAGTATACAGATTAAATAAATATGATGAGAAGAAATGATCCTGATGTACACCTTACCTGATTTTAAACCATTCAGTGTCCCCTTGTTGGTTTATGTACAGGTTCCTCAGGAGTACAATTATATATTCTGGAATACCCATTCTTCACAATGTTATCCATAGTTTGTTATGATACATAAGTCAAATGTTTTTGCATAGTCAATAAGCACAAGTAAACATCTTTCTGGTATTTTCTACTTTCATCTGACATCAGCAATGACATCCTTCCTTCCACATACTCTTCTGAATCTGACTTGAACTCCTGACAGATACCTGTACTGCTGTGATAGTTTTTAAATTATCTTCAGCAAATTGCTTGCATGTGATATTAATCATATGACTTAATGATGTCCACATTCTGTTTGGTCACCTTTTTTGTGAATGAGCATACATATGAGCACACAATCAGTTGGTCAGATAGCTGTCTTCCAAATGTCTTGACATAGATGAGTGAATGCCTCCAGGGATTTTCCAGTTTGTTGAAACATGTCAATTCCTGGAGCTTTATTTTTCACCAGTGCCTTCAGTGATGCTTGGAATTCTTCCTTCAATACCATTGTTTTTTGATCCTATGGCACATCTTGAAATGATTGAACATTGTGAAGAATAAGTGTTCCAGAACACTTAATTGTGCTGCCTTGAAGCAAAGAGGACTTGAAATGCTTACTGATGGATTGCAACTCTTTGTAAAGAAAATGGACCAATAAATAACATCATAATAAATGGAAAAAAGATTGAAGTTGGGAAAGACTTCATTTTGCTTGGATCCACAATCAACTCTCATTGAAGCTGCAATCAAGAAATCAAATGACATATTGCATTAGGTAAATATATTGCAAAAGACCCCTTTAAAGTGTTAAAGAGCAAAAATATCAGTTTGAAGAATAAGGTGCACCTGACCCAAGCCATGGTATTTTGATCAGCTTCATGTGCACATGAAAGTTTGACAATGAGTAAGGAAGATCATTAAAGAATTGATGCATTTGTACTAGGGTGTTTGTGAAGAATATTGAAAGTACCATGGACTGCCAGAAGAACAAACAAATTTGTCATGGAAGAAATCCAGTGAGAATGTTCCTTAGAAATGAGGATGGCAAAACATTATCTTTTAAACTTTGGACATCAGGAAGGACCAGTCTTGGGAGGAGGACATCATGCTTAGAAAAGTAGAAGGTCAGCAAAAAAGTGGAAGACTCCCAAAGAGATGGATTGACATAGTGGCAGCAATAATGGATTCAAATATTTCAACAATTGTAAGGCTGGCACAGAATCTAGGAGTGTTTTGCTCTGTTGTGCAAAGAGTTGTTATGAGCCATGGCTAACTCAATGGCACATAATAACAACAAGCAAAAACCCAAAACCCAAACTCATTACCATGGAGTTGACTCCAACAATCTTATAGGACAGACTAGAACTGCCCTATAGGACTTTCAATGCTGCAAATCTTTATTGAAGCAGAGTTCCATGTCTCTCTCCATGGAGTAGCTGGAGGGTTTAACCTGATGACCTTTTGATTAGTAGTGGAGTACTTAACCACTGTGTCACAAGAGCTCCAAATTTCATTCTCTATTTTTCTCTGAAGTAGCATGCCTGTGGCAAATTGTATTTTCCAAACATGGCCAGGCCTTATTTCTGGTCCCTCATGGTCTTCTAGAACTTTGCAACAGCCCACCAAAAGGTGGCATCCACTTCCCCTACTTTAAAAATCGGGCACAAATTGAGTCTGTGGGGCATGACACTACATGACTTCCCAGGTTGGGTCATAAAAAGCAATATAGCTTTCACCTGATTCTGTCTGTTTTTGGACAGTGGCCCTTGGAATCCAGTATCCATGTTGTGAGGAAGATTAGGTCACATGGACAAGGCACAGGTAAATTCCGGCCAGCAGCCAGGATCTTGGCAATAGACAACATCAATTGTCAACATATGAGTGAACAAGTTCTCAGGTAATATCTTTGAGTCTTCCAAATTCTTTTGAGTCTTCACATATCTGAACTAGAAATAAACTAGACCTATTGAGCCCTGTCTGAATTTTCCACCCATAGACTTTATGTTCAAAATAATTATTTCAGTTCACTAAGCTTTGAGTCTAAGTGCTCATCTGCACCATCTGCCACATCTGTATTAATAAAGGCATTAGAGTTGTGCAAGAAAGTCATATAGCCCTTTGAGCTTCCCTCTTAATAGAGTACACCCAGGAAAATTGTTTAGGAGACTTGAATCAAAGACACAAAGTCTTCTTTGTTCCTATATTAATGAAGATCCTTGAGTAGGTCAGGGTGCTCTTGTTACAAACAACAGAAATTAATAACTTAGGCACAACAGAAATGTGCTGGATGGGTATGGGACAGTTCAAGGAGCCTAAAGGAAAACCTGAGAAGCTAGAGCTTGGGAAGGACAGGATCAGAGTGATAAGGAAAGAAATGAACAGTATGTTCAGGGCACCACCCTGAGAGAAATTGGGTCTATGTGCTATTCTGTCTAGGTATAAACGCAGAAGTGAAAGCATAAATGTAAACAGAAAACTGTATACCAATGTTCACTGCAACACTTTTCAAAATAGCCAAAAGATGGAAACAACTGAAATGTCCATCAATAGATGAAGGTATAAAAAAATTGCTATATACAGACAATGGAATACTACTCAGTAGTCAAGAGAAATGAAGTCCTAATTCATGCTATAACATGACTGAATCTGGAAAACATAATGCTGAATGAAATAAATTAGTCACTGTGATGGTTACAGTTGTGTGACAACTTGGCTGGGCCATGATTTTTCTCAGTGTTTTGACAGTTATGATGTAGTTATCTCCCATGATGATATTTGATGTAATGTAATCACCTCTATGATGAGATCTGCTATGAGCAGCCAATCAATTGAAAGGAAATTTCCTTGGGGAGTCTTGCCTGCTTCCAACATACATGGATGTTCTGGAATTCTCTCTTACTTTATGCTTAATTTAGATTCTGGATCTGGCTCATCATCATTGGACCTCTGGTTTTTGGGACAGGTCATACTGTTTGCCAGTCTTGGGACTCATTAGCCTCTGTAGCCTGTGAGTCAACAAGCCTGTCATTTCACCTGCTGAGTTTAGATTTATCAGCCTCACAGCTCGTGAACTAGCAGTCTGCTCTTTGACCTGCTAATTTTGGCGTCATCAGTCCCTACAAGTACATGAGTTATGAAAAGATTCCAGCCTGATATCTGACCCATGGACATGGGACTTGCAAGTTTCTACAACCATGTGAGCCATTTCTTTGACCTAAATATATATGTAAGTATTTCTGATCTTGCTTCTCTAAAGGACTCAGCCAAAGACAGTTATAAAAGGAAAAATATTGTCTGATCTCACTTTTTTAAAATAAACAAATATAATAACCCAAGTTTATTAGTTATTATCAAGGGTGGGAAGGAGGGTGTAAGGGGCAACTGTTACATAGGGAATGCCTTAGGCTGGGTTCTCTAGATAAGAAAAACAAGTGAAAGTTTAATATGTAAATATACGAAGAGACAGTTATGTCAAGGAAATGACTCACATGGTTTTAGAGGGTTGCAAGTCCAAAGTCCATGGGTCAGCATGCTTTTCCTGAATGTCCATTAAATTGAGAGCAGGCCACACCTCCAAGGAGACAGGCTTTTAATTGATTGACTGCTCATAACCAATTATCATAAAGCTAACAATGCCTGTATTAGACTTCACCATGGGGATAGCCACATCTCAACATCCAAACCACTGGGATTCTTAGCTCAGTCAAGCTGACATAAAACTTTAGTTTCACAGTCCACCCTTTGTCAATTTGGCACCTATAAACTATATGCATAATCTTGAAATAAAGAAAATTGTAAAGTCATACTTGCACCTAACATTATATAACTGAAATGCATACAACCCAAAATTCACTGACCCCATTTAAATCTTATATTTCACAAATGAACAATATTTGATGCACACATACAAAATAAAACAAAACAAATATATATTCACTTAAATGTCCAAAGGGCACACTCTGCAAGCCAGCTTCTTGCCTGCAGGCACACATTCTAACTCAGTCCATGGGCCTAGAGCCTGCAGCTGCTCTGTCTTTTCATGCCACTGTCTCTGGCACCATCTCTGTTGTGACCACTTTTCTAAGTAAGGATCTCATAAGATGGCTCCTTTTAAACTTAACTAGATAACAAAACTAACCAATTCCCAGCCTTGAGTTTACAGTTTTGAAATCACAATTAATCCTGCTAACAATTACTCACAATTAAATCATAAAATCCTATCAGCATCATCCCCCATCCCTTTTCACCAGATTCATTTAGAAAAAAGAAAAATTATTCAGTGGTGATTTCTCCTTATCTGCCTCATTCTGAGATTAAGCACACCTATGAAGCTTGTATGTCAGCCACATCATGCCATTCTGCTATTGTTAAGTGCCATTGAATCAGTTACAACCCATAGCAACCCTATATAGGGTTTCCAAGGAGCAGCTGGTGAGCTTACCTTGCAGTCCAGTGCATTAACCGACAGCACCACACCATGCCATTATAGCCCCCATTTTTGATGGCCAATGTCTAAATTGCCTGTGTGGCACTGTAGGATAAGTCAGCTTGAAACTACAGGCCCACAGGTCAGTTTGAAACACAAGGTCGGTAGTTCAAACCCACCACCTGCTTCTTGGAAACCCTATATACAGGGTTGCTATTAGTCGAAACCAACTCAATGGTATTTCAAAACAAAAATGACATCAACCCAGAACACTGAGGAGACAAGCATGTTGCTTGATCTAAAGGATCTTCTGTTCCAGTTGGAACTTTGAGCAACTACATCCATAATCAAAAGTCCATCTGTCAAATTATAGAAGCTTACACTTACTCATAGTTTCAAATATCTTTATCTTCATCTAGTTGTGTTATGGTCAACTCAGTCCTAGCCATCAAAGCTAGGACAAATGGGTACCAGCTGAAAGTTTGAGAGTTCACACATACCTCCTTGCACTTCAGACCAGCTGGCCCCTTCACTCTCAACCCTAGCCCCAAATGGCTAGCTAGGTCAGTGCCCACAGGCACAGGTGTTCACACAACTTCCTAAACTTTAGACCAACCAGCCCTTTCTCTTCTCTCACTCACCTCCAGGTCAATGGTTGCCAATAGAACATGTCCAAACTCAGCTCATCTTTCCATGCTGCATTTCCCCACTTAAACTCAATGGGTAGACCCAGATGGTCACCATGTAGCATACTAGACTGCTCCTTGGCTCCCCTTAACTTTCAAACCTAGAAAGGGGTTTTCTCTAATGGACACAGACTTTTGTGGCCTTGATGACACCAAGGCACACAGCTTGCTTGAAACCACAAAAGTCAAACATTCTCCTGGTTTCTGCTGGTCTTTCTTTAAATCATGAATATACTATTTTCCCAGCAGTTCTGGTTTGGTCTGCATGTCCTTTTAAATGCAAATATCCTGTCTCTGAAGGTTCCTGATGGGGCTCAGTATTTCATCTAAGACTGAAGGCATTGGCAAAGACAAGGAACCAGGACTAGATGGAATACAAATTGAAATCTTTCAACAAACTGATGAAACACTGGCGGCACTCACTCATCTATGCCAAGAAATTTGGAAGACAGCTACTTGGCCAACTGATTGGAAAAGATCCATATTTGTACCCATTCCAAAGAGAGGTGACACAACAGAATGAGGAAATCATTGGACAACATCATTAGTATCTCTTGCAAGTAAAATTTTGCTAAAGTTAATTCAAAAATGGCTGTAACTATGCATTGGCAGACAACTGCCTGAGTTCAAGCTGGATTCAGATGAGAACGTGAAACAAGGGTCATCATTATTGATGTCAGATGGAAAAGAGCTGGAAGCAGAAAATACCAGAAAGATGTTTACCTGTGCTTTATTGACTACACAAATGTTTTCAATTGTGAGGGTTATGACAAGCTATGGACAACATTGTGGAGAATGAGTATTACCAAACACTTAGTTATGCTGTAGTTATTTGAACAGAACAAGGAAACTCTGAATGGTTTAAAATTAGGAAAAATGTGCACCAGGGTTGTATTCTTCTAACCATACTTATTCAAGCTGTATGCTGAGCAAATAATCCAAGAAGCTGAATTATATGAAGAAGAATGTAGAATCAGGTTTGAAGGAAGACTCATTAACAACCTGCAATATTCATATGATACGGCCTTGCTTGCTGAAAATGAAGAGAACTTAAAATACTTACTGATGAATATTAGAGACCACAGCCTTCAGTATAGGTTGCACCTCAATGTAAAGAAAACAAAAATCTTCATCACTGGGCTACCAATAACTAACTTCCATATAAATGGAGAAGAGATTAAAATTGTCAAAGACTGCATTTTGCTTATATCATCAACACTAATGAAAGTAGGAGTCAAGAAATCAAATGACATATTGCATTAGGCATATCTGCCACACAACACCTCTTTAAAGTGTTGAAGAGCAAAGATGTCAGTTTGAGGACTAAGATGCACCTTACCCAAACCATGGTATTTTCAATAATCTCATATGCGTGTGAAAGCTAGACAGTGAATAAGGAAGAACATTGAAGAATTGATGTATTTGAGTTATGGTGTTAGAAGAGAATATTGAAAGTGCCATGGACTGCCAAAAGAAGAAACAAATCTGTGTTGGAAGAAGTACAACCAGAATGCCAGGATAGCCAGACTTAGTCTCTCACACTTCAGACATATTATCAGGAGGGACCAGTCCCAGGAGCTGGATATCATGTTAGGTAAAGTGGAGGGTCCGAAACAAAGAGGTAGACCTCCAATGAAATGTATTGGCACAGTGACAGCAGCTGTAGTCTCAAGCATTGAAATGATTGCCGGGTTGACCTAGGACCTGGCAGTGTTTAGTTCAGATGTATATAGGGTCATTGTGAGTTGGTACTGACTTGATGCATCTAACAACAATACATTTCCTTGATATAAAGATAAGTTTATATCAAGGAACTGGCTCATAATGCAGAGTCCCAGTCCCCCAGAGGAAAAGAGATAGCATGTTTTTGCTGAATATCCATTATTTGGGGAGCAGGCCACACCCCCAAAGAAATATTCTTTCAATTGATTGGCTGTTTATAGCCAATCATCATAGAGCTAACATTTCCTTTGTTAGAGTACCACAGGGATTTTCACATTTCAACTGTCAAACCACTGAGAATTCTGGTCCAGTCAAATTGACAGAAAACCTTAACTTCACAAGAGTCATTGAGTTTATGTTCATGATAGTGGGATGATTTGAAAAAGGATAATGAGGATGGATACACAACTGAAGAATATAATCAATGTTGCTGAATTGTACATATAGAAATTGTTGAGCTAGCACATGTTTTATGTACTTTTGCTACAATTAAAATTTTAAAAAAGGTTTAAAATTTCCCAGGAGAAGCAACCTGATTCATCTAGTGTGGGTCATATGCCCACCCCTTGGAATGGTCAGTATATGTTGAATGACATCCCTATCATGACTCCATGTGATAGTGAGTGGTGACAATTACAACAGGTACAAATCAATTACTTGGTGCCGGGTACATGGATTCAGTCACTTAACCCTCACCAGGAGGCAAGTGCTGTTATTATCCTCATTTTGTAAAAGTAAAGTTCAGAGAGGGTAAGTAATTTAACCAATGTAGCAGGTATCAGCTGGTAAGCTATGTCAGCCAGGCTCAAATACAGCAGCTTCATATCCTGAATTCCTGCATGCACAGCCTCTTATAGACATTGTAGCTACAAGGCTACTCATTTTCCAAAGGTAAAACAAGGGCCTATTTCCAAAAGAAATAAATGAAACTTATGTTATAATGATGAAGAGGAAAAGATTTGTGGTCAAGATCTGAGTCCTTAGAGAAGTTGGTGACCATCAGAACAAAAGTAATTCATTGAAAAGTCAGGACAAGTCCCTCGCCAAAAGATGTGTGTGTGTGTGTGCATTTAAGTGTGTGTGCATATGTGTGTACACATCCATATGTGAACTTCACTTGTGTGAATTTATTGGTCACAGGTTCTCTTGAATTTCCTAAAAGAGGGCTAACTATTTTTCTCAGGGCCATAGGCATGAAAGCAGACTGTGGGTTGGTGCCTGTGGCTGCTTGAGAAGAGAAGCCCCTTCTGAGCAGAACTCTGTGCCCACTGTCAAGGAGATCACTGATTATTGCTCCATCTGAGTCTCTTTGTCCTCTCTCTGCACCTCCTATGAAATCAAACTGTCTTTCTTTCAATAGCCTTGAAAACCACTTACAGGTAAAATCCTCCTTAACAGACATTAAAACCATGTCCAGTAGGCAATTCAGTGAGACACGCATAACAGGTTTTTGACGCATGTTTATTGTTGATAATAAAAAGATAAGGTGTTGGGGAAAATCATGTTGTGATGTGGGGTGTCTCACCCCTTGAATCTGAAAAGCAATTTCACTAAGAAGATTGTTCCAATAGAACTTGCTAGCTTAAGCCTATTCACACTCAGCTTAATCACAAGAATAAAGTCCAATCCAAATTTTGTTTAAAGAATTGATAGTCTCATGATTCTTTGTGCTGGTGTTCTCCTTAACACAGAAGGTTTACATATTCGTTATTGTTCTAAAAGAACCAAACATTAGAGATTCTTAGATAAGGTCATCACCCAAATTTGTGTGAAGATAATTTTGAGTGATTTTCTGATATTATAAACAATGGTCTTGTTTGCCAAGGACAATTAAGAGCATTCTCTAAAATGCATTTTTAATCTATTAAAATATATTGAACAATTTCAGTATATACAAAAATTCTCCCATCCATTTGTTTTTCCTTTTCTTTCTTAAAATTTTGTAGAACCATGAGAATTCTTTTTTATTCCAAGTGTTCCCCCATCTTATACTCCTACAAAAAGGAAACCCTGAAGTCCCTCAGAGTCTTGCCTGCTCGTCCTAATCTTCTCATGCAATTATGTAATGTTATAGCAAAAGAAAAACAGCAGTGATTTCAAGAAATATTAATGGAAGACATTACTATGAACAAGATGTGGCATTGAACCCCCTTCTAATTCATCATTTGTGTAGGTGCAAGGATTTTAATTAGGTTCCTTTATTTCCTTACATGAAAACTAAAATAGAAGGGAGTGATGGAAGACTGCTTTTTCTAGATACGCTTATACTTCTGAAAGTGAAGTCTGTCAAGAACAAAGTCAGCTCTGAGGCTGCACTCTTCATCCAAGGCCAAATCAGTGATACTGGTTTGTCAAGTTCTCTACTTCCCATTCTGCACCCAAGGCCACCAGAGATACTTGTAATAACTGATAAGTATATGAGAGAGCTATATAATACAGGAATTTCCCATTATTTAACACCTATTGACCAGTCTATTTGCTTCAGTACCCATTTTATGAGTGTGTGTGTGTGTGTGTGTGTGTGTGTGTGTGCTTGTATGTGTGTTAGGACTGGTTCACGATAAGACAAATATAATTTGTATACAGGAGATTTATTAAGGAAGTATTCCTGGGGAAACAAATAAGGTAAGAAAGAAAGCAGACAGGAATGGGAAGAAATCTGAACCAAAGTACTGCTCAGGCAAAATCATTCAAAGGGTAAATTTCTAGGCACTCTCCTAGATACCAAGAGCAGTTCTCTTGAGAAAGAGACTTAGGTTCAAGTTGTTATAAGGAAAAGCATCTCAAAGCCAGGGAGTCACAAAAATAGGAAAAACTGATCCGAAGGCACTTGGAAGAAGTATCAATATCGTCCACTACAAACTCTTAATGGAGAGTGGTTTGTATAATGGGGCTGAGGGAAGATAAAGTTGAAAGTGTTCAGGAAAAGTATTGGATGTAGGTGGATCTCCAGATCTTTAGGTCTCTTCCAGATATCCCTATATTAGTTGACAAACTGTTTTTATTTATCAGGTATTTTACCTGGGTCATAGTAAATATGAATATTGGGAATTTGGTCCATGCTATAATTCAGCAATGCATATGATCTTTTTTTTTTTTTAGACTTTTGCTTTTGAGTGAATTCACTGTACCAACTCTAAGTAGGAAAGATATTCTTCAGAGGGTCATACAGTTTTTCCAAAGGTCTGTTTCCAGCTGCACAATCCAATTACAGAACTCACTCTTCAGTCATCAGAAATTGTGCACTGCTATTTGAGCACCCATCTGATACCTTAGTCCTGTATAAACTGCTATGTGACTATCCAGAAGAAGTGATTAGTCCTCTGCAGTTAATTAAAAGGTTGGTTGTTAGAACCCACCAGCTGCTCCATGGGAGAAAGATGCAACAATCTGCTTCTGTAAATATGGGGAAGCCATAAGCAGCAGTTCTGTTCTGACTTACAGCACTCCTATGACTCAGGGTTTGACTTGCCCATTGACAATGGGTTTGAGTCATAAGAATTTAAAGCAGTACTTAATGTAAAATGTCATTGTTGCTTTAAATGGAACTTTAGCTTTCTCATTGCCTTGATTATCTATTCCAAACAGCTCATATTTCTTCTAGTGTCTAGGTTCCTGCAGCCCCCAATACTGGTATTAATTTTTGTTTTAGCAAGGTTTTTTGGTTATAAGGAGCAGAAAGCTCACTCGGATGAATTAGAAACAAGATTTATTGAAATGTATTATAAAGTAGAGCTTGGAATGATATTTAAAGCTTTAGGGAATTCTTGATTTTTCTTAGGTTTCCTGATTCTCTATCTCTCTTCTGTTTTCTTTTGTTGGTGGATTCTGCTTCCTTATTCTCTATATTTTTCTCAACATCATTATTTTCTGCCTACTCATAGTTGCTGTTCTTTCATAACTTCAATATAATGGCATATTATAATCTCTTTCAATGCCATAATTTTTCTGCTCCCACTATTCTATGGTAATTCTTTCCATTTTTGTAGTTCAGATTTTCAAGAGAGGGAATATGATTGGCCAGTTCATCACTTTTTATTTCAGCTTGTAATAGTCTGTCCTTGGATTAGGTGTCATTTGTTATAGCCAAGATGGGGTTTTAGGGTCATATATTCTAAAACATGGCTACCTGAAAAGTTTATTACTACTTCTTGCATCTAGGCTTAGACATATGTTGTTGTTGTTGTGTGTGTGTTTTGCTTTTCTTTTTTCTTTTTCTTTATAAAAAGAGTTAAGTGCTTTGGAAATGTTTGAGGAGCACTGAAAAAATCTGGTCCTTCAACGTGTGGTAGAAACCATTGTGAAACCATGACAGCCTGACTCTTTTTTTGTTTAAACAGTGGATAAACAAAACTGTAATCTTTACAGAAAGGAGCTCTGGTGGTTGAGTGGGTTAAGCATTGGTCTACTAACCAAAAGGTTGATGGTTAGAATCCACCAGCTGCTCTTTAGGAAAAAGAGCTGTCTGCTTTTGTAAATGGTTACAGCTTCAAAAACCCTATGGTACCATTCAACTCTACAATAGTGTCACTATGAGTAGAGATTGACTCCATGGTTTGGTTTTATACTTGTGGTTATAAGCCCCTTTGGGAATGGGTTGTCTTTGTTATGTTAACAAATCCATGAGGTGAGGTGTGTTTGGAGTCTATCTTTTCTGAGATTGCAAAGATTAAACAAATAAGAAAGCAGAGGACAGATGGAATAAAATAGATGCCAAGAACCCATAAAGCTTAAGAGACAATGTCCTCCATCCAGAGTCAACAGAGTCTATGGCAAGAGAAAGCCTTCCCATAGTGCCAGTACCCTGAATTCAGACTTTTGGCCTACGAAATTGTGAGAAAATAAACTACTGTTTCTTAAAGCCACCCCTCGTAGCATGTTTGTTACATTTGTTGTTAAGTGCCGTTGAGTCAGTTCCAACCCACAGCAACCCTGTATAGGGTTTCTGAGGAGCAGTTGGTGAGCTTGAACCACCAACTTTTTGGTTCAAACCGACTTTGCTGCCCAGTGCATTAACCCATAATGCCCCACCAGGGCTCCATGTTTATTTTAGTAGCCCTCAATAACTAAGACTTCTCTATGGGCTAGACAGAACAAGACATTGAATTTGATCTGGAGGCTCCAAGTGCATTTCTTTGGGCTAACCCTGCCTACCACAACTCTGCCTGTTTAGCTGTACATTGGGAATGTAAGTGGCTCTACTTTCTAAAACCAGGAAGGACAACAGGGACATGGGGCAGAAGGAATAGTTCAGGAGCCTCCTTTGTTCTGTGTCAGCCTGTTTTGTCCTTTCCTTTCCCACTCACCAGAAGCCCAACTCCCCCTCTACTTTGGTTCATCACAGAATGAAAGTGATTAAAATTTTGAATCTCATTTAACATCTGTGCATTTTATTTATTTTAAGAAGCGGAGCATTATTTAAACCTGAACTCTTTGCCAATAGAGGTATTATCTAAGATGTAATCTTAGTTGATCCCAAAGGTTTAAGTCCACCCATATGCCCCTTGACCTAATGATCTACTCCTGAAAAATCAGCTACTGGAAATCCTAAAGGAGCACAGTTCTACTCATGTTCATATAGGGTTGCCATGAGTTGGTATTGACTTGATGATAGGTTGTTCAAGGATCCCTGATGGCATTGTGGGATAAGCACTAGACTGCTAACCACAAGGTCAGCAGTTCAAACCTACCAGCCCCTCCACAGGTGAAAGATAAGACGTTCTGCTCCTGTAAAGATTTGCAGTCTCAGATAGCTTACACAGGGTCTCTGCAACTGGCGACCTTGTGGTTCAAACCAACTTTGCAGTCTACCACATTAGCTCACAGTGCCACACCAAGACTCCATCAACTTCATATAGGTTTTCACTATTGCATAAAACCTACTGCCATTGATTCGATTATGGCTCATAGTGACCCTATACAGAGTTTCTGAAATAGTAAATCTTTACTGGAGCAATCAGGCGCATCTTTCTTCCGTAGAAGGGCTGATGGATTGAATCAATAACCTTTCAGTTCCCAACCCAACACCTAACCCACCCCAGTACCATCAGCGCTTCTTTCAATATAGCATTCAAGTCTAGAAAGTAGTCCTTGGGATTTAAAAAAGACCTTCTTTTTCTATGGTTATTTCCTAATGTGGCATTTCTTATTTTGTATATTTGAACTTTTTCCCTTTATTCGTGGACTACATTTTGGTAGTGATTTGTTAATTTTGTTATTTTCCTCCAAATCCCAAAATTTGTATTTACTAATTGAATATTTTAAATTTCTGCCTAATTATTTTTTCTGCTGTGATTTTTGCTATTTTCCTTTGCTAGCTTTTTTTTTAACATGTCTCCAAATTAGTTCTTGTAAAGCTACTGTATGATTTTGTTTTGTTTTAAGTATATTTGCAGGGATTTTTATAACGTAAAAGACAATGAGATGATACAATTTGATGAATTTGACCTACACCTATGGATGCAGTAGCTCAAAAGAGGGAAAAAATCTTTACAGCAAGGATCATTCCCACCCCCTCGATACACAGGGTAGACAGGGTAGACGGGGAGGGGGGGGGCTACAAAGACAAATAGAATGTGGGACCTTATCCAGAGAAGCAGCAGCACCAGAGATGGAGGTAGAGATGGGGGCATGGAGGACTCTAGATTCATCAACTAAGAGAAGGACTAAGAACTGGTGGCCAGGAGCAGACTTGCAGAATGTGCCCTTTGGAGATGTAATTTATTATATATGCCTGGGTGGGTTTTTTTGTTTGTTTTTAAAAAAAAAAAGCTAAAGTGGATAAAGAGAAATACTTTTAACTGATGGTATATGGAGGGGATTATAATCAATGTAATGAAACAAGTTATATGAATTGTTGAATGTGAAACTGATGATGTGCCCTGTAAACTTTCACTCAATCCACAATAAAAACCTTAAATTAAAAAAAAGAAAAAGAAAAGAAAAAAAA
Organism: Chrysochloris asiatica; assembly: GCF_000296735.1. Lineage (NCBI taxonomy): Eukaryota > Metazoa > Chordata > Mammalia > Afrosoricida > Chrysochloridae > Chrysochloris > Chrysochloris asiatica. The sequence continues at coordinate 11,434,073 of NW_006408557.1, read as the reverse complement.
AGTGAGCCTAGATCCAGAGGGTGCAGAGGAAGGTAGAATCTAGACTGAATAGTATCCAATCTGTCTGGGCAGGAATGATGAACGGAGATGAGATGGCACTCATGTGGCACAATAGTGAATAATTGCTATCAGAACTGACTGTGAAGGTTGGAAATGTAAAGGTAGACATTTTGCAGCAAAGGAGGGGAGTGATTGACTTTGCAGTCCAGGAGCGGATGTCCCTGGGACTATCAATGGAGAAGAGCGGAGTGTGAGATCCTACCCAGAGAAGCAGTGATGCCAGAGATGGAGGCAGAGACGGTGATATGGAGTGATGGATCGGCTTGGGACTCTAGACCCAGAGAGGGAGAGGGACTGTGTGCTGACAACCAGGGGGAAGGCTTGCAGGGTATACCCTTTGGTTGGTTGATGATGCATGGAGGGGATTGTAGCCATGGCAATGAAATGATATACAATAGGATGAATGTAAAGCTAATGTTCTCCTATGTAAACTAGCACATAACTCACAATGTTGTTGTTATGTGCCGTGGAGTCAGTTCTGACTCATAGTGACCTTGTACAGGGTTTCCGAAGCTGTAAATCTTAACGGGAGCAGAACGCTTCATCTTTCTTCAGCGGAGCAGCTGGTAGTTTCGAACTGCTGACCTTGAGGTTTGCAGCCCGATTCATAACCACTATGCTACCAGAGCTCCTTAACTCACAATAAGACATTAAAAAAAAAAATTAAAAAGACAAATAAGAGACAAATTATAAGACAAAATAGGCTGTATTTTTACTTTTTTAAAGAAAAGCAAGTTCTCCATTAACCCCACTGGTTCCTGGAAACCGATAATAAGCTTTTGTTTTTATGCTTTTGTCTATATCAAATAGGTCATATAAGTGGGATCATATGATATTTGGCCTTTCATGTCTGGCCTATTTCACTTAGCATAATGTTTTCAAGGTTCATCTATGTTGTAACCTATATAATAATTTTATTTCTCTTTACAGTAAATAATATTCCGTTGTGTGGAAATAATACATTTTGTTTATTGTTTCTCTGATTGACATTAGGTTGTTTCCACCTTTGGTTTTTAGGAATACATTGCAATGGGTATTGGTGAACAAATAATTCTTTGAGTCCTTGTTTTTAAGTCTTTTGGGTATGTATCCATTTTTTGTTGGTAGGTGCCGAGTCAGTTCTGACTCATAGTAAGCCTGTAAAGGGTTTCTGAAATTTCAAATATTTACAGGAACAGAAAGCCTTATCTTTCTCCCATGCAGTTGCTGATGCATTTGAACCGTTGACCTTGTGCTTATCCTACAAACTTTTTTTGGAGGATACTTTCCACAGTGGCTACACTATTTTACATCTTCATCAGCAGTGAATGAGAGTTCCAAATTCTCCACTTCCTTGTCAACACTTATTTTAACTCATTCCTTCTTTTATCATACCCATCTTAGTGATAAGTATGATAAAACACATCATACACATACATAATTCCTCATTGTGGGTTGATCTGCATTTCCCTAATGATGTTGAACATCCTTTTCATTTGTTTATTAGCCATTTGGAGTCCCTAGATGGTACAAACAGTTACATACTTAGGTTGATGGTTTAAACCCACCCAGAATCAATGCAAAAGAAAGGTCTGGTGATCTGCTACCAAAAGTTCACAGCCTTGAAAACTCTATGGACTGCAGATCTACTCTGAAACACATTAAGCTCTCATGCATTGGAATCAATTCCATAGAAACTGGCTTGAGTTTTTTCTTTCATTAGCTATTCATATAACTTCTTTGGAGAAATAGTTATCAAATCCTTTGCCCAATTTAGATTTTGTTTGCCTTTTTGCTGCTGAGTTTATGAGTTCTTTATATTTTCTGGGTATTACTCTTTTATGCTTTATATTTTCTTTTATATTTTTTGGAGTCCTGGTGTGGCGCTCCAGGATAATGTGCTGGACTGCAAGGTTGGTTCGAACCAAAAGGTCGGTGGGTCAAATCCACCAGGTGTTCCTCAGAAACCTTAAAACAGGGTCGCTATGAGTTGCAACCAACTCAATGGCACTTAACAACAATACCAACACTCTTACTAGGTATATGGTTCCCACATATCTTATCTCATTCTGCAAGCTGTTTCTTCACTTTCTTTATAAAGTCCTTTGATGAAAAAAATATTTTAGCTTCAATGAAGTTCAATTTTTTTTTGCTCCTGTTTTGGTGTCATATTTAAGAATCTATTGTCACACACACACAAAAAGGTCTTAAAGTTTTATTTCTAATTTTTCTTCCAAGAGTTTTATGATTTTAGTTTTTATATTTAGGTCATTCATCTATTTTGAGTTAAATTTTGTATATGATGTGAAGTGTGTATCTTGATTTAAGATGTTTATTCTTTTTTAAATGTTGCTGTTGCTGCTGCTGTTAAGTGCTGTTGAGTCAATTCTGACTCATAGTGACCCTGTATAGGGTTTCTAAGGAGTTACTGGTAGATTTGAACTGGCAACCTAGGAATTGTCTTCAATAGATGCTATAACTTCCGGAATTTGTGCTTGAATTTTGATTCATCTCTAAATTTTCTAATTTTCCTGCATTTCTTCATTGATCTGTTTGTCATTTTGTAATATGTTGTTTAGTTTCTATATATTTACTTAATTTCAAGTTTTCTTTCTATTGATTTCTGTTGTAACTTCTTTGTGATCAGACATTTTTGTACAATTTTAATCTTTTTAAATGTACTAATACTTATTTTTGACTAGTATATGATCTATCCTGAAGATTGATACATATGCTCTGGAGAATAGTACATTATTATTAACTGATAAAAATAGGACAAACCTACATTCTAATTTTATTTAAAAATACATTTATATGCATGCAGCTTCACAAGGGGGAAGAAAAATCAGAATCAACAACTCAAGGTTGATTCCTATAGGGCAAAGGTCAGCTATAACTCCTCTATTTTTACCAATTCTGACTTCAGCCATACCTCCATGGCACTCTCTACATCTCTGCTGGATTTGATAATCCATTGCAATGGCCACATAGAGCTTATAGGCTGAACTCACAGTTAATGGAATTTATCAGGGAAGTAACATGTTACTCAGGATCAGAAATGACTTAGGATATAGATTTTCAAATAGGGCAGCCTCTTTTCAGATGTGCCTGCAGGCAGGCCTCTCTCTAGTCTGTTCCAACACATAGCGACCCTGTATAGGGTTTCTGAGGAACAGCTGGTGGTTTTGAACCACTGATCTTGTGGTCAGCAGTCCAGTGCTACACAAGGACTGTATCTATACATATTGTTGTTGCTGTTATTGTTAAGTGTCATTGAGTTGGTTCTGACCCATAGCAACACTGTGTAGGGTTTTCAGGAGCAGCTGTTGAAATTATAACTCCAGTAAACTCCTTGCAGTTCAAACCAACTTTGAAATTCTGAACATTAACCCACAACTCCATGGCAGGACTCCATCTATACATCTACTTACAGTTTTATACAAACTTAAAATTTTCAAATGATAACAAAGAGACAAATTAATCCAAATTAAAAAATGGGCAAAGACTTTATATAGGCATTTCTCTAAAGAAAATATACAAATGGCCAATAGATATGTGAAAAGATGTTCAACGTTTAAAGTCATCAGAAAAATGATATACCACCTCATATCGTTTAAAATCATTACAGAAATCAGATACCACCTCATATCCACTTATTGTTATTAGGTGCCATCGAGTTGTTACTGACTCCTAGTGACCCTATGCATAACAGAACGAAACACCACCTGGTCCCGTGCCAACCTCATAATCATTGCTACATCTGAACCCATTGCTGAAACTACTATGCCAATCCATCTTGTTGAGGGGGAGGGGGATTTCCTCTTCTCCTCCTAACCTCCGCTTTACCAAACATGATATCCATCTCCAGAGACTGATCCCTCCTGACAGTATGTCCGAAGTATGAGAGACAAAGTCTGACCATCCTGGCTTCCAAGGAGCACTCTGGCTGTACTTCTTCCAACACAGATTGGTTTATTCTTTTGGCAGTCCATGATATTTTCAATATTCTCCTCCAATACCACACGTCAAATGCATCAATTCTTCTTTGGTCTTCCTTATTCACTGTCCAACTTTCACATTTATATGAGGTTATTGAAAATATCATGGCTTGGATCAGGCGCACATTAGTCCTCAAACTGACATCTTTGCTCTTCAACACTTTAAAGAGTTCTTGTGCAGTAGGTTTACCTAATGTAATATGTTGTTTGATTTCTTGATTGCTGTTTCCATGAGTGTTGATGGTTGATATAAGCAAAATGAAGTCTTTCTCCATTTATCTGGATGTTGTTTATAGGTCCAGTGGTGAGGAATTTTGTTTTCTTTACACTGAGATGCAACCCATACCAAAGACTGTGGTCTTTGATCTTCATCAGTAAGTATTTTAAGTCCTCTTCACATTCAGCAAGCAAGGCTATATCATCTGCATATTGCAGGTTGTTAATGAGTCTTCCTCCGATCCTGATTTTTCTCCCTTTTTCATCATATAATCCAGTTTCTCAGATTATTTGCTCAGCATATCACTGAATAAATATGGTGAAAGACTATAACCCTGTTGCACACCTTTCGTAATTTTAAACCATTTGGTGTTCCCTTGTTCTGTTCTAACAACTGCCTCTTGGTCTATGTACAGGTTTCTCATGAGCACAATTAAATGGTCCAGAATACTCATTTTTACACAATGTTGTCCATAGCTTGTAATGATCAACACAATTGAAAACCTTTGCAAAATCAATAAAGCACAGGTAAACATGTTTCTGGTATTCTCTGCTTTTAGCTAAGATCCATCTGACATTAGCAATGATATTCCTCATTCCATGTCCTCTTCTGAATCTGGCTTGAACCTCTGGAAGTTCTCTGTCAATGTATGGTTGCAGTCTTTTTTATATTGTCTTTAGCAAAATTTTACTTGCTTCACATTCACTAGGATGTCTTTTATTAGAAAAATGGAAACTAGCAAGTGTTGGCAAGAATATAAAGAAATTGCTGGTAGGAATATAAAATTGTGTGGCCACTATGGAAAATATTCCAGTGGTTCCTCAAAAAGTAAACATAAAATTACCTTAAAACTCAGAAATTCCATTTCTAGATATATAAACAAGAGAGTTGAAAGCAGATACACTACAGTTCATTGCAGCATTGTTCACAATAGCCAAATGATGGAAACAATTCAAGTGCCCATTAACAGATGACTACATAAACAAAAATGTGGTATGTTCATACAATGGAATATTATTCAGCCATGAAGGTAAATTGAATTCTGATACATGCAATGACATGGATGAACCTTGCAAACAATATGCTGAGTGACTGCATGTCAGACAAAAAAAGAATCAATATTTTATGGTCCTATTTATATGAAATATCTAAATTAGGCAATACATAGAGAAAAGGGTTTATTAGTGAGAGAAAGAGGTAATGGGAGTAATTGCCAAAGAAGTACTAAGCTTCTTTTTAGGGTGATGTAAAACTTTCAGGAATTAATAACGGTGATAATTACACAACATAGTGAATGTCATTGGTAGTAGCAGTGGTAGTGTTTGTGGAATTGGTTCCGACTCATAGTGACCCTGAATAGGGTTTCCAAGGCTGTAAATCTTTTCAGAAGCAGAAAGTGTCTTCTTTCTCCCTTGGAACAGTTGGTAGTTCCAAACTGCTCACCTTAAGGTTTTCAGCCAGACTTGTAACCACTACATTACCAGAGCTCCTTGATGGTGGTGGTTATGTGCCATGGAGTTGGTTCCGACTCATAGAGACCTTGTACAGGGTTTCCGAGGCTGTAAACCTTTATGGGAGCAGAAAGCCTCATGTTTCTCCCACCAAACAGCTAGTAGTTTCGAACTGCTGACCTTGTGGTTCCCAGGCCGATTCATAATGACTACGCTACCAGAGCTCCTTCCAGATCTCCTTAGTGAATGTAATTAATGCCACTGAATTGTACATTTAGAATGCTTGACATGGTACACTTTATGTTATATATATTTTGCCACAGTAAAAAAATTAAAATTCCATGAAACTAAAAACTTTCAGACATAATTAAGCCACTAATTAATGTGAGAATCTATTACTCGTAGTTTATTTTTTCCAGACACTATTCAACGTGTCTACATGCATTAGCTAACTTAATCATCACAACAACTTCATGAGGTAGTTGTTATTTTCATACCTCTATAACCAACACAGTGAATGTTGTTGTTGTTGTTGTTAAGTGTCATCGAGTTGATTCCACCCCATAGTGACCCTGTATAGAGTTTCTGAGGAGTGGCTTGAACCTCTGACCTGGTACTTCAAAGGGACGTTGTAGTCCAGCGCATTAACCTGCAGTGCCACATGAGGACTCCAACACAGTGAATAAGTGTGCTTTATAGGATGCAATCCCAAACTACATTTATGCCCACTGTCCTCACAAAAAAAAAATTTTTTTAGTTCATTTTTTTCTTGTCCATCGATAAAAATTAGGGTAAACCTCATGCATTTTCTGTACACTTTTATAAGACAAAATGTTCTCCAGTAAATAATTGATGTGTCTAGCCCAGGATATGAATCTATACCCATTCCTCCCTTAGCAACATGGTTAGATTCCAAAGACCACATTATCATGTGAAAATAAGCATTATTCAAATATGGAAGATAACCACATCAGATCACAAAATGGAGAATGACTGTACTATTACAAATCTGACAAATTTCATCATTACATAACTGCTAAACCTATGAAAATCATATCCCAGACAAGTTGACACATAACCTTAACCATCACATCAATCATTACTCTTACCTCATACCATGGCATTAGTTACTGCCAGGTGTATGCCGTTAATAACCAATATCATTGCATAGAAGATTTTCTACTATTGTTAATGTGAAGTATTAGATTATGTAATAGCTGATAAATGAAGAGTTGGTGTACACTTTATTCATCATTCATAGTAACTAACAGCTCTTTCCCTTTTCCAGCCTGGGAGAATTAGCTGCCTGGGAGTAGGTGGGACTTGCTGAATTGGGGAGGAGGGGGAAAACAAGTAAGAGAGTTGCTACTGGATCATTGGATAATGTGGAGAGCTGGCACCTTCTGGGTTGGCAGATGTCTAAGGTTGACTCCTTTTTGTTTTGTTTTGTTAAAAGCTTTTGTTGTGAATTAAGTGATAGTTTACATGGGAGAACATCGGTTTTGCACTCAACCAATCATATTTTGTTTTATTGAAATGATTACAATCCCCTTCATGTACCATCAGTTAATAGTATTTGCCTCTATTCCCTCTTTTTGTTGTTGTTGTACACAAAAACACGCAGGAATATATAATCACTTCGACAACCAAAGAGCTTCCTGTCTTTTTTCTTTTTTCCATGAGAGTGACTCTTTTTTTGCAAAAGCAATGTTTATGGGTTTTCCCTATGGAGTCTGGTGTGGTAATGTAGAATAAGCCCTAGACTGCTAACTGAAAGGTTGGCTGTTCAAAACCACCCACTGCTCCTTGGAAGCCCTGTACAGGATCACTGAGTTGGACCTGACTCAACAGCACTTAACAATAAGAACAATTTTCCTAGAGATCTGATGTTTTAGCTTCTCTAACTGCTGATAAAAGCACCTCTCTTCAGGTGATCACTTATGACTCCGTTCTCCTGATGGAAGCTTCTTTCAGCTGTGGTTTCTTTTGCTTTACTGGGAAAACACCTGAGCAGCTACTAGGATAATCTCATTCGGCCCTTCTTCCATGCATGATTCATGAGAAACACTCATGTATCGTTTGTTATTAAAAACTCTGGAGGGAAGTTCTCCAGTGTAGCCACCTCTGCTTCCTTCTGCATGAAAACAGCTAGCTTGTCTTTTGCCCTTTAGAGTTTCAGGTTCATGTCAGACCAGTCTACTGTGTTACCATGATTGCAGGGGGCCTCCTCACACTCCTTGTCTTCTCTGTAAAAACGATTCACTTTTTCCTTATGAGAGCAACAATTCTCTCAAAACTTCTCTTTCCCATCTCCAGTAACTTCCAACCTTCTTATTCCCTTTCTCTGGGGAAAAGTTAAGTCAGTTAACCAACATTGACCTCTTCCTTTGTAAAACCTATACTATGATCTTGTAATTAATTTTAAATAAGCATTAATTATCTTAAAAACAGACCCATTTGGATATCTTGTTGTTGTTGTTGTTGTTGTTAGGTGCCATCAAGTCACTTCTGATTCATAGTGGCACTATACACAACTGAACAAAACATTGCCCATTCCTGTGCCAGCCTCACAACTGTTATTATGTTTGAGCACATTGTTGCTGCCACTGTTTCAATCCATCTTGCTGTGGGGTGAGGGGAGATCTTCCTGCTTTTCACTGATGCCCTACTTTGCAAAGCATAATGTCCTTCTCCAGGGACTGGTGAAGACGAAGTTTTGCCATCCTTGGTTCAGAGGAGCATTCTGCTGTACTTTTGGCAGTCTAGGGCACTTCCAATATTCTCCTCCAACACCATAATTCAAATCCATTGATTCATCTATGGTCTTCCTTATTTTTTGTCCAACTTTCACAAGCATTTGAGGTGACTGAAAATCCCATGTCTTGTGTCAGGTGCACCTTAGTCCGCAAAGTGATACTCTTTTAATACTTTCAAGAGATCTTTCACAGCAGATTTGCTTAATGCAATGTCATTTGATTTATTTACTGCTGCTTCCATGAGTTTTGATGTGGATCCAAGCAAAATAAAGTCTTTGACAACTTAAATCTTCTCTGCAGTTATCATGATGTTGTTTATTGGACCAGTGGTAAAGTTTTTTTTCTTTCTTTACATTGAGGTGCAATCCATACTGAAGGCTGTCGTCTTTCATCTTTGTCAATAAGTAATCAAGTTATCTTCACTTCTAGCAAGCAAGGTTATGCTATCTACATATTGCAGGTTGTTAATGATCTTCCAATACTGATGTCCCATTCTTCTTCGTATAATCCATCTTCTTGGATTATGTGCTCACCATACAGATTGAAAAAGAGTAGTGAAAAGATTCAACCCTGGCACACATGTTTTCTGATTTTAAATCATTCACTATTTCTTTGTTCGGTTTGAATGACTGCCTCTTAAGTCTATGTACAGGTTCCTCATGAGCAAAATTAAATGTTCTGGATTATTCATTTTTCTCAGTGTTATTCATACTTTGTTATGATCCACAGGGTTGAGTTGAATGCCTTCGCATAGTCAATTAAGTACAATAAATATCTTTCTGGTATTCTTTGCTTTTAGCCAAGATTCATTTGATGTTAGCAGTGATAGTTCTCATTCCACATCCTCTTCTAAATTTGGCTGGAATTTCAGACTGCTTCCTGTCAATGTAATGCTGCAACTATTTTTGAGTTAACTTCAGCAAAATTGTTCTTGTATATATTAATGATATTGTTGATGATGTTCACATTCTGTTGAGTTACCTTTCTTTGGAATGGACACAAATGTGGATATCTTCCAATCAGCTGACCAGGTAGCTGTCTTTCAAATTTCTTGGCATGGACAGGTGAATGTCTCTAGCACTGCATCTATTTGTTGGAACATTTCAATTTGTATTCCATCAATTCCTGGAACCTTGTTTTTTGCCAATGCCTTCAGTGAAGCTTGGACTTCTTCCTTCAGTACCATCGGTTCTTTATTATATAAAATGTTGAACACTGACCAATTTTTTTTTTGTATAATGACTCCTGTGTATTCCTTTCATCATCATCATCTTCTTTATTTTTTTTTTAAACTAGATTTTCTATTTTGTTTAATTTATTTCTTTAAAGCCACCTCCTTGCAATTTTCAGAGAGAAAACACAAAACAAGAAACAGATTTTATTTCAAATACATAAACAGTGTGGAGTATAAAGCATCACTGATAGATAACATTGTTCCAGGGCCCTTCAATATTCCTGAGGCATAAACATAATTTCTCTTTTCCCACCACTGAGATGTTCTCAGGCCTGTCACCGTTCTTTGACATATTTTCCATGAAGAAGATACAGAGCCTGGAAATCATGCTGACAGTTGAAGTAGGCCATTACCAGCCTCATGCCAGAACCAAAAGCTAATGGCCACATTGTTCTTTTTTAAAAGGTGAGTGAAAAACTAATTCCTAAGCCAAAACTAGTACCTATCTTCATGACTGCATCAGCCAAGAACCTATCCCACTTCCTGCCAAGATCTGAATCCTATATGTTCCCCACCCACATCTTCAGCTCTCCTTCCTTTCATCTTCTTTTGATGCTTCCTGCATCATTCAATATTTTGCCCATAGAATATTTAAATATTACAAGTTGAGGCTTAAATTTTTTTCCGTTAATTATGTCAGTTTGAGAAATGCTGTGCATGTTCTTCCCTTTCAGTTTTCTAAACTCCGTGTCTTTGCACATTTCATTATAATACTTGAATTGTCTTCTTGAGTTCCCCTTTGAAGTCTTTTACTTCCTTATTTATTTCAGTTGTTTAGGTTCTCTACATCCAAGAGCAACTTTCAGAGTCTCCTCTGATATCCATTTTGGTCTTTTCTTTCTTTTCTGTCTTTAAATGACCTTTTGCTTTCTTCCTGTATGATGTTCTTCATATCATTCAAAAACTCTTCTGGTCTTCAGCCATTCATATCCAATATACGAAATCTGTTCTTGAAATGGTCTCTCAATTCAGATGGAAACTACTGAAGGTAGGATTCCTGGTGGTGCTGTAAGGTAAGTTCTGGGTTGTTAGTTGAAAGGTTGGTGGTTCAAACCCACATCAGAAATCCTATACAATGTTGCTTTGAGTCAGAACTGATTTGATGGCACTTAAAAACACCATGCTGAAAGTTGTATTTTGGCTGTCATGGATTTGCTTTAATTTTCTTCAGTTTCAGCCTGAACTTGCATTTGAGCAATTGTTTGGGCTGATGATATTGAGCTTCTTCATCATCTCTTCCCACAGATGATTGGGATGCCACTCTTCATTTTTTCATTCCTAGCATAGTTTAACATATGATTGTCCAATTTAAAATGACCAATACAATCCATTTCAACCTAGCATGTTGATCTTTATGTGTTCCATTTCATTGTTGACAACTTTCATTTTTCCTAGATTCATACTTTGTGCATTAATGGATGTTTACAGCTGTTTCTTTCCATTTGGGATTGTCCCAGGTGCTAGCAAATCTGTTTTGATAGTAATCCCAATGACAGAGTAAAACTTCTCATATTACCCATGTTATATCACCATTGTCCATTTCTGGATCTTTTTTAATTCCCTCATTTCTCTCCTTTTTACCCCATTATCTTTATGGGAAAGAGCCCTGGTAACGTAGTGGATTATAAGCTGGGCTGCTAACCTTAAGGTCAGCGGTTTGAATCTACCAGTTGCTTCATGAGAGAAAGATGAGGTTTATTGCTACCATAAGAATTTACAGCCTTGGAAACGCTGTACAGGGTTGCTATGAGTCTGAACCGACTCAGTGGCATACAACCACCACCATCTTTATGGGAGCTCATTACCAGGTCTTTCTCCCATAGAGCCATTGGGTGGTTGTTGTTGTTAAGTGCCGTCAAGTCGTTTCTGACCCATAGCGATCCTGTGAAGGATTTCTGAGGAGCAACTGGTGAGCTTGAACTGCCAACCTTGCAGTTCAAAAGGCTTTGCAGTCTGGATTATTAACCCACAGTCCCACACCAGGAGTCACTCATTGGGTGGGTATTGAACTACAAACTATAACTGAATTTTGCATGGACCAGTAAAGACACTGGCTCAGTCACATGATGTAAAATAAAATCTCAGCATTCTTTAGATGATTCATAATTTGTCCCTGATACTAAATCTATAAACAGTTTTACCCTTGATATTTTATAGGATATCATAATAATGTCCATGCAGCAGACATAATGTACTCTAAGATACATTGATGAAGCAATGCCAAAGCACAATCTGGTATATGCTTTTTCTGGGTAGACAAATCATTCAGCCTTGGGGCATAGCTCCCTGACACTGGAATTCATGTAGAAAGACAGTTTTTAGAACTAGGTCCCTGGATGGATGTCATAACCTTTCTTCAGACAATTCTCTGTAAATATTGTTTCTTTTAATCATGCCTTTGATAGATATTGAGTAGCAGGCAGTTCAAGGTAACCTGGAGTAGTTAGAACAAATATTCATTGTGTTGGCTAAATGAAGATATTAGCAGTCAATCTAGCTGGGAGGAGGCCAGGTGTGCTCTTGAGCAGTTTGATGAGCTTGACAAGGACTCCTGCCTAGATTGTGACAATAAATTACTGCCACAGTCATGCTGTGTATCAATACTTATCTGTCAATTTGTCATACTCTGATGACTTCTGTGTTTCTGTGATGCAAGAAGCTATGCCACCATTATTTCAAATATTAACAGGGTAACCCATGGGTGGAAAGGTTTCAATGTTTCCAGACTAATACAGACTATGAAGAAAGGCTTGGTAATCTACTTCTGAAAAATTATCCAATGAAAATCTTATGGATCACAATAGGACATCAGCCAACTAGCTTGCTTTGAATACTTTATCAAGAGGAATCAATAGATAGAGGAAGACATCATGTTTGGTAAAGAAGAGGGCCATCAAGGGAATGAAAGACCTTCAGTAATTGGCTGCAACAATGGAATCAAACATGCTGACAATTATAGGATGATGCAGGAACAAGCAACATTGTGTTCTACTGTACATGAATTGGGGCTGACTCAATGGCAGCTATCCAATGTTACATAAGAAGTTATCTCACAACTCAGTAGCATAAAATAAGGATCATGTAATCACAAAATGTCCTTGGTTGGCTAAGCTAAATTTTGTTTGGCTTCAAACAGTAATTTTGGTCTAGATTTTCCCCAACATCCTGTTTTCAGATTGGGTCAGTAGATTAACAGGGGCATGTTCTTCTCATAGCAATGGCTACTGTCCCCTTGGTTGGGATGTTACTTCCCTGCACTTCCAGTCTTGCACTTATGTACTTGAGTCAAGCTGTCCTGCTGCTGTAGAGAAGGTCCAAAGCAAAAAAATCAGGGAGATCTAGGCAAACTCTTAAAGGTTCATAGTATGCCTGTGTTCAGCTGATGCAGGATGATCCATTTTACTGCAGCTGACATGGGACAGATGGAGATGAGGTACTGTGGTTGGAGCATCAAATGTATCTGTCACAGTCCCACATGGGTTGATTCACTGCAAAGAGTTGTTAATGACATGCTAGTCAAACTTGGGTGATCAACGAAGTCCAAAAGACAATGTTGGTTTTAGAATCATTGATCTGTAACTTCTGTTTTAAAAATGAATATGACAGTTAGGTGCCATCAAGTAGGTACCAACTTATGATGACCCTATGCACAACCAAATGAAACACTGCCTGCTCTTGCACCAACCTCACAATCATTGCTACATTTGAGTCCATTGCTGCTGCCACTGTGTTAATCTATCTCATTGGGGGGGTGGGTTCCTCTTTTCCTTTGACCCTCCACTTTAACAAATATGATATCTTTCTCCAGGGACTGGCCCCTCTAACAATATGTCCAAAATATGAGAGATGAAATCTGGCCATCCTGGCTTTCAAGGAGCATTCTGGCTATACTTCTTTCAACACAGATTTGTTTGTTCTTTTGGCAGTCCGTAGTACTTTTAATCTTCTCCTCTAACTCCATAACTCAAATGTGTACTGTCAAGTTGGTTCTGACTCATAGTGACCCAGTATAGGGTTTCTGAGGCTGTAAATATTTACAGGTGTAACGAGCATCCACTTTTCTCCTATAGATGGATTCAAACGTTACAGTTAGCAGTCCAACACCTAACCTACTATGCCACTTGTCAATTTGTCATAATGTGGTGACATATATACATAAACAACACTCAACTGTCAGTTTATCATAATGTGGTGGCTTGTGTATTGCTGTGATGAAGAAAGATATGCGACATGAGCAGGCATGCTAGCAAGCACTTAGCTTCTAAACTAAGACCAACTGGAGAGAAGTTGAGGTAGACTACTTCTGAAAGGTTAACCATTGAAACCCTTATGAATAGCAGCAAAACATTGTCTGATGTAGTGCCAGAAGATGAGCTCCTCTGATTAGAAGGCACTCAAAATACCACCGAGGTAGACTGGCCTCCTCAAAGGAGTAGCAGTTGTTAGGTGCTATCGAGTTGGTACTGACTCATAATGGCCCTAAATACAACAGAATGAAACATTGCCCATCCTCACAATCAATGTTAGCTTTACTACTTCCACCGTGCCAATCCATCTCGTTGAAAGTGTTCCTGTTCTCATTGACCCTCCACTTTACCAAGCATGATGTCCTTCTCCAGGGATGGGTCCCTCTTGGTAATATGTCCAAAGTACGAGAGACTAAGCCTCAATATCCTGGCTGCTAAGGAGCACTCTGGCTGTATTTTAAAACAGATTTGTTTGTTCTTCTGGAAGTCCATGGTACTTTTAATATGGTTCTAGAACACCATAATTCAGATGCAACAATTCTTCTTCAATCTTACTTATTCACTGTCCAATGTTCACATGCATATGAGGCTATGCCATATACCATGGCTTGGGTCAGTTTCATCTTAGTCTTCAAACAGATGTTTTTGCTCTTGAACACTTTTAAAAGGTCTTGTGCCACAGATTTTTCCTAATACAATATGCCACTTGATTTCTTGAACTACTACTTCCATGACTGCTGATAGTGGACACAAGAAAAACGAAGTCTTAGACAACTTCTATCTTCTCCATTTATCATGATGCTATTTACTAGTCTAATTGTGAGAATTTTTGTTTTCTTTACCTTGAGATGCAACCCACACTGAAGGCCATGATCTATGATCTTCATAACTAAGTACTCTTCTCTTTCAGCAAGCAAGATTGTATCATGTGCACATCACAGGTTATTAATGAGTCTTTCTCCAGTGATGTCATGCTATTCTTCATATAATCCAGTTTCTAATATTATTTGGTCAGCAAAAAGATTAAATAAGTATGATGAAAGAATACAACCCTGGACTTCTGGTTTTGGAGACGGGAGAAGCAGAGTCAGGTAGGATGGGCTCCCTGGGGGAGGTTCTGAAAACCCAGAGAAGGTGCTGTCATGGAACAGCCCTAGAGCTCTGGATCTAGCATAAGGTGCAGGGTGTCAGTTTCCTGCACCCACCAGTGGAAAAAATCACTGTATAAAAGAAAATATTGTGATTTCAGAATCAGTCGGGACACAGAAATCTCCCTACAGCCACTCTGCCCAACCTGAGTTCAGAGGGTGGGGCCACAGCCAGACTGACACAGTGATATGGCACTAAAACCCATACAGCGACATTTGAAAACAGAGGTGAGGGGGATTCAACACATTTCTTTCCTCCTCTCCCCTGTTGCACCCTCTCTGCCCAGCCCAGACATCTTCAGGTGGGTAGGAGTGCACCCGTAAAAAAATCTGAAAATCACCAAGACATATAATCAAGCTCTCCAAAATCAAAGATAAGAAGAGAATCCTAAAAGCAGCTAGGGAAAAGAAAAGTGTTACTTACAAAGGGAAGCAAATCAGATTAAGCTCTGACTTCTCAGCAGAAACCATGCAGACAAGAAGGCAGTGGTGAGACATATATAACACCCTAAAAGAAAAAAACTGCCAACGAAGAACCTTCTATCAAGCAAAACTGTCACTCAAATTGCAATGGTGCAATCAAAACATTCTAGGATAAACAGAAGCTAAGAGATTTTGTCAAAGTCAATCCAGCACTTCAAAACATCCTAAAAGAAAACAAAAAACAAAAAAAACATCCTAAAGGGAGTTCTTTGGACTGAAAATCAACAAGAACACACAACAACCAGAGATTGACAGACGTGGCAACACCACCTGAAACTCAGGTGACAGCAGAGTCCAGAACAGAACAAAATTACAACAAGGAATTCAAAGGAACTGGGAGATCAATTGAAGATCAAAATAACAATGTCAAAGAAAGGAAAAATATAGGAACAGAGATACAGGTGGTGGAGAGGTAAGGCAGATTACAGTATACAACAGACTATCTTAAAAAGAAGGCAAAGTTAATAGACTATAGGGTAACCCCAAACAGATTAATACTTCTAAATTTACCATGAAAATGAAGATCCAAGAAGAACAAGGAAACATTAAAACTAAGAAGAAACTGAAAAGAAATACCACAAAAAAACACGAACTCAGCACAAGAAAGCAGGCAGAACAAAGGAATGAACAGCACCAAAAACTTAACATAATGACAGCAATTAATTCATACCTATCAATAATTACATTGAATGTCAATGGATTAAATGCACCAGTGAAGAGAGAGAGAGTGGCAGAATGGATAAGAAAACAAGAACCTTCAATATGCTGCTTGCAAGAGACGCACCTTACACACAAAGACAAAAACAGACTAAAAGTTAAAGGATGGAAAAAACTATACCAAGCTAACTGCAACAATAAACAAGCAGAAGTGGCAATACTAATCTCTGATAAAGTAAACTTTAAGACAAAAACCAGCATAAGAGATAAAGAAAGACACTATCTCATGATCAAAGGGTTAACTGAGCAAGACAACATAACAATAAAAATGAATATCAACACTCTCAATGAAAGAGCACCAAGCTATATGAAGCAAACCTTACTAGAATTGAAGAAAGAAATAGATAAATCTACAATTATAGTGGGAGATTTTAATATACTACTTTTGAAAAGGGACAGACCAACCAGAAAGAAATTTGACAAAGTTACAGAGGAACTAAACAGAACAATCAACCAACTTGACCTCATAGATGTGCACAAAGCATTCAACCCAACAACGGCACAATACACACTCTTCTACAGTGCACATGGAACATTCTCTAGAATTGACCATGTGTTAGGTCATAATGCAATCCTCCATAAATTTACAAGCATCAAAATACTACAAAGCATCTTTTCAGACCATAAAGCTATAAAACTAGGAATCAACAATAAGAAGACCAAGGAAATAAAGTTGAATACATGGAAACTGAATAACACCCTGCTGGAAAGTGACTGGGTAAATTAATAAATTAAACATATATTCACAAAGTTCCTAGAAACAAATGAGAATGAAAACAAAATATACCAAAATCTTTGGGACATGGTGATAGCGGTGTTGAGACAACAATTTATTGTGATAAATGAGCACATCCAAAAAGAAGAAAGAACTAAAATTAACATATTAACACAGCATCTCCAACAATTAGAAACAGACCAACAGAGGGAAACTACAGTCACCAAAAGAAAAGAAATAAAGATTAGAGCAGAAATAAAGGAGATGGAAACCAGAAAAACTATAGAAAGAATCAATGGACAAGAAGCTGGTTCTTTGACAGGACTGATAAAATTGACAAACCATTGGCAAACCTAACATAAGAAAAGAGAGAGAAGACACAAAAAACTCACACATTAAAAACCACATGGGTGATGCCACAACAGAACCAAACAAAATCAAAAGGATAATAACAGAATACTATGAAGAGTTGTACTCCAACAAATTTGAAAACTTAGAAGAGATGGATACATTTTTAGAAAAACACAACCTACCTAATATTACACAGAGTGGAGTAGAAACTTGAACAGACGCATAACAAAAAAAGGAACTGTTTGATCATCAAAAACCTCCCAACCAAAAGAAGTCCGGGCCCAGATGGCTTCACTGGTGAGTTCTACCAAACATTTAGGGAAGAGCTGTCACCAATTCTACTCAAACTATTCCAGAATATAGAAGAGGATGGAAAACTTCCGAATACTTTTTATGAAGCAAGCATAACCCTCATACCAAAACCAGGGAAGGACATCACTAAGAAGGAAAATTATAGACCAATATCCCTCATTAACATAGATACAAAAATTCCAAACAAAATCCAGCAGCACATCAAAAAAATAACACATCATGACCAAGTGGGTTTCATAATAGGGATGCAAGGATGGCTCAACATTAGAAAAACAATCAATGTAATCCACCATATAAATAAGAAAAAGGAAAAGAACCACATGATCATATCGATTGATGCTGAAAAGGCATTTGACAAAATCCAACATTCATTCCTGATAAAAACACTCAACAAAGTAGGAATTGAAGGGAAAGTCTTCAACATAATCAAGAGCATATATACAAAACCAACAGCATACATCACTCTCAATGGAGAGAAACTGAAAGCCTTCCCTCTATGCATAGGAAACAGACAAGGATGACCTTTGTCACCACTCCTATTCAATATTGTTTTGGAGGTCTTGGCCAGAGCTATATGGCAAGATAGGGAAATTAAGGGCATCCAAATTGGCAAAGAGGAAATAAAACTCTTTCTATTTGCAGACAATATGATCCTATACATAGAAAACCCCAAAGACTCAGTGACAAAGCTACTAGACATCATTGGAAGATTCAGCAAAGTGGCAGGATATAAGATCAATGTACAAATAGCAGTTGTATTCCTCTATAGTAACAATGACAGCGCTGAAAAGGACATCAGGAAAGATATACCATTTAAAATAGCCATCCAAAGGATGAATTATTAAGGAATAAACATAACCAGAGAAACAAAGGACCTATTTAACAAAAATTACAAAACACTACTACAAACCATGGCAACGAGACAATATATGATAGAATGAATGTAAAACTAATGTTCTCCCATGTAAATTATCACATGTCAAAATAAAAAAAAAAACCCACTACTACAAGAAACCAAAAGACTTACAAAAGTGGAAGAACATACCATGTTCTTGTTTAAAAAGACTCAACATCGGGAAAATGTTAATATTGCCCAGAGCAACTTACACATATAATGTAATCCCAATCCAGATTCCAACAACATTCTTCAAAGAGATGGAAAAAACAATTACAAACTTTATATGGGAAGGAAAGAGACCCAGGATAAGCAAAGCACTGCTTAAGA
>NW_006408557.1:11374969-11414427 GCF_000296735.1 Chrysochloris asiatica | reverse complement strand
TCGAGTCGGTTCCGACCCATAGCGACCCTGTACAGGGTTTCCGAGAGTGTAAATCCTTACGGGAGTAGAGAGCCTCATCTTTCTCCCGCGGAGCGGCTGGTAGTTTCGAACTGCTGGCCTTAAGGTTCGCAGCCCGAGCCGTAACCACTACGCTACCATTAGAGAGATGCAAATCAAAACAACAATGAGATATTATCTCACACCAGCAATAACAGCAAAGATTTAAAAAGTAGAGGACAATAAATGCTGGTGAGGATGCGCAGAGACTGGGGCCCTCCTACATTGTTGGTGGGTTTGCAAAATGATTCAACCACTCTGGAAAACAATATAGCACTTCGTCAAAAGGTTGGAAATAGAAATACATTATGATCCAGAAATTTCCCTACTTGATATTTACCCATGAGAAATACAAACCCTAACACGAGTAAATATATGCACACCAATGTTTGTAGCAGCACTATTTACAATAGCGAAAAGATGGAGACAGCCTAAGTGCCCATCAACTGAAGAATGGATAAACAAACTGTGGTACATATACACACAATGGAATACTATGCTACCTTGAAGAACAATAAGGAAGCTGCAAGCCACCGCATAACATGGATGAACCTTGAGGACTTTATGCTGAGTGAAAGTAGTCAGACATACAAGGAGAAATGCTGCATAGGACCATTATTGTAAAAGACTGAGAAAAAGAACCCACCCTAAAAGGGGGGGGAGGTGTTGCATTTTTAATATATTTATATATTTGCTGATCATCGGGATGTATGGGATGAGAGGAGTGTAGGGTGGGAGAGGAAACGACAACACAGGAAAGAGAATAGACACAGGATAGCTTGGGTGCTGAAAGGGCAGACGGGGGGGCAATACACAAGAAGGGGGAGGGGAATGGAACAACAAGGTGGATGGGAGAACAGTTAGGCAGGTTCACATGGGCTAAGTGAGACAAAGGTAAATGATGACATATGCACAACCTTGGAACAACAGGGCTCCAGGATACAGGGATTGAGCATGGTTTGAAGGGGTAAAAAATGAGAATAATGTTAAGATGCTTGGCTGTCTTTTGAATCTTGGTTTCCCTTGCATACCATTATAAAATAGACACTTGAGAGGGGGAGAAAGGAATAGCCATAAACATCACAATAGAAAGCTTGTAAGTCCATCTTCAGCCTATAACTGATTGTAATACCTTAAAGAGGGCGAGAAGTTGCCCAGTGAAAGAGGCTTCCTGTGGAAACTTTGCATTGCATAAGACCATAGGTGGAATCCAGAACCCCATCCAGAATAGTCTGAGGTGGGAAATTTCCACTGGAAAGGATGAGTAGACCAGCCTGGAGTGGCTAGAAGAACAGAAGATACTTTTTGAAAGAAAGGCCAGCAGGAAAAATCTGAAACAATAACAGCAGTCTGATTACTACAAGAACAAGTAAGCTGGTCGCCCAGAAGCCATCAAGGCAAGTGGTTGGGTCCCCTCAGAGCAAACTCCCTTCCAAGACTAAGACTCAAGGGGAATACGTGAACAGGCATGTGATCTGGCTGGTGACCATGTTGGTCACCGATAAGGGGAAGAAGGGGGAAAAACAGCAATGAAGTTGAGAGCTAAGTCCGACCACATTCAATAGACCCCTGTGAACCCAGGTGGAGACCTGGACAGCAAGATCTGGGGACTCCTGGGCCCAGAGGCAGTGACATGGCCACAGAGGACTAGAGCAGAGAGTGAAGCTTCCAGCTGATATGAAGTGAGGGGAGATGCAAAAGAACACCCATACTTGCAGATAGTACCCACTTGACCTGGCCTCGATGGCTAGATGATAAGAACTCTACTAGAAGAAGAAAGAAGAGGGGGAAAAAAGAGTAATTCACTACAATTTGATGAACTTTATCTATACTTATAAATATAGTAGCTCAAAAAAGGGAACACATCTTTATAGCAAGGATCACTCCCACATCCTCGGTACTCAGGGTTGACAGTGATGGGCAACACAGACATTCGCTACCCAAAATGGGAGGTGATATAAAGGCAAGAAGTGACTGGTTTACAAGCTTTCAAGAGGGAACCTGGTGCTAAGGAGCATGGCAGAAGGCAGAATCTCCAGTAGGTACTATTCAATCTGTCTGGGCGGAGCTGATGAAAGGAGATACAGATGGGTAACTCGTGATACTGTAGGGAATAATGTTTATCAGGACAGATTATGAGGGTTGGAAATGCAAAAGTAGAAGTTTTATAACAAGGAAGGGTGTGATTAATTCTCCAGGATAGGAGTGGAGGCCACTGGGACCATCAACAGAGAAGAGTCGAGAGCGGGACCCTACCCAGAGAAACAGAGATGCCTGAGATAGAGACAGAGATGATGATGTTGAGTGATGAAGCAACTGGGGACTTTGGACCCAGAGAGGGAAAGGGACTGTGGGCCGAAAACTGGGGGGAGGAGGGGGAAGTGTAGGGGGCGGGTTTCTGGGATATACCCTTTGGGTGGTTGATGATGCATGGAGGGGATTGGAACCATGGCAGTGAGATGATATACGATGGAATGAATGTAAAACTAAAGTTCTCCCATGTAAACTATCATATAATTTTCAATAAAACATTAAAAAAAAAAAAAAGAAGATGAAAGAAATACACAGTCATTCTACCCAAAAGAATTGGTGAATGTTCAACCATTTCAAGTGATAGCTTATGATCAAGAACCAATAATATTGAAAGACTATCCTCCAACACCATAACTCAAATGCAAATTACTCTGAAGGCATTGGCAAAAACAAGGCTCAAGAAATTGATAGAATATGTATTGAAATATCCCAAAAACTGGTGTAGTGATAGAGATGCAAGGCAAAAAAATTGTGAGGCCAGCTTGTTGGTAGAGAAAGGTGACCTCAACAGAATGTGAAAATCATTAAACAATATCATAATATCACATGTAAGGAAATTTTTCTGAAGATAATTTTAAAATGCTTGTATCAATTCATTGACAGGGAACTGCCAGAAATTCAACCTGATTCAGAAGAAGATATGGAACTTGGGCTATCATTGCTGAAGTCAGGTAGATCTTGGTTGAAAGCAGAGAACACCAGAAAGATGTTTACTTGTGCTTTATTGATTCTGCAAAGGCATTCAACTATGGATAACATTACAAAGAATGGGTAATCCAGAACAATGAAATGTATTTATGAGAAACTTGTGCATAGATTGAGAGGCAGACATTAAAACAGACAAAGGGATAATGAATGGGTTAAAATCAGGAAATTTGTGTGTCAGGGTTGCATCCTTTCACTATAATTATCCAATTTGAATTCTGAGCAAATAATCCAAGATGCTGGATTATATGAAGAAGAATGTGGTATCAGGATTAGAAGAAGTCTCATTATAACATCAATATGCAGATGATACAACCTTGCTTGCTAGAATCAAAAAATATGTAAAATACTTAACTGATGAAGATAAAGACCATAGCCTTCAGTATGGATAGCACTTCAATGTAAAGAAAACAAATGTCCTCATCACTGGATCAATGAGTAACATCATAATATTGTGAAAAGATTGAAGATGTCAAAGACTTCAGTTTGCTTGGACTTACAACCAACATTTGTCTGTCAGTTTGTCATACTGTGGTGATTTGTGAGTTGTTGTGATTCTGGAATCTATGCCACCGGTATTTTAAATACCAGCAGGATCACCCATGGTGGACAGTTTCAGATGAGCTTCCAGATGAACACAGACTAGAAAGAAGGAGTAAAAAACTATTTCTGAATATTTAGTCACTGAAAACCTTATGAATAGCAGAGAAACACTGTCAGATATAGTGCCGAGAAATGGGCATCTTAGGTTGGAAGTAACTCAAAATGTGACCGGGGAAGAGCTGCCTCCTCAAAGTAGAGTTGACCATGATGATGCGAATGGAGTAAAGCCCACGGGACCTTCATTTTCTGATGTGGCACAACTCAAAATGAAGAGAAACAGCTATAAATATCCATTGAAAATCGGAACATGGAATGTTTGAAGTATGAATCTGGGAAAATTGGAGGTTGTCAAAAATGAAATGGAATGCATAAACATCAATATCTTAGGCATTAGTGAGCTGAAATGGACTGGTATTGGCCATTTTGAATCTGACAGCCACATGGTTTACTATGCCCGGAATGACAAATTGAAGAGGAATGGTGTTGCATTCATCGTCAAAAAGAACATATCAACAGCAGTCACACTGTCTGTGATAGGACAATATACATGTGCCTACAAGAAAGACCAGTTGATACCACTATTATTCAAATTTACTCAGCAATCACTAAAGGCAGTGAGGATGAAATAGTAGAATTATACCAACTTCTTCCATCTGAAATTGATCAAATGTGCAATCAAAATATATTGATCATTACTGGTGATTTGAATGCAAAGGTTGGGAAGAAAGTGGAAGGATCAGTAGTTGGAAAATATGGACTTGTATGATGTATGATGACAGACAAGTGGTGGCTCATGGAAGTAGCAGTCAAGAAATCAAACAATGTACTACATTAGGCATATATGCTGCAAGAGACCTCTTTAAAGCATTAAAGAGCAAAGATGTCACTTCGAGAACTACGGTGTACCTGACCCAAGCCATATTTTCAATTGCCTAATATCCATGTGAAAGTTGGACAATGAATAAGTTAGACTATAGAAAATCAATCTATTTGAATTATGATTTTGGAAAAGAATACCATTGGCTACTAGAAGGACAAAGAAATCTGTCTTGGAAGAAGGATAGCCAGAATGTTCCTTAGAAGTGAAGATGGCAAGACTGCCTCAGACACTTTGGACGTGTTCCCAGAAAGGACCAGTCCCTGGAGAAAGACGTCATGCTTTGACATCAGCAAAAAAGAGCAAGACCCCCCAGTGGACAACAGTGGGCTCAAGCATAACAATTGTAGGTGTGACACAGGATGGGGCAGTGTTTCATTCTTTTGTGCATAAAGTCACTATAAGTTGGAAATGACTAGACGGTACCTATCAGCAACCACACACACATAGATAGAGAGACTCCTGGTGTGGCAATGTGAGATAATACACTGGACTGCAAAGTTGGTTTGAATTGCAAGGTGCGTGGTTCAAGCTCACCAATCACTCCTTGGAAACCCTATAAAGGGTCACTATGGGTCACAACTCAGTGGCACTTAACAACAACAACAATAAGTATATATATATGTATGTATGTATATATAATTGTTGTATATGCATATATATATGCGGAGAGGTTTATATAAGAAAATGGCTTACATAATTGTAGAAGTGGGCACATTCCAAGTCTCTGAGACAAATGAAATGTTACGCTGGAGACTTCTAACTCACTTAGCTGCTGGGACTGATGAACCTAAGATCAGCAAATCTAATGATAGGCTTCTGACTGCAGAGAATGAATGCAAGGTCAGCAGGTAAGATGGCAGGCTACTGATGACTCCCAATATTGGCAGGCAATATCACAAGCTGCTGACATAAGTTTAAAAAAACAGAAGTCAGATGACAATCCAGATGTAAGACCCATATCCAGCAAAAAGCAAGCCAGCTTTTTCATAGTGTCCTCATATATTGTGGAAATAGACCACAACCCTGAGGACACTTAATTTCAATTAATTTGCTGCTTAAAGTGAGTCTCATCCTGGAGGTCATTTCCCTATATTAGATTTCATCATGGAGGATTACTAAGGCTTAACTGCCAAACTACTGAGAATCCTGGCTGAATCAAGTTGAAACAAAATCTTAATTATCACAGTACACCCCTTTTCAACTTGTCACTTGTACACATTTCCTTAAACCATACATTATCTCTAAATAAAGATAATGATAAATTCATACTTGTGCCTAACATGATGCATCTAACAATGTAAAACTGAAAACACAATAACCCCATTTATGTCGTATAAGTAAGCAAAACAATTTGGTATACTGTTGTTAGGTTCCATTGAGTCGGTATTGACTCATAGAGACCTTACACACAGCAGAACGAAACACTGCCTGATCCTGGGCCAACCTCACTACTGTTGCCATGCTTGAGTCCATCAATGCTGCCACTTGGCTAATCCATCTCATTGGGGGTCTTCCTCTAAAAAATTATCCTAACAATTACAGTCCTTGATTCTGCTAATGGTCATATGGCCAAAGTTGGTATTAAGAACTACATTTTTCACCCTCCATTCCGTATTCCCTTTTCCTTCAGCAAACACATCAGCTACTCCTGGTTATTTGTCCAGTGGGGTGATCCAAACCATTATTTCTGAAGGGTCTGAGCCATTACTATCAGTATGGATTGTACCTAAATGTAAATAAAACAAAAATCCTCACAACTGGACCAATAAATATCTTGATAAATGGAGAAAAGACTGAAGTCATGTCAGAATCGGGTTACTGTAGTTTAACATTGACTTTAATCACAGGGCATGGCAATACTCAGATATGTCCTAAGGAATCTCCTGGGTTCCAGACAACTAACTACCTGGCCAACTGACTGGAAGAGATGTGTATTTGTGCCCATTCCAAAGAGAGGTGACCCAATAGAATGCAGAATCATCAAAAAATATCATTGTTATTTCATGCGAGTAAAGTTTCATTAAAGATAAAACAAACAGAGCTGCAAGCATACATTGACAGATAACTTCCAGAGGTTCAAGCCAGATTCAGAAGAGGACATGGAATGAGGGATATCATTACTGATGTCATATGGATCTTGGCTGAAAGCAGAGGATACCAGAAAGATGTTTACTTGTGCTTTATTGGCTATGCAAAGGTTTTCAATTTTGTGGATCATGACACTCTATAGACAACATTTCAAAGAATTAGGATTCTGGAACACGTAATTGTACTCATGAGGAACCTGTACATAGAACAAGAGGCATGTAGGGAACACCGAATGGCTTAAAATTAGCCAAGGCATGCACCAGGGTTGAATTCTTTCACCATACTTATTCAATCTATACTGAACAAATAATCTGAGGAGCTGGATTATATGAAGAAAAACATGGCATCAAGATTGGAGGAAGACTCATTAACAACCTGCAATATGCAGATGATATAACCTTGCTTGCTGAAAATGAAGAGGATTTAAAATACTTACTGATGAAGATCAAAGACCACAGCCTTTAGTATGGGTTGCATCTCAATGTAAAGAAAACAAAAATCCTCACCACTGGACCAATAAACAACATCCATATAATTGGAGAAATGATTGAAGTTGTTAAAGACTTCATTTTGCTTGGATCAACCATCAACACTCATGGAAGCAGCAGTCAAGAAATCAAATTTGCATCAGGCAAATCTGCTGCAGATGACCTCTTCAAAGTATTGAAGAGCAAGGATGCCAATTTGAGGACTAAAATGCCCCTGACTCAAGCTATAATATTTTCAATAGCCTCACATGCATGTGAAAGTTGGACAGTAAATAGGGAAGACATAGAAAAATAGATGCATTTGAATTATGGTGTTGGAGGAGAATACTGAAAGTATCATGAACCACCAAAATAACAAATAAATCTATGTTGAAAGTAAAGTCATAGCACTCCTTGGAAGCCATGATGGTCAGACTTTGTCTCTCATACTTTGGACACATTATCAGGAAGGATCAGTCCCAGAAGAAGGATATCATATTTGGTAAAGTGGAGCGTCAGAGAAAATGAGGAAGAGGAATGGCTTGGCACAGTGACAGCAGCAATGTGCTCAGGTGTAGCAACGATTGTGAGATTAGCCCAGGACCAGGTAGTGTTTCATTCTGTTGTGCATAGGATCACTATGAGTCGGTACTGATTTGATGACATCTATCAATAATGGCTAATGATCATAAACATTTCTTCATGTTTGTTGGCTGCCTGACTGTGGTTCTTGGTGAAGGTCTGTTCATGTCCTGTGCCCATTTTTTAATTGGGTTAGTTGTCTTTTTCTTTTAGAGTTGTTGTAGATTTCTATAAATTTTAGAGATGAGTCCCTTGTCTGATATGTCATTGGGAAAACAAAATTCCCAGTTTGTGAGCTCACTTTTTACTCTTTTGGTGAAATCTTTTGATACACATAAGTTTCTAATTATTAGAAAGTTCTAGTCATCTATTTTGTCTTCCACTGTGCGTTTTATGTAATGTTTGATAATGTATGTATATATAAGGTGTGATGTATGGATCTTGTTTCATTCTCTTGTAAATGGGTTTCCAGTTTTGCCAGCGACATTTATTGAAGAGACTAATTCTTCATCACATAATGTATTTTGGTCCTTTGTCAATGATCAGTGGACTTTATGTGGATGGATTTTTCTTCTGTTCCATTGACCTATGTATCTTTCATTGTACAATACCAGGCTATTTTGACCACTGTGACAGTGTAGTATATTTTGAAATCAGGGAGTGAGAGGCCTTCAACTTTGCTTTTCTTTTTAAGCAGTGCATTGTTTATGTGTTGTCTCTTTCCTTTTCAAATAAGGTTTTATGATCCTTTTTTTCCATCTCTTTAATTGTGTTGTTGGAATTGGAATTGAGTTTGTGTTATATCTACAGATTGCATTGGGTAGTATTGACAGTTTCACAATGTGAAGTCTTCTTATCCATGAGCATGGTATATTCTTCCATTTTTGTAAATCTGTTTTGGTTTCTTGTAGTAGTGTTTTGTATTTTCTTTGTGTAGTTGTTTTTCTAATTTCCTTTTCATAGCTGTCCTTATAAGTATAGAAGAATCTAATTATATTTGTATAATGATCTTATACCCTGCCCTTTACTGAATCTTTCAATGAGTTACAATAATTTTCTTGCTAAGTCATTATAATTTTCTAAGTATAGGATCATATCATCTGCAAATAGAGTTTTACTTCTTCTTTGCTAATGTGGAGGCTTTTAACTTCCTTTTCTTGCCTTATAACTCTGTCTAAGGCTTCCAGCACATTATTGAAAAGGAATGGTGATAACGAGCATCCTGTTTACAAAGGGAATGTTTTCAATTTCTGTACACTGAAAGTAATTTGGCTGTTGTAGCATAGTGGTTATGAATCAGGCTATGAACCTTAAGGTCAGCAGTTGAAAACTACCAGCTGCTCTGTGGAAGAAAGATGAGGCTTTTTGCTCCCTTAAAGATTTACAGCCTTCGAAACCCTGTACAGGGTCGCTGTGGGTCGGAATTGACTTGACAACACTTGACAACAACAACAATTGTATATATGCTCTTAATTATGTTGAGGAATGTCCCTTCAATTCCTACTTTGCTTAGTGCTTTTATCAAGAATGGATTTTGCATTTTGTCAATTGCCTTTTTTGCATTAATTAATATAGTCATGTGATTATTTTCATTGTTTTAAATTTTATACGCTGTATTACACTGATTGGTTTTCTAGTATTCACCCTTGCATCCCTGGTATGAATCCCACTTGGTTATGATGTGCCTTTTTTTTTTTTTTTCTTTGAAATGTTGTTGAATTTTTTTGGCTAGGATTTTGTTAAAAACTTTTGCATCTATGTTCATGAGGGATATTGGTATATAATTTTTGTTTTTAATGATGTCCTTGCCTGTCTTTGGTATGAGGGTTATGCTCATTTCATAAATTGTATTTGGTAGTTTTTCACACTTTTCTGTTTGCGTAAAACTTTTTTGAGTAAAATTGGTGTCAACTCTTCTCTAAATGCTTGGTAAATTTCACCATTAAAGCCACCTGGGGCTGGATTTTTGTGTTGGGAGTTTTTTTAATGACTTGATCAATTTCTTCTTTTGTTATTGATCTTTTCAAGTTTTCTATTTCACTCTGTGTTAGTTTAGGTAGGTTGTGATTTTCTAAAAAATTGCCCATTTCTTCTCTTGTTATTATCCTGCTTATTTCCATTGGTTCTGATGTGACATTACCCATATCATTTCCTATGTGTACTGTTTGTGTCTTCTCCCTTTTTCATTTTGTTAGATTCACCAATGGTTTGTCAGTTTTGTTAATCCTTTCAAGCAACCAGCTTTTTTATGTTTTCTATTGTTTTTCTGTTTTTTCATTCATTAATTTCTACTATAATCTTTATAATTTCTTTTTATCTAGTGACTGTAGGTGTATTTTGCTATTTTAATAGTTGGAGATGTTATATTAATGTGTTGATTTTGGTTCTTTCTTCTTTTTGGATGTGTGCCTTTATAGTTATAAACTGCCCTTTTAACAATATGCCAAAATAGGTAAAACTAATAGTCTATGGTGTTAGAGATCAGGATAATTATTTTTCTTGGTGAGGGTGGTATTGTTCAGGTTGGGGGAAGAGGGTTTTGTGGGACTAAGTACTGAGTATATGCTATGTTTACTTTGTGAAAATACACTGGACTGTAACACCATGATTTGCACTTTTCTCTTTATCTTAAAATTAAACGTTTTGTTCCTCCCTCCCCCCCAAAAAAAATCAAGTAAAATACCTTTAATCTACTTTTGAATCTCTGCATCCCACCCCATGCACACATATACAAGGCTTCAAAAAGTTTATGGAAAAATTCTATTATCTTTTCATTTCATTTTTCCAGGAACTTTTTGAAGTCCTCTCATATTTCCATAAACAACTTTATAAGACTGTAGAACATGCTAAAATCTGATAAAATAAGGACCAGTAGTTTCTATTTCTTTACTTCAAATTTTCACAAAATCGGTACAAATTCAAGTTAAGAAATATGCCTGTCTTTAAAATTCAACTCTTTGCTTAGACATTAAGCTCTAGTTCAATTCTAAGTATCTTATAATAACCTGGAAAAATTGCTACACCACCTCCACCAACCAAGAGATTGTTACTAAACCTTTGTATCCACTTAAAATGTCACCTCAAAAAGATAATCAGCAGGGGAAACTCCAGCTTTAAAATTTAAGAATATTTATAAAATTGAATAAGCATCCCTAGTGGTGTTGTAGGATAAGCACTAGACTACTAAACACAAGATTGTCAGTACAAATACAGCAGCTGTTCCTTGGTGGAGGTGAATAAAACCTTTTGCTTCCAAAAGATATACAGCCTAAGAAACCCTTTTCTTGGATTGATTATGAATCCAAGAAAATTGGAGTCTTTGCCAATTTCAATCTTTTATCCATTTATCATGATGTTATTTATTGGTCCAGTTGTAAGGATTTCTGTTTTCTTTACAATGAGGTGCAATCCATACTGAAGACTGTAGTCTTTGATCTTCACCAATCTTCTTCACTTCCTGCAAGCAAGGCTATGTCATCTGCATATCTCAAGTTGTTAATGATTTTTCCTCCAATCCTTATGCCATGTTCTTTAATATAATCCAGATTCTTGGATCATCTGTTCAGCATACAGATTAAATGGTAAAATACCTTGATGAACAACTACAATGATTTTAAAACATTCAGTGTCCCCTTGTTCTGTTCAAATGACTGTCTCTTAGTTGATACATAGGTTCTTCATATGCACAATTAAGTGTTCTGAAAAACTCATTCTTTGTAATAGAATCCATAGTTTGAAATGATAAAAACAGTCAAATACCTTTGTAAAGTTAGTTAATAAAACACAAATACACATTTTTTCTGGTATTCTCTACTTTCAGCAATATTCATCTGATGTCAGCAATCATATGCCTAGATCCATATCCTCTTAAATCCATCTTAAATTTCTTGCAGCTCTCTGTTGATGTACTGCTGCAATAGTTATTAAATTATATTCAGCATAATTTTACTTGTATTTAATATTAATGATATTGTTCAATGATTTCCACATTCTGTTGGGTCGCCTTTACTTAAAATGGGCACAAATATGGATTTCTGCCAATTGGTTTGCCAGGTAACTCTCTTCCAATCTCTTAGCATAGATGTGTGAGCACCTCTAGTGTCACATCATCCGTTTGTTGAAGTATTGCAATTTGTATTCCATCAATTCCTAAAGCCTTGTTTTTGGCCAGTGCTACTTGGATTTCTTTCTTCAATTCCATTGGTTCTTTATCCTATGGTAGCTCTTGAAATGATTTAACATCAACCAATTATTTTCGGAAGATTGATTCTATGCATTCGTTCCATCTTCTTTTATGTTTCAAGTTTCATTCAACATTTAGTCCATAGAATCTTCAACATTACAGCCCAAGGCTTGAATTTTTTTCTGTAGTTCTTTCATCTTGAGAAATACTGAGTGTGTTCGTCCATTTTGGTTTTCTAACATCAGATCTTAGCACATTCATAATAATACTTGACTTTGCCTTCTCGAGCTGCCCTTGAAATTTTCCTTTCTTCTCTTTTACTTGCTCATTTCTTCCATTTGCTTTAGTTTCTCTATGCTCAAGAACAAGTTTCAGAGTCTCTTCTGACATCCACTTTGGTCTTTTCTCTTTTCAATGTAATTTTGATGTTCTTGATGTCATTCCACAGCTTTCTGGTCTTCTGTTATTAGTGTCTGATGCATGAAATCTGTTCTTGAGATGGTATCTAAATTCACGTGGGATATACTCAAGGTCATATTTTAGCTCTCAAGTACTTGTTTTAATTTTCTTCAGCTTCAGCTTGAAATTGCATATAAGCAATAGGTATTCTGTTCCACAGTTGGCCTCTGACCTTGTTTTGGCTTATGCTGTTTGTTTCTTCTGGTGAATCCAGGTGTATAGTTGCCTTATATGTTGTTGCAAGAATGTATTTGCAACGAGTACTCATTCTTGCAAAATTCTATCATGTAATTTCCTGCATTGTTTCTATCATCAATGCCCATATTTTCCATCTATGGATCCTTCTTGTTTGTTTCCAACTTTTGTATTCCAATCACCAGTAATTATCAATGCATCTCGATTGCATGCTTAATCAATTTTAGCCTGAAGTTGGTAAAATTCTTCAGTTTTATCATCACTGGCTTTAATCAGCAGTTCATAAAATTGAGTAATATTAGTATTAACCAATGTTCCTTGTAGGTGTATGGATCCTATTTTATCATAGCATTATACTTCAAGACAGATCTTGAAATTTTTTTTTTTTATAATGCCTTTTTTTTATATTTATTTGGACCATCATAATATCCCTGTAAGACACAGTTTGATTCCTAGGGGCTCCAGGGAGTGAGCAGGGGAGGAGACATCTTTTCCTTGCCATTCCCTATTAAGTGCCCTTGTAGCAAAATGCAAGGTGCCTGAGTTCCTGGCCTCCTTAGCTCCTACAGGTACATGAATGGGCAAGCCCTTTCTAGAAAACAGGGCATTTAAGCCCAGAATCCAAGGACAACCTTGGTGGAGGGAGAGTGTCAGGGAAGAAGAAGGATGTGGATAGAGCCCATCTGAATACCTGACCTCCCCTTTGTGTACACCCAGGGGCCCAACGGCTGGGTGCAGTACCTACCACCACTTGCCTGGGCTTCAGTAATTAGAAGCATCCCCACTCTCTACGTTCCGACCCATGGCAGGGCATGCATTAAACATGTTACTGTGTGGCTTTGTTTTGCTCTTTAATTCAGATCAGACATTGGGCTTTGAGGAACTGCAATGTTCTCAGTTCCCTGAGAAGAACTGCAAGAGCTTAAAAATCCAGCTTCCAGAATTAGATGTCTCTTACTCCTGGAAACTAAGTCTACTGAAATGAACCTAAACAGGGGGCTTTGGAGTTAGACGGAGCTGGGTTAAAATCAGGTGTCCTGGTGGCACCGTGGATTAAGCATTGCACTGCTAACCACAAAATTGACTGTTCAAATCTCCGTGGGAAAAAAGATCTGGTGATCTCCTTACATAAAGATCGGTGCCCTTGTTTAGTGCCATAGAGTCAGTTCCAACCCATAGCGACCCTGTATAGGATTTGAAATCTTTTAGATGATGAATATGATGCCACTCCTCTTTGTCATTCTTGGCTGAGTAAACCATATAATTGTCTGATTCAAAATATCCAATATCTGTGTATTTCATCTGACTAATGCCTAGGATATTCATCTTTATGCACTTCATTTAATTTTTGACAACTTCTAATTTTTCTATATTCATACTTTGTACATTTCACCTTCCAATAATTAATGGATATTTGCAGCTGTTTCTTCTCATTTTGAGTTGTGTTATATACAAATGTAGGCACTGAAAGCATAACACCATTAATGTCATTAAGCTAAGCTCTACTTTGAGGAAGTAGTTCTTCCCAAATGGTATCTTGAGTGCCTTCCAACCTGAGGTACTCATCCTCTGCCAGTGTATCAGCCATTGTTTTGCTGCTATTCGTAAGGTTTTTAATGGCTAACCATTCAGCAGTGGTCTGTCTCTCCTTTTTTCTAGTCTATTTCTGTTTGGAAGCTCCTTTGAAATCTGTCTACCATGTGTGACCCTGTTTGAATTTAAAATACTGCTAGTATTGCTTCCAGCATCAAAGTAACACACAAGCCATCACAGTATGACAAACTGACAGTTGAGTTTTGGTATTCATGTTAGCATGTTTAAAATTTGCATGTGATTTATCATTTTATTGACAGATGAAAAAATATGTAGGTTATCTTCAGTCACATAGTAGTGGCCAAGCAGTATATGCATGAATTTTGGATTGCTAATTTCCTTCCACCTATTCTACTACCTTAAGCTCTCCAAGTCCTTTAACACTGGCCCTAAGTCAGTCCCTGGTGACAAATTGTATTTATCACTTACAAATGAAGTTTTTACTATTAATTTTGAGATTTTTACACAAAATTTCTTTGGAGGATAACATTGGTTTCTTAAAATCTTGTTTCATTTTATTGAGTAAAACACATATTCAGAAAAGATCCCATCATCCATGAAATTGTGCAAAATTAGCACATTCATGTATCTAATATCCAATAAAAATAATAGAACATAATCATCCCCAGAAGCATTTTTGGTACCCTTCTCCAGCTATTTGTCTTCCAGCAAGTGTCACTGCTATTTTGGTTTTTAAACTTTGAAACTTAAGTGGAATCCTACAATGTGTTTCCTTTTGTATCAGCATCTTTCTCTCAGTAACTTGTTTTGGAAATTCAGCAATGTTTTGTGCTATGTGTAGTTCACCCATTATCATTGCTATAGAGTTTTTCATTGTGTGAATATTCTGTTTCCTCAACTCATCGATCCTCCTGTTAATGGGCATGTAGGTAGCTTTCTGTTTGGCGCTATTATGGTTAGTGCTACAATGAATGGTCTAGGACATGACTTTGGGTGAACATATTCATTTCTGAAAAGAACATCCTAAATATTCAAGTGTTTTATCAAGGGATAAAATTAAGACTATTAGAAGATCGGGCCATGTACTAGTTAGAGTTATTGTCTCTGGGTCAAGCTGATTCATTTTGAGTCTTGGGTGTATTGTCTGCTAGTCAAGTGATAGTGGACATTGTACTTAACCATCCTGTGCCTCAGTTTTCATGTCCATAAAAGGGAATAATACTAGCTACCTTATAAAGTTTTATGAAGAATAAATGAGTTCATGCCAGAAGAATGTTTGACATATACTAAACACTAGTTAAGAGTTCTATGTTGTTGTTGTTAAGTACCATGGAGTCAGTTCTGGCTCATAGTGACCCTACACAGGGTGTCTGAAGCTGCAAATCTTTACAGGAGCAGACCACCTCATCTTTCTCCCATAGAACCACTGGTAATTTCAAACTGATAACCTTGAGGTTAGCAGCCCAATTCGTAACCACTATGCTACCAGAGCTCCTTAAGAGTTCTATAACAGTGTCATTATGCTGGAAAGTTGACCTCCAGTTCACCAACATGAGATTGTCCTAGGTAGAAAATGGCATGCAGTAAGAGGATTAGAAAGACCTGTAGTATATACTGCTCTCAGAACTTCACCTGACACCCAGAGGAAGTGCCCACGTGGGTACTAGCCCATGACAGCTATCCAATCTCAGAGCTCACTGTCTGTCTGGGGCTGCATATGGGATCTCACTGCTTCCTACCTCCCTACCCTGTTTGTCAACCCCTCCTCAGTCTGTTGCTACAGCCTCATCCCCTTCTTATGTTCTCCTAATTCCTTACCCACTGGGGATGGTCTTCCCCTGTAGAGAATACAGATTCTTTCCTGCATGATACCATTAGCAGAATGAAAGGCACACCTGTGATAATGGACTGCTTAAAATGGCACAGCTGCCTCCATCAGAGGTCATCCCATAGATCAGAAAACAAGGCAGTGGTTTTATAAAATATAGTTTTATTTGAATAAAACCAGCCCACATGGGATTAATTAAATACATCTATAATGAGCGAATGGATGTATGCTGGAGGATTTGTTCATACACCTTTCCTATCATGGCTCTGGAAGGTTTAACTTCTATTGCTTTTGTCTGCATGGGATTAAGAAGGGGGAGGTTGGATAGGGCTATTAAAAGAAAAAAAGAGCTTTCTTAGTGACCTAATTTGCTTCTGCATCTTTATCATGTACTGAGATGTGCAAATCCTCATATGGGACAACAATGCAAATGAGTTTTACTTGAGAATAAAACATTTTGAGACAAAAAAATAGAAGCATGACGTTGTCACATAATATCACTGCAACTAATAATACTCAAACTTTTTAAAAATGACATTCTATTATGGAGTTTTATCTCCTGTCCCAGTGGGCAGCCAACCAGGCATAGCCATTCAAAATTCAAATACTGTAGAAGGATATACAGTAACTATGGTTCTCTGAGGATTTGAGCTAATGTCAGAAAACCAAGCCCCAGAACAAATTTATTAGTTGGTTAGAAATATCTAACAATTTTATATAGACACTGATCAGGTCATCTGGGAATCCCTTTCACTATTAAGTGATTTAGAGTCCTCTGCAGAAATTTTCTTATCGGCTGCATTTCAACAAGCAACACCTGTGGGCCCCCCATAGTTGCAAAGCAAGCTGAAACAGCAGCACTAGTTATTTGTTCTTTCCAATTAACATATTTTCTTTAACTGCTAAGGTCTATAAGATAGATGGATTTTTTATGAAATCTGCCAAAGACAGAATGAGAGATGTGAATAAACTGTTGAAATTTCACCATGGGGTTAAAGAAGAATATTTTTACCCAGACACTGTCTTCCCAATGTGTATTTCCAGTTTGGTCACTAAAGTTCTGAGGTGAAAAATTTGTTCCTAATGGACTAAATGCCATTTGGCTTCATTTGGACCATGCTAAGTTGTTGAAAACCAGAAGAATAAGGCCCAAAGAAGCCTGGCAGCCAGGTAATCAGAGCTCTGGACTGGATTTTCCACTAACCGACTAGATGTATTTTGACAAGGGCACTAATTAATCAGTTTGGGGCCACGTGGGGACATTTCTGTTATAGCAGCACTAGATAACAGAGACAGAATTGCAGAGTGCTGCTTTAGAGATACTTAAAATGTGGAAACGGTATTACAATAGAGTAATGGGTGGAATCTAGATATGCGTCATAGTAAGGTCTTAGACTGCCTTGAAGAAACTAGACTGTTGCTAAATTATGGACACCAAAGGCAATTCTGGTTGGGAATCATAAGGAAGTGAGGAGAGCTCTAGAGAAAATCTCTATCAACTTAGACAATATATATGGTACCAGCAACTGAATGTTTGCTAAACATGTGTCTATTAAGCTTGTGTTTTTGATGAAGCTTCTATAGGAAATGAACAGGTGATTAAACAATAGAGGAGGGGGATGCATTTTTGGCAGTGGCACAGAATTTAAATAATGTTGAAATATTTGGTGGAAAGGAGAGCCTGTAGATGATGAACTTGGCTATTTGGCTGAGATTTCTAAGCAGAGTCTTAAGGTACAACATGATTTTCCCTTGAGACTTATAGCAGAATGTGGGAAGAAAAAGACTTAGAAATTAACAGTGAAAAATGAAAAAAACAAACCTTACAGATTTAAATTTTTCTATTAAATAAACTAAGAACATGTGTCCTCAAATGTTTACTAAGGATATGGCTACATAACCCTTGGTTAAAGGCATTAAATCTTTGACTAATGGATCTAACAAAATACTGAAGAAGACAGGGAAAGTACTAAATAAAAGAACACAATCTGCCTCTTGGAATTCTAGAGACAGAAAACAGGCCAAAGGAACTACACTTGTTGTCCTCCAAGAAAAGAAAAGGACCATCCCTGGGGCAGCGTAAAGATCAGTAGACTTATTGGAAGGAACATTGGAAGCATGGCTGCCTTGG
This sequence comes from Chrysochloris asiatica, assembly GCF_000296735.1. Lineage (NCBI taxonomy): Eukaryota > Metazoa > Chordata > Mammalia > Afrosoricida > Chrysochloridae > Chrysochloris > Chrysochloris asiatica. Next base: position 11,396,382 of record NW_006408557.1, on the reverse strand, counting down.
TTTCAAAATGTGGGGCCACAGCCTCCTAGGTTTTAAAAAGTGGATCTTTGCCAATTCGATTCCTGAGTGTGAGGCTGCTGTTAAAACCATGGAGCTGGGGTTGCCATGTCTAAGGGGGGCAGAAGAACAGGGTCTGCCATGGCTAAGTGTTTAGGGGTGCCACTCAGATGGAGAATGGAGTTGTCCAAAGCCAAGGGAACAGAGTTACCATCCCTGTGACTGGAAAGTAGTGCTGAAGTCCAGAGCTGAAGGACCTCTGCCCAGAATCAAGAAAGTGTGGCCAGTCAGTAGAGATGGCCATTGTCTAGGTGGTCTCAGAAAAGATTGTTTTTAAGGCTTGAGCAGTAATACAGATTGTTTTGCTGTGTTTTGAATTTGATTTGTGCCTACTACTCCTTCTTTTCCTTGGATTTCTCCCATTTGTAATGGAATTGTCTACGCTGTGTCTGTTCTACCATTCTACTTTGGAAGCAGATAACTTGTATTCTAGATTACACAGTACAGATAAAGAGAAATTTTGTACCAAGATGGAATATGCCTAAAGTCTCACCCATATTTGATTTAGATGATTCAGAAGATGAGATTTTGTACATGGAATTGATTTAAGACTTTTAGGATGATGTTAGGGGTTAATAAATTTTGTATGTGGGAAGGACATGGATTTTGGGGAATAAATGATGGGAGGTTTGGTTTGAATTGTGTCCTTCAATATATGTTGGAAATCCTACTATACCTGCCATTATAATCCCATTTGAGAATGAGTATTTTTTTGTTATTTTAGTTAGACAATATTTGTGTGGGTAGTATATTAAGTCAATCTCATTTGAGATATAAAAGAGTAGATTAATGGGGAAAGAACAACTCAGAAAAGGAAGATCAGAATAATTGGACAACCCAAATAATTTAATTAATGTCATTGGATTGTACAGGAACCCAAATAATTTAATTAATGTCATTGGATTGTACATGTAGAAATTGTTGAATTGGTGTATGTTTTGCTTTGTATAGTCTCAACAACAACAATGAATTTTTTTTTTTTTTTAATTTAAAGGAGCAGACTAAGCAATCAGCAAGAAGACACAGATGGGGATAAATAGATGTTGTGTCACATGAGACCCCCACAACACCAAGAAACATAGTGGGAAATGAAAATTATAGTGGTATAGTGATTTACTTAACATGTCTCTTCTAGCCTCAGTCTTTGTATCTCCCACCATTTTCCTAATGGGTCTGAGTAAGAGAAAGTGAGAGAAGACACTGATGACATGAATCTGCTGTTAATGTTAACAGAATTCATCATAATTGTAAAAACTTGAAATTCTAACATGAGTATAAAAATCTTGGAAACCAAGATGCCTGTGCAATGAAAATCCTCAACCCAGGGACAAAAAGCTGTGACACCAATAGGAGTGGCAAGGATTAGCAGCAGCAGAACCAAAAGCCAAAGCACAAGACAGAGCAGTAGGTTCCCAGTCTGTGGAGCAAGCAAAGCTGAGTAACTTTGGGCAGGAAGCTTGCTTGCAATGTGCGGTGTCTCTAGGCACTTAATTAGGGGAGTGAGGTTTGCCAACTCATGGAACTAAGCCAAGAGCCTTTGAGGTGAGGTTTATAACAGAACAGAGTATCTTTAAGCATTTATCAGCAGCTCTAAAAGAGCTTTGTTGCCTAGGCAGAGAGGCCTACCTGTGGCATGTTGAAGAGAGCCTATCTGACTGGAATAGCTGTGCCCTGAATAGTTCTGACCTTGACTTGTAACCTGCTAATCTCCTCATAATTGTGAGTATGATGTCCGAGGTCTGTGAGGCTATTGCAATAAATTATTGAACCTAGCTTACTAAGTAGAGAGAGTTGTGGGAAGATAGTTTGATGCTACAGTTTTTTGTTTTATTTTGTTTTTGCAAGAACCATCCCCCAGAAGCAACAGAGAGAGAAAGTTTTCCCCAAGAGCTGCTGCCCTGAGTTTACTGCTCATCTCCTAAACTGTAAGCAATAATATCCACTTGTTAAAGTCACCTAATGTGGTATTTCTGTTATAGCAACACTATATAATTAAAACAGCAGTCATGCCTCAACATATTACTGATTATTGGACCATTTGATCTACAGTTCCCTCTGTGTCTAAAATAGGGTTCAACAAGAGAGGTCTACAATCTGACTCCCATGTTTTTGATGTCTTATCTTCTCTAGATATTGCCCCATTCTCTTACTCCCTTGATAGCCATGCATCCACTATTTACCACTCAATTACTGCCAAATTATTCCCCAACCCACTTCCAATAATGCCATGCAAATGACAAAGTATGGGATATTTTTCTGTTGAACATATATGCTTCATATTTGTAGAATTGGGAAATTATCTCAGAACTTGGGAATCATTCTGAAAAACTGGTTCAACAAAATTTTGATTGGCAGTAAGGACAGAGAATTTTCTGGAATATGAAGCCACAGCCTCCAGCTTCAAGAAGCTTTTAGGTTGGTGGAAAGATGGACAGGTAAGCAGATTCCTCATGGTTATACTGTGAGAGAAGTTGTTGATATGGGTTTCTATCTGGAATCCAAAGGTAGCCTTTTGGAGGCAGTGAGACCTAAGCTAAGTCTTAAAGAAACAGTAGAAACCAATCAAGTGGCAAATGTGAATAGGATCATTCAGGCATGAGTAAAATAGCAGACCTCTCGGGAAGTTTTGGGGAGTAAATTTCAAAGACCAGAGGTTGGGAAGGGAACTAGCAGTTATGCTGTTATTATTAGCTACTATCAAGTCACCCTACTCATAACAACTTCACACACAACACAATGAAACACTGTCTGGTCCTTCAGCTCATCCATTACCAGTTATGGATCAGACCATTGTGATCAATAGGGGTTTTGTGGGCTATTTTTGGAAGTATGTTACCAAATCTTTCTTCCTAGTGTGTTTTAGTCTATAAGCTGTGGTAAAACGTGTTCAGCATTATAACAACACTCAAACCTCCACTGAGATAGATGGAATCTGCTGCATGGAAGGAAAGTAGTCTACCAGTGAACCACCACTCCCCCACACTATCAGTCACGGAGGTCTCAAGCTGAGAAAGTAACTTTCATCCAACACTTTTTATAGGAAGTATTCAAGAGTGCTAAAAAAGGTGCAGAAACACATTTGTATTTCCACTAGGTTATTTTACTCTGATGAAGATATAAAGGGAAGATTAATGAGGGCTGGGGAAGAAAGAGATCAATTTTAAGGTTAAAGCAATAATCCAGGAAATGGATATTCCTAGGTATGAACTTGAGTACAGTAAGTCCCCAGGTTATGAATGTCTAACTTACTGAAAACTCTTAACACACCCTCACTTTCTTTTTAAACTTTTTATTGTGATTTGCCTGAAAGTTCACAGAGCAAATTAGTTTTCCATTCAATGAGTCATACACATTTTGTTTTGTGACATTGATTGCAATCTCCACAATGTAATAAAAGTCTTTCTCCGTGTGTTTACTGTTTCCATTTGTCTTTCTTTCCTATCCTTTCCTGCCTTCTGAGCTTTATCTCTGGGAAAATTCTGCCCTTTTGATCTCATATGGTTGATTGTTTTAAGAGGTGCATACCTCCCTAGCATTATTGCTCACCCTGTTAGCCTGTCTATTGTTTAGTTGAAAGTTGAGACATGGGGGTAAATTCAGTTCCAGGCTTAGACGGTGACTAAGGTCATAGTCTCAAGGGTTCCTCCAATCTCTGTCAGATCTACTCTTTTTTATGATGTTGAGTTTTGTTCCACATTTTTCTCCCACTCTGTACAGGACCTCCTGCTCCAATCCCTTTTAGAGCAGTTGCACTAGTAGTTGGGCAGCATCTAGTTCTGGTCTTAGGGTCATGGAAGCTGAGGTTTGTGTGCTCCATTAGTCCTTTAGACTAATGGTTTCTAAGGAGCTTTGATTTTTTTTTTTTTTTTTTACTCTTTGCTTTGTTCAGGGAGAGACCAGTAGTTACACCTTAGATGGACACTTACAATCTTTTAACACTTCAGTTGCAACTCACCAAAGCAAGATATAGAATATTGGATTTGAGGACCACACTATGCCAATTAACTTTGATGTCCCCTGAGACCATAGACTTGAGCTCCCAGGCCCAATGGCTCAAGGGTTTTGTATGTCTAAAAAAATTTCATAACTTTGCCACATATTGTTGTGGTGTTTGTTAAGTGCCTTCGAGTCAGTTCCTACTCATAGCAACCCTGTATAGGGTTCCTGAGAAGTGGCTGGTAAACTTAAAACCACCAACTTTGAGATTCAAACTGACCTTGTAAGCCAGCACATTAACCCACTGTTCCACTCCAGGACTTCTGTAAACTCTATTACATTCCTAAGTATATCTGCAGCATAGATAATTGCATGTTTAGCAATATCCTGTCAAACTTATATATATTCATAAGTGAAGTACCATTTTCCTTCATACATCTGTTCAGTTTGCCAGATTATCTATGTATCCACTCATGGTGTTGTTGTTGTTAAGTGTTGTCAAGTCAGTTCTGACTCATAGTAACACTATATAGGGTTTCCAAGGAGTGGGTGGTGAGTTTGAAGCACTGACCTTGTGGTTAGCAGTCCAGTGCTCATCCTATAGCACCACACCAGGACTCCACTCATAGGTTATCATTACTGTTATTGCAAGATATGTAATTATCTTTGTTGCCTTTCACTCTTTTTTTAAAATTACTATTATAAGTTTTTATTGTGAATTGAGTGATAGTTTACATGGGAGAGTATCAGCTTTACATTAATTCTACTGTATTTCATTGCAATGATTTCAATCCTCTCCATCCATCATCGTTCAACAGCATTTGCTTCCACTCCCTGTTTTTTTTTGTTGTTGTTGTTGTTTTGCTTTGTTGTTTTTTGTTTTGTTTTGTTTTGTTTTGTTTTTGATGTATACCAAATCACTCAGGAATATACAACCATTCAAACAACCAAAGGGTATACCCTGCGCACCAGCCCCCTGGCCACCAGCACACAGCCCCTCTCCCTCCTTGAGTCTAGAATCCCCAGCCACTTCATTTCTGACTCCATCTCTGGTGCTGCTTCTTCTCTGGATAAGGTCCCATTCTTCTCTCTTGATGTTCCCCCGGTCTTCGGCTCCTGGACTGCAAGATCAACCACTCCCTTCCTTTTGTTACAAAACATCTACCTTTAAATTTACAACATTCACAATCAGTCCTGATAGCAATTATTCACTACTGAACCACAAGAGTCTTATCCCCATCTCTTTCAACTCATCTAGACAGGTTGGGAACCACTCAGTGGAAATTCTACATTCAACTGCACCCTCTGAAACTAAGCATCTTCTTGAAAACTTGTAAAGCAGTCACTTTGTGCCTTTGTTGCCCCCTGCTATTTTGGGTAGCCAATGTCTAAGTTGCCCATCCCTGTCAGCCCTGTGTACAGAGGGGGTGGGAATGATCCTTGCTGTAAAGATTCATTCCCTCTTTTAAATTACTACATCCATAAGTATAGGTCAATTTCATAAAATTGTAGCAGATTCCACTCTTTTTTGTCTTCTTTCTTCCTCTAATTGAGTTCTGATCATCCAGACATTGAAGCTAGTTCAAATGGGTACTATCTGCACATATGGGTGTTCTTGTGCATCTCCCCTCACTTCACGTCAGATGGAAACTTCACTCTCTGCTCTAGTCCTCTGTGACTATGTCCCTGATGACGGGCTCAAGAGTCTCCAGGTCTCGCTATACTGCTGGCCACCAAGGTCACAATCCAGATTGACAGGAGTCTATTGAACATGGCCGGACTTAGCTCACAGCTTCATTGCTGTTTTTCCCCCACTTCCCCTTATTGGGAGACCAACATGGTCACCAGCAAGATTACATGCCTGCTACTGTATCCCCTTTGAGTTTCAGTCTTGGAATGGGGCTTGCCCTGATGGGACTTGATTACTTGCTTTGATGACTCCCTGGTGAACAACTTGCTTTCAGACTGCTGTTATTGTTTTTTTTTATTATTTTTCCTGCTGGTCTTTCTTTCAAGAAGTATCTTCTGTTCCTTTATGTGCTCCAGGTTGGTCTGCTTGTCTTTTCAAATGGAAATTTCCCACCTCAGAAGATTCTGGATGGGGATCAGGATTCCACCTTATGCAATACAAAGACTCCACAGGAAGCTTCTTTCACTGGGCAAGTTCTAGCCCCATTTTAGGTATTTCAATCAGTTACATGTATCAATAAGTTATATGATATAGATATATATATCAGTATTTTCTTTTGTCCTGATCATTTTGTACTGATATCCCCCTTTTTGTGTATTGCCTTTCCCTTCACCCAAATAAACATGTGTCTACCCTCAAGCTGGTATGGCGCTGTAGGATAAGCACAGAACTGCTAACCATAAGGTTGGCAGTTCAAACTTACCAGTTGCTCCTCAGAAACCCTTTACAGGGTCACTATAAGTTGGAACAACCACAACAACACTTAATAACAATAAAACAACCTTCTAGCTAGCAATTTACCCTCCTTTCCCTGGCAAACTTCAAACAATGTTTCTTTTTATGTGTAAGCCTTTTTTTGAAATTTTACAGTAATGTTGTTGATGTTAAGTGTTGTCAAGTCAGTTCCAACCCATAGCGACCCTGTGCAGGGTTTCCAATGCTGTAAATATTTACAGGAGCAGAAATCCTCATCTTTCTCCCACGAAGCAGCTGGTAGTTTCAAACTGCTGACCTTAAGATTTGCAGCCCAATTTGTAACCACTACGCTATAATGGTCTCATACAATATTTGTTCTTTTGTGAGTGAACAATTGCACTCAGCACAATGTCTTCCAACTTTTTCCTGTCATGAGGTATTTTGCATATTCATAGTTAATCTTGAATGCTGTATTCAATTTTTGTATATACCATAGTTTATTTATCCATTCATCTGCTGATGGATAATTAGATTTTTCCATCTTTTTGTGACTGTGAGTAAGGTAGCAATAAACATGGGTGTGCATATATCTATTTGTGTCATGGATCTTATTTCATTAAGATATATACCTAGCAATTGGATACTATGGTATTTCTAACCTTTTTGAAAGTGCCAAACCATTTTACACAGTGGTTGCACCATTTTATATCTCATCAATAGTATATGAGGGTTTCAATCTCTCCATACTCTCACCAGTATTTGCTATTTTCTTTTTAACTTTGCTATTACAGGAGTGAGATGATCTCTCATTTATGTTTCGATGGGAGGATCATGGCTCTGTAAGATAAGCATGGGGCTACGAACCACACACAGTCAGAAGCCAATCCATGAGAGAAAGATGAGGCTAATAATTGTGAACATTTCTTCATGTGTTTGTTGATTGTCTGAACGTCTTTTTGTGTGACGTATCTGTTCATGTCCTTTGCCCACTTTCTAATTCGATTGTTTGTCCTGTCAGTTCATTTTTTCACTCTTTTGATGAAGTCTCTGATGTACATAAATGTTTAATTTTTCGTAGGTCCCATTCATCTAGTTTGTCTTCTGCTGTTAGTGCATTTCTAGTTCTGTTTGATGGTGTGTTTATGCTGTTTCTTTGTTTTCTTTGATGATCTTTATAATTTTAGGTTTTATATTTAGGTCTTTGATCTATCTTGAATTAGTTTTTCTATATGGTGAGAGATCTACATCCTATTTCATTCTTTTTTGTAAATAGATATCCACTTTTGACAGGACCATTTGTTAATTAAAGAGACAATTTTTTTTTCCAATTTAATGAGTTACAGCTCTTTGTCAAAGTTTAACTGTCCACTAGTGAATGATTAGTTTTTTTCAACACTTTAAAGAATTATGATGGAAACTGGATTGGGATTGCACTATATCTGCAGATCACTTTGGATAATATTGACATTTTTAGAGTGTTAAATTTTCCTATCCATTAGCATAATATATTCTTGCAATTAAATAGGTCTTTTTCTGGTTTCTCATATTAGGCTTTTGTAGTTTTATCTGTATAGGTCTTTTGTATCTCTAAGGAACCCTGGTGGCACTGTGAGTTAGGTATTGACCTGCTAACTTCAAGATCACCAGTTCAAACTTACCAGCTGTTATACAGGGAAAAAATGAGGCTGTACCATAGGAGTCCTGGTGTGGCAGTGTGGAATAAAGCACTGGATGTCAAGGTCAGTTTGAACCACAAGGTTGGTAGTTCAAACTCACCAGCTGCTCCTTGGAAACCCTACACAGGGTCGCTATGAGTAGGAACTTACTACTCATAGCACTTAACAACAACACTTAACAACAGCACTTAACAACATCAACAACTCCCATTAAGATCACAGTCTTGGAAACCCCATAAAGGGTCGCTGAGTTGGCATCCACTTGATGGCAATGGATGTGTTATTTTTTTGGAAATCTTGTTGTATTTATTCCTAAAAATGTGATCCTTTGCTTGGCTATTGTAAATAGTATTATTTTCCTGATTTCCTTTTCAGAGTTATCTTTATTAGTGTAGAATAAGGGTGGGCATATGTCTGGCCTGTGAGCTGTGTTGTTGTTGTTGTTAAGTGCCGTTGAGTTGGTTCTGACTCATAGCGACTCTGCATTTAAGACCCATGAAATCATTTGGTCTGGCCCTGCCAAGGCAACTGCAGGTAGGACTTCAAATTCAATCCGTCTTGGAGTTTTTGCAAAACCACAAAAATTTTTATCGTTTTTATTGTTAAGTACCATAGAGTAGGTTCCAACTCACAGCAACCCTTTATAGGGTTTCCAAGGAGTGGCTGGTGAATTTGAACCACTGACCTTACAGTTCAAATCTACTTTATATTATCCCACAGTAATGACACACCAGGACTCCAAAATTTATATTAGGTGATCATAATAATAATGCAAAATTTGAGGGACAAGCAAGGAGCGTCTTTTACGGTGTATGGGACAGGCACGTATGTTTCTTGTCGACTGCCTGTGGCCCGTCAGGCTGTATTGCTGTGACTCTGAGGACAGTCAGTGCCAGGAAGGCTAGGAGTGTACATATTGCAAAAGTGTTAACACACTGAGATGAAACTGCAGTGATTCAGTGATGATGAGACGAGATGCAATGAAATGATTCCTTGAGATGACCTTGCTTCTGATGATTTACAACGATGTTGTCCACATCTTTGTAGATACAGATGATAACTCAAATACAATCTTTATCTACACATCTATGATCAACAATCCTTGCAAAAATTAAATCTGAAATAAGGACTAAGGAAATTTCAGTACACAGAAAAGACCCCAAGAGTCAATGATATGAATATTAGATATGTTCCAAATCCAAGATGCAGAATTAGAACAGCGATCAAAGTAAAATAATAGCATTGCTGGTGACACACACATGGGATAGTTATTAAAACTTAAGTGATGTGACATCCTACAAATGATGACTATGAAGTAAAGAAAAGCTGATGCGTGTTGATCTTTCCAAGAGAAATGGAAAATTGATTTTGTTGTTGTTGAAGTCAAAGCCAAACCTGTGTGTCTTGTTTGTAGCAATGAATTTGCAGTAATGAAAAAAGCCAATCTGAAGCATTATTACAGCTCACAACAAGCTAAACTCAATGAATTAGGAGGCCAAATGTGTCTGGATAAAATCAATGCTCTTCAGCGGAGTTTGGAATCACAAGTGGCTTTCCCTAGACCTCATTGTGACAGAGACGTTATTCAGATAAATTATGTAATGAGCAAGCTAGTCACAAAGAAGCTGAGACTTAACATACAGGGAGAATTTGTGGAAAAGTTCATAGTGGTGGCTGCTGCAAACTTGTTAGCACCAGACAAAGTAAAATTATTTCAGAGTGTTAGTTTATCTTGAGAACCATCTCAATGGGATAACTGACTTCGATATTGAAAACTCATTGAAGGATTCTGCAGGAGATTTCCAGTTTTCTCTCTGACTTGTGATGAGACCACAGACATAACAAATTCTGCCTAATTGGTCATTTTCGTTTGTGAGCTAACTTCAGAGTTTGGCATGCAAGAGGAACTGCTGTTCCTGGAAGCCAGACATGGCACTATAAGAGGTGAGGACTTGTTTGAAAAACTTGTTTTATCAATGAAAAAACTTGAGCTAACATTTGAACAGTAGGGTCAAGCATAAATTTTGTCAAAAGCAGAGGGTTTAACAGCTACCAGTTTAAGAAATTACTGAATAATCTTGAGTGACTGAGTCTCAGGAACATGCTCATGAGGTTTTATGAACTTTGCAAGGAAGCCAAGCAATTCATGGAGATGAAGGGAAAACCTGTCAGGGAACTCAATAGGAGCAAGTGGCTGTGTGATCTAGTGTTCATGGTGGACATTACCAAGGACCTTGTGGCGTTGTAAGTTAACGCACCAGACTGCAAAGCCACTTGAACTGCAAGGTCCGTGGTTCAAGCTCACCAGCTACTCCTCGAAAACCCAATACAGGGTCATTATGGGTCAGAACTGACTCAACGACACAACAACAACAACAACAATTCACAGCTGAGCTTCAAGCTGCGGGACCACCCCCCCCCCCCAACCAAGTTCTTAGCTCCCTGGTTTTAAACATGAAATCAACTGAAGTTAAATTAAGGCTATAGAAAGTACAACTTGAAAGGAATAACACAGTGTATTTCCCGACTCTGGAAGGACAAAAGCCTTCTATGACACTTGAATGTGCTGGTAAATGTGCGAAACGAATTGAAGCATTTAATGCAAGATTCAAGGACATGAAAAGTAAACAAATGGAATTGAACATCTTTGTTAGTCCATTCAATGTGGAACCAGCTTATGTGCCTGATAGTCTACAACATGAAATCATTCAGTTGCAAAGTGATCATGAGCTGAAAGTTAGATACAATAAACTCTCATTTCTTGAGTTCTATCAATGTTACATAAGCAATGATGAATTTCCCACTTTGAGAAGATGTGCATCGAAATATACATTTGTGTTTGGAACAACTTACTTACTGCTGCAAGCAGAACATTTTAAAACTTACCAATGCAAAGAGTCGACTATGTTCCAGACTGACCCAAAGCAAACCTGGAAAAGCAGTTCTAAGTAGCAACATCATCAAACATCTAACATCACATACCTTACCAAAGAGAAGCAAAGCAGTTCCAGCTATCACATTGTTGTTATTGTTGTTAAGTGCCATCAAATTAGTCCCAACTTGTAGCAACCCTGTATAATGTTTCCAAGGAGCGGCTGGTAAGCTTGAACCGCTAACCTTGCAATCCAGTGCATTAACCTGTAGCATTACACCAGGACTCCATCACATTGTTGTTGTTGTTAAGTACCATGGAGTAAGTTCCACTCATAGTGACCCTGCACATGGTTTCTGAGGCTATAAATCTTTACAAGAGCAGAACAGCTCATCTTTCTCCCATCCATCACATTAGGCATGAATTAATGAAAGTCTGACCAATTATAGCATGAATTAATGAAAGTCTGACCAATTATAGCAGGCTAATTTTTAAGCTGATCATTTAGTATGGCCTGCGAATGATGTTATAAATGTCCAAATGGCCCTTGGCAGAAAAAAAAGTTTACCCATCCCTGGTACAAAGGAAGCAGATTGATTTTTGTATATTGATCTTGTACCGTGCCATTTTGCAGAATTCTTCTACTAGTTAACACTTGTTGAGTCTCTGGAGTTTTCTATGCACAAAACCTTATCATTTATAAATAGAGATAGTTTTGCTTCTTCTTTGCCAATATGGATGTCCTTCCCACCCCCCATCTTGCATTATTACTCTGGTTAAGATTTCCAACACAACATTAAATAAAAGGCATCTTTGGGCCTGGAGAGCCAAGAGGCTGAGGGGGGAGGGGAGACTTCCACATCCCCTAGGCCTCCCTGGGAGCTCAGCAGAGCTCCCCTGAGCCAGCTTCCCCTCCCACCACCCCCAGCTTCCTTCCCCCCACCCCAGCCTCCCCTCTCCCTCAAGGCTCTGGGCATCCTCAAGGCACTGCACTCCAAGACCCAGCCCCCTCTGAATTTCAAAGTTTCCACACTCCTGGGCCAGAGTTTCCTCAGCTTCTTTTTCACCTCTTCTCCCTGCCCCCTCCCCCACCTCCCTTTCCTTAAGGAAGGAATTTTTTCTGTCTCCCTGACACCATAGTTGCGTGCCAGCAGGCCAGGCAAGCGGCTGAGTTTCCCAAATATAACTTCACCAAGATGTCCAGTGATAGGCAGAGGTCAGATGATGAGAGCCCCAGCACCAGGAGTGATAGTTCAGACGCAGATCAGTGAGACCCAGAGGATCGAGAGCCTGAAGGGCAAGAAGAAAGAAAACCTTCTGCCACTCACCAGAAGAAAAATACTTGTCTAGCAAAACCACTGCTAAACTATCCACTAGTGCTAAAAATTCAGAAGAAACTAGCAAAAATCACCCTTGATCCTCCTCTTAACTGCAGTGCTAGGCCTAAAGGAGACAACATGTATGACTGGAGATCAACTATACTTGTTTTTTTCTGGTTATCACATTTTCATCAGATTATCTATTTAAACAACTAAAGGTTACTTTCCCTACCAGAATCTATCACTGCAATATCAGCAGTGTCAGGAAGTCATCTGTCTGGACATCCTTAAAGATAACTGGAGTCCTGCTTTGATTATTTCAAAGCTTTTCTGTCTATTTGTTCACTTTTGACAGATTGCAACCCTTTGGATCCTCTGGATGCAAGCATGGTGGTGATGGTGGTTATGTGTATTTGACCAACAGAGCAGAGCATGACAGGATAGCCAGACAGTGGACCAAGAGATTCATAACATGATTCACATAATTTGTATGCAGTGTGAAGGAGTAGAAGACATCTTCTCATGTGCTGCAAATCTTTATCACCTTTACAAGACGGATGTCTGTGTATAGGTTATTCTGCTCTCTGCTTTTATTCTTTGGTGGCAGCGGTTATATGCCGTGGAGTCGATTCTGACTCATAGCGACCCTGTACAGGGTTTCCGAGGCTGGAATTCTCATGGGAGCAGAAAGCCTCATCTTTCTCCAGTAGAACAGCTGGTACTTTCGAACTTCTGACCTTAAAGTTCACAGCCCGATTTTTAACCACTACACTACCAGAAAAAAGTAAATTCTGTCAAGAGTGTAACTTTGTAGCTATAGAATTAGTTGGGCTTAAAATGCCTAGTTGCAAGTCTTGCTTCCTTGGGAAATCAAAATGTATTTTGGAATATACTTAGGATACTTGTCCTGAAGTCTAACAATTATAGTGCATTTTAGCCTAAGTCATTATCTATATGAAGTTATAAAAATAGCCATAAATGACTAGGAATTATATCATTTGTATTAAACCCATATTTCTGAGTATGTAGTACACGTTGTTGTGAAAATGTTTTACCTTTTACTTTTGTCAGTTTGTAATGAGAGGATTTCCTTTTACCCTTTGTAACTCAGAGAGCACCTGAAATATCATCTCAAACATAATAAACATGCTCCTGAAGGCTTTAAAAAAAAAAACAAAATCTGTTTGGTTTTTTCCCACAAGGGGAATTTTTTCAGTCTTTCTCCATTGACAATAATGTTGATCATTGGTTTTGTGTATGTGTCTTTCATTATGTTGAGAAATTTTCTTTCTATTCTGATTTTGCTGGGTTTTTGGTTTTGTTTTGTTTTCAGAAACATGTACTGGACATTGTCAAATGCCTTTTCTATATCAATTTATATAATCATGCTTTTCACTTATTTATGTAGTGGATTATGTTTGATTAGTTTTCTAATGTTAAACCAACCATGCATACCTAGTATGAATTCCATTCCATACACTGATCTTTGACAAAGGTCCAAAATACGTTAAATGGGGAAGAGATCGTCTCTTTAAAAATTGGTGCTGGCAAAATTAGAAATCAATTTGCATAAAAATTAAACAAGACCCATATCTCAAACCATATACAGAAACAAATACAATGTGGATTAAAGACCTAAATGTAAAATCTAGAACTATAAATATCATCAATGAAAAAATAGGGACAAACTTAGGGGTTGTAATACATGACATACTATCAAACATTACTAAAAACACACAAAAAATAGAAAACAAAATAGATGACTGAGGCCTCCTAAAAATTAGATTCTTTGCATCAAAAGATTTCACCAAAAGAGTAAAATGGGACCTAACAGACTGGGAAATATTAAATAACATAACAGTGTTCCATGTATCAGCCCATAACCTCCCTCCCCATCGAGGAATACTCAAGCTGATGAACTGTCCTGGCTGCATTCAATACAAGAGGGACCTACAGAGCAAATAACCAAGTGGCTACATCAGAAAACAGGGCACAAACTCCATGATTGGGCAGACGGCCTGGACATTGTGTGTCATTTTCATCTCCCATACAACTCCACTGTGGCCAGACTAGTAGAATGGATGAACAAGAACCTGAAACAAACCCTGGAGCAGGACATGCATTCATTACAACAGTGGACACAGAGACTACCAGGAGGAGTTCTGCAATGCATCAATGAATATCAGTGAGAGATGTGAACCAGCACATAATAATTACCAACCAGGGACCACAGAAGGCCAAGAGGATTCAAGTCTCTGTAATTGAAATCTGTCCTTTGCTGGGGACTGTGGATTCCAACAATCTCTTGTTGCCATTGCCCCAGGACCTATTCTCAGAGAATTCCATTGTCTCACTTTCCTAGAAAAGGCAAATCAGTCCCTGATGGTTTGGTTTTGTGGCCCCTTGGGGGATAGGGCTAGATTTAGGTTTACAAGTGTCACCTTGGTTCCATCCTATGCCACCAAAAGCCTTGCATCTGTGTTGGTAACTCTTACCTCTTTGTCTGTTCATCCTTAGTGTCTGCAGTAATGTCTTTGCCAACTGGAACACCATAATTGCCAATGTAAAGAACCAATCAGATTTCTGGGTGTGTGGGGGAAACCCCGCCCCCTCTGCAGTCAGCTTGCCATAGAAAATTACCCCTGTGAACACCAGTGCCTGGGCATCATGGTCTTTAGTTCAAACTCTCCAATGCCCAGGCCCAAGGGATTGTGTGGAAGACTCGCAATCACATTGTAAGAGCCATTTGGGGGTGTTTGGAGTGGAGCGTAGAGACAAAAGCTGAGCCCTTCAAAATGGCCATACTAATGTCAACCCAGGAGAAATACTTTGTCATTTTCTCTCTCTCCCTATCTCCCACTCTAACATATGCCCCTGATGCTACATACTTAAATTATATATTCCCATGGGTTAGTTACTTATCTATTAGAGTGTAGTAGGCAGCTGGTGCCAGGCTGTTTTTCCTTGAGTCTTGGTTGGAGATAAGTCTCTCCTCATACCATCACCCTCTTTTTTTCCTGGAATATGAGGCTTGTTTGTCACCTAGTATAAAAGGTTGCCACAACTATTCTCTCCCCCACCCCACTTCCCAGCCTGTGGAAAATCTTGACTGTTCACTGGAAACAGCTACTGTTCTCATCCTGGTTAGTAAACTTCCCTGTTTATAAGCCATCTCTTTTCTTTATTTTTCTGTAATAAACTGTCTCTGGGACTGACTCCTGGTGTCTTTTCCAGTCTCTCAGTAACTACATATGCAGAAGGAGTCTCCCTTCTGGGTTTAAACCCAAACAACAGTGTCAGCAGTTCAAACCCACCTGCTGTTCCTTGAAAATCCTATACAAGGTCGCTATGAGTTGGAACTGACACAACAGCACTTAACAATATACATATATATGCTACATATAAAAATAGATATGGTTCCACACCATAAACACTGGACTGTGGACTTCAAACCACAAAGTCCATTGTTTGAGCCTGCTAGCTGTTCCATGGAAGAAAGATGAGGCATGAAGCTGTCTGCCCCCAAGAGTTAAACCCTTTACAGGCTTGCTATGAATCAGAACCAACTCAACAGCACTTCAAAGATATATATATACATATATATATATATATATATATATATATATATATATATATATATATATATATATATATTTTTGTTGTTGTTGTTGTTAAGTGCCGTCAAGTTGGTTCCAACCCATAGCCACCTTGTATAGGGTTTCCGAGGAGTGACTTGTGAGCTTGAACTGCCAACCTTGAGGTTCAACCGACTTTGCAGTCCAGCTCATTAATCCACAGTGCCACACACACTAATATTACCTACTCAGAGATTTATTTGTAATACAAATGATTATCAAGAAATATCAAGGGTAATCATTTGTGTTAGATTGGTAAGAATTTGGTAAACATTTTCAATTGGTTGGCATTAGCAACCTTTGGAATGTTGCAATACTAATTGAGAGTTGAACTATAAAATAAAGAACTATATCTTTGGGGGCCAATTTGATGCATTACACTTGGTGTAAATCTTAGGTTTGCTAGAAAGAGATCTTAAAATAAAGATTCATGTGCAAGTGAAGGAAACCAATGAAAAAGAGTCAAGGAGGCAGGACAAGCAAAGGAAGAAGTTGAGAAGGATAAAATTTCAGGACAAGCTCTGGCCTCAGCCTGGTCCCACAGGTGAACTCTAGGATAGCTAGCTCTCAGAGTGAGGAGGCAAAATGATGCCAGGTGCCAAGCATGACAGGCATGGACAGGTAGAGGTAAACCTGCATAGAAGTTGAGAAAGAGATCACAGAAATAATAATAAGGACTGAGGGGATGTGGGACACTTCATGGGAATAATACAATAGGAAAGTGAGCAGATAATGGAATATATGAGTCTGGAGGCTAGGAGAATTCAGGACCGAAAATGAAGATCCAAGACTTTGCAATACAAGTGGAAGTTAAAACCATGCAGGGGATGTGGCTGCCATGGAAAAGTGTATGGGAGACAACAGTAAAAAGGCTGAAACTCTGGGGAACACCAAAGTGCAAAAGCTTGGAGAAAGAAGAGATGATAAAGAAAATGAGTTTCAGACAAGTAAGAAAACAATGGATCAGCTGCCTACAAAGAATTCAAAGAAAAATGGATCAAATTTAGACCTGACAACTGGGAGGACATTCCTTATAAGACAAGAGCAATTTCAGTTTCATTCTGCCAACTACTTCTTCTTCTTTATTTTTTAAAATATTTTGTTTCTTTAACTTTATATCTTATTTGAACATGAGAGTTATAAGCTTGTGCCTAAATATTATAAGAAAATATTTTCTGAATAATTTGGCTTATTATTATTAATATTCAAGGGACTTCACTTCTTTTTTTCACTCTCACACCTAAGATACTGTATCATCCTGCAAGATAGGGTCTTCTCATTTCAATTAGTGGAAAAACTGCTATTAGTTAACTAATTAATGCTATTCGCTCATATCTACTTTATAATTACAGTCATCATTGAGACTTTTTCACCCAAGTGACCAATGATGCTGTGGATTTATTTTAAATTTAGTTTGACAATAACAAACAACTAATTAATATTTATAAATACAGCAAAAGCCTGCCTGACGAGTTGTAGGTTTTGCATACACTAGCAACCAGTTTATTAAAACATTAATTGCAGATGGATTTGTTTGGGGATTCATATATAATCCATTTAGTACATAGCAGGACTAACTCATTTTGAAGGGATTATGAATGAAATCCTCCGTGGGTCTTCCATTTAATTCAGGTTGTAGTCAAGGAATGGAAAAGTTTGTTTTCATCAAATTCTATGACTCTTCAGGGTTCTTTAATTGGTACTTCATTCATTCATCCCCTACGGGCCAGTGAATTACTTAATACAGCTCTGCTAGACATAGTCATTGTGACTCACACACAGTAATTAGATCGGACTAAGTAAATAAGATCACTTGTGGTCCACCAAGGGGATTGGACAGATTGCTGCTAATGCAAATAAGGTTCATGAAACATTTGTAGGTTGTTGTTGTTGTTAAGTGCCATCGAGTCGATTCTGACCCATAGTGACTCTGTATAGGGATTCCGAGGAGCAGCTGGTGACCTTGAACCACCGACCTTGCAGTTCAAATGGCTTTGCAGTCTGGCGCATTAACCCACGGCGCCACACCTACTCTACATTTGTGGGTGTATGAAAATAAGGAGTATGGAAACCCAATGAGGGGATTGGTCAGTTTTGCCACACTGCTCGGATTAAAGGAAGACACACAGAGAGAAAAGGAAGAGCAGAAACATTAAAGACATCAAGAGATGGTGGCCCAGAAATAGCAGGAGTAATAGCAGTGCAAGATAGCAGGAACCAGGAGACCAGTCTGAGACAGCTGCGGTGGAACTTGCCAACCTATACAACTAAGAGTCTTGCCCAAGAAGTCCCCAAACTTGGCTTAACAGCAGAATGAGGGAAGTTGTCCTGATCAAGAAATATATCCTAAATTGTTCGTGTTACTTCTGAGTCATTTCTGATCCCAAGTTGTACCCTAAATCTTTCCTAAATTCCCCCCTAAACTTTAAGTACTCACAAATAGTAATTTGTGAGTTCTATGAGACTTCGCCATGAATTATAGACCCCAAAGACCAAAGCGAGAGTACTGAAGGAAGAGGGAAGAGCTGATATTACAGATAATTGAGTGGTACAGAAGTTTAGAAAAGTTGGACATTTGGGAACCACGTTTGTGCTGATCCTTATGAAAGAAGCTATGTATATTTTCATTCATTTTTTAGTAAGCACTTATCAAGAACCTAGTGTGTATAGTTCTGTGATATAACAAAATGTGTTTATGAAGAATACAGATAGAAAATGCAAAATTCAGTTGAACTGTTACACTGCTGATGGGAGTATAAACTAGTACTGCCACTTTGGAAAACTCTTAAGTATATCCTAAAGCTATCTTAGTTTGCAGAAGTTCTTCTCCTAGGCTTATACTCAACAGAAATAAGCCTGTGTGTTCACTGACAAGACTCATATTAGAATGTTCACTGAAACACTGTTTATAGAAGTTCTAAATCAGAAACTACCCGAATGCTCATCAACAATAGAACAGGTAAATAAATACTGGCATGTTCACATAATAGAACACTAAACAGCAACCAGAATGAGCAACATACAATTGCATTGAAATTCATGGATGACTCTCACAAGCATAATGTTAAGTATAAAATATTAAACACAAAAAACCCTGAACTGTGAGGTTCTAATTATATAAAGTTCCAAAACAAGGAAAGTTAATCGATAGTTCTAGACATCACTAGTGGTGACTCCTGGAGGTCAGTACCTAGGGATGACTTCTATAGTTAATTCTATAGTTAGAATCAACTTGAAGGCAATGAATTTAGTGTTGGTTTGGTCTGGGGTTCTGGTAAAGTGGCTTTTCATCTGGGTGCTGGTTACTTAGGTATGCAGTTTGCGAAAATTCATTGAGCCATTCATTTATGATTTACGTACTCTTTATGCGTGCTATACATTAGTCCTGGTGTGATGCTGTGGGCTAAAGCACTAGATCACAAGGTCTGTTTGAACCACAAGGTCAGTGGTTCAAACTCACCAGCAGCTCCTTGGAAACCCAATACATTAAGAGGGAGCATGGTGACTTCATATCATAAGCACTGTACTGCAAACCACAAGGACCATGGTTGGAGCCCACCAACACTATAAGGGATAAAGATGAGACTATGTTCTGGCAAAGATTTAAAGCCTCAGAAACCCTATACATGGTCACCTTGAGTTGAAACCAACTTGATGACACATGCATTAAAAAATTTTTTTAAACAATCAAAAATGCAATGTTACCTTTCTATTTGTGTGCTGTACTTACTCTGATTAAATTTTTCCATAACAAAGTTTAATATTTAATTAATTCCTCAGAAACCCCATAAAGTGTCGCTATGGGTCGGAACCAACTCAACAACACTTAACAACAAACTTAATTTTTGTTATGTTGATGTGGGTATGTATGAAGATATAAATATACACAAACTATAGTCTCTATCCCTAGGCTTCTACAGTGCCTAGGGTGGTGGAGAGAAACACATAAAACAGCTATTGTAATACAGAGTGGCAAGGGCTAAGGTCACGCAGTTGTTGTTAAGTGCTGTTGAGTCAGTTCCGACCCATAGGAACCCTGTGTAGGGTTTCCGAGGAACAGCTGGTGAGCTTGAGCCACCAACCTTACAGTACAAACCAACTTTGCAGTCCAGCACATTAATCGACAGTACCACACCAGGAGTCAAACTGTTGGGAGGAAGAGGTGGCCTGGTCAGGAAAGGAGTAGAGGATATTTACTGCCTTTTGTTCTTCAGCATCTCTTTTTAAACACCAGCCCCTGAGTTTTATTTGTGGGCCAATCCATTGCCCAGCCCCCTGACCCAGGTAGGCCAAAGGCAACCAATATATTTCATCCTCTGGCTATATCAGTTGGTTCTGATATGACCATATGACCTAAATGGGTCTAATACTAGAAAATTACAAAAACTGTTTAAAGGATTCTGGGATAAACAATTTCTATCCTCTCCCTTTCTTGGTGGACATGAGATCCCCCTTTTCTACCTCTGGGGTGGCAAAACTTATCAATCCTTATGCTAGGATTCCACACACCTTATTTGTATGGGCCCACATCCACAAGGGTGTCTTTCACCTCATTTACATATTAGCAAACTATCCCCTTGGTGGGCCACAAGTGCCTCACATTTGCATAGTACTACCCAACCATTGTAGTCTTTGTGTAGCACTATAGGATAAAGCCCTGGGCCACAAGGTTGGCTTTAACCACAAGTTTGGCAGTTTAAACTCACCAACCGCTCCTTAGAGACACTATACAGGGAGTCTATGAATCGAATCTGACTTGAGAGCACTTAACAACAATCCAGTCATTAGAGTCTTGGTATGTTGCTGTAGGACAAGTACTGAACCGCTAACCAAAAGATTCAAACCTACCAGCCACTCCTCAGAATCTCTATATAGGGTTGCTTTGAGTTGGAACCAATTTGATGAAACTAAATTACCACTACCACTTCCCAGTCATTTGGAGTCCTGGAGTGGCACTGTAGGATAAGCACTGGGCTGCTAACTGTAAGGTTGGTGGTTCAAACCCAGTCATTTGGTGGTAGTTACAAAGACCAGCCACTCCTCAGAAACCCTATACAGGGTTGCTATGAGTCGGAACCAACTCGACAGTACTTAACAACAACAAAAAGTAATTTTTTTGTTGTTGTTAAGAAGAGTCATATTAAGTAATTCACTGCTGGGACTTCCATAAAAAGATGGCGGATCGGGTGGAAGTGTAGTGACGAGCTCTGCCGAGAACAACACAGAATACAGGACCAAGAAGGCTCAGGGAATGGTCCCAGTAATCTGAACCACATATAAAGGAATATCTAGAAGGTTGGAAGACTTACAGCTGGGGAGTTTGTGGCAGAAGCAAGAAATCAATTGCTTCCTGGTTCCGGACGCTCAGCTGCTCCAGGAGCCGCCATTTTGTGTGGGGCCAAGCTGGGAAAGGATCAGAGCAGCCACGGACGCCTGACAGAGTCGCAGAGATAGAGGTGTGGATGTTCTTTTTTTTATTTTTTTGGTATCTTTTCGTTGGTCCCTTGCTGTGTGCGTACCTCCATTCTGGTG
>NW_006408557.1:11366411-11368029 GCF_000296735.1 Chrysochloris asiatica | reverse complement strand
GAAGCGTCCAGCTGATAAGAAGAGAGGGCATATGCATAAGAACACCCACACTTGCAAATAATACCCACTTGTCCTGGCTTCAATGACTGGATTATCAGAGCTCAACCAGAAGTAAAAAGAAGAGGGGAAAAAAAAAAAGTAATTCACTGCACTGCAGAGGGAAAGGAAGCAAACAAACACCTGGTCTCAAATAAGATCCTGATGCAGCTTGGCTTGATCTATGGTTTGGGGATGAAAATAAAAGCAGTAGGTTGAGGGAGGTGGGGAAGGTTAGTGCTTCAAAGCACTTGTAATAAATAGTTCAGCATTGTCCTCCATTTTAGGACAAGGGGTTTAGACTTTTGTATCTCCAAGACAGTCAGTCATTAGCTGCGGGCTGCCTGGGGTAGGAGGAGAAGGTGTAACTTCCCAGGTGAGGCATCTCCCTCCACTAAAATAAATTCACCAGAGAAGGAGGACAGCTGTGAGCAGTTGGCAGCCTACACTTCTAACAGTGTGGGTAATGGGTGTACCAGTCCAGTAATGAGATCTGAGTTGAGCACCACCACACACATTTTACTGAGGAGTAAATCAAAAGTTCAATGACTTCCTTAATCACAGACAGTAAGATAGGGAGTTAGGTCTTATATATAATATATGGAGTCACGTGTAGCAGCACACTGCTATTCCCATAAAAGCTCACTGACAACACTGGGTTATGGGTATGTGCATGATAAGGATCAGCAATAATTCAGTCCCTGAAATGTGGAGCTTGATCCAGTTCTCATGTTCCCACTTCTCCAGCCTCATTGTTAGCTGATCCTACGGCACTAACTCTCTCTCTTTCTCTGTCCCTATTCACTCGGAGCTAGGTCAGAGCTCAAAAGTTAAAATGACAACATATTTCTGATGGCCAAATAGGCAGTCACCAGCCACAAATTTGTGGCTTCCACACAATAACCAACCTTCAGACTTGCTGGTCACCAATTCAGGGCTGTTTTCCCACTATCCCTTCAGGATTTCAACTGAAAGTTCAAAGTCCACAATAATACCATTACTTTCTGACCTGCTGGCTCCTACTACTCATTTGGTTCAATAATGTGCTGAATTGATCCACAGAGAGTATACCATATTTAATGTTTGCAGATTTATTATAACCAAAAAGCTTTACAAATGAAAAGGTATATAGAAGGAGGTCTAGGAGGGCTTCCATTTCACAAGAGACACTTAAAAGCAGATGTTCTCATCAACCAGAAAGCTCTCTGAGCCTTGGCATTCAGGGACCTAACCAGTCCTGCATAATTAGCTACATCATGCCTTCAGAGGTTAGCTAGTATTGGCCTTTAAGGTGGATCATTAAGAAGCACTAAGATTCAGCACCATCTGTCAGTTTGTCATAGTGTGGCGGCTTTAGAATTGCTGTGATGCTAGAAGCTATGCCACTAGCATTTCAAATACCAAAAGGGTCACCATTTATGGACATAACTCAAAAGCATCAATTCTTCTACGGTCTTCCTTATTCACTATCCAGCTTTCACATGTACATGAGGTTATTGAAAATACCATGGCTTGGGTCAGGCACACCTTAGTCCTCAAGCTGACATCTTTGCTCTTCAGCACTTTAAAAAGGTCTTGTGCA
>NW_006408557.1:11361952-11363108 GCF_000296735.1 Chrysochloris asiatica | reverse complement strand
CACTACTGTAAAAGACTAAGAAAAAGAACCCATACTAAAGGGGGAAGGGGGATTCTTTGCTGGATACTGGGCTGTGGGAGGTGGGGAAAGGGGAGGGAGCGGAAGGTGGAGCACAGGGCAGGGAATAGCACAGGATAGTTTGGGTCCTAGGGAGGGGGGCAATATACAAGAAGGAGGAGGGGAATGAAAGAACAGAGTGGATGGGAGAACGATTAGGCAGGTTTGAATGGGCTAAGTGGGACAGAGGTAAAGAGTGATGTATGCACAACCTTGGAACAACAGGGCTCTGGGATATAGGGATTGAGACATGGTTGAAATGGGCAAAATAGGGGAAATAATGTTAAGCTGCTTGGCTGTCTTTTGAATCTTGGTTTCCCTTGCATACCATTATAAAATAGACACTTGAGGGAGAGAGAAAGGAATAGCCAGAAATATCACCATAGAAAGCTTGTATGTCCATCTTTTGCCTATAACTGATTGGAATACCTAAAATGGGGCTACAACATGTCCAATGAATGAGGTTTCCTGCAGTGCCTTTGCATTACATAAGACCATAGATGGAATTCTGAACAGCATCCAGAATCTTCAGAGGTGGGAAATTTCCACTTGAAAGGACAAGCAGACCAGCCTTGAGTGGCTAGAAAAACAGAAGATACTTCTTGAAAGAAAGACCGACAGGAAAAATACAAAACAATATAGGCAGACCAACTGATTACTACAAGAACAAGCAAGTTACTTGCCCAGAAGACATCAAGGCAAGTGGTTGGGTCCCCTCAGAGCAAACTCACTTCCAAGACTAAGACTCAGTGGGAATACACGATCTGATTGGTGACCATGTTCATCACCGATTAAGGGAAATGAGGGAAAAATAGCAATGAAGCTGTGAGCTAAGCCCTACAACATTCAATAGATTCCTGTGAACCAGATGGAGACCTGGTTGGCCAGCAGTGTGGCAAGACCTGGAAACTCTTGGGCCCAGAGTCAGTGACATAGCCACAGAGGACTAGAGTGGAGAGTGAAACATGCAGCTGTTAAGAAGAGAAGGCATATGTACAAGAACACCCACACTTGCAGATAATACCCACTTGACCTGGCTTCAAAGACTGTATGATCTGAGCTCAACTACAAGAAGAAAGAAGAGGAAAAAAAGAGTAAT
>NW_006408557.1:11353440-11361852 GCF_000296735.1 Chrysochloris asiatica | reverse complement strand
AGGTCTTGTGCAGCAGATTTGCCTAATGCAATACATCGTTTGATTTCTTGACTGCTGCTTCCATGAGTGTTGATAGTTGATCCAAGAAGAATGAAATCTTTGACAACTTCAATCTTTTCTCCGTTGATAAGAATGTTGTTTATTGAATTGATGCTTTTGAGTTATGGTGTCGGAGGAGAATATTAGAAGTGCCATGGGCTGCCACAGGAGCCAATAGATCCATTTTGGAAGAAGTGCAGCCATAATGCTCCTTGGAGGCCAAGATGGTCAAACTTTGTCTCTCATACTTTGGACATATTGTCTGGAGGGACCAGTTGCTGGAGAAGGATATCAAGTTTGGTAAGGTAGAAGGTCAGAGGAAAAGAGGAAGAACCCCAATGAGATGGATTGGCCAAGTGGCAGCATCGATGGACTCAAGAACGGCAACAGTAGTGAGGTTGGCCCAGGATCAGACAGTGTTTCATTCTGCTGTACATAGGGTTGCTATGAGTTGGTACCAATTCAATGGCACCTAACAACAACAACAATCATGGACAGGATTCAAGGGAGATCCCAGACTGAAACAGACTAGGAAGGAAAAGGATGCCCACCTCTTGAAAATTAGCCACTGAAAACCTATTAGAATGTTGTCGTAGGGCTAGAAGATGAGCCTCTGAGGTTGGAAGGCACTCAAAATACATCTGGGGAAAAACTACATCCTCAAAGTAGAGTCAGACTTAATGATGTTGATGGAGCAAAGATTTCAGGACCTTCATTTGTTGACTTGGCAAAACTCAAAATGAGAAGAAACAGCTACAAATATCCATTAATAATCAGAACATGGAATGTACAGAGTATGAATCTAGGAATATTGGAAATCATCAAAAATTAAATGGACTGCATAAATATCAATATTCTAGGCATTAAAAAAAAAAAAAAGCCCACTGCCATCAAGTCAATTGCAAATCGTAGGGTTGCTCCATAGGGTTTCTAAGACTGTAAATCTTTACAGGGCAGAAACCCTCATCTTTGTCCCACAGGATGGCTGGTGAATTTGAAACACTGACTTTTCAAGTGGTGTCCTTCAGGGATGGGTCAAATAATGAGAATTTGGGAGGAATGATATCTGTTATCCTTTTGGTTCTAGGATGCAGGTTGCTATTTTTCAGACTGTTACTGAGCTGGAAAGTGGGGGATGGGACTAAGGTAAATTGTTGTTGTTGTTGTTGTTAAGTGCCATCGAGTTGGTTCCGACCAACAGCAACCCTGTATAGGGTTTCCAAGGAGCAGCTGGTGAGCTTGAACCAACAACCTTGCAGTTCAAACGGCTTTGCA
Source organism: Chrysochloris asiatica (assembly GCF_000296735.1). Classification (NCBI taxonomy): domain Eukaryota; kingdom Metazoa; phylum Chordata; class Mammalia; order Afrosoricida; family Chrysochloridae; genus Chrysochloris; species Chrysochloris asiatica. The sequence goes on along the minus strand of NW_006408557.1, from coordinate 11,360,538 downwards.
GTCTGGCGCGTTAACCCACAGTGCCACATCAAAACACCACAAATCTCACTGTTCTGAGATTTGGCATTTTTCTCCATGAAATATTCCCTGGGTTGCTGCAAGTCTTTCATTAATTCCCAGAGTTCTTGATTCTGACCACTTTTTTTTTTTTTTTTTTTTGTCTATTTTTTCATTTGTGTTATAAACAGGAAAACTTTGAGGTTCTTATCCCAACATTTTTGCTGATGTCACTTGACACATGGGTTTTTGTCTCTATTTCTCCCTTAACATTTGTCAAGAACTAAATGACCTTACAGAACTTCTGGCAAGATGATGGATTAGGCAGATGAGCTACACAGACCCTTTACCGCAAAGATATGATAGACGAAATAAAAAGATACAGATGGTAATCCTGGAACCCTGAGCTTCAGAGAAAAGAATAGAAATGTGGATTGAATCCTGACTTAGAGGAGAAACTGAATGGGCAGTGAGTAAGGAGATAGATGGGTGAGCTGTCAGATAACCTGACTTAGTGCAGCCAGCTTGAACTTTTGGAAGCAGCTTTGGATCCAGGCAGTGACCTGATGGTAAAGGATAACACACCAGTGGCTACTGATGAGAAAGATGTAATTCTATCCTGTTCCCTACTCTCCCCAGGTGATCAGAAGCATGACCAGCCACACCTCTGAACATCTTCTGCTCTGTCATAAATTGGAGTGGAAACATACCATTGAGAATTGCACCATTCTAAGTCAGGCACTGATTGCAACACCCTGGCATATGGAGACTGGAGAAATTACTCTTCAGACCAGCAGAATGTGCAAAGCTGATCCCTGGTCATCCAGCCCTAAACTCTTATAACCAGATGCCCAGTCCCAGGTTGCTCTCTAAGATTTCTGGGAACAAAGTTTTCTTCTGGGAACAAAGACCCTGACTTCGGTCTGCAAGAGCTATTTCTGGATTGGGTAGTCTGACTCTAAGCAACATCTAGGCCTATAGGAGGTCCATTTAGTGTCAAGGAGGCCACCTTCTCATCTCTCCCCCTCTCACCTCATGAGCTCTTTGGCTGGCAAAAGCCTCAACAGATTTCCTCTTTCTGGGCTCAGCCCCTGACCTAGTTTTTTTCCACCTGATTATTTTCCTTCTCTTTCCCTTCCCATGTGTTTTTCTTTCTTTTCTTTTTTGTTGTTTTGTTATTTTATTTTCCTTGACAAAAAAGAAAATAAAGGAGAAAAAAAACAGACAACAGCAAGAGAAAATAATTTTATAACTAAAAAAGAGAAAAAAGGAAAATGAGAATAAAACAGTGGAAGAGAAAAATAGGAGTGAGAATACAAATAAAGAATAAACAATAAAAAGAGGCAGAGAGAAGAAGAAAAGAAAGCTAAGAGGATAGTTAAAGAATAAGAAGAAAAAAATAAGAATAAGGACAGAAGGAAAGAGGAACAAGAAAAAATGGAGAAAGATGCTGTCTTGCAAAGGAAATGTGTAAATTGCTACAATTTGATTAATTTGATCTATACTTATGGATGTAGTAGCTCAAAATACCAACTGAGAGGAAAGGAATCTTCACATCAGGGTTCATTCCCATCCCCTCTGTATACAGGGATGGGCAACTTAGACATTGGCTATCTAAAATGAAATGACAGGCTTACAAGCTTTCAAAGGGGAGTTTAGTTTCAGAGTGTGCAGGGGAAGGCAGAATCCCCACTGGATAGTTTTCATCATGGGTCTCATGAAGAGAGATGGGGATAAGATTCTTGTGATTCAATAGTGAGTAATTGTCATTTCAACTGTCACAACTGTAAAGGTAGAAGTTTTACAGTGAAAAGGGGGCATAATTAATCTTACATTCCAGGATCAGAGGACCCTAGGACCATCAAGGAGAAGAGCACTAGTGGAATGTGGGACCCTATCCAGAAGAGCAGCAATTCCAGAAATGGAGACAGAGATGAGAGGATGGAAAGATAGAGCAGCTGAGGACTCCAGACCCATGGAAAGAGAAAGGCTGTGTGTTGGCAGCCAGGAGGCAGGCTTGTAGAATATGCCCTTTGGTTGTTTAAATGATTTGCGTATATCCAAAGAAAAATAGAGGGAATAGAAGCAAATACTGTTGAATGATGATGCATGAAGGGGGTTATAATTATTGCGATGTAAAACTGATGTTCTCCCACATAAACTCTCAATTCACAATGAAAACTTAAAAAAAAAAAAAGATGATGTCTTAGCCTAGGTTATCTAGAGAGGCAGAACCACTGAAAAAAAAAAAAAAAAAATATATATATATATATATATATATATATATATATATTTGTTAAGTACCATCAAGTCAGTTTTGACCCTGTATAGGGTTTTCAAGAAGCAACTGGTGAGCTTGAACAGCCGACCTTGTTTCAACCGAACTTTGCATACTATATATATATATTTGTTAAGTGCCATCGAGTTGATTTCCAACTCACAGCAACCCTATATAGGGTTTTCAAGGAGCAGCTGATCATTTTAAACTGCAGAACTTGTGGTTCAAACTGACCTTGCAGTTAGTAGAGTTATCCTGCAGCACCACCCCATGTATATATGCGTGTCCCAAGTGCAGGCCAGGTGAATCAAGATTGGCATGTGCGCCCAAAAAGGCAAAAATCCCAAGTTGGGGCACAGAGCAGACCTCAGTGTAGGAGCAGGAGTTTAAGCAGTTGTCAGGCATTCAAGACCTGGGCAGATGTGCTGCAGAACCAGCAGCACAGAGCACACAAGCTGGAGTGACAGGAACAGGCATGAAGGGCCCTCTGGTGGGCATCTGGTTTTTCAGGCACACTTGGAAGGCAAGTCTAGCAGGCAAACACACAATACAACAGGTTTCTGGTTCAGATTAAATGAACTGGAGGTTGCAAGACCCAGATCCAGCCGGGAAGAGAGCGAGTCTTTCTGTCATGTCCATTACATAGGGAGCAGGTCACAGCCCCAAGGAAATATCTTTTCAATAGATTGGCTGCTCATAGGTAATCATCATAGCGTTAACTATAACTGCTCATAGCTAATCATCACCAAATTAATTATCAATTGCCAAACAACAGGGAATCATAAATTATCACAATCCACCCTTTGTCAACTTTCCAACAGATTATATTCATCATCTTAAATAAAGAAAATTGTAAAGTCATACTTGCATGTAACATGATATAACTAAAATGCGTACAACTGAAAAACACTGGCCCCATTTACATATTATATTTCATGAAGGAACAACAAAAAAAATTGATGTAAAAAACATGAAAAACTAGGTGAGATTCAAAGGATGGTCCTAGAACTCTGAATTTCAGATAAAGGGATAAATAAATGGCTTGAGTGCTTACCAGGAGAACAACTTTGAACCAAAGCAAAAAAGGAGGTGACCTGATTTGAGGTTGCTAGTGTGTCCCACCACAACCATTTGAATGGGAGGGAGTGGACTGAGGGACAAGAGAGCATGCACATTGCAGAAACCTGCTGGTGTCATACAGAGACAAGTGTATGGTTATTATTTATTTTTCTGTTCCAGTTTTTCTTTTTCTCTTTCTACTCATTTCTTCTATGGTGGCCAGAGTTGAGACCTCTATGAGTAGACACCATCAGGGAAGGTTATGAGCCATGTGGATCTAGCAACTGGGGGCAAAATGAAAGGGGAGGAGACAGTAGAAAGAGCTAGCAGCAGTAGTTTCTTCCAAATAGGGTTTAGCCAGCCCTAGACTGGTTCCAACTAGAAGAAACAGGTGAATGGACTTTAGGAGAAGAAAAAAAAAAAAAAAGCTTAAGTTATATCATAGAGACACAGTGGGAACATTATGAAATTTCTCAGGTAGCTTTGAAGGAAAGAATCTATTGAATGGTGCTAAAGAATTACTCTTATTTTCACGCAACTGCTTCATGGCTGTGTTTTACTATTTCATATTATTATTGTAAGTTTCTTTTTACTTGTAATGTTTTCCTTTTTCCAGTTTTATTGTCCTTATATTGTTTTTCCTGGGATTTTATGACTTTCATTTTTAGTCTTTTTTGTTGTTGTTGTTATTCTCCTTCTATCTTGTGGGAACACTTTCTCTTCTGGCCTCACCCAACAGAAGACTGCAGCCATATAGTCAAGCTACAATTGCACCTTATAAAACCCCATCTATTGGACAAGAGCCAATATCAGCTGCTATACACCAGAGCAACATCAAAAACCATTACCTGCTAAAAAACATTCTGAATTGATCTGTGGTGGTAGTGGTGGTGGTTGTGTGCCGTGGAGTTGGTTCTGACTCACAGTGACTCTGTATAGGGTTTCTAAGGCTGTAAATCTTTACAGGAGCAGAAAGCCTCATCATTCTCCTGTGGAACAGCTGGTAGTTTTGAACTGCTGATCTTGAAGTTAGAAGCCCAACTCATAACCACTACACTACCAGAGCTTTAAATTGAACATCAGAAGAAGTAAACACGAAGCCCATCTCCTGATCATACCTACCAGGAGGCAATCGGAGAGTACTTAAGAATACACCAATATATATTCCTCTAATTAATGCAATACCATAACACCACAATGCCTAAAACTTAGCAGAAAATATCTGCTCACATCAGAAACAAGATAGAGTAATTCAAACAACCCAGCTAGAAATTGCTTTTGAGGGAGAAGAGGCTTTGGAACTACCTAAAAAAGAATTCAGAAGAATGATATTGAGGTGCATCCAAATGTTCCACAGAAAGGTAAAAGAAAATAAGTAAGAAGTACAAAAAGTGCTACAGGAACAATCAAACAAAATAGGGATAACACTGGAAACACTATAAAAGCTGCAAAGAGAAATCCAGATTATCAATACTAAAATATTAGAAATGGACAATACATTGGAAAGGCAAAGGAGTAGAATTGAAGGAATTAAAGCCATGATTAGCAAACTTGAAGCTAAATCTCTCAAAATGTGTAGGTAGAAAAACCAAAAAAGAAAGGAAAGAAAAAAAATCTGAAGATCTGAAAAAAAGCCTAAACCTAAGATTCATGTGGGACATCCTGAAGAGGAATAACCTATGAGTGACTGGGATTCCAGAACAGGAGGAGACAAAGAAAACCACAGAAAAGATAGTTGAAAGGCTACTGGAAGAAAATTTCCCTAACATCTTGATAGACAGGAAGATAAACATTCAAGAAGCTGAACGAACCCCAGGCAAGACTGACCCCAAAAGAAAATCACCAAGATATATCATAACCAAACTCTCCAAAATGAAAGACAAGGAAAGTAAGCAGCTAAGAAATAAAGAAATGTTACCTACAAAGGAAAACCAGTAAATTAAACTCTGACTTCTCAGCAGAAATCATGAAGTTAAGAAGACAATGGGGAGAAATATATACAACTCTGAAATAAAATAAGTGCCAACCAAGAATCGTGTACCTGACAAAGCTGTCAATCAATTATGATGGAAAAATCAGAACATTTCAGGATAAACAGAATTTAAGGGATTTTGTAAACACCAAGCCAGCATTTCAAAACATAATAAAGGGATTTCTTTAGTCTGAGAACTAACAAAAGCAGACAGCAACCAGAGATTGCCATACATGGCAACACCACCCAAAACTCCGTCCAGGTATGGGAAAGCCCAGAGCACAACAAAACTATAAGACTGAAAATAGGGCATCTGGGATCCCTGTCTATGATCAGGACAACTGCAAAGGGAAAAATACAGGAATGACAAAAGACAACAGAAGTTATTCCTTGAAAGAAAAGGCAGTGAGGGTGGGAGGAGCAGACTCTTTGGCTGTGACAATATCAAGCAAGCTGTTTGCCTTGGAGCCATCAAGGCAAGAAACGTCAGCCCATCAGGGTAAATCCTTTTCTAAAATTGAAACGCTAATGGAACACATGAGCAGTCTTCTATGCTCTCTGGTGATGGCCCTGGACAACTTGTGAGTTAAATGAGGGAAATGCAGTAATGGGCTGAGTTTGGCCATTTTCCATAGACACCCGATGCCCTTGAAATGAGAAAGAGAAGAAGGAGGACTGGCTGGTTTGGAGTTCAGGGAGACATGTGAACTCCTGAACTCATGGACACTGAACTAGTCACTGAATTGGCAGTTTGTCTGAAGTAGGTGAAGCATGTGAGAACCCAAACTTGCAGATAGTACCCATCTGACCTAGCCTGGATGGCTTGCTGACTAGAACTCGACCTCGACCAGATAAGTTAAAGAAGTTTGATAGAGGAAGCAAGCATAAATTGCTACAATTTGGGTCTTTGCTTATTGATGTTTTTGCCCAAAATTTCAACCGAAGGGGAGGATTCTTCATATCAAGGCTCAAACTTGCATCCTCAGTACACTGGGTTGATACCAACAGGCAACTTAGACTTTGGTTATCAAAAATGTGGAGTTATGTAAAACTAAAGTTCTCTCATGTAAACTATCATATAATTCACAATAAAACATTTTTTAAAAATGTGGAGCTATAAAGGCATGGAGTGGCTAGCATATAAGCTTTCAGGATGGTGCTTAGTGTCAGAATATAGAATCCTCACTGAATAGCTTTTCTTTTGTCCAGATAGTCCTAGTGAAAGGCAATGGGGAATGACGGGATAGGATTTTAAGATTCAATTGTGAGTAATTGTTATCAGGAGTAATGGTAACTGTCATAAACATTTTGAAAAGTACACAAAAAAAGTAGACAAAATAGAATAGTGGGACATATTAAAAATTAAAAACTTATGTGCATCAAAAGGCTTCACCATAAGAGTAAAAAGGGAACCCACAAAATGGGAAAAAATCTTTTGCAATGACACATCAGACAAGTGACTCATTTCTAAAATATATAGGAAACTAGAACACCTCTACAAGAAAAAGACAAATAACCCAATTAAAAAATGTGCACGAGACATGAACAGACACTTCACCAAAGAGGAGATTCAGGCAGCCAACAAACATATGAAGATATGTTCACAATCACTAGCCATTAGAGAGATATAAATCAAAACAACAATGCGATATCATCTCACAACAGCAATAAAAGCAAAGATCAAAAACGTAGAAGACAATAAATGCTGTCGGGGTCGTTCCTGCATTGCTGGTGGGATTGCAAAATGGTCCAGCCCCTCTGGAAAGCAATATGGTGGTTCCTCAGAAGGTTG
>NW_006408557.1:11340612-11351766 GCF_000296735.1 Chrysochloris asiatica | reverse complement strand
GGGGTTAATGAAAGGAAATGCAGATAGGTCTCTTGTGACACAATAGTGAATAATTGTTATCAGGACTGATTGTGAGGGTTGGAAATGTAAAGGTAGACGTTTTGTAGCAAGGAGGGAAGTGATTAACTTTGTAGTCTAGGAGTGGAGGTCCCTGGGACCATCAAGGGAGAAGAGTGGAGAGTGGGAACCTACCCAGAGAAGCAGTGACGCCAGAGATGGAGGCAGAGACGATGATGAGGAGAGATGAAGCGGCTGGGGACTTTAGACACAGAGGGAGAGGGGCTGTGTGCTGATGACTGGGGGTGGGGGAGGCAGGGTTGAGGGGATTGTAACCATGACAATGAAATGATATACGATAGGGTGAATGTAAAACTAATGTTCTCCCATGTAAACTATCACATAAGAAATAACAATACTTTTTTTAAAGATTAAAAAAAAAAGATTTACAAATAAAAATGAAAACAAAACAAAAAAACAGTATTTGCAATGAAGAAGTCATTGGTCTTGTAAAATTCTATCACATAATCTACAGCATCATTTCTATTACCAAGGTCATATTTTCCAATGACTGATCTTTCCTTTTTATTTCCAACCTTTGCATTCCCATCACCAGTAATTATCAACACATCTTGATTGCATGTTTGATCAATTTCAGACTGAAGAAGTTGGTAGAATTCTTCTGATTCATTATCAAGTGGCTTTAGTGGTTGATGCATAAATTTGAATAATAGTTGTATTAACGGGTCTTCATTGTAGGTGTGTAGATATTATTCTGTCATAGACAACATTTTACTTCAAGATAGACCTTGAAATGTTCTTTTTCATGATGAATGTTACACCATCTCTCCTCAATTTGTCATTCCCTGCATTGAAAAACCATGTGATAGTCAGATAAAAAATGTCCAGTGCCAGTCCATTCATCCCACTAATGCCTAGGATATTGATGTTTATGGGTTCCATTTCATTTCTGACAGCTTCCAATTTTCTTAGATGTATACTTTGTACATGGATTGGCTAAGTGGCAGCATTGATGGACTCAAGCGTGGCAACACTAGTGAGGTTGACCCAGGATCAAGCAGTGTTTCATTCTGTTGTGCATTAGGTTGCTATGAGTCGGTACTGACTCGATGACACCTAACAACAACAACAAATACTTGGTACAATCTATGTTCCAATTATTAGCAAATGGTTATAGCTGTTTCCCCTCATTTTCAGTTTCACTGCATCAGCAAATGAAGGTCTCAAAATCTTTATTCCATTAGCGTCATCACAGTCAACTCTACTTTGAGGAGGCAGCTCCTTCCCAGTTGAATTTTAGTGTCTTCCAACTGGAGGGGCTCATCTTTCAGCACTGTATCTGACAATATTTTGGTGTTCTTCATCACGATTCAATATTCAATATTCTGGTGGTATTTGACAGTGTTTCAACTACTATTCATAAGGTTTTCTTTGACAGAATATTTGGAAATAGTCCATATTTCTTTCGTCTTAGTCTTAGTCTGGAACTTCAAGTGAAGACTGTTAACCATGGGTGACACTGCTTTTACTTAAAGTACAAGTGGCATAACTTCCAGAATCATAGCAACATGCAACATGCTGTTTTGGACTCTTCTCTCTGTCGACTGAGTTCCGATTGGTGTTGCTAAGTCAGTCAGTCTCTGGTTGTTGTCTGCTCGTGTTGGTTTTCAGTCCAAAGAACTCCCTTTAGGATGTTTTGAAGCCCTGGGTTGACTTTGACAAAGTCTCTTAGCTACTGTTTATCCTGAAATGTTTTTGTTACATCATCGTATTTGATTCACAATTTTGCTGGGTAGATGATTCTTGGTTGGCAGTTTTTTCTTTCAGGGTTTTATATATGTCTCCCCATTGCCTTCTTGCCTGCATGGTTTCTGCTGAGAGATAAGAGCTTAATCTGATTTGTTTGCCTTTGTAAGTAACACTTCTATTTCATCATCACTGGCTATAGTGGTTTCTGTGTAAATTGAGATAATTAGTGGTAATAACTGGTCTTCCTTATAGGTGTATGGATATTATCCTATCACAGACAGTGTTGTTCTATACAGACACTGATATGTTCTTTTTGATGATGCCATTCCTCTTCAATTTGTCATACCCAGCACAGTAAACCATGTGAATTTCAGAGTCAAAATGGCCAGTACCAGTCTATTTCTACCCAGGAATGCCTAGGATATTGATATTTATGTGTTCCATTTCATTTTTTACAATTTCCAATTTTCATAGATTCATACTTTGTACATTCCATATTCCAATTATTAATGTATGTTTACAGCCGTTTCTTGACCTTTTGATTTGTACCCCATCAGAAAATAAAGGTCCCAAAGGCTTTACTACATTCTTGTCATCACGTTCAACTATACTTTGAGAAGGCAGCTTTTTCCTAGTCAGAATTTGAGTGCTTTCAGACCTGAAGATCTCATCTTCTGGCACTATATATGATAATATTCTGGCACTCTGCAACATGCTTCAATATTCAATAATATGGTGCTGACAGTGTTCCATTGTTATCCACAAGGCTTTCAGTGACTAAATAATTGGAAATATTCTGTCTCTCCTTCTTCCTAGCCTACGTTTGTCTGGAACCAGCTGAAACCTGTCCACCAGGGGTGACCCTGCTGGTATTTAAAATACCCGTAGCATAGCTTCTAGAATCACAGCAACATGTAAGCCACCGCAGTACAACAAACTGACAGGCGAGTGATGTATCAGGCTAGATCAAGGGAAAAAAATTGTTTGTTAGGAGTTATAAATACTATAAGTAGAAGAGCCATAAGCAGTAATTAACTTTGGATGTGCCTTCAACCAGTTCTGAGCTCTTCCTCTAACCACCATCTTTTCTTACTTTTTTAGAGCTGCTCTCTGTCTATGGTTCTATGTTTTACTCTTTGTCCATGCACACACACACACTCTAAAAATAAAATTCACTCCCCTCTAGATGATTCTGACTCATAGTAACCTGATAGAGCAAAGCAAAACTGCTCCTTAACAGTTTCTGAGACTGGAAACCTTTAATGGAGCAGACACCCTCCTCTTTCTCCTAAGGAGCATCTGGTGGGTTTGAACTACTGACAATGTGGTTAGAGTCAAACACTTAACTTATGACACCATCCAGACTCTTTGTATGCACATAGAGAGCCTAAAATGTCTGGGAGTTTATTTCCCCTTTCTCTCTTAATCAGGAACTGGAAGGTTCACAAGTACGAAAGCCCCATTCATTTATATAGTAAAGTCCCCTGTAAGAAGACCATGCTTAAGCCACACTCTACAAATCCCTGGTTGCATGAATAATTTCATTTAGAAAGATCAGCACAAGGCTGGTCCCTATAAGGTAGAAGTTAAGGATATCCCAAATGTCTGGTTTTTCCAACATGCTATCCCACTCCTTAATTCTTAATATCAATCATCACTCCTTCTCTCTCTTATATCCCAGGGTTCTGCATCACAGTGCATTGTCTCACAGGATTCAAAACTGTCCAAGGAGATGGCTCACACAACTGTGGAGGCTGGCAAGTCCCAAATCCACTGGAGGATTCTTCTCATCCATGTAGTCTCAGGAGCTGAGGAACCCAAATCAAACAGGTCAAACAAGCTGTTGATACACAAGATCATGGGAACTGGTGAATCACGTCAAGTGATGATCTTAAAGTCCCATGAACTGGAGGTCAGAGTAATGAGCCATATGCAAGATCCAGGGCAAGAGAGTGAATTTTGCCAAAGCAGTCCTATAAATTGGACTCACACTATTCCTTCAAAGAAAACTAATGGTAGTAATTTGAGTCATACCCTTTAGTAAGGTGAAGTTGTGTCCTTAATCCTTAGTTTCTTTGTTGTTGTTAGGTGCCATTGAGTCAGTACTGACTCATAGTGACCCTATGCACAACAGAATGAAACACTGCCTGGTCCTGGTCCAGTCTCACAATTGTTGGCACACTTGAGCCCATTGATGCTGCCACTTTGCCAATACATCTCGCTTGGGGTCTTCCTCTTCTTCTCTGACCCTCCACTTTACCTAACATGATATCCTTCTCCAGTGACTGGTCCATCCTGACAATATGTCTGAAGTATGAGAGATGAAGTCTGGCCATTGTGGCCTCCAAGGAGCGCTCTGGATGTACTTCTTCCAACACACATCTGTTTGTTCTTTTGGTGGCCCATGGTACTTTCCAATATTCCCCTCCAACACTATAACTCAAATGCATCAATTGCTCTATGATCTTCCATATTCACTGTCCAAATTTCACATGTGTATGAAGTGCACTTAAGTCCTCAAACTGACATCTTTGCTCTTCAACACTGTCAAAAGGTCTTGTGCAGCATATTTGTCTAATGCAATATGTCATTTGATTTCTTGATGGTTGATCCAAGAAAAATGAAGTCCTTGACAACTTCAATCTTTTCTCTAGTGGTGGTTTATTGGTCCAGTGATAAGGATTTTCATTTTATTTACATTGAGATGTAATCCACACCAAAGGCTGTGCTCTTTGATCTTCATCAGTAAGTATTTTAAGTCCTCTTCACTTTCAGCAAGCAAGGTTGTATTATCTACATATTGCAGGTTGTTAATGAGTCATCCTTCAAATCTGATGCCATGTTTTTCTTCATAAAAGTCAGTTTCTCAGATTATTTGATCAGCATACAGGTTGAATAAGTATGGTGAAAAAAATACAACCCTGCCGCACACTGTTCTTAATTTTAAACCACTCAGTGTTCTCATGTTCTGTTCAAACAACTGCATCTTGGTCTATGTACAGGTTCCTCATGAGCACAATTAAGTGTTCTGGAATACTCATACTTTGCAATGTTGTCCATACCTTGTCATGATCCACACAATCAAAAGTCTTTGCATAGTGAATAAAGTACAGGTAAACATGTTTCTGGTATTTCCGCTTTCAGCCAAGATCCATCTGATATCAACAATGATATCCCCCATTCCATAATCTCTTCTGACTCCGGCTTGAACCTCTGGAAATTCTCTGTCAATGTTTTTACTACTTAGCTCCACCTTAATCCTGCATCATTAACAACTGACTTCAAATGTGTCCATAATAACAGGCATTGCTGTTATTAAGTGCCATCGACTAGGTTCTGACTCATAGCAATCCTTATAGGGCTTCTGATGAGCAGCTGGTGAGTTTGAACCGCCATTCTTGTGGTTCAAACCGACCTTGAAGTCAAGTATTTATCCTACAGTACCACACCAGGACTTCAATTACAGGCATAGTCTATGATTTATAATCACAAAATGGAGAAACATGGCTAGAAGTGTCCTAATAAATGTCCTGTACAGCCAGAAAGGGTGTCCTTGATGATGTCCTCCTTTGCTTCATCCTGCTTCTTCTATTGCCTTATTAATCTCCCTTAAGCCACTACCACCAATTGCTGTAGAGTCCTTACTAAATCACTTGCACACTAATCATTGTTTTACAATCTGCTCTTAAGAAAGCCAACTGAAGATAGCATCAAAATTCTAATTCTGTCACAAATATGTTGTGATTTTAAGGAAGCTATACCCTCTGAAGACCTCTGCCTTATACCTAGAAAATGAGAATATTGATGATATTATTCCTAACATCCTTTCTGGAGGTAAAATTCCAAGATTTTCTTTAAATTATGGGTACGTGTTTTATTTCCTTTAGAGAAGGGCTTCTTATCTGGTATTCATGAATGGCTCACAGACAGTGAAATAGTACAAAGATATGTGAGTATGCTTTTATCTGGGGATGGAGCCTTGCTGGTATTGTGGGTTAGGCATTAAGCTGCAAACAGCAAGGTCAGTGGTTTAAACTACCAGCTACTTCGCCTGAGAAAGACAAAGATGCCCGCTCTCATAAAAATGTACAGTCTTAGAAATTCTATACAGGGTCCCTATGAGTCAGAATCAACTTGATGACAGTGGGTTGGTTTGTATTTTTTATTTTATTTTTAATATGGGGAGAGGAGCCATAACTTTCATTAGATTTTTAAAGGAGTTCATACTCCTCACCAAAGCTAGTAGCCACCATTTAATGTGTGTTGGTTAGGTTATAGATCATATATAAGGACTCAGAAATAGCATTGTAACACAACTCAAAATGTTAATATTTTGGTATTAATAATAATGTGATCAAATAATTTAAAATTGATTTTTTTTTCAAAAAAGTTTATAAAAGAAGTATACACTTAGTGCAGATTTGCAGCAGAGTTAAACACATCTTTACCTGATTTTGGCAGACTTTTTCTCTTAGAAACACAGTTATTTTCACCTTAATGCCTTTTTTGGACCTTACAATTGGGGCTTAATATACCGAAATTTATTCTACATATAACTGTTGAATAAACCAAACTGGTTTTTGATAAGGAAGAATTAAATTTTGTCTGTGATACATATAGAATATTAAATTCATTTATTGAGTTTCTTTCTGTATTTTTCTCTCTCTTTTCATACACAAAAGACAGATACATAAAATTGTGTCTACAGAAAATACATATTTGGAAAAAACCAGGAGCTTTCACCAAATGCTGAGTTCGAAGTATGGTTTTGACAAATATAACTCCAATTGATTGTATTTGAGCTCCACTTGCTATGCACACAGTAGGTCAATAAATTATTAGCTAAGCAGCTGCTCCATGTTTTAGAACACTTAGATCCCACAGGTTAGCCACATGAAGCAGGGAGGTCGTAGGATGCACAGACAGCTCTTCTTGAGTGATAAAACATTTCCTCTTGTGCATCTGGGCCAGCCATGAATAGTTCCTCTCATAAAGGATATTTTATTAACATGAATAATAAGAATTTGTATTAATATACATACACAAGTCACACAGTGCATATGGAAATAATAAAGAACAAGCAAATAATAGTGAATTAAATGCATTGAATGGCTAATCAGCCTTATAATAAACCATAAGAGGAAAGCTTGAGCCTTTGTGATATCACCTTGACACTGAATGGTATTTACACCTTTAAAAAAGCGCTCTTTGGATTGAATATAAAGTGCTGAAGGCTTTGAGAATTTGAGACCCAAAAACATATTATTGCATGCACTCATTCATTAATTCAGTCCCTTACTATCTTTTTAGTTAATTTCTTCATTTATTCAACACATTCTAATTTAGTACCAGACCCCACATTTGATGCTATGTTCAAATGCTGATAGTCTCTATCTTATGGGGTTTACAGTTTGGAAGAAAAGGCAGAAAATAAAGCAGTGGAGAAAAAATCAAATTACAGATTTTGATAAGCACCAAGAAAGAAAAGACTTGCATTTCCAGAAAAATGGAACAGGAAGCTGCTTTAAACAGGTGGATATGCTGTTGGTGGCGTTGTTAAGTGACAGTGAGTTGGTTTTGACTCAGAGCAAGCCTATGTAGGGTTTCTGAGGCCCAAGAATTAACTGATGGATTTGAACTGTTGAATACTAATACCAAAAATAAATGATTCCTTATTTATTTGAAATTCAAATTTATCTGGAAAATTCAAATTTAACTTGTATTTTGTCTAGAAACCCTACATGAATCTAGGTTGCTCCTGTGATTCTTTAAATCAATGGGACAGTAGCAACTGTGAGGATAAGCAAAGGTTTGAAAACCAGGTGGGTATTGGGGCTTACTTCCATTCTGTTCTTGTATCCTGTGATACAGTGTGAGGTATTTAATGTCTCTTCTAGGTATAGTCTTTTTAAAATCCCATCCAAACAACTTTTTCTTGATGGGTCTGGGTAGCAGAAGCCTGGGGGAGATGCTGATAGATTATATGATTCAGTTGTGATTGTTAATTTTATGATTGTTAAAATTGTGATTGGCTCATTGTGATTTGTCAATTTTGTCATAAATTTTGGGTATAAAATGAGCCATCTCAGAATCAGACGTGGGAAGAAAGAAGACACCAAGATGCCTGTGCATTGAATCTCCTTGACAGAATGCTGTGATATCATGGGAGTGGCAGAGGAGCAACAGCACCAGAACCAACAGCATGAGACAGACCAGTGGCCTTCCCAGCCCATGTAGCATGTAAAGCTGACTGCCTTTGGTCAGAGACTTGCTTGCAGAATAGGTGCTTCCAGGCCCTAATTGGAGGATCTGGGTTTGGTGACCCATGGACCTGGAGCTTCAGGCTGCCACTTATGATGGAGTGTTGTACCCAGCGGACTTTTACTGAAAGGGTCTTGTAACATTGTTGGAGCAGGACAGCGGCCAGACCAAGGATCCAAGGGCCCGAGAGAGGCCTGCCTGTGGGCGCAGCTGAGAAGACCTGATCCCTGAACATTTCTGACCCTGGATGATAGCCTGTTGATTTTCCCAATAAATTCTTTAACTGTGCGTTTGGTGTCTGAGTTCTGTGTGGCCATTGCAATGAATTATCAAATGCAGCTGATAAATACAGAGTGCTGTGGGTGGGATGGTTGATAACATTTTTTTCATAACTTTACAACTAGTTACATGTGAAAAAGCACAGACTATACTTTGGAGAATGAGAGAGATGTGGCCCAGTCATCCGCATTGACCCAATTATCAGCTGCCAGGACTGGGCATGTAAGCTATGGTAGACCATCCAGCCCCCAGCCAACCTGCAAGATTACTGCAGATTCAAAATCACTGATCCACAGAACTGTTTGAAAAAAAAAACAAAACAAAATATATCCCATGGGGAGGGGATAGTCTCTTCAACAGATGGTGCTGGCAGAACTGGAAAGTGATGTGCAAAAGAATGAAACAAGATGTTTACCTCACGTCCTATACAAACCAACTCAGCATGAATTAAAGACCTAAATGTAAATCCCAAAATTATGCAGGTCATCAATTTAAAAATAGGGACAAATGTGAGGGCTCTAATTCAGGGCATACACAGACTACCAAACATTTTGAAAATTGTACAAACAAAAGTAGACAAAATAGATGATTGGGACATATTAAAAATTAAAAACTTATATGCATCAAAAGACTTCTCCAAAAGAGTAAAAAGGGAACCCACAAAATGGGAAAAAATCTTTTGCAATGACACATCAGGCAAGTGACTCATTCCTAAAATATATAGGAAACTACAACACCTCTACAAGAAAAATATAAATAACCCAATTAAAAAGTGGGCACAGGACATGAACAGACACTTCACCAAGGAGGAGATCAGGGCAGCCAACAAACATATGAAGAAATGTTCACGATCACTAGCCATTAGAGAGATGCAAATCAAAACAATGAGATATCATCTCACACCAGCAATAACAGCAAAGATGAAAAATGTAGAGGACAATAAATAAATGCTGGCAAGGATGGGACTGGGACCCTCCTACAGTGTTGGTGGGATTGCAAAATGGTCCAACCACTCTGGAAAGCAACATGGCGCTTCCTCAGAAGGTTGGAAGTAGAAATACCTTATGAGCCAGCAATTCCTCTACTTGGTATTTACTCACAAGAAATATGAGCCATAACACAAGTAGATATATGCACACCAATGTTCATAGCAGCACTATTTACAATAGCAAAAAAATGGAGACAGCCTAATTGCAAATTAATGGAAGAATGTGTAAACAAACTGTGTTACATACACACAATGGAATACTATGCTACCTTGAAGAATAACAAGGAAATTGCAAGCCACTGCATAACATGGATGAACCTTGGGGACATTATGCTGAGTGAAATTAGTTAGTCACAAAAGTAGAAATTGTGCATAGGACCATTATTGCAAAAAACTAAGAAAAAGAATCCACCCAAAAGGGCGGGGGAAAAAAAGTATATATATATATAATTGCTGATCACCGGGATGTATGGGATGAGATGATGGGAGGGAGAGAGGGGAAGATAGAGCACAGGCTAGGGAATAGACACAGGAAAGCTTGGGTGCTGGTGGGTGGCCAGACAAAACACAAGAAGGGGGAGAGGAATGGAAGAACAAGACAGATGGGAGAACAGTTAGGTAGGTTCACATGGGCTTAGTGGGACAGAGGAAAATGATGATGTATGCACAACCTTGGAACAACAGGGTTCCTGGATACAAGGATTGAGGCATGGTTTGAAAGGGCAGAAGAGGGGAATAATGTTCAGATGTTTGGTTGTCTTTTGTATCTTGGTTTCCCTTGCCTATCATTGTGAAATAGATACTTGAGGGGGCAAAAAAGGAATAGCCAGAAACATCACAATAGAAAGTATTCAAGTCTGTCTTCAGTCTATAACTTAATGGAATACCTTAAAGGGGGCTAACAATTGCCCAATGAAAGAGACCTCCTATGGAGCTTTTACACTGCATAAGACCATAAATGGAAACCAGAATCCCATACAGAATTGTCTGAGGTGGGAAATTTCCACTGGATAGGACAAGTAGACTAGCCTGGAGTGGCCAGAAGAACAGAAGATACTTGGTGAAGAAAGACCAGCAGGAAAAATCAGAAGCAATAATGGCAGTATGATTAATTACTACAAGACAAGTAAGCTGTTCTCCCGGGAGCCATCAAGGCAAGTGGTCAGGTCCCCTCAGAGCAAACTCCCTTCCAAGACTAAGACTCAAGGGGGATACACGAACAGACTTGTGGTCTGGCTGGTGACCATGTTGGTCACCAATATGGGGAAGAGGGGGAAAAACAGCAATGAAGTTGGGATCTAAGTCTGACTACATTCAGTCAATTCCTGTGAACCTGGGTGGAGACCTGGATGGCCAGCAGTTATGGCAAGACCCAGGGACTTCTGGGCCCAGAGTCAGTAACATGGTTACAGAGGACTAGAGCAGAGAGTGAAGCATCCAGCTGATAGGAAATGATGGGAGATGCACAGGAACACCCATACTTGAAGATAGTACCCACTTGACCTGGCTTCAATGGCTGGATGATCAGAACTTGACTAGAAGAAGAAAGAAGAGGGAAGGGGACAAAAAAAAAAGAGTAACCCAGGACAATCTTTTTGATATCCTATGCTAGTCAACAAGGAGCTCTGGTAGCGTAGTGGTTACGAATCGGGCTGCGAACCTTAAGGTCAGTGGTTTGAAACTATCAGCCGCTCCGCGGGAGAAAGATGAGGCTTTCTACTCCCGTAAGGATTTACACCCTCGGAAACCCTGTACAGGGTTGCTATGGGTCGGCTCCGACTCAAAGGCACTTAACAACAACAACAATGCTAGTAAACAAACAAACCAACAAACAAAAAACCTGGAGCCGCCATCTTGAG
>NW_006408557.1:11292958-11336937 GCF_000296735.1 Chrysochloris asiatica | reverse complement strand
TTGTCAAGGACTTCATTCTTCTTGGATCAACTATCAACACTCATGGAAGCAGCAGTCAAGAAATCAAACGATGTATTGCATTAGGCAAATGTGCTGCACAAGACCTTTTTAAAGTGTTGAAGAGCAAAGATGTCAGCTTGAGGACTAAGGTGTGCCTGACCCAAACCATGGTATGTTCAATAACCTCATATGCATGTGAAAGCTGGACAGTGAATAAGGAAGACAGTGGAAGAATTGATGTTTTTGAGTTATGGTGTTGGAGGAGAATATTGAAAGTGCCATGGGTTGCCAAAAGAACCAATAGATCTGTTTTGGAAGAAGTGCAGCCTGAGTGCTCCTTGGAGGCCAAGATGGCCAAACTTCGTCTCTCATACTTCGGACATATTGTCAGAAGGGACCAGTCACTGGAGAAGGATAACATGTTTGGTAAGGTGAGGGGTCAGAGGAAAAGAGAAAGACCCCCAACGAGATGGATTGGCCAAGGGGCAGCATTGATGGACTCAAGCGTGGCAACAGTAGTGAGGTTGGCCCAGGATCAGGCAGTGTTTCATTCTGCTGTGCAGAAGGTCGCTATGGGTTGGTACCAACTCAATGGCACCTAACAACAACAACTACAATTTTATGAACTTGACCTATATGTATGGATGTAGTAGCTCAAAAAAGGGAACAAATCTTTACAGCAAGGATCACTCCCACCCCCTCGGTGCACAGGGTTGACAGGGATGGGCAACTTAGACAGCTCTGGTAGCGTGGTGGTTACGAATCGGGCTGTAAACTGCAAGGTCAGCAGTTCGAAACTACCAGCAGTTCCGCGGGAGAAAGGTGAGGCGTTCTGCTCCCGTAAAGATTTACAGCCTCGGAAACCCTGTGCAGGGTTGCTATGAGTCGGAACCGACTCTATGGCACTTAACAACAACAACAACCCAAAATGGTGGGGGACGGGGGGGCTATAAAGGCAAGAAGTGACAAGCTTACAAGCTTTCAAGATGGACCATATTTCCAGATGAGGCAGGGGTAGGTACAACCTCTACTGAATGATATCCAATCTGTTGGGACCAGGCTGGCGAAAGGAAATGGGGATAAGACTCATGTGGTACAAAAGTGAATAATTGCCATCAGGACTGACTGTGAGGGTCAGAAATGTAGAGGTAGATGTTTTTTGACAAAAGGAGGGGAGTGATTGATTTTGCAGGCCAGGATCAGAGGTTCCTGGGACCATCAAGTGAGAAGAATGGAGAGCATGACCCTACCCAGAGAGGCAGTGACGTCAGAGATGGAGATGTAGACAATGACATGGATAGATGGAGTGGCTGGGGACACTGGACTCAGGGAGGGAGAGGGGCTGTGTACTGACAGCCAGTGGGGAGGGCCTGTTAAGTGTATCCTTTGGTTATTTGATGATGCATGGAAGGGATTGTAATCATTGCAATAAAACAAAATATAATAGGATGATTGTAAAACTGATGTTCTCCATGTAAACCCACATAATTCACAATAAAAATGTAAAGAAAAACAAAAACTCAAGATGGATCAAAGACCTAAATATAAAACTAAAAGTATAAAGATCATTAAGGAAAAATTAGAGGCAAGTTTACGGGCCCAAATACATGGCATGAATACACTGTCAAACAATTAAATATGCAAAAGAACAGAAGACAAGGTAAATAATCGGGACCTCCTAAGAATTAAACAATTATGCCCACCAAAATACTTCAATAAAAGTAAAGATAACCTACAGACTGAAAATTTGGGAGCAATGGTATATCAGACAAGGAACGAATCTCTAAAATTATAGAAACTTCAACACCTCGACCACACACACAAAAAATCCAATTTAAAAATGGGCATGAACAAATATTTTAAACACAGCAATTTATTGAGGCAGCCAATAAACTTATGAAGAAATAAAGACTTACTTTCTTTAGCCATTCCAAAGCCCAAACCACACCCACTGTCATCAAATCCATCCCCACTCGTAACAACACTACAGGACAGAGTAGAATTGCTCTTTGGGGTTTCTGAGACCATACCTTTTTAAGATAGCAGAGAGTCTCATCTTTCTCCCACAAAACTGCTGATGGATTTGAACTGTCTTGCTGTTAGCAGCCCAACAATGAACCCACTGTGCCACCAGAGCTCCTTCATTAGCCATTGTTGTTGTCGTTAGGTGACGTTGGATTGGTTTCAACTTATAGTGACCCAATGTACAAAAAAGCAAAACACTGGCCACACCATCCTCATGATTTTATGTTTGAGTTCATTGTTGCAGTCACTGTGTGAATCCATCTCAGTGACGGTCTTCATTTTTGCTAATGGCCTACTTTACCATACATAATGTCCTTTTCCGGTGATTGCTCCTTCCTGACAATATGAACAAAATAGGTGAAACAAAGTCTCACAATCATTGCATCTAAGCAGCATTCGGTCTGTACTTCCTCCAAGTCAGATTTATTTAATTTTCTGACAGCCCATGGTATTTTCAATATTCTTTACCCATGCCATAATTCAAATATATCAATTTTTCTCCAATATTCCTTATTTATCATCTTGTTTTCACATCCATATGAGGTAATTGAAAATACGATGTCATGAGTCAGATGCACCTTAGTCCTTAAGTAGCATCTTCTCTCTTTAACTCTTTAAAGAGGTCTTCTGCAGCAGATTTGCCCAATGCAATATGTCATTGGATTATTTTTTTTTACTGCTGCTTTTATGAGTGTTGATTGTGGATCCAAGTAAAATCATGTTCTTGACAATTCCAGTATTTTCTCCATCATGATGTTCTCTATAGGTCTAGTTCTGAGGATTTTTGTTTTCTTTACATTGAGTTGTAATCCATACTGAAGGCTTCAATCTTTATCAGCAAGTGCTTTGAATCCTCCTTCCTTTCAGCTAGCATGATTGTGTTATCTTCACACTGCAGATTGTTGAGACTCCCTCAAATCCTGATACTACGTTCTTCTTCATATACTTTAGCTTCTCTGATTATTTCCTAAGCATGCAGATTGAATAAATATGGTGAAAGGCAAAGACAAAGTTCTACATTTTATCTTGATGAGCAGGATGTAGAACTTGGTCTTTGTCTAAAAACAACTGTGGTTTAAAAAGATCTAAGTTGCAGCTATTGTTCTCTCCCTGTCTGGTGGAAAGAAGAGTGATTAAAATACCTGAAATCAATTAGTCCAGTGAACTAATGGACTATACCAGGGGTGGGGAACAAACAGCCCATGGGGTCATATAATGCCCACAAAATCATTTGGTCTAGTCCAGTCATCACATTGGTGATGGTAGTGTGCTGTGGAGTCTGTTCCTACTCATAGAGACCCTGTATAGGGTTTCTGAGGCTGTAAATCTTTACAGGAGCAGAAAACCTCATCTTTCTCCCAGAAAATGGCTGGTAGTTTCAAATTGCTGACCTTGAGGTTAGCAGCCCAACTCATAATCACTACGCTACCAGAGCTCCTTAAAACCATCACATTGTTGTTGTTGTTGTTGTTAAGTGCTGTCGAGTTGGTTCAACCATCACATTAGGGGTGCGTTAATTAAATGTTTGACCAAATATAGCAGGCTAAGTTTTAAGTAGATAATTTTGTATGGCCCATGAATGATGTTATAAATTTTGGCAGAAAAGTGAGTCCCACCCCTTGACTACACAAACCTCAGTCTCCATCACTCTGAGACCAAAATAACTAGATGGTGCCTGACTACTACTACCAATTGCTCTAAAAGGGATTGATTGTATTAGATAGTCCTGGATAGAGTGGGAGAAAATGTAGAACAAAAATCATTTTAAAAACAAGACCAGGCTTACTGGTCAGATAGAGATTGATGGAACCACTGAGACTAAGCAGGTCTGGAGCTGAACTCACCTTTGTGGCTCAATTCTCAGACAAATGATATACAGGTTTATAAGGGGACTAACAATAGTGTTAAATACACACCTTAGAATAATCAACCAGTTGAGATAGAATGGGCAGCATGTACTGAAGGACAAAGTTCAGAAGGGTTAGGAAAAAGGAGAAATGGAACTAGGAAATTTAGGGAGGAAATGGGATAATTGATGTTACATTGAGGGGGATTATAATTAGATGAAGCAAAATATGAAGGAACTGCTAAATGTAAAACTGATAATCTACTCTGTAACCCTTCAACCAATTCACAATAAAAAATAAAAATAATAAAATGATGAGTACAACGGTGGGGGGAAAAAATCAATGGTGAAAGAATACAAACCTGACACACACCTTTCCTGATTTTAAACTGTGTAGTATTCCGTTGTACAAACCACTGGCTCTTGGTTTATATACAGGTTCTACATGAGCACAATTAATGTTCTGGAATTTCCACTCTGCAATGTTATCCATAGTTTGTTTTGATCCAACATTTGAATGCCTATGCATAGTCAATAAAATAGAAGTAAAATCTTTCTGGTAGTCTCGGCTTTCAGCCAAGAACCATCTGACAGCAATGACATCCTTCATTACACATCCTTTCTGATTCCAGTTTTAATTTCTGGCAGTTCACTGTCAATGTAGTACTGTAACCATTTAAAATTATCTTCAGTAAAATTTTACTTGTAGATGAGATTAATGATTTGTTGTTGTTGCTAGGTGCCGACTCATAGTGACCCTATGCACAACAGAATGAAACACTGCTCAGTCCTACGCCATCCACACAATTGTGACATTTGACTCCATTGCTGCTAAGACTTTTTCACCATCTCATTGGGGGTCTTCCTGGTTTTTGCTGACCCTCCACTTTTACTAAATATAATGTCCCTCTCCAGGGACTGTTCCCTCCTGACTACATATTCAAAGTAGGAGAGATGAAATCTTACCATCCTGGCCTCCAAAGAGCATTGCAGCTATACTTCCGGCAACACAGATTTGTTTGTTCTTCTGGAAGTCCATGGTATTTTTAATATTCTCCTCCAGCACCACAATTCAAATGTATCAATTCTTATACAGTATTCCTTATTCATTGCACAATTTTACATGCATATGAAATAATTGAAAATAACATGATTTGGATGAGGCACACCTTAGTGCTCAAAATGACATTTTACTCTTGAGCACTTTAAAAAGGTCTTTTGCAGCAGATTTTCTCAATGCAATACATTGTTTGAGTTCTTGGCTGCTGCTTCCTTGAGCATTGATTATGAATTCAGTAAAATGAAATTCTTGACAACATCAATCTATTCTCCATTTATCATTGTTTATTGGTTCCATTGTAAGGAATTATGCTTTCTTTACATTCAGTTATAATGCATTCTGAGTCTTGGTGTGGCACTTTTGGATAAGGACTGGACTACTAACTGTAAGATCAGCAGTTCAAATCTACTAGCTGATTCACCATACTTATTCAAACAGTGTGGTGAGCAAATAATCTGAAAATCTGGATCATGTGAAGAATATTGCATCAGGATTAGAGGAAGGCTCATTTACAACCTGTGCAGATGATACAACCTTGCTTGTTGAAAGTGAAGAGGACTTAAAATACTTACAGATGACGATCAAAGATCACAGACTTTGGTATGGATTGCATCTCGTTGTAAAGAAAACAGAAATCCCAACTCCTGGACCAATAACTAATATCATGATAAATGGAGAAAAGATCAAAGTTTTCAAGGAATTCACTTTGCTTGAATCCACCATCAATGCTCATGGAAGCAGCAGTCAAGAAATTAAATCATGTGTCACATGGGTAATCTGCTATACAAGATCTCTTTAAAGTATTCAAAAGTAAAGATGTCGGTTTGAGGACTAAAGTGTGCATGACCGAAATAATGATATTTTCAATAAACGCATATGCATGTGAAAGTCGGACAGTGAATAAGGCATACTTTGAATAACTGATGCATTTGAGTTATGGTGTTAGTACCATGAACTTCTAGAAGAACACAAAATCTGTTGCACATAGGGTCTCTATGAGTAGGAACTGACTTACCAATAACAAAAACAACAGGCATTACTGAGTTTACATGGCAACTGGAAAGACAAAATAAAGACGAATAGATCAGATTCAACATCAAAAAGGACATTTCAACATCTATCCAGAAGCACAATGCTGTCTATGATAGGATAATATCCATACACCTACCAGGAAGACCCAAAACTACCAGTCATTCCACAGTAGAAATATGAGGCTTTCTGTTCCCATAAAGATTTATAGCCGCAGAAACCCTGTGCAGGGTCACTATGAGTTGGAAACCGACTCCACGGTACTTAACAACAAACCAGGAAGATCAGTTAATACCACCATTATTCAAATTACATGCCAACCATTAAACCAGTGATGATGAAATTGAAGAATTCTATCCACTTCTTAAGTCTAAAATTGATTAAACAGGTAATGAAGATGTGCTGACAATTACTGGTGATTGGACTGTGAAGGCTGGAAAGAAAGAGAAATGATCAGTAGTTGGAAAATATGGCCTCAGTTATAGAAATAATGCTGGAGATCGCATGATAGAATTTTGCAAGATCAAGGGCCAATTCATTGCAAATACCTTTTTTTTTTTAACTTTATAAAGAATGACTATGCACCTGGACCTTATCAAATGGAATACACATAAATCAAATTGACTACATCTGTAGGAAGAGACCATGAAGAAGCTAATATCATCAGTCCAAACAGTTGGTCAGGGACCAACTGTGGAACAGATCGTTGTTCATATGCAGATTCAGATTGAAGCTGAAGAAAATTAAAACAAGTCCACGAGAGCCAAAATATGACCCAGAACATAGCCCACTTGAATTTAGAGACCATCTCAAAAACAGACTTCTTTTATTTGCATGTAATATTGTCCTATGATTTCTGCATTCCATTGGGTCACCTCTCATTGGAAAGGGCATATATGTATGGATGTCTTCCAATCAGTTGGCCAGGCAGCTTTCTTCCAAATTTCTTGACACAGATGAGCGAGGGCCTCCAGTGCTTCATCAGTTTGTTGAAAGATTTCAATTTGTATTCCATTAAGTCCCTCGTTCTGTGCCAATGCCTTCGGTAGACATTGGACTTCTTCCTTCTGTACTATTGGCTGTTGATCATATGTTACCTCTTGAAATAGTTGAGCATGTACCATTTCTTTTTGGTACAGTGACTGTACATTGCTTCCATCTTCCTTTGATGCTTTCTACGTCATTCAATATTTTGCCCAAAGAATCCTTCAGTATTCCAAGTTGAGGCTTGAATTTTTTTTTCCTTCAGTTCTTTGAGCTACAGAAATGCTGAGCATGCCCTTCCCTTTTGGTTTCCTAACTCCAGGTCTTTGCACATTTTGTTATAATATTTGACTTTGTCTTCTCAAACTAACCTTTGGAATTTTTTGTTCAGCTCTTGTACCTCCTCACTTTTTCCATTTGTTTTAGCATCTCTATACTGGATAACAAGTTTCAGAGTCTATTCTGAAATCCATTTTGCTCTTTTCTTTCTTGTCTTCTTAATAACCTTTTGGTTTCTTCCTATACGATGTTCTTTATGTTATCAACAATTCTTCTGGTTTTCAGCTGTTAGTGTTTAATGCATCAAATCTGTTCCTGAAATTATCTCTAAATTCAGATGGGATATGTTCAAGGTCAATTTTAGTTCTTGCGGACTTGTTTTAATTTTCTTTAGCTTCAGCCTCAACTTGCATATGAGCAACTTATGGTGTGTTTCACAGTCTGCCCCTAGCCTTATTTTGGCTGATGATACGTTGCTTCTCCAATGTCTTTTCCATAGATGTAGTCAAATTTACTTCTGTGTATGCCATCTGGTGAAGTACATGTGTATAATCATCTTTTGTGTTGTTCATAAAAGGTATTTGCAATGAAGAAGTCATTGGTCTTGCAAAATTCTATCACATGATCTACAGCATCATTTCTATCACCAGTGCCATCTTTTCCAACTACTTACTGATGGTTCCAACTTTTGTACTACAATTGCTAGTAATTTTCAATTTTCTTGATTGCATGTTTGATCAATTTCAGACTGAAGAAGTTGGTAGAATTCTTCAATTTCATCATCACTGGCTTTAGTGGTTGGTGCATAAATTTGAATAATAGTGGTATTAACTGGTGTTCCTTGTGGTAGTGGTGTGCCGTGGAGTCGGTTCCGACTCATAGTGATCCTGAATAGGTTTTCTGAGGCTGTAAATCTTTACAGGAGTAGAAAGGCTCATCTTTCTCCTACTACCAGTGGAACAACTGGTAGTTATGAACTGTTGACCCTGTGGTTAGCAGCCCAACTTGTAACCACTACACTACCAGAGCTCTTTGGTCTTCCTTGTAGGCATAAAGATATTATCCTATTACAGACAGCATTATACTTCAAGATTGATATTGGAATTTTTTTGATGATGAATGTGAGGCCATTCCTCCTCAATTTTTCATTCCTTGAGTAGTAAACCATGTGATTGTCAGATTCAAAATAACCAATACTATTCCATTTCATCTCACTAATGCGTAGGATATCGATGTTTATGCATTCCATTTCATTTTTTACAAATTCCAATTTCCTAGATTCATACTTTATATTCCATTTATTAATAGATGTTTACATCTGTTTCTTCTCATTTTGAGTTGTGCCCCTTCAGCAAATGAAGGTCCGGAAGGCTTTACTCCATTCATATCATCACAACTCTACTTTGAGGAGACAGTTCTTCCCCAGTAGTATTTTGAGTGACTTACAACCTGGGGGGCTCATCTTCTGGTACTCTATCTGACAATATTCTGGTGCTTATCATCATGTTTTAATATTCAATATTTTGGTGCTATCTGACAGTGTTTCACTGCTAAACATTCAGACTCTTCTTCTGAGTCTGACATAGTCTGGAAGCTCAGCTGAAATCTGTCCCCAATGGGTGACACTGCAGGCATTGTCATATCTTCCATCATCACAGCAGCATGCAAGCCAGAACAATGAAACAAACTGACAGACAAGTTGTGGCATGAATGCCTAGGTTACCACTCTTTATGTGTTCCATTTAATTTTGACGGCTTCCAATTTTCCTAAATTCATACTTTATACATTCCATGTTCTGATTCTTAATGGGATGTTTGCTGATGTTGCTTCCTATTCTGCTGTGCTTTATCAGCAAATGAATGTCTCAGAAGCTTTACTCCATTCATGTCATCTTTGTCATCTATACTTTGAGAAGGCAGCTCTTCCCCAGTTTTAGTGTGAGCTCTTCCAACCTGAGGGGCTTATCGTCTGGCACTATATCTTTCAGCATAAATTGTATGTTGTTGTTTTTAAGTGCCATCATGCCGATTCCAACTCATAGCAATCCTGTATAAGGCTTCCAAGGAGCAGCTGGTGAGCTTGAACCACCAACATTGCAGATCAAACTGATATTGCAGTCTAGCACATTAACCTGCAGCACCACACCAAGACTACACAAAATGTATAATAGACTTTAAACTACACATGACTATATTACATATATATTGTTGTTCTTGTTACGTGCAATCGAGTCAATTCCAACTTGTAATGACCATGTATAAGGATTCTAAGCAGTATGTGGTGGACTTGAACCCCCAACTTTGTGGTTAGCAGTCCATGGAGTAGCTGGTATATTCGAACTGCTGACCTTGTAAACATTGTGGTTAGCAGACCAACTTGTAACCCACTACACTACCAGAGTTCTTCTCTATCTGGTGTGGTGCTGATGCAGTGCTGTGAGTTAATGTATCGGACTGCAAAGTCAGTTTGTACCACAAGGTCAGCAATTCAAGCTCACCCGCCACACACTATGGGTCGGAACCAACTCAACAAAACTTAACAACAACATAGATATGTATGTACATATATTAGTTGCTATTGAGTCAACTCACAATTGTATGACTTATAAATAGATATATAAAGAGAGTATGTGTCCTGGTATGGACCGCAAGGTCACTTTCAACCACAAGATTATTGATTAAAACTCACCAGTTGCTCCTTGGAAACCCTATACAGGGTCTCTATGAGTCGACACTTAACTACAACAACAGCAATATGTATGTATATAGTTGTTAGTTGCCATTGAGTAAGTTCTGACTCGTAGTGACCCTAAGTGCAGCAGAGCAAAAAACTACCCAGTCACACTATTGCACTATTAACACAATCATTGCTATATTTGAACAAATTATTGTAGCCAACATGTGAATGCATCTCATTGAGGGTCTTCTTTTTCAAAGACCCTATACATTACCGGGAGTCCTGGTATGGCTCTGTGGACTAATGCGTCAGACTACAAATTCTTTTGAACTACAAGGTTGGTGGTTCAAGCTCACCAGTTTCTCCTTGGAAACCCTATACAGGGTCTCCATGGGTCAGAATCGACTCAATGGCACTTAACAACAACAACGTACATTACTAAGCAGCATGTCTGTCTCCAGGACTGGTCCTTCCTGATAACATGTCCAAAGTATGTGAGATGAAATCTAAGGAACATTCTGGCTGTATTTCTTCCAAGACAGATTTGTTCCTTCTCCTGGCTGTCCATGGTATATTCAATATTCTTTACCAATACCATAATTAAAAGCAGGAAGAATTCCTCAGTTTTTCTTATTCATTGTCCAGCTTTCACATTCATATGAAGCAATTGAAAATATCATGACTTGGGTCACCACTTAGAACTCAAAATGACAGTTTTGTTCTTTAACACAATAAAGGGGTATTTTGCAGCATATATGCCTAATGCAATATGTCATTTGATTTCTTAACTACTACTTCCGTGGGCATTGATTGTGAGCCCAAATAAAATGAGATTGTTGACAATGTTCTAAGATTTTCACATTCTGTTATATCACTTGTTGTTGGAATGGGCACAACTATTCTAGTTGGCTGATCAGACTGCTGTCTTCTAATTTGGTACAGACAAGCAAATAATTCTAGCATTACATCCATTTGTTGAAACATATCAACTGATATTCCGTCAATACCTGGAGATTTTTTTCTTCTCCATTTATCATGATGTTGTGTATTGATCTAGTTGTGAGAATTTTTATTTTCTTTACATTGAGGTATAATCCATTCTGAAGGCTATAGTCTTTGAACTTCATCAATAAGTGCTTCAAGTCCTGTTCACCTTCAGCAAGCAAGGTTGTGTCATCTGCATGTTGCAGGTTGTTAATGAGTCTCCCTCCAATCCTGATTTCACTACTTCATATAACCAGCTTCTCAGATTATTTGCTCAGTACGTAAATTAAGTGTGGTAAGAATATACTATTCTGATGCACACGTTTTCTGATTTTAAACCATGCAGTATCCCCTTGTTCTACTTGAATTACTGCCTCTTGGTCTTTGTACAGGTTACATAAATACAACTAAGTGTTCTGGACTTTCCATTCTTTGCAATGATATCCATTTGTTATAATTTATACAGTTGAATGCCTATTCATAGTCAATAAAACACAGGTAAACATCTTTCTAGTATTCTCTGCTTTCAACTAAGACCCATCTGATATCAGTAATGATATCCCTTGTTACATGTCTTTTTCTGAATCCAACATGAATTTCTGGTAGTTCCTTGTTGATGCTTTGTTGCAAACATTTTTAAATAGACTTCAGCAATATATTACTTGCATGTGATATTAATGATAGTGTTTGATAATTTCCAGTTCTGTTAAATCGCTTGTCTTTGGAATGGGCACAAATACGGATCTCTTCTAATTCATTGACCAGGTACCTGTCTTCCAAATTGCTTGTCACAAACAAGTGAATAATTTTAGTATTGCATTCTTTTGTTGAACTATCTCAACTGATATTCTGTCAATTCCTGGAGCCTTGTATTCTGCCAATATCTTCTGTACAGCTTGGATTTCTCCCTTCAGTACCAATAGTTCTTGATCATATGCTACCTTCTGAAATGCTTGAATATTAATCACTTATTTTTGGTACAGTGACAGTGTTATTTCTTTCATCTTCTTTTGATGCTTTCTGTTTTCAATATTTGCCCCAAGTTTGCTTCAATATTGCAACTCAAGGCTTAAATTTTTTTTCTTCAGTGTTTTTAGTTTGAGAAATGCTGAACATGTTCTTCTCTTTTGGTTTTCTAACTCCAGGTCTTTGCACATTTTGTTGTAATAGTTTACTCTGTCTTCTCAAGTAAACTTGAAATCTTCTGTACATCTTTTTTACTTCTTCATTTCTTCCAATCACTTTAGTGATGAAACTATGTTCAAGAGTGGGTTTGGCATTCTCTTATGGCATCCATTTCAGTATTTTCTTTCTTTCCTGTCTTTTTAATAATCTTTTGCTTTCTTCATTTATAATGTCATTGATATATATATATATATGGTTTCTGGGGCTGTAAATCATTGCAGGAGCAGAAGGTCTCATCTTCCTCCCATGGAGCAGCTGGTGGTCTCAAACTGCCAATCTTGTGGTTTGCAGTCCAGTTCTTATCTTACAGATAAGCTTCCATGGTAGCAGTGGACTGTGAACCACAAAGATTTACAGCCTTGGAAACACTCTACAGGTTTACTATGAGTTAGAATTGTACAAAGGTGTTTCAAAAAGTTTGTGGAAAAATTCCATGGTTTTTATTCCATTGTTCATGAATCTTTTGAAGCTACTTCATATATACACTAGGAGTCCTGGTGTGGTGCTGTAGGATAAGCACTGGACTGCTAACCTCAAGGTTGATAGTTCAAACCCACCAGTAGTTACATGGGGTCACTGTGAATTGGGACCGACTCAATAGCATTTAACAACAACAACAACAACATATATATATACACACACAGAGTCATGGTATGGTACTATAAGATAAGCACTGGACCAAAGGTGGGCAGTTCAAGCCTACCAACCACTCCTTGGAAACCTTATATAAGGCCACTGTGATTCAGAACTGACTCAAAGACACTTAACAAAAACAACATATATACACAAACCTCAAGATCGATTTGAACAGCAGGTGGCAGTTCAAATATGTAATATAGTTGCTTACCAGGTGATATAATTGTAGTACAAGTAGTTCAATTAATTCTAATAATTTTTCATTGATTTTGGAAGTTGTTGGTATAAACGTTTGTTTCACTCAGTTGTCACTAGCTAAATAATGCCCTTGTCTGTGTGAGTCATCATAGGAAACCTCATCAACTCTTCCCTATTAAGTTGTTGTTAAAGTGCCATCAAGTCAGTTCCCACTCATAGCAACCCTGTATAGGGTTTCCAAGGAATGACTGGTGGGTTTGAACCACCAACTTTGTGGTTGGAAGTCCAGTGCCTATCCTACAGAGCCACATCAGGACTATACTCTGTGCCTAGGTCACTTTTGTATCTGGAAAGAGCACTGCCTCTTATCCTATAGGCTATGTGGTTGGGACCTAGATCTTCAGCTTGTGACAACAATAAGGCAACACATCTTCTTGCCTGCAGTCTGCTCTGTGACTTCCAACCAGGGAGGACAGCTCAAGGGTAATAGATAGGCACTGCCCATGCTCTGCCACCCTGCTCCATTGCTACATTGGTCTGCATGGATCCTGCCAGGACCACACACTTCTACACCAACTCTATTCCCAAGTTCTATTACTATCCTCATGGTCAAGATCAGTTACTTTATTACCAATTAGACTGGAAGTATTTCAGTCTTTTAACCATAAGTACACTCATGAGACAGGAGGAAAGACCTGGCAATCTACTCCCATAAAGATTATAACCTAGGAAACCATATGGTGTCAGTTCCTATAGGTTACTGTAAGTTGGAATTGACTTTGTGGACACACAAAAGAACAGTTACACTGGTACTTATTAAACATTATCACCCTTTGTGTGCATGCAAAGTTTATGGTGGTTGAGACCTCTGAATCCTTCAGTTAAAAACACCAGTAAGAGTGAATTGGTGGCACTTTAGCAAGCTATATGAGAGCATGACTGAATCATGTCTGTCCTAGTTGTCCTGGAGTCCACAGGCTGATGAGTAGCTGGTGCTTAATAGATAACAGCTGGCTGACTGACACAACTATTGCAATTCAATGGCATTGAAAGAGTGATTAACCTACAGATCTGCTCAAATCCTCAAGTTCATTCATGCTCTGGGAATGAAAACAAAAATCTCTCACACAGGAGAGGCATCCAACAACTCAATATTTTAGATTATACCTCTCTCTTCCATTTTGGACCTATCCCCCTCTCTTCTTAAAATGTACATTGATCCCATTCTTAGCTCTTGATGGAATAAAACTTTCTGATGAAAGCTCTTGAGGACAGAATGAAAGTTGCTGGTTAAGTTTATAATTTCCAAAAGGAAGTGAATTCAGATAGGGATTTGATACAAATATTTCTTCCCCTCTCTTCATTAAAGAGCACAATTTTGGGAGAAAACTCCTCAGGGTCTCAGCTCAAGCTTATCTAATATGCAGCTAATAATAGTCTAAATTGAATGTTTGAGGTAACTAATACTCTCCAGTAGTTGCAAATACAATTATGTTAGTGAGTCAACTAAGCATGGGAAATAGTCCACAACTGGGATGGGGAGTGGAGGTGGGGGGAGGAGGGGAGAAGCATTCATAGAGATGTTTAAAAAACTCAGGGACAAAATAATTCTTAGCTGTATTCTTCTGAGGTATATCAGACATTACTGTATCAGACATCAGGACACAAGGAGACCAAAAGTAGGAGGGGTGGGAGAGGACAGAGGCATCGACAATAACAATGGCTGCGGACAGGTTCCAAATCGAGGCAGACAGATCAGATAATACATAAAGAAGGAGAGGGAAGCAAAAGACCTCCTTCTATTATCCACATGCTCAGCCTGCATTATTCAAAGACAGATATTTAAATATGTATCAGCATTCCAGTAAACAGGGGAAGCTTACTAATAAGTGCAATTCAGCAATCACTACTCCAAATAAATACATTAGAAATATCATAACTCTAATCAGATTAACTGCTGTCCTTCATGTTATGCTTTGAATAACCATTCAAATTGCTTTCAATAAACTAGATGAGTATATTGTCTAGAAATAGTGGTTTGCTAATATTTTTTCTCTTTAAATAAGTCTCTTAAGCACTTTTAAATTTATTGGGGGTTCCCCGCTTCCCATATAGGCTACTTAATGTGGTAATATCAACTATGTTGATTTTCATAATTCTTAACAACAGGATTATTTTTATGCCGATTTCATTATTAATTATAGTGGTCCATGCCTTTTATGAGAGCAATTGCTATGATAGGCTAAATGTCATTATCTTCAAAACTACCCTTACAGATTAGCTGCTGCATTGTCCTCTTAACACTTGCACTTGAATATCTGAACCAAAGCTTATAATTGTATTACTCACTAGGTTTATTCTTCTTGCTAATAATGCTTATAAATGCCTTTTCAATAGCCAGAGATCCACTCCTGTGAACCACAGCATCTCTATCCATTCTGTCATTGGGTGACAGCTGGGATCTTTTGTAAGTAAATTGAGATCTAGTGATGAGTCCATTTTCTAGTATAATTATGTTCATGATGTATGTTATCTGCTGTTCAACATTTTTGAACTCATGGGATTCAAGAGGGAAAAATATGTAGTCATTTATTAATATTCTTCCCATCAAAAACACATGTTCTTTCATACTAGAGAATGTTTAGGATTATTAATTGTTGTTGTTGTTGTTAAGTGTTGTCAAGTCAGTTCCAACTCATAGCAACCCTGTATAGCATTTCTGAGGAGCAACTGGTGGGTTTGAACCATTGATCTTGCAGCTCAAACTGACCTTGCAGTCTAGCACATTATCCTGCAGCACCACATAAATAGATGGAGTCCTGGTGTGGTGCTGTAGGAAAAGCACTGAACTGCGAACCACAAGGTTGGAGGTTCAAACCCACCATCTACTCTTTGGAAACCCTATACAGGGTCACTATGAGTTGGAATTGACTCGATGACACTTAACAACAATGACAAAATAGATATATTGAATAAGTTTTAACAAACATCTAATAGACTTCGTCTCATACTTCAAACATAAGGGCTCAGTCCCTGGAGCAGGGCATTATACTAAGTAAAGTGGAGGACCAGTGAAAAAGAGGAAGACAACCAACGAGACAGATTGGCACAGTGGGCTCAAAGGTAACAATTGTGAGGATGTCGCAGGACCAGGCAGTGTTTTGTTCTGTTGTTCATAGGGTTACTATGAGTCAGAGCCAACTTGACAGCACCTAATAACAATAACAATAGACATCTATTCTCTTCCAGAGTGAAGGCGGGCTCCTGCATACTTATTAATAATCTGCCTGGGATGGGGACCATAAATTCTAAAATGACTTCTAATTATTATACTCTATTTCCTTTTGCAACTACTTGTCCTTTTTCACCCATGGTTTTTTATCTTAAAAAAAAAAAAATCATTATGATTTCTCCATACCTAGGGAAAGTAGAAGGAAATAGTTGGATATCAGCCCATGGTAGAAGACAAATGAACAAAAAGCAAAACCCCACAATCCTGCCCATACTCTCTCTCCTAGGCACTTTCTATTTCCCATCCTCAGTGATAACATTTCTTTGTAATTGGCTGGTAGGTAATTGTGTCCCAATAGAAATTCTTGGCATTCAATTAAATCTTAAAATGCAATAGAGCAATTTTCTTTTTCAAGAGAAATTAATGTAGATTTGAAGCCGAGGCCCTAGGCAGTGCAAATGATTTGCACTTTACTGGTAACCTAAGGAGTCCTGCTGGTGTAGTGGGTATTGGACTTCTAACCAAAAGGTCAGCAGTTTAACTCCACCCACTGCTCTGGGGCAGAAAACTTAGGTTTTCTGCTTTCGTAAAGATTTAGAGTCTTGCAAACCTTATACAAGGTATAAGAGTCAGAACAGACTTGATGGCACACAATCAATCAACCAACCTAAAGGCTGGATGTTCAACCCTACCCAATGATGCTCTGGAAGGAAGACCCAGGAATCTACTTTGGTAAAGATTACAGCCAAGAAAACCCTAGGTGTAATTCATGGGGTCATCATGAGTTGCAATCGACTCAATGGCGACAGGTCTGGTTTTATAGACTATAGTCTATATCCTGCACACTATATGGGACCACAGTGGCTCTGTGTAATGAGTACTGTACTATAACCCACGAGGTCGACAATTTGAGCCCATTAGCTTCTCTGTGAGAAAAAGATGAGACTTTCCACTCCCCCAAAGATTTACAAGCTTCGAAAACTTTATCTACAGTCACTTGACAGTACTTAACAACAACACACTATATATCCTATAGGAGCCCCTGGCTGGTGCAAAAAGCTATACACTCAGCTACTAGCTGAAAAGTTAGTGGTTTGAATCCACCTTGAAAGACAGGTCGGGCAATTTGCTTCCAAAATATCACAGCCTCGAAAACTTTATGGAGTACTTCTCTTTCATTCTTCTATTTACAATGATTTTATACAAACCACCTTCCCCTTGTCTCTTTTCCTCTTAAAGTCTGCAAAATGAGTCCTTATCAGAATGTAACTGACCCAACACTCTGCCATCCTAAGCAGGGTGTGCACGTCCACTTAACAGCTCCAACGCTTTTAGTACAAACTTCAAATGGACTACAAAGAGCTTTGAGGGCCAAGTATGTGCTCCTATGGTTCTAGAGCTGTTTAGACAACTTCCCATAGAGAGAGTGGCAATTCTCGTTTCTCTTTTGCTTTCCCTGACATTCTAGTTAAGTTCAATGAAAACTCTGTGGATAACACCAGAAAAATTTCTAATACAGTGCTGGAAAAAGAGCCCCAGTTCTTGGAAGGAACTCAAAATATATCATGGTCACCACAATGAACTTGAGCATACATAGTGCTCAAGTAAAGATGAGCCACCATTGTAAAGATGGTCCAAGATCAAGCAAAGTTTCATTATGTTATGCATGGGGTCTCTATGAATCTGTACCAAATGAAAAGCAACTAACAAAAAACACAGTCGTATTTATATACGTGGGTTTAACTAGCATATATGTATATATAAAGAACTCTGGTAGCATAGTAGAGTATACTTTGGGCTGGTAGGTCAAAAGTTCAAGCCCATCAGTTGCTCCTCAAGAGAAAAATGAGGCTACCTACTCTGTAAAGATTAGCATGTTTGGGAACCCTAAAGAACAGTACTGCTCTGTCCCATAGGCTCACTAGGACTTGGGATCAACTCAATGGCAGCAGGATATGTATACAGAAAAGGAAAAGGATCCTTTGATTGAGCTATTCTTATGCTCAATGGGAATTTATTGACCATCTATCACATCATGCTTTAAGTCAGGAACTAGGTTAAAGCAGTGAAAGCTATGGTCCCCAACCTCCCATAGTTTATAGTCTATCAAAAAACCGGATTAATAGAACTGCCTATTCACTAAAATAATTGGTGTTGAAAATACTTCACTGGTTAAAAGAACAAGTCCTCTGAATTCAATAGAAAAATCATAAAGATTGATTTTATTGAAATGTGTTTATTACAAAGGGGGGGGAAAATAACAGGAATTCCTTTTGTTGCTGTATATTTAATTTCCAAGACAGATTACATAGAAATTCAAATGATATAGTGAAACAGGAAAATTATAAATCAACTGTGAGAAAAAGATGGACTCAACAGGTATAGGAAACTAAATATAAACCTAGCATTTATTTCAAAGTAAATTATCCAGACATCATAATGCTACTCAGAACTAACTAAAAATATCACTATGTGTGTTTTAACCCTGAGCACATATATTTTGCTCAGCACCCACATTAAACACGGATCTGATGTGCTGGCAGCTTGCACAATAGATGAGCCCCTGAAGTCAATTTTGAAATAGATGGAAGACATTTTTAAGAGCAAAATAAAAGCTATAAAATATTACATATGATACAAACTTGGAATTGTTTTCTGTTGTTATATAATGATGACAACAAACATAGCAGTTTAATATAATACGCATGTATTATGTCACAGTTTCCTGTGTTAGGAGTCAGGGCATGGGCTAGGTAGGTCCTCTGCTTGGGCTGTCACAAGGCTGTAATCAAGGTATCCATTGTGGCTGCCACCTCAGTTGAACCTCAGGGTCCCCTTCCAAGCACATTCAGGTTGTTGGCAGCCAGGAGCTGCTCTTAGTTCAACCCTTAGGTCCTCACAATGGGACCCTCTCACAAAATGTAGTGCTTCTTTAAACACAATGGTGACTCTCCCTCCAGTCTGCTATAATGAAGTTTTATACAATATAACTTAATCATAGTCATTTGTTCTGTCTACACTTACAGAGAAGGAATGAATTGATACAGAGTGGGTATGCTAAGAAGTGGGAATCTCAGGGACCATCTTAGATTTTTGCCTACCACACTATTGTTTATTTAAAACAAATAAGACAAGCATGTTTTATATATACCTTAAATGTATCTAGATGTGTACAAGTAGAATTTAAACCCAGATCGCCTCTGGAGAGCAGAACTGGAAGCTTGGGAACAGAAGGAAAGCATCTTTTAGTATCTTTTCTATTATTCTTATTTGAATGGTTATATCATTTTCAGGTATTACTAATTCAAACTAAGTAATTAGAATCAGAAGAGTTTGCTAAGGAGCTTCTTTAGAGAAAGAGAGTTGTTCACTCAATAACCAACAAATTCAGCATCGAATCAGTCCCACAGAAGATGTTGCTGAAGGACTGGTGAAGATCCCAGTAGGGCTCATGTCTGAATTGTTAAACACCAACTCTGAGCAAGAAAAGAAGGTTGGAGACTAGTTAGTGTGCTCATCTGGGAAAACAGAACTTGTTCCAAGTCCTCATGACTGGAGCCTTAAATACAAACTAAATTAATAAGAGTAACCACTTACGTGCTCACAACTATAAAATCATTAAAGATGGTTAAGAGATGATACCTTAGAGCTGCTAAATAAATTCAGCAAAGTTGCATGGTATAAGATTAACACC
This sequence comes from Chrysochloris asiatica, assembly GCF_000296735.1. Lineage (NCBI taxonomy): Eukaryota > Metazoa > Chordata > Mammalia > Afrosoricida > Chrysochloridae > Chrysochloris > Chrysochloris asiatica. Next base: position 11,317,108 of record NW_006408557.1, on the reverse strand, counting down.
CCAAAATCAGTTGTATTTCTATATACCAGCAAAGAATAAACTGAAAAGGAAATTAAGAAAACAATTGCATTTACAATAGCAACTAAAAGAATAAAATCTCTAGCAGTGCATTTAACTAGAAGGTGGGCTATTTCTGCCTGCAGCAGAGGGGCATAGGACAGTGTGTCCTGCAGCATGGGGCCAAAGAATGGGTCATTTGCGTTGTAGCAGAGGCTCTGAGGCTGAGATATAATGGCCTCTCCAACCGGAAACTACACTGAGGGAGGCGGGTGGTGAGTGGGGGTTCTCTAGCTCCAGATTCTCTCCTCTACACCCTGCCAATCCTGAAAAGGGATACAATGTTAAACATGACTGTCAAGAAAAATCCCAAGTGTCTAAGGAAATCACAAAATATGGCTGTCAGTCATCCTGACTGTATGAAGCATGGCCCCAAAAGTACAACATCCTCAAAATGTCACTGTGTATCTGCCAATAACATGCATGCACCAACCACCTGGCAAGTTCCCACCAGCTCTTCTGACACCTACATCACTCAATACTATCCAAGTCTGTAATGTCAGTACCAGCTGCCTATGACCACTCTTTTAAGGAAACACTACCTCTTCACCTAAATTGTAAGCAAGAATTTGGGGCTAAAAGTGGTACTTCCTCATAAAAACATATTATGGTGTTGGATTTTCCCCTGGATAGTGTGTCCTTTCTTTCCACAGTTGTCACTGCGCCCTCACTAAATAAAACCAAGGACACGTTTTGCAAATGACCATGATTAATTTCCTGGGCAAGTCGAATGAACCAGCTGGTGTTCTATTTTTGAAGTGATAAAGATATTTGCCAAAGGAAACATAGCATGCTGTTTGGGGTGAAGCAGCCTTATTTGCTATTGCAATAGTGAAACAAATTTAACAATGTGAAGAAGTACTTGGAAGAGTGTGTTGGGGATATTTACTCTAATTAGTAGATAGGAGATAAGTCAGTGTCATTTAAGCAAAATGCTGGACTCCTGTAGTAGGGTCAGAAACAGAGCTTGCAACAAGATGAAAATAAATTCTACCCAGACAATTTTATCTCACCCTTTTCTGAGGTCTTAATAAGTCACTAAATTTTTCTTGGAACTAAACTGGTCTCCTCATTATGATATTCCCACAAACCAATCTCCTGCTGCTCTGAGAGTTGTGGATTATGACCCCTGATACATGGAAGTTTGAATACATACCGATAAGCATCAGCTCTTCTGCATGTGATAGATATTAAAAATACCAAACTTTTATGACTTTTGAATGTTAAGCAGTATCCATAGTGCTGAGGTGACCTCACAGTGTGCAGGATGGTAAGAATAAGAAAGAGAGGGCAAATGCTCACACATGTCACATGTTTAATAATTTGCCTGTTCAGTCTTCAGCCGCAGTAACCTTTTAATACGCATGTTACCATCCACAGTGGGTTTTCTTAAGCATTTCTTAGAGTTGCAGTTTTACAGTGGGCTGGACAACCAGCAGTCAACTTCACTGAGTTTCAAAAGAGACATAGCCACACTAACTTTCATTCTGGTTGCCCTCCTGACTCTGAGTTAATCTGAATTCAAGAACAAAAGTATTCATATCTGTCCTTCTATGCCAAGGATTACCACCATTGAAAGTGTTTTCTATTATGAGCTTGTCACTTTCTTTGTTACTTAATCTCCTTCTTTTTTTGGCTCAGTGGCCTCCTCTTACTTTCTTTCCTATGAAAAAGCAGTCTATTTTTTTCGCCTCTTCTCTTCCTTAAAAACAAAAAACAAACAAACAAAAAAAAACCTTACAAAGTTAAAGGACAGCTCTGCCTAACCACCTGGACGCCCGGGCAGCTTCTTGCCAGACTCCCTGCCAACGGCCAGCTGTGACATTGTGTGTTGTCAGCTTTGTTGAGTTCCAAGGGATTGGCCTGGTCCTGCTGACTGTCACCTCCTGCCCAGCCAGTGTCCTGTTCTGATTGTCCTCCACTTTCCTTGTTTAATGCTGTTTTGCAAATTATTAAGCACTGGAAGTCTGTTAATCACAGTTCATGTCCTGTGTAAGGCCACACAAGGGAAGCAAAGACGGGTGGGGGCAGCCTGCTGGCACTGCTGAATGTCTTGGGTGGTGGCCCATTCACACTCTTAACGAGATCATTACTGCTAACTAAATACAAGGCTGATTTGTGACCCTCTGGGGAGTCATGTCTGCTAAGGAAGGACATCAGTATCTTTCTAAACCCCTACACTGCTGCCTTTCTGTGCTGGAAGCTAAACCTAAGATCAAAAGGCTGCTAAACCCCTATTCTGACAGTAGTGGCCAATTCCCTCCCAGACTCCTAACCATTGTGGGCATTGGTCCCCGACCAAATCCAGGGTGGTCAGGATGTTCTGGGACCACCTGGGAGGTTGACTTTAATATGACAGGATCCAGCCTTCTCACACAGAACCTGGAGACAAGTCCAAGTATCTCTTTATCATGGTGCAAGCCCAATAGCACCTCAGTTGCAGCATTTAGGAGGTGTGCTTGATGATCAGAAATTTGATATTGTTGTTCATAAACTGATCACCTTTACTCTCCTTGATGTAATTTGGGTTTTTTTGTTTATTTGTTCATTTGGTTTTTTAGATCTAATTATACCTAAGCCATGAGCAGATTTCTTCATTCTTGGGAAAAGCAAAGATGACCACTTGACTCACCCTCATAATCAAAGGTAAAGTTTTTATGTGTATGTATGTGTATATATGTTGTTGTTGTTAAGTGCTATTGAGTTAGTTCCAATTCATAGCAACTTTGTATAGGGTTTCCAAGGAGCAGCTGGTGGGTTAGAACCACCAACCTTGTGGTTGGCAGTCCAGTGCTTATCCTATAATGGCACACCAGGACTCCATGTGCAGACAAAAGTGTATGTTTGTCCAAATGTACATTCAAAGCAAGGGAAGATTTACCTGGGTTTTTGCTGTTCAACAACTATGGGGTTTTTTTGTTTTTTTTAATTATAGTTTTGGCAAGACTTCACAGAGTAAATTGGTTTATGATTTAACGATTTTAAGACATTTTGTTTCATAAAATTAGTGCAATTCCCTCAGTGTAACAGCACATTTTCCATTTCCTTCTTGGCTTTCCTGTTTCATTCATTCTTCTTTCCTACCTCTTCCTGTCTTCTGTGCTTTGTTTTTGATCAAATCCTGCCCTTTTGATCTCATATGGTTATTTCTTTTGAGGACTGTATGTCTCATGGATATTATTGTTCACTTTATAGGCCTGACTGTTGTTTGACTTCAAGGTGATCCCTGAAGGTGGGTTCAGTTCCATGTTTGAAAAAGGGCCATGGTCTTAGAAGTTTCATTAATCTCTATCAGACCAGTAAGTCTGGTCTTTTGTTAATTTATATTTTGTTCTATATGTTTCTTCCATTCTGTCCAAGACCTTCTTTGGTCCAGATCAGAGAAGGCAATAGTTCTTCTATTCTCAGGGTAGTGAAGACTGTGGCTCTTGTGGCCCATAAGTCCTTTGGACTAATTGTTTCCTCGAATATTTTAATTTTCATTCTTCTTTCTTCTAAATGGGGAGATACCAGTAGTAGCATCTTAGATGGCTGTTCACTAGCTTTTTACATACCAGATGTTACTTGTCATAGTAGAATGTGGAACATTGCCTTTGTGAGCTGTGCTGTAACAATTGATTTGACCACCGAGACTGTGGTCCTACATCCCCAGATCCAGTGGCTCGTTCCCTCAAGATGATTTTGGCTAAGAAGTTTTCATAATTTTACCCTGTTTGCTCTATTATATACATGTATATATGAATATTTTACAGCACATATAAATACTCAGATGTGTATTTATATCTGCTGCCAAACCTATATATATGGTTGGGAGTTTAGTCCCATCCCCCAACTCATAACTGTTCAGCTTGCATTTCTGCCTGTGTATCCACTCATGGATTATTTGTTATTACTGTTATTGCAGGATTCTATATGTAATAGTATTTACCTTTATGTCTGTATCAAGAGTTACAGACTCTCAGTATATTCCTTTGCCTTAGTGATATTGTGCTGATTTCATGCTTATTAACTTTCCTTTCACCCACGTTAATACATGTCTATTACCCACTCGACAGCACTTAATAACAGCACTATCTAGTTTGGTGTGGCACTGCAGGATAAGCACTGAACCACAAGGTCAGAGGTTCAAACCCACCAGCACCTAATAGGAAACCCTATACAAGGTCGCTGTGAGTCAGAACAGACTCAATGGCCCTTAACAACAACAAATGTAGTTAGTGATTTTCCTTCCTCTCCCTTCCCATCCCTGGTAGCCATCAAAGAATATATTTTTCTTTGTGTAAACCTTTTCTTGATTTTTTATAATACTGATCTCATTCAATAATTGTCCTTTTGTGTTTGACTTATTTCATTCAGCATAATGTCCTACAGGTTCATCTATGCTATGAGGTATTTCACAAATTCTTTAGCATTGCATAGTATTCCATTGTGTGTATATACCATAGTTTATTTATTCATTGATTTATTGGTGGGCACTTAGGTTGTTTTCATGTCTTTGCTATTATGAATAATGCTACAGTGAAAATAGGTACACATAGTTATATTCATGTCCCAGGCCTTTAAGGAGCTCTGGTAGCGTAGTGGTTACGAATCGGGCTGCGAACCTTAAGGCCAACAGTTCGAAACTATCAGCAGCTCCGCGGGAGACAGATGAGGCGTTATGCTCCCGTAAAGATTTACAGCCTCAGAAACCCTGTACAGGGTCGCTATGGGTCGGAACCGACTCTACGGCACTTAACAACAACAACAAATACCTAGTAGCGGGATTGGTAGATAAAATGGTATTTCTGTGTCCAATTTTTGGAAGTGGCATATCGTTTTCCACAGTGGTTGTACCATTTTATAGTTCCACCAGCAGTATATGTGAGTTCCAATCTATACAGATCCTCACCACCATTTGTTTTCTGTCTTATTGAACTTCGCTGTTACTTATGGCATGAGATGATAGCTTATTGTTGCTTTGATTCGCATCAATTTAATGGCACTGTAAGGAACTCTGGTAGTGTAGTGGGTTACTAACTACAAGGTCAATAGGTCGAATCTACCAGCTGCTCCACTGGAGAAAGATGAGGATATAAGATTCTGTAAAGATTTGCAGGACTAGAAAGCCTCATCTTTCTACTTCTGAGAGCCTGGTAGACTTGAAATGTTGATCTTGAGGTAAGCAGTCCAATGCATAACCCACTACATTACCAGGGTTCCTTAACAGCACTTAACAATAAAAACAAATGGCTAATGATTGAGAAAAGTTCTTCATATGTTTATTGGCCACAAGAATGTATTCTTTGCCTGGAGGAAGGTAGATTCTCCAGTGAGTAGTATTCAATCTGACTAGGCTGGGCTGATGCAATGAAATGCAGACAGGTCACTTGTGATACAACAGTGAATAATTGTTATCAGGACTGTTTGTGAGGGTTGGAAATGTAAAGGTAGATGTTTTATTGCAAGGAGGGAAGTGATTAACTTTTCAGTCTAGGAGCAGAGTTCCCTAGGACCATCAAGGGAGAAGAGCAGAGAGCGGGACCCGACCCAGAGAAGCAGTGATGCCTAAAATGGAGCCAGAGATGATGACGTGGAGCGATGGAGCAGCTGGAGACTTTAGATCCAGAGAGGGAGAGCGACTGTGTGCTGAAGACCTGGGGGGTCCGGGGAAGGATTGCATGGAGGGGATTGTAACCATGGCAATGAGACAATATATGATAGAATGAATGTAAAACTAATGTTCTCCCATGTAAACTATCACATAATTAACAATAAAACATTTAAGGAAAAAAAAAAAAAGTCAAGGCCCAAAAAAAAAAAAAAAAAAAAAATACGTACCAACTACAAAATAAAACAATAACAAGATTTCAACAAGGTTCAGAAACTACAACATTGGCTAACATAGTGCATTGTAGATACTCATTTAAATTTATTTAAGCCCTAGATAATTAAGTTAAAGGATGTCTTCAATGCGATGTATATGAAATGACAATGGATAAGCAGAGGAAACTACTATATTAGAAAAAAATTTAAATTGTGCCTACAGAATGGAAAAGGGAAATAAAGGCCTTGAAAAAAAAAAAAAAGAATGTATTCTTTGATAGAATGCCTGTTCATGTCTTTTACCTATTTTATTTTTTACTTTTTATTATGAATTCAGTGAATGTTTACAGGCAAGATCATTTTTACATTCAACAAATCATAAACTGTTTCATCTCAGTGATTGCAATCCCCTCCATGCAACAATTGTTATCCCACTTCCTCCCTATGGTTTCTGTTTCCATTCCATCCACCTTTCCATTCCCTTTCAATTTTGAATGGAGGTAAATGTTACCCTTTTGGTTTTGAACCATTGACCATTCCATATTTGGCTGACAATTGGACCACGAGGATGGGTTCCTTCCCAGACCTTCAGGGTGGTCAAGGGTCATTGTCTCAAGTTCCTCCAGTAAGCCCAGTCTTTTTTCATAATTTTGAGTTTTGTACCACATTTTCTCCCATTCTATCTGGAACTTTCTAATGTGATCCCTTTCATATTGGTAATGGTAACTGGGCACTGGTCTCAGAGTCATGGAGACTGATGTTCACATGTCCCATTAGTCCATTGGGCTAATTTATTCCAAGCATCTTAACTTCTCATCACTCTCCTTGATTCCCCACATGGAGAGACTAATAGTTGCACTTTAGAAGGCTGCTCAGGAGTTTTTAAGATCCCAGACACTATTCACCAAAGTAGGATATAGAATATTTTCTTTGTGGACTGTTATGCTAATTGACCATGGTGTCCCATGAGACTATGGTCCTTCCTGAGCTCCCAGGTCCAGGAACTTATTGCCTTGGATGTTTGATATTATCAAAAAATTTTTTTTCATTTTGCCTCTTGTATGCTCCACCACATTCATAGTTATATTTGCAGCAAGAAGTACCGATGTACAAATATCCTCTTTCAAACCCTTATATATTTGTGGGTATACTTCCACTCTTCCTCCTATATCCAGTCAGGATGCATATCTGTCCATGAATCCACCCACAGAACACTGCTGTTATAAGGCTGTGTATCTAAAACTATTTACCTCTATTACCTTTAGCCCTTGCAAACCTCCTTTTCACCTTTCTACATCATTCTTCTGCAAACCTCCCTCATCTTGCATATTGCCTTTCCCATGACCCAAGTTAGCATGTTCTATCCTCTAGCCAGTGAATTACTCTCCCTTCCTTTGCACTCATGGTAATCATCAACAAATGTCCCTTTTAACATGAAAATCTTTTATTTATGATTTTACAATAGTGGTCTCATACAACATTTCTCATTTTGTGATTGACTAATTTCACTCAGCATAATGTCTTCCAGGTTCATACATGTTATAAAGTGTTTCGCAGATTCATCGTTATTTTTCACCATTGCATACTATTCCAAAGTTTGTTTATCAAGATGTACCAAAGTTTATCCAACTTTCATATACATATGAAGTTATTGAAAATACCATGGCTTGGGTCATGGGCACCTTAGTCCTCATACTGATATCTTTGCTTTAAAGAGGTCTTGTGCAGCAGATTTGCCAGTCGAAATATGTCGTTTGATTTCTTGCCTGCTACTTCCATGAGTGTTGATGGTTGAGCCTAGCAAAATTAAGTCTTTGACAAGTTCAATTTTTTCTCCATTTATTGAGATGTTATTTAATGTCCAATGGTGAGGAATTTTGTTTTGTTTACACTGAGGTGAAACCCATACCAAAGGCTGTGGTCTTTGATCTTCATCAGTATTTTAAGTCCTCTTCCCTTGCATCATCTGCATATTCTAGGTTGTTAATGAGTCTTCCTCCAATTCTGATGCCATGTTTCTCTCCATATAATCCAGATTAAATAAGTATGATGAAAGAATACAACCCTGTTGCACACTTTTCCTAATTTTAAACCACTCGATGTTCCCTTGTTCTGTTTGAATAACTGCCTCTTGGTCTATGTACAAGTTCTTTATAAGTACACTTAAGTGTTCCGGAAAACTCAGTCTCTTCAATTTTGTCCATAGCTTGTCATGATCCACACAATCGAAAGCCTTTTCATAGACAATAAAACACAGATAAGTATATTTCTGGTATTCTATGCTTTTAGTCAAAATCCATCTGATGTCAGCAATGATATCCCTCACTCCACATCCTCTTCTGTATCATGCTTGAACATCTGGAAGTTCTCTGTCAATGTATAGTTGCAATTGTTTTTGTATTATCTTTAGTAAAACTTTACTCACATGGGCTATCAATGATGTTGGCAATGATTTCCACATTCCACTGGGCCACCTCTCTTTGAAATGGGCACATATATGGATCTCTTGAAGTCAGTTGGCCAGATAGTTGTTTTCAAAATTTCTTGGCATAGATAAGTGAGTGCTTCCAGTGCCACATCAGTTTGTTGAAAGATTTCAATTTGTATTCCATCAATTCCTGGTGCCTTGTTCTTTGCTAATGCCTTCACTGCACCTTGGACTTCTTCCTTCAGGATCATTGGCTCCTGATTATATGGTACCTCTTGAAATGGTTGAACATCTGCCATTTCTTTTTGGTATAGTGACTGTATATTCATTCCATCTTCTCTTGATGCTTTCTGCATCATTCAATAATTGTCCCATAGAATCCTTCAATACTGCAAGTCGAGGCTTGTAATTTTTTTCTTCAGTTCCCCTGATGAGAAATAGATGCATTTCTATTGTGTTGGAGGAGAATATTTAAAGTATCATGGACTGCCAAAAGAACAAACTGATCTGTGCTGTTTATCTGAGGTCTCTCCTTTCCATATAATCTTAGTGAATAGTTTTTTTCCATCTGGAAAATATGGATTGGCATTGTATTATATCTATTGATTACTTTGCGTAGTGTTAACATTTTCACAATGTTATGTCTTCCTATCCATGAGCATGGAATATTCTTCCATTTTTGTAAGTCTTTCTTGGTTTCTTAGAGCAGTGTTTTATACTTTTCTTTGTATAGTTATTTTGTTTCTCTGGTTAAATTTATTCCTAAGTATTTGATTTTTTAGGTGGCTGTTGTAAATGATATTGTCTTCCTCATTTTCCTTTTCAGAGCTGATTTTATTAGTGTGAAGGAATCCAACTGATTTTTGTATATTAATCTTGTACCCTGCTACTTTGCTGAATTGTTACATGAGTTCCAATAAATTTTTGCTGAGCATTTTGGATTTTCTATGGCTAGATTGTATCATCTGCAAATAGAGTTTATTTCTTCTTTGCCAATTGGGATGCTTTTCATTTGTATTACTTGCCTTATAGAGCTAAGATTTCCGATACAACATTGAATAGGAGTGGTGATAAAAAAATTTTTTAAAAAAGGCATCCTTGTCTGGTTCCTGTTTACAAAGAAAATATTTTCATTTTCTATCCATTGAGAGTAATGTTGGCTGTTGGATTCATGTGTTATTGTTGTTCAGTGCTGTCAAGTTGATTCCAACCCATAGTGACCCTGTGTAGGGTTTCCAAGGAGCAGCTTGTGAACCTGAACCACTGACCTTGCAGCTCAAACTGATTTTGCAATACAGTGCATTAATCTTCAGCACCACACCAGAACTTTATGCCCTTAATTCTGTTGAAGAATTTCCCTTCAATTCCAATTTTGTTGAATGTTTTATCAGGAATGGATGCTGGATTTTGTCAAATGCCTTTTCTACATCAATCAGTATGACCATGTGGGTCTTTTCCTTTGTTTTATTTATGTGGTGGATTACATTGATTATTTTTCTAATACTGAACCATCCTTGCAACCATGATATGAATCCCACTTGGTCATGAAGCATTATTATTTTTTTTAATGTTGTTGAATACTATTGGCTGGGATTTTGTTGAGAATGTTTACATCTATGTCCATGAGGGATATTGGTCTATAATATTCTTTTTTTAGTGATGTCTTAGCCTGAATTTGGTATGAAGGTTATGTTCATACCCTAAAATGTATTGGGGAGTTTTCCAGCCTTTTCTATGTTCTGGAATAGTTTAAATAGAATTGGTGTCAACTCTACTCTGAATGTTTGGTAGAATTCACCAGTAAAGACATTGAGACCTGGATTTTTTCTGTTGGGAGTATTTTAATGATCTGATTCATTTCTCCTGTTGTTCTAGGCTCATTCAGGTTTTCTATTTCGTTCTGTGTTAGTTTGGGTGGGTCATGGTTTTCTAATTTATCCATGTCTTCTCGATTTTCAGCTATGTTGGAGTACAATTCTTCATAGCATTCTGTTGTTATAATCTTTATTTTTGTTGGTTCTGTTGTGAAGTCACCTATATTGTTCTTATGTGTGTTATTTGCATCGTCTCCTTTTTTCTTTTGTTAGATTTGCCAATGGTTTGTCAGTTTTATTAATCCTTTCATAGAACCAAATTCTTGCTTGTTGATTCTTTCTATTGTTTACCTATTTTCTAATTTATTTATTTCTGCTCTAATCTTTATTATTTATTTTATTCTGGTAACTGTAGGCTTACTTTGCTCCTTGCTTTCTAGATATGTTAATGTGTTGATTATTTATGTTCTTTCTTCTTTTTGTATGTGTGAATTTATTGCTATAAATTGTCCTGTAAGCACTGCTTTTTTTTTTTTTTTTTATTACTGTATTGTGAACTATGCAATAGTTTACATGGGAAAACATTAGCTTTACATTCATCCTATTGTATATCATTTCAGTGCCATGGTTACAATCCCCTCCATGCATTGTCAACCAACCACAGGGTATACCCTGCAAGCCTGCCCCCTGGTCGTCAGCACACAGCCCTTCTCCCTCTCTGGGTCCAGAGTCCCCACCTTCCAAATCTCTATGTCATCGTCTCTGCCTCCATCTCTGGCATCACTGTTTCTCTAGGTAGGGTCCTGCACTCCACTCTTCTCCCTTGATGGTCCCAGTGACCTCTGCTCCTGGCCTGCACAGTCAATCACTCCCGTCCTTTTGCTTCGAAACATCCACCTTTACATTTCCAACTCTCATAGTCTGTCCTGATAGCAATTTTTTACTATTGTGCTACATGAGTGCCACCTCCATCTCCTTTCATCAGTCCCTCCCAGACAGATTGGACACCATTCAGTGGAGATTTCACCCTCCGCCACACTCCCAATCTAGGCTCCCTCTTGAAAGCTTGTAAGCCAATCACTTCTTGCCTTTGAAGCCCCCCTCCCCATTTTGGGTAGCCAATGTCCAAGTTGTCCATACTTGTTCACTCTGTATATGGAGGGGGTGAGAATGATCCTCACTATAAAGATTTGTTCCCTCTTTTGAGCTACTGCTTCCATAGGCGTCAAGTTCATCAAATTGTATCAAATTACTCTTTTTTTCCTCTTCTTTCTTCTTCTAGTTGAGTTCTGATTATTCATCCCTTGAAGCCAGGTCCAGTGGGTATTATCTGCAAATGTGGGTGTCCTTGTACATATGTCCTGTGTTCTTACCAGCTGGGTGCATCACTCTCCACTCTAGTCCTCTGTGGCTATGTCACTGACTCTGGGCCCAGGAATCCCCAGGTCTTGCCATAATGCTAGCCAACCAGGTCTCCACCCAGGTTCACAGGAGTCTACCGGATATGGTAAGGCTTAGCTTGCAACTTTATTGCTGTTTTTTCCTCACTTCCCTTTATCAGTGACCAACGTGGTCACCCGTCAGAGCGCATGTCTGCTCGTGTATTTCCATTAGTCTTAGTCTTGGAAGGGGGTTTGCCCTGAGGGGACCCAATCACTTGCCTTGATGTCTCCTGTGCAAGCAATTTGCTTGTTCTTGTAGTACTCAGTCAGACTGCCATTATTTTTTTGTATTTTTCCTGTTGGTCTTGCTTTCAGGAAGTATCTTCTGTTCTTCTAGCTACTCCAGACTGGTCGTAGGCACTGCTTTTGCCAAAAGTTTAGGTTCACATTTGGTTCAAGGAATTTTTTTATTTCATATTTTATTTCCTCTATTATGCAGTAGCTTTTAAGCAGGGTGTTATTCAATTTCCATGTATTTGTTTTTGTTTCCTTGATCTTCTTATTGTTGATTTTTAATTTTATAGTATTGTGATCTGAAAAGACTAGTATTTTGATGGTTTTTAATTTATTGATGCTTGCTTTGTGGACTAACATGTGGTCTATTCTGGAGAATGTTCCATTTGCACTGGAATGTTCCATGCACTGTCGTTGGATTGAGTACTCAGTAGAAATCTATGAGGTCAAGTTGGTTGACTGAGTTGTTTAGTTCTTCTGTGTCTTTGTTGAGTTTCTTTCTACTTGTTCTTCTTTTCATTAAAAGTGATGTATTAAAATCTTCTACTATTATTACAAAGTTGTCTGTTTCTGTCTTCAGTTTGATTAGAGTTTGATTTATGTATTTTGAGGTTCTTTCATTGGGAGCATAGATTACGGTTATATCCTCTTGTTCTTTGGTAGCATAGATATTTATTATGGTTGTTGTTGTTGTTAAGTGCCGTCGAGTGTGTTCATACACATAGCAACCCTGTATAGGGTTTCCACGGAGAGGCTGGTGAATTTGAACCACTGACCATGCAGTTCAAACAGACCTTGCAATCCAGCTCATTAACCCACAGCCCCACACCAGGACTCCATTTATTATGGCTGTTGTTGTTAAGTGCTGTCGAGTCGGTTCTGACCCATAGCGGCCCTGTATAGGGTTTCCAAGGAGCAGCTGGAGAGCTTGAACTGCTGACCTTGCAGTTCAAAGGGCTTTGTAGTCTGGCACATTAACCCATAGTGCCATACCAGGACTTAGGTGCTTTTTAATCATAAGATAATGTCCTTCTTTGCCTCTGATGCTGGTTTTTGCCTTAAAGTCTAATTTATCAGAAATTTATATCACCACTTCTACTTGTTTTTGATTGTCACTAGCTTGATATATTTTATCCATCCTTTGATTTTTTATTCCATTTTATCTTTGTGTATAAGGTGTGTCTCTTCTAGACAGCATATTGAAGGATACTGCTTTCTTATCCATTCTGCTACACTTTGTCTCTTGACTGTGTGTTTAATCCATTGATGTTCAGTGCAATTATTTATAGGTATGAGTTGATTGTGATCATTTTGCTGTGTTTTTGTGTAGTACTGTTGATTTAATTGTTTCACATAATTTCTGTGCTGAGTTTATGTTTTTTGTACTTTTTCTTGTCAATTTCTTCATTGTTGTTGCTTTAATATTTACGAAATCTTTGTGGTTTTCCCTGTTCTTGATTTCATGTGAAGGTGTCTCAATTTTCTTTGAGGTTACCCTGTAATTTATTAATTTATTCTACAGTGTAAAACAGTCTGTTTTATCTCAAAATCTACTTGAATTTCTCACCATTTGAATGTTCTGTAACTACACTTTTTCCTCTTTTTGCTTTATAGCTGGACTCATTATAGATTAATATCTCTGGTTCCCTATTTTCAGTCTTGTAGATTTGTTTTACTTTGTATACTTCTATAACTGGATTGACTGTGGGTGGTATTGCCATATATGTCAGTCTCAGGTTGCTGTCTACTGTTGTTGCTTCTCAGTCCAAAGGACTCCCTTTAGTATATTTTGTAAAGTTGACCTGGTTATTTCAAATTACTTTTATTTCTGTTTATATGTAAACGTTCTAATTTCACTGTTGTATTTGAGAGACAGTATTACTGTATATGTGATTCTTGGTTGGCTTTTTTTTTCTTTTAGAATTTTGGATATACATCAGAGATGGAGGCGGAGATGATGATGTGGAGAGATGCAGCAGTTGTGAACTCTGGGCTCAGGAAGGGAGAGGGGCTGTGTACTGGCAGCCGGGAGACAGGCTTGTAGGATGTATGTACTCTTTGGTTGTTTGATAATGCATGGAGGGCATTGTAATCATTGCAATGAAACAAAATACAATAGGATGAATGTAAAGCTAATGTTCTCCCATGTCAACTATCACATAATTCACATTAAAAACTTTTAAAAAATAATTTTTTTGGATATGTCTCCCATTGCCTTCTTACCTGTATGGTTTCTGCTGAGAATTCCAAGCTTAATCTTATTGGTTCTTCTTTGGAAGAAACTTTATTTTCTCCAAACTACTCTCAGGACTCTTTCTTTGTCTTTGATATGGGAGACTTTGATTAAGCTATGTCTTGGTGACTTTCTTTTGGAGTCTATCCAGTTTAGGGTTTGTTCAGCTTCTTGAATGGTTATCTTCTTGTCTTTAATAATGTTAGGGAAGTTTTCTTCAGACAACTCTTTGACTATCTTTTTTGTGTTTTTCTTTCTCTTTTTGTTCTGGAATTTTTGATCACCCATAAGTTATTCCTCTTCATGTTGTCTCACATGAATCTTAGGCTTTCTTCAGATTTTTCATTCTTTTTCTGATTGTTTTTCTGGCTTATTAGTATAGAGAGATTTCTCTTCAAGCGCAATGATTTGAGCTTCCATTGATTCAAATCTACTCCTTTGCCCTTTCCATGCATTGTCCATTTCTGGAATATTAGTATTAATCTTCTGGATTCCTAGCTACAGGTTTTATATTGTCTCCAATCCTTTATCTATTGTATTTCATTATTTCTGTAGTGTTTTCCTGAATTCTTGTTTCCCTCAACCATTCTGTCAATCATTTGGAGGTACCCAAATATTGTCTTGAAATCTTTTTCAGGTTGTTCCAAAAATATTATCTAGCTATGCTTCTTGATTACTTGTTTGAGCCACTCTGTCTTGTTTCTTTGTGTGAACAGAAATTGTCTGCTGCTTTTGAGACATTGTGGTGGTATTGTGTTTGTATTCAATTTATGACTGTATATTAGTACATACACACCAACTGTCTCCTGGTGTGTATGATAAGAGGATTAATTTGTGCACTGTTCTCTGTTCAGTTTAGGGTGGATTTGGCTCATTTTGTTTATCATTAATCCTGTGTATAGAAGCTGGTATTGGCTGTTGCTGAGTGGATGGTCCTGTAGAGGCCACAGTGATGGCTGGGCTGGACATAGTTGCTGTCTCCTGTCAGGCGGAGCAAGAAGAGAAAACACACACAAGAGCAAGAAAACAAACAAACAAATAATAGCAAAACAAGAAGATAGTATAGGAGGGGAAAGCAGGCAACAGTTAGCAAAAGAATACAAAAAATAAAAAAAAAGAGAGAGAGAGAAATGAGGGAGAGAAAAATAAAAAAGTTTGAAAAGAGAGAAAATTAAAAGAAAAAAAATCTAAACACAATTAGGGAGAGGAATGAGTAAAAGGGAAAGAGACCAGAGAGTAGTAAAATAAAAATAAAGAGAGCAGCAGCAGCAGCAGTTATGAAAGAGAAGCAGGAAAAAATAGAAGAAATGAATCCAGAGATAGGAATAATAGAAAGCAAAAAGAAGAAGAAAGAATAAACAAAACTAATAAAAGGAGAAAGCATGGCCGGTGGTAGACCCAGAGATGAAACAATTCTGGGGTCTCCTGCCAGCCAAGGACTTCACATCATAGGGAGGCATTGATGAGATGGTAACATTTTTAATCCTAGCTGGAGTTCCTGTAGGGCTGATTACTGTTTGCTCTGGGCATACAATCTGGAAGTAGTTCATGCAGACCCCAAAGCAGCCAGGGGATTAGAGTGCTTCTGTCCTAGATGGCTGCCAAGGGAGAGGGGTTCTGCTTATCCAGGGCTTGCCAGAACCAGCTCTGCAAATCTGGAATAGGTCACACCTGATTCCAGGTGTAGGATTGGTGCTGTTGTTTGCTCACTCCCTTTGATGTACTTCCGACTACTTGGAGAACAGAAACTTCCCTAGGAATGTACTCAGGTTAGGCCCAGCCACACCTCTAGTCACAAGGAAAATGTAGAATACAACAAAAAATTCTCTCCACCAATAAGCAGTATGCCTCTGCACCACCTACCACCCCCTTGCCTTCAAAAGTTTAAGATGGCCATGCCACACTTGGACAATCAGCACAAATCACCAGACTGCTTTCTTACTGCAGCCTCCAACCCATACACACACACACACACACACACACATCTGTTCAGCTGCTTCTCCTAGTGAGGGCTAGTCCATGGCTGGGCAGGGTCAGCTCTGCAAATTTGGAACAGGGCCTGCCTGAACACAGTTAATGCAGATAGCTCCCTCCTCCTTTAATGAAGCTCTCAACTGTGCCACTTACCTCCATGGGTTTCTGACTGCCAGGAGAGCAGAAGCTTAGCTGGGCATGTATGCATGTGTGAACTGGCCAAGCTTTTGGTTACCAGGGGAGTGTAGGGAACAAGTAAAAAAAAATAACACCTTTATCTTTGCACGCCACCATTATGTTTCTGCAATGCGTATGTGTTTTCTTGTTTCTGAAGTCACTCAATAAAGGGGTAAGACAACTGTGCTGCATCTAGTCATTCAGCACAAGTCATTAGTCTGTGTCCTTTTCAGCTGCATCTGTTCAGCTTTTTCTCCAAGAAGGCATTCTCATTTCTCTATCTCTTCGTCTAAAACTCAGGGTTCCCGGCCTATCATCTACATTTGTTTCATTTGGTTTTCCATATTTTTGTTGTAGGGCATCCATACAACCTTTTTGTCTAGTTTGCCATCTTGCCACCTCTCCTTTTCACCTATTTTTAAATTGGATTGTTTGTCTTTTTGTTATTCAGATGTTGACATTTTGTATAAATTTTAGAGCTCGTCAGTTATATTGTTGTCAAAAATTTCCCCAACCTAAAGTTCTCTTTTTATCTTTTGGAGAACTCTTTGAATGTACATAATTATTGAATTTTTAGGAGGTCCCAGTCATCTAGTTTACCTTCTGCTGTTGGTGCATTTTTGGTTCTGTTTGGTAGATTATACCATAAATCAGGACTTCTAAGTTTGAACCAATTTTTTCTTTGACGATCTTTATAGTTTTAGGTTTTACATTTAGGTCTTTGATCTATCTTGAATTAGGTTTTGTATGTAGTGAGAGATGCAGAGCCTGTTACGAATTGGCCTTCAAACCGCAAGGTCAGCAGTTCAAAACTACCAGCTGTTCTGTGGGAGAAAGATGAGGCTTTCCGCTCCCGTAAAGACTTACAGCCTCAGAAACCCTGTACAGGGTTGCTATGAGTCAGAACCAACTCCACGGCACATAACAACAACAACAACAGGAAAGGATCAAGAGCTGGTGACCAATTGTATCTTATTAGCTTGGTTTCTCTATTTCTTTCTCAAAAACAATGGTAAAAATTTTAAATATTGCTAAGTAAGGAAATATTTTAAATTACATACAATGAAATGCATTTATCCATTTGCATTACATTTATGACTATTCATTTATTGTTCTATATACCAAAACTAAGTAACACTACAATGCCATCGTCCTATGTTACACTCCTTTTGAATGTAAGGCCTCCCACAACATATGCCTAGTTCTGTTTTAATTCTATGAAGTATATTCTGTTTGCAAGATTATGTAGTTTTTCTTATTCATTTAAAGAAAATGCTGCAGCAGGCCAGCATTAGACAGATGCCCACAATGCCTCTGGACTTGGATTTGTTAAAAACTCTTAATTCTTGAGGTGTTCTAAATTTTACTTGCCACTACCATCAAGCAGAACAATGAGGACACTCAATGCTACATTTAAACCCTATTGAACTTGAACAGAAATAACCCAAGAAAACTGTATCATAGAGAAAAGAAAGGTAAAGGTGATGGGGGAAGAGGCAATTAATAGTCAATCTAAAGGTATAAAAGTATGGACCAAAGCAGGTAGAATTTCTCATAAGTGACACTAGTCACAATGCAGTACTTAACCCCCTACCAGCAACAAGATCCAAATATTAAGTTCTGTTTATAGCAAATTATTGGATAAAAGCCTGTTAAAATATATTCAGTATAAGAAATATAAACAGGTTTTTGTCTAATTTCTTTATATCTTTCCCTCCCAATATGAAAGCAGTAAGACCATGTTCACAAGTTCCCACGGATGTTGGAGTCCTGGTGTGGTGCTATAAGATAAGCACTGGACTGCTATCCACAAGGTCCGCAGTTCAAACTCACCAGTTGCTCCTTGGAAACTCTATACAGGGTCACTATGAGTTGCAACACACTCAACAGCACTTAACAAAAACAACATAAGTGTTGCTTGATTGTGGTTGGGTTCCTTCCTTTAGTCAAGCAAAGTAATTGTGGGGATCCTGTTCGCTCCACTTTCTGGAAAAGTTAGGTCAAATGGTTAACTCCACCTAATGTACAGCTGCAACTATGTAGAGGAATCAGCAGCTCAGAGCCTCACAGAAACCAGCAGCAGCCTTAGAGCTGCAAATAGTTAATCATTTTCAATTTCCTTTTCAGCCAGGATATATTGATGC
This sequence comes from Chrysochloris asiatica, assembly GCF_000296735.1. Lineage (NCBI taxonomy): Eukaryota > Metazoa > Chordata > Mammalia > Afrosoricida > Chrysochloridae > Chrysochloris > Chrysochloris asiatica. The sequence goes on along the minus strand of NW_006408557.1, from coordinate 11,298,800 downwards.
TCACTACTGATGAAGCTTCATTTCATCAGTGAAGACAAGGCCAGGGGCAGACTGTGGAACAGACCTTCAATTACTCATATGCAAATTCAAACTGAAGCTGAAGAAAATTAAAACAAGTCCACAAGAGCCAAAATATGACCTTGAATATATCCCACCTGAATTGAGGGATCATCTGAAGAACAAACTTGATACATTAAACACTAAAGACCAAAGATCAGAAGAGTTGTCGGATGACATCAAGAACATCATACATGAAGAAAGCAAAAAGTCATTAAGAATACAAGAAAGATGGAAAAGGTCAAAATGGATGTCAGAAGAGATACTGAAACTTGCTCTCCAGCATAGAGATGCTAAAGCAAATGGAAGAAATGAGAAGGTACAAGAGCTGAACAGGAAATTTCAAAGATCAACTTGAGAAGATAGAGCCAAATATTACAACAAAATGTACAAAAATCTGGAATCAGAAAACAAAAAAGGAAGAACACACTCAGCATTTCCCAAGCTGGGGAAACTGAAGAAAAAATTCAAGCCTCAACTTTCGTCATTGAAAGATTCTCTGGGAAAATTATTGAATGATGCAGAATGCATCAAGAGAAGATGGAAAGAATACACGGAGTCACTGTACCAAAAGAAAATGATTAATGCTCAACCATTTCAAGAGGTAGCATATGATCAAGAGCCAATGATACTGAAGGAGGAAAGCCAAGGTGCATTGAAGGAATTGGCAAAGAACAAGGCACCAGGAATCGATGGAATACAAATTGAAATCTTTCAAGAAATCGAGGCAGCACAGGAGGCACTCACTCATCTATGCCAAGAAGTTTGGAAGACAACTATCTTGCCCACTGATTGGAAGAGATCCGTAATTGTGCCCATTCCAAAGCGAGGTGACCCAACGGAATGCAGAAATCATCAGATAATCTCTTTGATATTTCAAGCAAGTAAAGTTTTACTAAAGGTAATATAGAAATGGCGGCAAGCACACATTGATAGAGAACTTCCAGAGGTTCAAGCCAGATTTAGAAGAGGCTGTGGAATGAGGGATATCATTGCTGATGTCTGATGGATCTTGCCTGAAAACAGAGAATATCAGAAAGATGTTTACCTGTGCTTTATTGACTATGCAAAGGCTTTCGATTGTGTGGATCATGACAAGCTATGGATCATGACAACATTGCGAATATGAGTATCCCAGAACACTTAACTGTGCTCATGAGGAATCTGTACATGGACCAAGAGGCAGTTGTTTAAAAGAACATGGGAACATTGAATGTTTTAAAATTAAGAAAGGTGTGTGACAAGGTTATATTCTTTCTCCATACTTATTCAACCTATATGCTGAGCAAATCATCCGAGAAGCTGGGTTCTATGAAGAAAAATGTGGCATCAGAATTGACAACCTGTGATATGCAGATGATACAATCTTGCTTGCTGAAAGTGATGAGGACTTAAAACATTTACTGATGAAGATCAAAGAACACAGCCTTCAGTATGGATTGCATCTCAATGTAAAGAAAACAAAAATCCTCACCACTGGACCAATAAACAACATTCTTATCAATGGACAAAAGATTGAAGTTGTCAAGGACTTCATTCTTCTTGGATCAACTATTAACACTCATGGAAGCAGCAGTCAAGAAATCAAACGATGAATTGCATTAGGCAAATCTGCTACACAAGACCTTTTTTAAAGTGTTGAAGAACAAAGATGTCAGCTTGAGGACTAAGGTGCGCCTGACCCAAGCCATGTTATTTTCAATAACCTCATATGCATGCAAAAGCTGGACAGTGAATAAGGAAGACCGTAGAAGAACTGACGCTTTTGAGTTACGGTGTTGGAAGAAAATATTGAATGTGTCATGGGCTACCAAAAGAACCAATAGATCCATGTTGGAAGAAGTGCAGCCTGAATGCTCCTTGTAGGCCAAGATGGCCAAATTTCGTCTCTCATACTTCAGACATATTGTCAGGAGGGATCAGCCTCTGGAAAAGGATATCATATTTGGTAAGGTGGAGGGTCCGAGAAAAAGAGTAAGACCCCCAACAGATGGATCAATGGACTCAAGTGGCAGCATCAGTGGACTCAAGCGTGGTCACAGTAGTGAGGTTGGCCCAGGATTGGGCAATGTTTAGTTCTGCTGTGCATAGGGTCACTATGAGTTGGTACCAATTCAATGGCACCTAACAACAACAACAAACTGATGAAAATGCATTCAGAAGTAATTAAACTTCTTCCTGGAAGCAAGGAGGTTTGAGATTTGCAAATGTGAGCATAGCTGAACTTCTCTCTCAGGTATCCAAGAGACCCATGTCCTGCGTCTCCTCCCAGGGTTCCTTGGGGGAGGTGCCTAGTTCCTCACTCTCTTTAGTGGACACAGCACAAACTGTGATATCCTCAGAGCCTGGAGGCTATTAGAACCAGGTTGCCTCAGGGGACCACTCCTCTGTGCATGTGATGATTGAGTCCCCAGATAAGGCGTAAGAAAGGTTGAGCATTTGACTTCCCTACTCTTCTTCAGCCCTCCAATAAATTTACAGACATGAAAAAAAGCAAAATCCAAACCAGTTGCCATACAGTTAATTCTCACTCTTGATGACCCATGAGTATCACAGTAGAGTTATGCTCCATAGGGTTTTCAATAGCTGATTTTTTGGAGGTAAATTTCCAGGCTCTTCTTTCGAGGAATCTCTGGGTGGACTCAAGTCTCCCACATTTTAGCTAGCAGTTATGTTTGTTAACCAACTGTGCCACCTAGGAACTCCTTACAAACACAAAGAAGAAGTGTTAATTCAGGGCTCCCTCTGAGCATCTATTGCCAGATAGATGGTTCCAACCAAAAGGAGAAAAGGTGAACTCTTGCAGAAGATGACCTGGCGGTGTAATTGTCTTCTCAACAAGTCCGAAAAGGAGAACAACAAAGGGCTCGGACTTCCCACTTCATTCATCAGATGTTGGTTAATGAAACACTCTCTCTGATTGTCAAGAAGTCCCCTATGATATAAAGTTATTTATATCCACAGAAAGTCACCAAAACCTACTGTTTTCACTCTAATGACAAAATTTGACAGAACATAAAACTTAAACCCGACCTTTCCCTAACTTGAGCAGCAGTCTTGCAATTAAAGATGATGCTAGAGGCAGGGTTTGATAGCAGCTAGGGTGGAGGTGCAATAATATTCGCCATCAGCAATACCACAGAATACCAGGCAAAGCAGAATCTGGACAGATCTCCAAAACTCAGAACTACATAGATAGGAACATTTAAAAATTTTAAGGCTTATAGCTAGTGGGGAAAGTAAGAAATCATGTACTTTTGAATCTGCCAGGCTCAGTGGCCCAGAGCCAACAACTTGGGAGAGACCAAACGTTAAGACTCAGTAAGGGAGCAGACACACAATGGAAAGATGCCACGGGAATCTTGGAGCAAAGGTGGACAATACACTTACTGGTTTTGCTTTGTTCTAATTTTCTTTTTTATTTCAGTATCTATTCATTGCCCCCCCCCCACTATTTGTGCACCTCTATTCTGGTGACTAGATGGGGTGCCTGAGAGAGTGGACACTCCCCACACTCACCACTGGTGGGTCCTTCTGCCAAGCATGCACACAGATACTCTCAGCCCAAGAGCCGGCCCTGAACTGTCTTTTTTTAATTGAACAAGGGGTGTGGAGAGGGAAAGAGAGTTTAAAAACAAAATAGGCCAAAATTTAAATTAAATCCTGAGGTACAACATAACTACTAACAGTGGCATCTTGAAATCTCTCAGGCAGCTTTGAAGGTAAGAGGGGGACTTTTTCTCTCCCTATATTACCTAAGAAGAGACAGAAACTGGTGCCATATAGTAAGGTTACAATCACACTCTATAAAACACCAAAATACAGGCAAGAACCAATACCAATTGCCATATACTAGGGAGGCAGACAACACCTGTGAAAGTTACTCTGAGTTAAGCAGTAAGAAGAGTGAAAAGGGAAACCCCACATCCTGATGACATCTACCTGGAGGCAATCAGAGAGCATAAAAAAATACCAAAACACATACTCATTTAAGTATTAAGAGCACAGATAAATACTAAACATGCCCAAAAAGGAAAAGCAGATGACCATATCAGTACATGTCTAGAAATAAGATAAAATATCTGTAACAACTGACCTAGAGGTAGACATGAACTACATCCTGGAAGGAGGGCAGGCCTTGGAAATGCCTGAGAAGGAATTAAAAAAAAAAAAAGATTATAAAATGTTTCAAAAACTTTCCAATGGAGTTGAGAAAAATAAGGAAGAAGTCAGGAAAGCACTACAAGAACAATCAAATAAGATAGATACAGCATTGGAAACAATTCAAAATCTACAAAAGGAGGTCCAAACGATCAATAACAGAATATCAGAAATAGACAATACACTGAAATAGCAAAGGAACAGAATAGAAGAGATGGAAGGCAGAACTAGTGAGTTGGAAGAAAAATCTCTCAATACCACTAAGATAGAGGAGCAAACGGAAAAAAGGATAAAAAAAAATCTGAAGAAGGTCTAAGATTCATGTTGGACAACATGAAGAGGAATAACTTAAGCATTATCGACATTCCAAAACAGAAGAATCACACAAGTCCACAAAGGAAATAGTTGAAGAACTGCTGGAAGAAAATTTCTCTAACATCCTGAAAAGTGAAAAGATAACATTCAAGAAGCTCAACAAATCCCAGGAAGGATAGACTCCCAAAAGAAAATCACCAGGACATATCATAATCAAGCTCTTCAAAATCAAAGATAAGGAGACACTCCTGAAAGCAGCTAGGGAAAACAGAAGTGTTACATACAAAGGCAAGCAAGTGAGATTAAGCTCGGATCTTTCCACAGAAACCATGCACTCAAGAAGGCAATGGGGAGACATATATAAAATCCTGAAAGAAAAAACTGCCAACCAAGAATCCTTCATTCAGCAAAGCTATCAATCAAATACGATGGTGTAATCAAAACATTCCATGATAAACAGAAACTAAGGGATTTTGAAAAAGCCAACTCTGCACTACAAAACATCCTAAAGGGATTTCTGTGGATGGAGAACCAACAAGAACAGACAACAACCAGAGATTGACATACGTGGCAGCACCTTCCAGAACTAAATTGACAGAAGGAAGAGTCAAGAACAGAACAAAACTATAAGAACAAACTCAGGGAATCTGGGAGGTCAGTCTATGATCAAAACAATTGCAATGTAAAAGAAGGCAAACACATAGGAACAGAGATCTAGATGGTGAGAAAGTCAGGTAAATTACAGGATAAACTAGACTGCACTAAATAGAGGGAAAAGTTAATAGACTATAAGGTAACCTCAAAGAAAATGAACACTTCAAAACACTCCAAGAAAATGAAAATCCAAGAAGAACATGGAAACATTAAAACGATGAGGAAACTCACAAGAAAGAACACAAAAAACTTGAACACAGCAAAGCTAAACACACAGATCAAAGAAAGTAGCAACACCACAAAAACAAACATAATGGCAGCAATTAATACATGTTATTGTTGTTAATGCCGCCAAGTTGGTTCTGACCCATAGCAACCCTGTACAAGGTTTCCGAAGCAGTAATCTTTACGGGAGCAGAAAGCCTCATCTTTCTCACATGGATCAGCTGGTAGTTTCAAACTGCTGACCTTAAGGTTCGCAGCCTGATTCGTAACCACTATGCTACCACTATGCTATCAATAATTACATTAAATGTAAACAGAATAAATCACCAGCTAAGAGATGGAAAGTGGCAGAATGGATAAGAAAACAAGATCCTTCAATATGCTGTCTGCAAGAGACACATCTCACACACAGAGACAAAAACAGATTAAA
>NW_006408557.1:11271536-11292049 GCF_000296735.1 Chrysochloris asiatica | reverse complement strand
TTAACAAAATTGACAGACAACAAAAGAAAAGAGGGAGAAAACACAAATAACATGCATTAGAAACCACACAGGCAATGTCACATTGGAACCAAAGGAAATCAAAAGTATAATAACAGAATATTATGAAAAGCTGTAATCCAACAAATTCGAAAACTTAGAAGAGATGGACACATTTTTAGAAAAACACAAAACCTACCTAAACTCACACAGAGTGAAGTAGAAAACCTGAACAGACCCATAACAAAAAAGAAACTGATCAGGTCATCAAAAAACTCCCAACCTAAAGAAGTCTAGGCCAAGATGGCATCACTGGTGAGTTCTACCAAACATTCAGAGAAGAGCTGTCACCAATTCTACTCAAATTATTCCAGAATATAGAAGAGGATGGAAAACTTCCTAACACATTTTAAGAAGCAAGCATTAACCTCATACCAAAACCAGGGAAGGACGTCACTAAGAAAGAAAATTATAGACCAACATCCTTCATGAACACAGATGCAAAAATTCTCAATCAAATCATAGCCAACAGAATCCAGCAGCACATCAAAAAGATAATGCATCATGATCAAAAGGGATTCATATCAATAATGCAAGAATGGTTCAACATTAGAAAAACAATCAACCGGACAAGGGACTAATATCTAAAATGTATAGAAAACTGCAACACCTCTACAAGAAAAAGACAAATTACACAATTTTAAAATGGGCACAGGACATGAACAGACACTTCAAAAAGGAGGAGATCTGGGCAGCCAACAAACATATGAAGAAATGTTCACAATCACTAGCCATTAGAGAGATGCAAACCAAAACAACAATGAGATATCATCTCACACCAGCAATAACAGCAAAGAGCAAAAATGTAGAGGACAATAAATGCTGGCGGGGATGTGGAGAGACTGGAACACTCCTGCATTGCTGGTGGGATTGCAATCTGGTCCAACCTCTCTGAAAAACAATATGGCACTTCCTCAGAAGGTTGAAAATAGAAATACATTATGATCCAGCGATTCCTCTGCTTGGTATTTACCCACAAGAACTACGAGCCATAACACGAGTAGATATATTCACACCAATGTTCATAGCAGCACTATTTACAATAGCAAAAACATAGAGTCAGCCTAAGTGCCCATCAATTGAAGAATGGATAAACAAACTGTGGTACATACACACAAAGGAATATTATGCTACCTTGAAGAATAACAAGGAAGCTACAAGCCACCGCATATTGTGGATGAACCTTGAGGACATTACGTTGAGTGAAATTAGTCAGTCACATAAGAAGAAATACTGCATAGGACCACCACTATGAAAACGACTAAGAAAAAGAAGCCATACAAAAGGGGGTGGGGGAATCCTTTAATGGTACCAGGATTTGGGCAGTGGGGTACGGCGAGGGAGGGGAAGGTGCAGCACAGGGTAGGCAATAGACACAGAATAGTTTGGGTGCTAGGGAGGGGGGGCAATACCCCAAAATAGGGAGGGTAATGGAAGAACAAAGCAGATGGGAAAACAATTAGGCAGGTTTGCATGGGCTAAGTGGAACAAAGGTAAATAATGATATATACACAACCTTGGAACAACAGGACTCTGGGATACAGGGATTGAGACATGGTTGGAATGAGGAAAGGGGGGGAAATGTTAAGATGCTTGGCTGTCTTTTGAATCTTGGTTTTATAATGGCAAACCATTATAAAATAGACACCTCAGGGGGAAAGAAAGCAATAGACAGAAATATCACCATAGAAAGCTTGTAAATCCACCTTCTGCCTATAACTGATTGGAATATCTAAAATGGGGCTACAATGTGCCCAGTGAAGGAGGCTTCCTGAGGAGCCTATGCATTACATTAGACCATAGGTGGAATCCTGAACAGCATTCAGAATCTTCTAAGGTGGGAAATTTCCACTTGAAAGGACAAGCAGACCACCTGGAGCAGTTTGAAGAACAGAAGATACTTCTTGAAAGAAAGACCCACAGGAAAAATACAAACCAATACAGGCGGTAGGACTGATTACTATATGAACAAGCAAGTTGCTTGCCCAGGAAACATCAAGGCAAGTGGTTGGGTCCCCTCAGGGCAAACCCCCTTCTAAGACTAAGACTCAATGGGAATACAGGCTCTGACTGGAGACCACGTTTGTCACCGATAAGGGGAAGTTAGGAAAAAACAGCAGTGAAGCTGCAAGTTAAGCCCTACAACGTTCAATAGACTCCTGTGAACCCAGGTGGAGACTTGGTTGGCCAGCAATGTAGCAAGACCTGGGGACTCTTGGGTCCAGAGTCAGTGACACAGACACAAAGGACTAGAGTAGAGAGTGAAGTATCCAGCTGATAAGAAGAGAGGGCATATGGCTAAGAACATCCACATTTGTAGATAATACCTACTTGACCTGGCTTCAATGACTGGATGATCAGAGCTCAATTTGAAGAAGAAAGAAGAGGAAAAAAAGAGTAATCTGATACAAATTGATGAACTTACCTACACCTATGGATGCTCAAAAGAGGGAAAAAATCTTTACAGTGAGGATCATTCCCACCCCCTCCATACACAGAGTAGACAGGGATGGGCAACTTAGACATTGGCTACCCAAAAAAAGGGGGGGAGGGGTGGCTACAAAGGCAAGAAGTGACTGGCTTACAAGATTTCAAGAGGGAACCTAGATCCAGAGGGCACAGAGGAAGGTAGAATCTTCACTGAGTGATTTCCAGCCTACCTGGATAGGGCTGATGAAAGGAGAAGGGGATAGGCCTCTTGTGGTACAATAGTGAATAATTGCTATCAGGACTGACTGTGAGGGTTGGAAATGTAAAGGTAGATGTTTCGTAGCAAAAAGAGGGGAGTGATTGACTTTGTAGTCCAGGAGCAGAGGTCCCTGGGACCATCAAGGGAGAAGAGTGGAGTGCGGGACCCTACCCAGAGAAACAGTGATGCCAGAGATGGAGGCAGAGACGATGACGTGGAGAGATGGAATAGTTGAGGACTCTGGACCCCGAGAGGGAGAAGGGCTGTGTGCTGACAACCTGGGGACAGGCTTGCAGGTATACCCTTTGGTTGGTTGATGATGCATGGAGGGGATTGTAACCATGGCAATGAAACCATATACGATAGGGTGAATGTAAAACTAATGTTCTCCCATGTAAACTATCACATAATTCACAATAAAACATTAAAAACAAAAACGTTTTCTGAATTTAAAAAAAAGACCATGCTAGGGTGATAATGACAACATGAACTGTGAAATTGATCTCTTCATCTGTGCCTCTCCACCTTTGCTTAGGGTTGCTGGAATTTTACATTAGCTTTTAAAAACTTATTTAATAAACAAATACTGAGATTGTCATCCACCATGAGTAGCTTTCAGCTCATGATTTTACAAAGCACCACTACACCTCAGAGAGTGATGACATAAAACATTAAGTTTGCCTCCTCTCCTTGCCTGACAACCTCTGAGAAAATAACTAACCCAGAACAGATAAGAGAAGGAAAAAGGTTTTTTTAATTAAACTCTTTTTGAGTTTTATTTCGGTGTACAAATTTTCATGAAGCAGAAACACAATTTTCAGGTTCAGGGAACTGGAATATAATTGCGGTCAGTCTTTTGAAAACACAGCTTTATCTGAGAACATTTATTATTTTATAATGTACTTCCATTTTATCTCATACAGGCTTCTCTGTGCTCCTTTGCTGTGGTGACCAATACCGGCCTTCTTTCTATTTCTTAAACATGCTGTGATAGTTAAGGTTGTGTGTAAACTTGGCTGGACCTGAATTCTCAGTGGTTTGGTAGTTCAGACAATTAATATCCCATGATGTGATCTAATAAATTGAAATCATCCTCTAAGATGTGATCTGATATGATCAGCCCTGATCTGATATAATTAGCCTCTGTATTATAATTTTCATTTTTATAATAGTAATGAAGCCAGGCACAATCTACAGGATTAGGTAGGATCTTGAGTCAATTTCTTTTGAAATATGTTGTTGCTATTGTAAAGTGCCATTGAGTCAATTCTAACCCATAAACAACCCTGTATAGTTTTTCCAAGGAGCAGCTGGTGAGTTTGAACCGCCGACCTTAAGATTCAAACCAACTTTGCAGAAAATGCTTATCCTACAGTGCCATGAAAAGAGATTAAACAGAAAAGCAGAACTGAGAGTGATCTACTACTACCAAGAAATCAGATCTGGGAATGTGGTATGTCCTTTGGACCTGGGATCCCTGCACTGTGAAGCTACTGGATCCAAGGGAAGATCAACGTTAACACTCATGCAGATCTCCAAGGAATGCTGGGCATACAGATGCTGAAAGGAGACAAGGCCCTCTCCCCAAAGCAAACAAAAATAGAAAGCCTTCCATAGATCCAGCACTCTGTAATTGGACTTCCAGCCTCCTAGATTACGAGAGAATAACTTTCTGTTTGTAAATTAAAGCCATCCATTAGTGGTATTTCTGTTATAGAAGCACTAGATAACTAAGACACATGTCAAGGCTGATATCATCCCAGAGCTGTTCCCTCTGCCTGGCTTGTGTCTCTTCAAATATGTTGTGTCTCCTTCTCATTCAGATCTCAGCTCAGATGCTTCCCATTCAAGGAAGACTCTCTGATTCTCCCCAAATCCACTTTCCGTTGTCTTCAAGATATTTTTCACTCTTTAAAATTGTCTATCTGGCTATTTCTCTTCTTGTTCATTGTCTTCATGAGGGCCTTGACCATTTATCTGAAATAAAATGCCTGGCACTTAGTAAGAATTCAGTAAATATTTGTTGGCCAAATCCACTTAGAAAAATAAAGGAAAGCCACTTAACAATTCTTGTGTAGGCCTTTGGGGGTATTTTCTGCTTCTGTTTTGAGATTATATTTTATAGTGTGTGTGTGTGTGTGTGTATATATATAATCTTGATATCACTTGCATTTAATAACCAAATGTCTACTGTTGTTCTTTACACTCATGTTTGTTATCCATAAAAGAGGTCTAGTGGCACAGTAGGCTAAGTGTGGACTACTAACGAAAAGGTCAGCCATTTGAATTTACCAGCCACTCAACAGGACAAAGATGAGGGAGTCTGCTTCTTAAAGAGTTATGACCTCAGTAACTCTATGGAGCAGTTCAATTCTGCCCTTCAGGGTCTCTATGAGCCAGAATTGATTAGATAGCAGTGGGTTTGTGGGGGAGTTTTTTGCTGTTCTTGTTATCCATAAAACTAAATCCACTTCAAACTGCTCCTACACTAAGAACCCATGATAAACATGTGCTATAAGATCTTTGAAGGATCATTTAAAAACTCATTCTACCAAGTTTCCCTCCTCTCCTCTAGAGCTTGTTTTGCACAAAAGTGTTATCTACCATGCTAAAGTGAACTTATGGGGGGAATAAAGCACTCCAGGCCCTAACAGATTTGAGCTAATCCTTTCTTCCCCTTGACTGTGGTTATGTTATTCATTTGAAATACAGTAAAGTTTGTTTCTGTGTATATTTCTTTTTAGGGTTTTTTCACATTGTTGGGTTTTGACTCTGAAAAGTCCAGGGCTTCAAACAGGTTCAAACCAGTTCAGTCATGACAAATAAAGTAAAACTGGGATGGACCAGAATTTTCAAAATGTTGGTATCTGGAATGATAACAATAATAGGAAAAATTATAGGTTAAAGCCCTGAAATACAAAATTCAAAAGAGACATAATGAGCTATTTTGGGAGCCTGTGTGGGAGACTGAATTATTACCAGGACTGTGGGAAGTAGTACACATTTAAAATGGCACTGGCCGCCAGTATCTTTAAGCAGCACACCATTATTTCTGACTCTGTCATGAAGGAGATTTTGTTGCTATACAACGTACACACTGTCCTTGTTTTCTAAAAGGGAGACTAAATTTCTAGCACGTTTAGACCTGCAGTTTCCCTCTTTCCAGTTATCATTCCAGGTACCCACATTTTGTAAATACTGATTTCACTTCCTGAGCCAAGATTGAACTGGGAAGAACTAGTTTGAGTCTCTGGAAAAGTCAAATCTATACCAAAAGGTACTGTAAGGTACATAGCACTTCCTTCTCCCATTGCTTCTACTACATTCCTATCCTCAATCCCTTCCACTTCAGTTCCATCCCTTCCACTTCTCTCCAACCCATCCACAGCTTCCCCAGTCCTTCCACTTCACCACTTCCCTTCAACTCCACCTCGTCCTTTCTACTTCATTCTTATTCCAATATCTCTTCTACCTGTTTTAACCTATACCCTAAAAGTAATTGATCTTACTAGTTTCTGGTTTATCCTTCCTGCATTCTTTTTGTTTAAAAACAAAAAAATATAAGTAGCCACCAACACCTCCACCAACGACATGATCATCTTGCAGATGCTACACTGGAGGATGCAACCACCATTGACCTAAACCCCAACAGACCCCTGGGCCAGCGGGCTCGGCTGCGGGAACCCATTGCTCAGGACCAGACCAAAATCCTGAACAAAAATGAACCCATACCACCCAGCGCCCTGGCCAAGCCCAACGCCAATGATGTCCTCATGTGGCGACCCAAGTTTGGACCACCACTAGTGGTGATCCCGCCCAAGCATCAGTAACAGCCAAGATACCTGCTAGGTTAGACTCAGAAATAATAATACTGCTCAGAATGAACCCAAACGCATTCCGTCATTCAGCAAAATACAACCATTCTACCTTTCCCAGCTGCTTGCTGAAAGTGAAGAGGTCTTGAAACATTTACTTATGAAGATCAAAGAGCACAGCCTTCGATATGGATTACATCTCAATGTCAAGAAATCAAAAATCCTCACCACTGGACCAATAAATAACATTCTTATCAATGGAAAAAAGATTGAAGTTGTCAAGGACTTCATTCTTCTTGGATCAACTATCAACACTCGCGGAAGCAGCAGTCAAGAGATCAGACGACGTATTGCATTAGGCAAATCTGCTGCACAGGAACTTTTTAAAGTATTGAAGAGCAGAGATGTCAGCTTGAGGACTAAGGTGCGCCTGACCCAGACCATGGTGTTTTCAATAGCCTCATACGGATATGAAAGCTGGACAGTGAATAAGGAAGACCATAGAAGAATTGATGCCTTTGAGTTGTGGTGTTGGAGGAGAATACTGAAAGTGCCATGGACTGCCAAAAGAACCAATAGATCTGTTTTGGAAGAAGTGCAGCCAGAGTGCTCCTTGGAGGCCAGGATGGCTAAGCTTCGTCTCTCATACTTTGGACATATTGTCCGGAGGAAACAGTCACTGGAGAAGGATGTCATGCTGGGTAAGGCGGAGGGTCAGAGAAGGAGAGGAAGACCCCTAACGAGATGGATTGGCCAGGTGACATCATTGATGGACTCAAGTGTGGCAGCAGTAGTGAGGTTGGCCCAGGATCGGATATTGTTTCGTTCTGCTGTGCATGGGGTCGCTATGAGTCGATTCTGACTCAATGGCACCTGACAACAACAACCTTTCACAGTGGGAAGGAGCTCACTGTGCTAATACCCAGGATGGCCTCCCCCAGCTCTCTTGGAACCCGCTTCCTTGTTAGGAGTGAGGGAGACCCTAATGGAACAGACAAACCCTACGGTGTGCCCCTCAGTGTCAACCTTCAACCGTCTTCTCTCTTTCTCACAGTTTCATTCACTTGCAACAGACTCCCTTGAAACAAAACAAAACAAAAAAAGTAAGTACAATATTTCTTGTTTTACTCAAAAGGAAGAATAGTAAAGGTATTCTTGCATTGTACTTCTTTTCACTGCTTGTCATGAAAATCACTCCAGAACAGTTCACTGTAAACTTCCTCACTTTCCAAGTACTCCACAGTGAGCATGCACCAGAGTTAATTTACATGCTGTTTAGATTTAGGCATCCAGGCTGTTTTCAACATTTTGCAATTATTGACAATGTTGCAATGAATAGCCTTGCAAGTATGCATTTTCATATTGTTGAAGGTATGCCTTCAAAGTAAATGGCTAAAAGTGAGATTACTGAGTCCAAGGCAAATGCATATAACATTTTGTTAGCTAGTGTCAAGTTTTCCTCCTCAAGGCTTGTAACAGCTTGCATTCCCCACCAATGTGTAGGTGATTCTGTTTTCCTACAGCCTCAATAATGGAATGTGCTTCCGAATGTTTGCCAATCTGATAGATGAGAAATGGCGCCTGGATTTTAATATCTGTTTCATTTCTGTTATTATAATGAATGAGGTTGAACATCTTTTTATATAGTTCAGGGTCATTTTTGTATCTCCTTTTTGTGAATTGTCTACTCGTGTATTTTGTCCATTATTCTATTAGATTTCTGCTCTTTTTTCCTTCAATTGTTAAGAAGACTTTTTTTTTTAGAATGATTAGCCCTTTATCTTTGATATATATGTTGAAAATGTGTCCTCCCAGCTTATTAATTGTCTTTTTGTTTTGGTCATGGTGGATTCTGTTATATAAACTATTAAAAACAAACCAAACAAAAACAGCTTTAAAAGTCACTTCATCAATCTTTTTTCCATTGCCCCTGGATTCTAAAGTACAGTTAGAGAACCTGACTTATTCCCAGGATACACAGGCACTCACTTCATTTTCTCTAAGAGCCTTCATAATTTCATTTTCCTATTGCAATTGCTAATGATTTGGAATATTATTCTTGTAATGGTGTGAGGAATAGATCTAATTTTAAGCTTTTCCCAAAACTATTCAGTTGACCCAGCATCAGTGTTTGAAGGTCCCATTTTAAAATGGACCCTTGAGTAAGCAAATGGATATAGACAAAAGTGTGTTAATGGTTGCCACAGGCCAGTGAGGGAGGAAATGTGGAACTATTGCTGAAAGGGTACTAAGTTTTGAAGTGATGAATAGATAGGAAATGAACTGGGTCATGGTTGTACAACCTGATGAATGTAATTAATGTCACTGAATTGCACCCTGAATAATGAGTAAAAGGGCAAATTTTTGGTTACATATATATTTTTACCATAATAAAATAAAATTTAAAACTAAATGAATTAAAAGGGCCCTTGAGAGTAAGGTAGGAAGAACCAGGAAGACAATCCCTTACATGTTTCCTTGGTGTGCTTCTCATCCCAGACAAATCCCAAATGGCAAGTCTTGCTTATTCCTAGTTAGAATGGACTTGGTTCTTAAGTAGTAAGTACAGGGATCTGTAGGCTCTGCTTGCATCACATAGCAGCGTTTCCTATGCAGCCCTGAACTTGCTTCATAGGCCTTATGGATAAAAGCCCAGCTCACTAAAAGCCATTAGTGGGAAAGAGAGAACTGGTTTCACTAGCTCTGCAGCAGGAAGTCACTGTAGACTCCATGCAGTATCCAGCTGGTCGTAGCCAAAAGTTCTAAATTACTTATATCAAGTACTCACAACAGTTTAACTCTATATCTGGAAGAGTCAATAAATGAAGTATGGCGTTTACACTCTGGGCTGAAAGAAGCCCTCTGTCTTTGCAGGCTACTGAATCTCCCTGTCTTTGTTGATGCTGCATCTTTCACCAATGCATTTAGGCATGGAAGTCTCTGAAAGCTCTGACAGTGAAGGTTTGTTGGAATCTAATGATCATTGGTTCTCCTTGTTGCCTGAATTTCTCTCATAGTTCAGAATCCTATTCCAGGGTCTCTTCCAAATGAAACTGTCATTCAGAACAATAGTAATGAGAGTATCTAGTCTTCTATAATAGTAATGAGTATCTATGAGGACTCAACCCGACCAGACTGTATATAGATACTATATATCATATCACATAATATAGTGAATTAAAAGCCCTGGTGGTACCACAAGATAAGCACTGGTCTGCTAACTGCCAAGTCAGCTGTTCAAACCTGCCCTTCATTCCATGGGAGAAAGATAAGATTTCTGCTCCTGTAAAGAATTACAGCCTCAGAAATCCTACAAAGGGTTGCTATGAGTCAGAATCTATTCAATGGCAGTGGGTTATAGTATATAATATAGCAATTCTGCGTGGTTTGCCTTATTGTTAGAGCCCCTGCAGATAGGGAAATTACAGCTCAGACCAGTTGCATTACTTGCTGGATTCATTCAGCTTATTGGTGGTGGAGCAAGATATGAATCCATCATCTACTTTCCAACTACCATGCCGTCTTCCTAGCAAGACTAGTTTCTGTCACCATGTCTTATAATCAAAAACATATCCAACGGGTTTAAGATGCTTTTTTAAATATACTTCCTCATTTCAATCCTGACAAGAAGCCAATTGTGTTTCCTATCATTTATACCTAGCCTTGGAGAGTTACAACCAAACCCAAGTCTACAAAGCAAGAGGATCTGAAAGAAATTGACAGGCTGTCTGCATGATGTCTTAACAAAATATCTGTTAGTGTTTTCCAAAGTTAATGCAATTGAAGTAGAAAAAATATTTATTCTATGTAAACCAGGTGCCAGTTATAAATTTAAAATGCAAATAGTATGAGCTAGCTACACTTAAAGAGTCCTGGGATATGACTGACTAACACTAAAAACAAGACATCCTTCATGTCTGGCATTCATTTTCCAGTCACATTGTCTAAAAGTAGTCATTTTGAAAGCAGTAATTCATTCTCGACAGTCCTTCCTTAACACAATTTTCAGCCTGCAATTTAGATGATAGGAAAATTACAACCTCAGCGCACTATATTATGTGATATAAATGTTATTGCAATTAAGCCTGCTAGAAACACACACACACAGAAAGACCCAAATACAACAGGTCCACAATTTAGACTGCTTCCTGTAAAATAAGACGCTTCTGTTAGTACCATAGAATATGGGACCCAAACGGGTTTCAAACAAGAGACTAAGTGTTTAGGCTTGAACAGAACTTGGAGTGGAGTGGGAGCAAGTGGGAAATGACCTGAGAATGTCTGAGTTTTCCCTTTATTGGTCAGGATATGTTGTATTGGACTGACTTGAACATCATACCACCATCTGTCTGTCAGTTTGTTTTACTGTGGTGCTTGTGTGTTGCTATGATGCTGGAAGCTATGCTACTAGTACTTTATATACCAGCAGGATCACCCTTGGTGAACAAGTTTCAGTGAAGCTTCCAGACTAGGAAAGACTACAAACAAAGACCTGGCAATCTATTATTGAAAATTGGCTAACAAAGCCCTTGTGGATCACAACAGAACACTGTCCAACTTGCTAGATTTGAACCCATTATCAGGAGGTGGGAATCACTGAGGAGGACACCATGTTTGGTGAAGTAGAAGGCCACCAAGGTCATGAGAAATCCTTTGTGAGATGAAGTGGCATAATGGCTCCACAGATGGACACAGATACACATGCTGGTGATAGTAAGGATAACTCAGTACTGCATTAATAACAACAACTAGCATTATGAGGGTTATTAGGACTCCTGGTGTGGTGCTATAGAATCAGCACTGGACTGTGAACCACAAGGCCAGCAGTTCAAACCTAACACCTGCTCCTTGGAAACCCTGTACAGGGTCACTATGAGTCAAAACCAACTCAGTGGCACTTAACAATATCAGCAGCCATCCAGCCACTAAAACTTGAAACTTAGAGTGACGACGACACCTTTCTCAACCTAGAAGCCTACTGAGCAATCTCCTAGATCTATTGATTCTATTCCATCATTTATGCACACACTGCCATTACCTCGAATCAACACATCACATTTTGTTCTATATGAACACAGCCACTCACCCCACAGTCCTCTAGGCAATGATATCTTCCCTCCCCAGTTTATCCTTAGCACTGTTATTCAAGTGGTGGCTATAAATCTAGTTAAGGTATTCTGCTCAAAGCCCTTTTGTTGTTGTTGTTGTTAAGTACCATGGAGTCAGTTCCGACTCATAGTGACCCTGCACAGGGTTTCCGAGGCTGTAAATCTTTACAGGAGCAGAACACCTCATCTTTCTCCCACGGAACTGCTGGTAGTTTCAAACTGCTGACATTGCAGTTCACAGCTTGATTCGTAACCACTTCGCTACCAGAGCTACTTTTAGGTCTCCCCATAATACTGTTTCCTACACCATACCAAGATCGCCCTTCCTCAAACTGCCTTTTACCTAAACTGTCCACTTGGACACTCTGTCATTCTTTATCAGATAGCTCAGATCCTGACTCTTCAGGGACAAGCTAATCACTAATCCCCTGGAGTAAACCACTTTCCTCATCTATCTGTGCTCTCTCTGTACCTGGTATAAACAAAGGTGAATCCAAAATTATCCACACTCGGGTTATATTAAAATGCCCATCAACATCCATGGCTTATGACAACACTGAACGTGCATGTGGAATGATTCTGTCAAATAGACAAGTGACAGTGGGTTGTGTGGCAAATAATTTGCAAATCAGCCATGACTTTGCCTCTGAAATAATCTTCAAAAAGTTTGTGTGAGATGGATACCACAACAGCTCATGGAAGAGCATAAATAGAAGTGTTTGAATATCTGCAGGCTTTAAAATCAGAGTTTAGGTCAAACAACCTTCTCGTCTATGTAGATCTCCCAGTGTAATGCGGCACATCAAAAGTAATCAATAAATGTTTGTAAAATTGAATTTGAAAATGCAAAGATTTCTTCAAGTTCTAAGATAATAAAAAGAAGGCCAGTTGTTTCCATATGTATTTTTTTATCTTGGCTTTTCTCCCTTAGTAAATTAGGTTGACAAAGGCAGCTGCTGTAACAAATAAAATGAAAGATATAAAATAGCTTAAAGACTATAGAAGTTTTTCCACTTACATACAAAGTCCAAAAAGGGTGCTTCTGATCATCAGGCATCTCTCCTCAGGGTCCTTTCATCCTTTAGGTCTGCTGTCTTCTGCATATAACTTCCAAAATTGTCCCCATGGAATTATAAAAAAAAAAAAAAAATGGGGGGGGGGGGTGCAGTTAGCATGGCTGGCCATAAGCAAATCAAAGGCTTTCAATTCTGATGCCATTGGCAGAATACAGTCACATGTCTGCACAACTGTAAGACTGGGAAATGTAAATAGCTGTGCCCAAGAAGAAGAGAAAACTGGCTTATAATGAGCTTGAAGTCTCTCTCACTAATGTTTCTATATCAAATAAGCATTGTACTGCTATGGACCAAACACAATGGTGAGTCTTAGAAAAGAAAAAAACAATAACTCTAATTTTTTTAGTGTCTACACCATACCAGGCACTGTTCTCTACATTCATTGTCCCATTTTCATTCTTGAACAACCTGCAATATAGTTGCCACAATCTCTTTCTTTAAGGTGAAAATATTAAAACTCAGAATGGAAAGTAGTTTTATTGGGGTACACAATAGAGTTTTTGTTGTGCATAGTTGAGTTGGTTCTAAGTCATAGGAACCCTGGATAGAGTTTCCGAGAGTGGCTGGTAGAACAACTGACCTTGCTGTTAGTATGGCTAGTAGTCCAGTGCTTACCCTGAAGCACTACACCAGGATACACACAGGAGAGGTGAAATTTATATTTGTGTCTGACTGGATTCAGAATATGGTTTTGTCTCATGTTGTTTTCTTAAAAAAAAAACCAAAAACCTTCAAAATGGATTGCGAGTTTCAACATACTACAGAGTAAATTCTATAGAACAACACTATATAATTTGTTTGAGAGGAGGAAAACTTTGAGAATATATTCATTTAATTCCCTTACTTTACAGGTGTAAAAATTGAGGTTTGGAGAGAATAAATACCTAATTAGTGGCAGAACTGTAACTAGAATTCTTTGTTCTTGACTCCCAGTCTTTTCAAACCCCAATTTCTTGTCCAAAGAAGTCATAAAAACAATTGTTGTATTGTTCAAAGTGGCTCTCAGCACCAGCTTTTGAAGTGACTGGTACATATATATCCATGCAAGGCACAAGTAAGTTGACTTTTCTAGTATTGGTCTGTGGTGGATCTTAATATAAACTATCTTCAAGAAATTTCTGATATGGCTAAGAGAAGATGGATATGGTATAGCCTGCTCTTCTTAGACTCCTTATTTACACATCTATTTGACTGGGGAACTTGGTACCTCTGCTTTCCAACATTGTAAGGAGCTTGAATTTCCTTGTTTGGGTTTAGGAAGAGGTTGGTTTAACCAAATTATATGGTGGCTTGATTCACTAGGATTATTCCACCTTTTTATGCCTGGAGAATAGGAACTAGGACTTTTTCATACTTTGTTACTTCTGCACATATCCACCCTCCATCGCAACTTTGCATTGAGCCACTGAGATTTAATATCGGTTTATTTCATACCTGAATTTGAGAGTAGGGATATAAATGCCAGTGATTTATCCTAAGTGAACCAGAACTTCCTGTATAAATATGAGAGTCCCTACATTTTTCAATGTCTCTATACTCAAATATGCATTTCTTATTTTTCTGATGCAGACAAAATGGTCTCTTTCTTTCCTAACTTGCCTTTAATGTAGTCAGCTCTACTTTACAGAGTTTGCAAAGATAGTGGTTAATTTTATTTACATTTCTCTAGCTCAAGTCTGTCTTTGAGTTTTACTACATTATCAGCCTGCTTTATAAAAGAACAAAATTATTATTGTGGCCCAATGTAAAAATTTAATACATTTGACTCTTTAATCTATTTACATTTTTAAACAGGAAAGTTTCAAGAAAGGAAAATAGTGCCATTAAACTAAAATTCTATTCACATTTGTGGACTAGCTCATTCACTTCTACCAGCCTAAGAGCTACTTCTGACCTGAATTCAAGTTAAGGAGACATTCAGAACTTGGATAAATGCTAGGAACTGAATTTAATTGGATTCTGTTCAGACTTGACAACCTTCCTCAGAAAACAGACACTGCACAGCTAGCACAGCACTGGCTAGCATTAATCAATTTGCCATGAAATATTTTCTGAATCAGCATGTGATGTGCAAAGTCCTAATTTTGATCATGGATGTGCCTCTCTGAGTTTTTCATTGTGCTTAACTGGACACAAAGTTCAAACTTCCATATTTATTGTGAGTACTACCAGAATAATCAAGACAATGGTCAGACATATTGGAGAGCAGAAATTACAACTTTGATTCAACAGCTCCAAGAAAACCCTCAAGGGAAGTGTATTTTTAATGACTAGAAAATTGTAAAAAATTGTCTTGATTGTGCTAAGTGCCTTGTTGACATGGACAAATACTAAATAATGAACAAAGAACTTTTGACCCCAATTGTTGAGAGAGCTGCCACCTTCCAGGCAACAAATGGGGTATATAACTGAGCAGACCTTTCCTCTTCCACCTTGGTCTGTTGCTGTTTCTAGCTACTGTCAAGTTGACTCTTCGCTCATGGCAACCCCATGGAAAACAGTATCAAGTCATTGAGATCCATAGGCTACTTTTTGGAGATTGTTAGCACTTGACTGCTAACCGAAAGTCTTTTCAGAGAAAAGATCCAACAATCAACTCCCATAAGGTTTACAGCCTAAAAAACCCTTCTAGGGGAGGTGGCAAGGTGGCAGACTAGGCAGAAAGGCAGTACATACCCTCTACAACAGAGATACAGATAACCAAATGAAACAGATGCAGATGATAGTCCAGGAACTCTGGGCTTCAAATGAAGGGATCATAGAGAAGCAGACTGAATGCTTTCTAGGAGAGAGAGCTGAGCAGACATGGCAAAATAAGGAGAGATTGGTGATCAAGCCAGTGACCAGACAGGTGTAGCCATCTTGAGATTTTGATAGCGCCTTCAGACAAGAAAACTTATCAGCATTGCAGAAACATACCTGTGGTTAGCAGAGACAAAGATGTGATTTTTTTCTTGTTCCCCACACTCCTTGGGTGAGCAGAGTTGAGACTAGCGCCTACCTATGTACACCCAAGGGAAGCTCCCATTCTTCCAGCAGTCAGAGCTGTGTGGAGGTGAGCTCGATAGTTGTGAGCCCCATTAAAGGAGGGGAAGTCATCCTGTTTGGGCGGGCCCAGCTCCAGATCTGCAGAGTCAACCCTGGCCAGCCCTGGACAATCTCTCACTAGGAGAAGCACCCGAACTCTGACTAGGAGAAGCACAGAATAAATTGCAGTTCTGTACCTGTGGCCAAGCCAGCCACAGTATGGTCATCTTGAACTTTCATAGATGACTTTGAAGGCAAGAGTACAATAGGTGGTGCAAAGGCATACCACTTATTGGTGAACAGGAAGGGGTGATTTTTTTTTTTCTTTTCTTCTTGTACCCCACATTACCCTGGTTACTAGAGGTATAACCAGTCACAGGGAAGCTCCTGATTTCTGGGCTGTCAAAGTCATATCAAAGTGCGTGGGGAGCTAGCAGCACCAACCCCAGCACCTGGAATCAGGTGTGGCCTATTCTGGACCTGCAGAACTGGTCTGGTCAGCCCTGGACTAGACTGACCTCTCACCCTGGGCTCCTCTCTGTGATAGAAATGCCCTGGTGCCTTAGGTTCTTTGGTGTCTGCATTATCTACTTACACATTGAGAGCCCAAAACATACAACACTTAGCCCTACAGGAACTTCATGTAGGGTTGAGTGTTGCCATCTCATTTCTCACCCACCCATGACCTGAGAACCATGGGTGGCAGGAGGCCCCAGAATTCTCACCTCTGGATCTTGCATCCACCCTATTTTGTTTTGTTTTTCCTTTCATTGTTTTTGTTTCTGTATTCTTTCTTCCTTGAATTTGTCTCTGTTACATTCTCACCTTTCTATCTCCCCTTCCACTTTTTCCTCTTTTTTTTTTTTTTTTTTTTTTGCTTCTCTTTCCTAATCACTGCTGCTTCTTCCTTTCTTCTTATTTTTTTTAATCACTTATTCAACTGTTTTTGTTTTACTACTCTTTGATATCCTTCCCTTTTACTAATTTCTTTCCCTAATTTTGCTTGTCTTTTTCTTTCATTTTATTTTGTTTCTTTTATTGCTCTTTTCTTAAATTATATTATTTTCCTCTCCTTCTTTTGTCTCTTTGGCTTATGTATTCTTTGCTAGCTGTTGCCTATTTTTCTTTTTTTCTCTTTCTTTACTATTTTTGTTTTTCATTTTGTTTTCTGGCTTCTTTGTTTTCCTTCTGTCTTGCATGTGTGTTTTCTCTTCTTGTCTTACTTGACAGGAGACAACAACTGCATTCATACAACTCAGCCACAACTGTGCCCTCTTCAGCCACATCCACTTGGCAAGAGCCAATACCAGCTGCTATACACAGGATCAATGACAACAGCCAACATCAGCCAAATCCATCCTAAACTGAACTGTGCAAACAGTGAACAGAAAATGGTGCACAAGCTCATGTCCCAATCACACACACCGAGAGACAGTTGGTAAGTGCCTAAGAATACAACAGCATTTAGTCATCAACTTAATACAAATAGAACAACGTCACAATGTCTCAAAAGCAGCAGATGATTTCTGTTCACAGGAACAAATAAGATAAAATGGCTCAAACAAGGGACCAAAAGGCAGAACTAGAAAACATTTTTGAGGAAAAATAGGAATTGGAACTACCTGAAATAGAAATTAAGAGAATATTTCGATACATGCAAGAACTGAGAGAAAGTTCAAGGAAAACAAGGAACAATTCAGAAAAGCACTATAGGAACAATCAAACAAACTATATAAAGGATTGGAGACAATACAAAACCTGCAGATAGAAACCCAGAAGATTTATATGAAGATTTCAGAAATGGACAACACAGCTGGAGGGAGACGAGGCTTGATGGCAGATAGGGTAGAAGTGCAATGAAGATCTCTGCCAGCAATAACACAGAATACCAGGTGAAATAGGTTCAGGGGATAGCTCTAAAATCCTGAACTACATATATGTTGTTGTTGTTAAGTGTCATCAACTCGGTTCCGACCCACAGTGACCCTGTATAGGGTTTTCAAGGAGTGACTGGTGAGCTTGAACTGCCAACCTTGCAGTTCAAACAGCTTTGCAGTCTGGCTCATTAATCCACAGTGCCACACCAGGACTCTGAACCACATATAGGAATAGTTATAAAGTTTGAAGTCTTATATCCAGTGGAACTTGTAGCAGAAGCAAAAAATCTTGTACTTTTGAACCTGCCACTGGGCTCAACAGCCTGGAGCTGACAACTTGGGCAAGACCAAGTGGAGAGACCAAACGGGGGAGCAAGGAAATCCACCACGGACTGACACCTGCACACCTTGGATACAAAGGTGTGGACATTATTATTTCTTTTGCTTTGTTTTCTTGTGGGTTGTTTTTTTTTTTTTTTTGGTATCTGTTCATTGGCCTCTTGCTGTCTGTGCACCTCCATTCTGGTGTTTTGGGTGTGGTGTGCCTGAGCGAGTGGACAACACCCACACTCCCATGACTTTGGGGTTCTACTACACATGAGCACAGACATCCTCAAACTTAAACAGGCAGAGTCCTCATAAAACCAGCCAGCAGTGCAAAATGGCCACAGCTGGTCCTGAACTGTTTATCTCTAGGAAACAAGCCAGAATGGGCAATGTGGAGCAGGAGAGACAGACTAAAAAATGAAACAGGCCAAAAATTAAATCCTGAGTTATATCATAACAACCAACAGTGGTATCCTGAAATTTCTCAGGCAGCCTTAAAGGCAAGAAGTTGAAAGAGGATATTAAAGTAATACTCATAATAGGCTACAGATTTTTGTTTATTTCTTTCTTTTCTCTCACTCTCTCTTCTTTCTTTTCTGCGATTATAGACTACAGTATCCAATCTGGTTTTTTGCTGCTTCTGTTTTATTTTTTTGGTTCCCCCTTTTACCTTTAGGGGGCTCTTTCTCTCACTATATTACCCAAGTAGAGACAGCAATTGCTGTCAAATAGTCAAGCTACAATCACACCCTATAAAACCCCACATTCCAGACAAGAACCAATATCAACTGCCATACACCAGGAAGGCAGACAGCAACTGCAACAGTTACTCTGAGTAAAATAATAATAAGAGTGAAAAGGGAATCCCTTTTCCTGATCACATCTGCCTAGAGGCAATCAGAAAGCATAAAAAACACCAAAACACACACTCAGTTAAGTATTAAGTCCACAATTAACCACTAAACATGCCCAAGAAGCAAACCAAATGACCATATCAGCATACGTCCCAAAATAAGACAAAGAGACACCTGACACAAAGAGACACAAATGAGCTGGAGTTGGACGTACATGCGTACTTGAAGGAGGGCAGGCTTTGGAAATGCTTGAGATGGAATTCAGAAAAATGATTATAAAATATATCAAAACACTTTACAATGGAGTTGAGTAAAATAAGGAAGAAGTCAGGAAAGCACTACAGGAACAATCAAATAAGATAGATACAGCATTAGAAACAATTCAAAACCTACCGTAAGAGGTTCAAATGATTAATAATAGAATATCAGAAATAGACAATACACTGAAAAGGGAAAAGAGTAGAACTGAAGAGATGGAAGCCAGAGCTAGTGAGCTGGAAGACAACTCTCTCAATATTACAATGATAGAAGAGCAAGCAGAAAATAAAGGTTTTAAAAAATCTGAAGAAGGTATAAGATTCATGTTGGACAACATGTAGAGGAATAACTTAAAAATTATCGGCATTCTGGAACAGGAAGAATCACACAAGTTCACAGAGGAGGTAGTTGAAGAGCTGATGGACGAAAATTTCTCCAACATGCTGAAAAACAAAATGATAAAAACTAAAAATGCTCAATGAACCCCAGAAAGGATAGGCCCCAAAAGAAAATTACTGAGACATATCATAATCAACCTCTCTAAAGTCAAAGATTAGGAGACAGCCCTGAAAGCAGCTAAAGAAAAAAGAAGCATTACTTACAAAGACAAGCAAGTCAGATTAAGCTTGGCTCTCTCAGCAGAAACCATGCAGGCAAGAAGATAATGGGGAGACATATACAAAACCCTGAAAGATAAAAACAGCCAACCAAGAATCCTTTATCCAGCAAAGCTGTCAATCAAATACGATGGTATAATTAAAACATTCCAGGATAAACAGAAGCTAAGGGATTTTGCTAAAGCCAACACTGCACTACAAAACATCCTAAAGGGATTTCTGTGGACTGAGAACAAAGAAGAACAGACAACAAACAGAGATTGACACACATGGCAGCATCATCCATATCTCAAGCAAAAAAATGGAAGAGTCAAAAACAGAACAAAACTATAAGAACAAATCCAGAGGATGTGGGAATACAGTCTATGATCAAAACAATTACAATGTGAAAGAAGATAAACATGTAGGAACAGAGATCCAGATGGTGAGAAAGTCAGGTAGATTAAATATAAAATAGACTGTATCAAAGTGAGGGGAAAGTTAATGGAATATAAGGTAACCTCAAAGAAAATGAACACTTCACAATATACCAAGAAAATGAAAATCCAAGAAGAACATGGAAACATTAAAACTGTGAGAAAGCTCACAAGAAAGAACACAAAAAGCATGAACTCAGTAAAGGAAGACACAGAGAACAAAGAAAGCAGCAACACCATAAAAACAACAACAACAACAAAACATAATAACAGCAATTAATCCATACCTATCGATAATTACGAATCGGGCTGTGAACCTTAAGGTCAGCGGTTCGAAACTACCAGCCGCTCCGCGGGAGAAAGATGAGGCTTTCTACTCCCGTAAAGATTTA
>NW_006408557.1:11267007-11270611 GCF_000296735.1 Chrysochloris asiatica | reverse complement strand
TCAGAAATGTGTACAGAGCATTCAACCCAACAACAGCACAATACACATTCTTTTCCAGTGCACATGAAACATTCTCCAGAATAGACCATGTGTTAGGCCACAAAACAAACCTCCATAAATTTACAAACATCAAAATACTACAAAGCATCTTCACTTACCACAATGCTATCAAATTAGAAATCAGCAATAGGAAAACCAAGGAAATAAAGTCAAATACTTGGAAACTGAATAACACCCTGCTGAAAAGCGACTGTATAGTAGAAGAAATAAAATGAGAATTCAAAAAGTTCCTAGAAATAAATGAGAATGAAAACACAACATACCAAAATGTTTGGGACATGGTGAAAGAGGTGCTGAGAGGACAATATATTGCAATAAATGCACACATCCAAAAAGAAGAAAGAACCAAAATTAACACATTAACACAGCATCTATAACAATTAGAAACAGACCAACAGAGGGAACCTACAGTCACCAAAAGAAAAGAAATATTAAAGATTAGAGCAGAAATAAATGAAATAGAAACCAGAAAAACTCTAGAAAGAATCAACAGGACAAGAAGCTGGTTCTTTGAAAGGATTAACAAAATTGACAAACCATTGGCATACCTATCTTAAGAAAAGAGAGAGAAGACACAAATAACACACATTAGAAACCCACATGGGTGATGTCACAGCAGAACCAATATAAATAAAAAGGCTAATAACAGAATATTATGAAGAGTTGTATTCCATACATTTGAAAATCTATAGGAAATTAATACATTTTAGAAAAGCACAACATACCTAAACTTACACAGAGTGAAGTAGAAAACCTTAACAGACCCATAACACAAGAAGAAATTGATCAGGTCATAAAAAGCTCACAACCAAAAGAAGTTCAGGTCCAGATGGCTTCACTGGTGAGTTCTACCAAACATTCAGGGAAGAGCTGTCACCAGTTCTACTCAAATTATTCTAGAATATAGAAGAAGATGGAAACCTTCCTAATAAATTTATGAAGCAAGCATAACCCTCACACCAAAAACAGGGAAGGACGTCACTAAGAAAGAAAATTTTAGACCAACATCCTTCATGAACATAGACACAAAAATGCCCTTTATCAACACTCCTTTTCAATATTCTTTTGGAAGTCTTAACCAGAGCGATAAGGCAAGATAGGAAAATTAAAGGCATCCAAATTAGCAAAGAGGAAATAAAATTCTCTCTATTTGCAAATGACATGATCTTATACATAGAAAACCCTGACGACTCAGCAAAAAAACTACTGGAACTCATTGGAAGATTCAGCAAAGTGGCAGGGTACAAGATCAATGTTCAAAAATCAGTTGTATTCTTCTATACTAATAATCACAACACTGAAAAGGAAATTAAGAAAGTAATACCATTTACAAAAGCCACCCAAAGGATGAAATATTTAGGAATAAATGTAACCCGAGAAACAAAGGACCTATGCAAAGAAAACTACAAAAACACTACAACAAGACTCCAAAAGAGACTTATAAAATAGAAGACTTAACAGTGTGAAAATGTCAATACTATCCAAAGCAATCTACACATACAATGCAATCTCAATCCAGATTAAAACAACATTCTTTAAAGAGATAGAAAAAATAAGCAGAGCAGCTAGAGCTACAAAAGATACATCTTCAAAGAAAGATCAGCAGGTAAAACCCAAAACAAAAATGGCAGTCTGATTGGCTACTACAAGAATAAGCAAGTAGTTTTCTGGGAAGCCATCAAGGCAAGAAATCAAGTTCCTTCAGGATAAACCCCTCTAAGACTGAAACTCAAAGGGAATACATGAGAAGGCATGTAAGCTTGCTGGTGACCACATTGGTCACATCAAGTATCTACTGGTGAGTGGAAGAGGGGGAAAGGTAGCAATGAAGAAATGGGCTGAGTTCAACCATGTTCCATAGACTCCCGTTGACCTGGAGATGAGACAGAGAAGAGAAAGGGCTGGTTGGTCCAAAGTGTGATGAGACCTGGGGATACCTGAGCCCAAGGACAAGAACATAGCCACAGACGGCTAGAGCTGAGAATGAAGCATCCAGCTGATATGAAATGAGGAGAGATGCACAAGAACACCCAAACTTGCAAATAGTACCCATTTGACCTAGCCTCGATGGCTAGATAATCAGAACTTGACTAGAAGAAGATAAAAAAGAAAACAATTTTGATAAAGGAAATGAGGGTAAATTGCTATAATTTGATGAACTTGACCTATATTCATGGAGGTAGTAACTCTAAATAGCAACAGAGAGGGAAGGAGTCTTCACATCAAGTATCAATGCTATCCCCTCTGAACACAGAGTAGATAGAACAGGCAACTTAGACATTGGCTACCTAAAATGAGGGGGCGATGGAAGCATGAAGTGACTGACTTACAAGATTTCAAAAGGGAGTTTAGTTTAGGAGTATGTGGGAGAACATAGAGTCCCCACTGAATAGTTTTAATCTTGTCTAGATGGGTCTGATAAAAAGAGATGGGGATAAGATTCTTGTGATTCAATAGTGAGTAACTGTCAAGATGACTAATTGCAACTGTCACAATTGTAAAGGTAGAAGTTTTGTAGCAAAAATGGGGGAGTATTTAATCTTACAGTCCAGAAACAGAGGACCCTAGGACCATCAAGGGAAAAGATCCACATGATCATATCGTTGATACAAAAAAGGTGTTTGAAAAATCCAACACCCATACCTAATTAAAAATATATATATAACTTAACCAAGTAAGGGTTAAAGGGAAATTCCTCAACATAATTAAAAGCATATATACAAATTGAACAGCCAACATTACCTTCAATGGAGAAAAACAGAAAGCATTCCCTTTGTAAACACAAACCACATCAAGATGCCCTTTTATCACCTATTCAATTTTGTGTTAGAAGTCTTAGCCATAGTTATAAGGCACGATAGAGAAATTATAGGCATCTAAATTGACAAAGAAGTAAAACTCTTCTTTGCAGAGGATATGATTCTATAAATAGAAAATCCCAAAGACTCGGCAAGAAAATTATTGGAACTCATTGAAAGATCCAGCAAAAGTATAAAACCAATATACAAATATTAGTTGAATTCCTCTACATTAATAGAAGAAAACAATAACATTTGCAATAGCCATCCAAAAGATGAAATATTTAGAAAAAAATCTAACCAGAGAACAAAAGATTTATACAAAGAAAATGACTAAACACTACTACAAGAAACTAAAATAATGAAAATGAAAGAATACACCTTAATCAAGGATAATCAAGGATAGGAAGATTTTGACATTATGAAAATGTTAATACTACCCAAAGCAATCTATACATATAAAGCAATCCCAATCCAGACTGCAACATCATTCTTGAAAGAGATGGAAAAAAATGATCACTAACATTACATGGAAAGGAAAGAGACCTTGGAAAAGCAAAGCATTGCTTAAGAGAACAAAATTGGAGGTCTCTCACTTACTAATCTGAAAATTTACTACAAAGCCTCAGTGATCAAAAAGCCCAATAATGGTGCAGTGAAAGATACATAGATTAATGGAACAGAATTGAGAGCCCAGAAGTAAAGCCATCCACAAACAATTAGCTAATCTTATTAATATTAAATAT
>NW_006408557.1:11217182-11262947 GCF_000296735.1 Chrysochloris asiatica | reverse complement strand
ATGAGGCTTTCTACTCCCGTAAAGATTTACACCCTCGGAAACCCTGTACAGGGTCGCTATGAGTCGGTTCCGACTCCACGGCACATAACAACACACAACAACAACAAACATAATTAAAAACACACAAACAATAGGAGACAAAATAGATGACTGGGACATGCTGAAAAATTAGAAAATATGTGCAACAAAAGATTACAGGACCCTATCCAGAGAAGCACTGACACCAGAGATGGAGGCAGAGATGGGGACATGGAGAGAGGGAGCAACTGAGTATTCTAGATTCATGGAAAGAGAGAGACTGAGAGCTGGTGGCCAGGAGGCAGACTTGTAGAAGGTGCCCTTTGGTGGTGTAAATTGTTATATATGCCTGAGTGTTTAAAAAAAAAAAAAAGAGCTAAAATGAATCAAGAGAAATACTGTTAACTGCTGGTACAGGGGATTATTATCCCATTATATGATGATGATAGAGGGGATTACAATCATTGTAATGAAACAAAGCATATGATTTGTTGAATGTAAAACTGATGATCTGCCCTGTAAACTTTCACTCAATTCACAATAAAAACTTTTTTAAAAAAGATGAAATTGTTAGACTCATGATTGTTTTATCATACTTGCAGATATTTCCTGTTTAAAAATCTGACGTGTGTGTCTTTTACCCGATATACATTTTTACCCTGACTCTATTATGTTTGCTATAATTAGTAACCAGCTTTTTTTTGGTTATGTATTTGCCAGAAATTCCTTTTCCTAACCCTTTATTTTTTACCTTTTTTGTCATTCTGGGGTAAATTCATTTGTACGGATGCTTTGACACATTTTATTTTTCAAAAAAAAAAAAAACCATAGAGCTTTTAGATTATTCAGTAATAAATCTAGCTTAAATCTGAAAGATAAAAACTATCCTCTAAATATGATTCTTCAAATGCTTTGAAGAACTGAAAATCTATATGAATTACAGAAATAAAATTAGTTCCTTTCTTTATTTGGCCATCTGGACTTGGGAATTTTTGAAACCAGAGCTTCGGGGGGGGGGGGGGGGGGTTTGTTTGTTTTCCTTATCTTTTAGGGAAATCTTGGAGAATAGCTCTGGGAGGCTTAGCCCTAAAGATCATTTCCCCAACACGGAAGGCAATAATGGTATAACAGCTCCACACACACTTCAGGGAGTGTTACGTTTAGAAGAGAAAAACATCCCTAAAAGCATTTGTGAGAGATGACTGAGTGTTTTTATCATCAGCGATAGGGACTTTTCCCCATAAATGTAAGCCATTCAATAATACAATCTCCTTTCCCAGCTCATGCATGTGTCCTTCAAAGGCACTCTCACGTCTAACCATGTGACCATTCAGCAGAGAAAAATCAGCCCGTTTACATAACAGCTGTTAGCACTAGCGTTGACATATTACTTCAGGGCCTTCCGTCTATAATGGGTTTTTCAAATGTGTAGCCATGTTCAGTTGATTAGTTGTGGGTGATCTGAAATGTCAAATTATTAGCCTTGACAACTACTGCCAAGGTTACCATCTTTGGAAAATATCTTTTTAATAATATAACTGTTTAGAAGAGGAAAAGGTGATGCTCAAAATACGAAGCAACACCCACTGATGGCTTTAGTTTTTCACTCTCCTTTGCAATGTGTGATCTGGGGGCTTCTTTTTAATAAGCAAACATCTCTAACGTGCACTTAAGGTTACTTAAGCTATATAAATATAAACTTAAATTAAAGACAGAGAAGATACTGGGAACTGACAAGATGAAAACTTTCATTGAAAGAGTTCTGCCATCACCCTTAATTAAGATGTCATGAAGTCACATAGACAAGAGTTAACAAATCAGGCTTTGGTAAGGAAGTTGTTGTTGTTAAGTGCCACCGAGTCTGTTCCAACTCATGCTACCCTGTATAGGGTTTCCGATGTTGGTAAACTTGAACCACTGACCTTGCAGTTCAAATAGACTTTGCAGTCCAGTATATTAACCTGCAGCACTACACCTTAAATCTGTGTGTGAATATTTCAACCATTTCCTAGTAGTCAGGTAGTCTGGAAAGAAGTAAAATTAGTTAGTGATACTCTTTATTAGAGTCAACAACTTTTGGG
This sequence comes from Chrysochloris asiatica, assembly GCF_000296735.1. Classification (NCBI taxonomy): domain Eukaryota; kingdom Metazoa; phylum Chordata; class Mammalia; order Afrosoricida; family Chrysochloridae; genus Chrysochloris; species Chrysochloris asiatica. Next base: position 11,260,848 of record NW_006408557.1, on the reverse strand, counting down.
TCCTTTCCTCCATACATACTAACCTTCCCTCAACTTTTTTTTTGTCCTGATTCTTTGCTTACTTACTTTCTTAGTAAGCCCTGCCTACATGACAGTGGGAGTTCACGTGCGGCACTGTAGGATAAGCACTGGACGGCTAACTACGTGATCAGCAGTTAAAACCCACCAGCCACTCCTCAGGAACCCTATGTAGGCTCGCTATAAGTGGCAGCCTACTTGACGGCACTTAACAGCAACATGACAAAGATCCTCAATAAGCTAGAGTGACTATATATGCTCTCTGCCGTCTCAGATAGTCTCAAAACTGAAAGAACACTACAGATATTATACTGGAACTCTGGCTGATCTTGGATTGTACCAGGCCTACAAATGACCAACAGGATTACCCATATCCATAAAATGTCATCAATTGTCAATGTACCCACCCCTCTTGGGTACATTTTCATTATAATACAGCTTCTTGGCAATTACACCTTAGCTCAGGGATATTTTGGGCTAGCTTGGAAAATGCTAGTAGAGCAAATCAACAACCCCTACCGATGAGCCCCCCTTACACATTTTTTTAGAGAGGTAATGATACTCACCATATGAAATTAATAGGAGTCCTAGTGTCGCACTGTAGTAAGATAAAGCACAGGACCACACGGTCAGCTTGAACAGCTAGGTCGGCAGTTCAAACCCACCAATCTCTCCTTGGAAACCCTATATAAGGTCACTATGAGTCAGAACCAATTTGATGGCACTTAACAACATAGGATAAGCACTTCTAACTCACCAGCCACTCCTCAGAAATCCTATACAGGACTGCTATGACTCAATGGCACTTAACAACAACAACATCTAGACTAACACATTCAAGCAACAGATACCAACAACAACAACAAGCAACCAAAGTTCATACGCCACTGCTCGGACTGACTCTCATAATCAAGGTTTCAGCATCAGAAAAATGTGTATTATGATGTGATCATGCTAATAAACACAAAGAAACTATAATAATGTTTTCTTTTTCTTACTTTTCACAACAGAGTCAATTTACTTTTTTCCACAGGGATCTGTATTATTCAGTGTATATGTCTGCAAATGTGTTGTGCTGTTGTGGCGTGTGTGTTGGTATGATACTGGAAGCTGTACCATTAGTATTTCAAATACCAGGAAGGTGACCCATGGTGGACAGGTTTCAGCAGAGTTTACATATTACGACTAGGAAGAAAGCCCTAAAAATCTGCCTCCAAACATTAGCCAATGAAAACCTTACAGATCTGATACTGACTACAGTGCTGAAAGATGAGCCCCTAGACTGAAAGGCATTCAAATTAATCAGTGGCCACAACAATGTCTTCTAGCATAGCAACAATTGTGAAGATAGTGCAGGATGGAACAGTTTCATTCCATCATACATGGGCCCACCAGGAGTTAGAACCAACTCTACAGCAACTAACAGCTAATGCAAATGGGGAAGGAATGTATACAGCCAGAGGATTAAATCTGTATTTTCTAATTATGAAAATATGAGAAAATAGAGCAATGGTTCTAATATCACAATACCTTAATCTAAAATCAGATTTATAGTAGTAGACATTATAGGTATTGCACCAGATTTTGAGGGAGACATTTGGGGGAAATGGGGCATTTTCTTATACAATTTAGGGATGTTGCTGGCTCTTCAAAGGAGGCTGATACATGCAGACAAATGAAGGGAATACGTGGCAACCGTGGTGAGGTTGGCCCAGAATCAGGCAGTGTTTCATTCTGCTGTGCATAACGTTGCAATGAGATGGTACCTACTCAATGGCACCTAACAACAACAACAACTGTGCTTTCAAATCTGTGCTGCCCCACCTCTGGTCCCAGAATATATGAAGATATAAAAAACTGACATTGTTTTGTTTTCTTTTTCAAAGTTTTTATTGTGAACTGAGTAGAAGTGTACAAGGCAGATTATCTGTTTTACATTCAACAAATCAGATTTTGTTTCTTTGCAATGATTACAATCATCTCCATGTACATCAGTCAACTGTATTTACTTCTATTCCCCCTCTTTTTTTTATGTACACATTATTGTTGTCAGGTGCCATCGAGTCAGAACCGACTCATAGCGACCCCATGCACAGCAGAATGAAACAATGTCTGATCCTGGCCCAACCTCACTACCGCCGCCACACTTGACGCCATCAATGATGTCACCTGGCTGATCCATCTTGTTGGGGGTCTTCCTTTTTTTCTCTGACCCTCCACCTAACCCAGCATGACATCCTTCTCCAGCGACTGTTCTCTCCGGACAATGTGTCCACAGTAGGAGAGACGAAGCCTAGCCATCTTGGAGCACTCTGGTTGCACTTCTTCCAAAACAGATCTATTGGTTCTTTTGGCAGTCCATGGCACTTTCAGTATTCTCCTCCAACACCACAACTCAAAGGCATCAATTCTTCTACGATCTTCCTTATTCACTGTCCAGCTTTCGCATCCATATGAGGTTATTGAAAACACCATGGCTTGGGTCAGGTGCACCTTAGTCCTCAAGCTGACTCTGCTCTTCAATACTTTAAAAAGTTCCTGTGCAGCAGATTTGCCCAATGCAATACGTCATCTGATCTCTTGACTGCTGCTTCCATGAGTGTTGATAGTTGATCCAAGAAGAATGAAGTCCTTGACAACAGAAAACACATATTTGTTTAAATGTCCAAAGGGCACACTTTGCAAACCAGCCTCCTCCTGCAGGCACAAAGCCTTTCTCAGTCCATGGGGCTCAGCTACTCTATCTGTCTATGCCATCATCTCAGCAACTGCTTCAGCTGTCATTGCTTTTCTGGTTAGGATGTCATGTTACATACATGCTTTTCCTTCTTGCTGGTCCTATGGTCCTCTGTTCCTAAAATGGGAGATTAACTTCACCCCCCCCCACCCCGCTTTTCATTACACATCTTCTATATTATGTAGTATTCTACTAATTACAATCATAATTAATCCTGATAACAATTGCACACAATTGAATCATAAGATCCTATCCCCATCCCCTTTCTCCAGGTCCATCTGGAAAAAATGAACATAGTTCAGTGGGAATCCTACCTTACTTGCCTCATTCTAAAACTAAACACACTCATGAAAGTTTGTGAGCCAGCCACCTCAGGCCTTTGTAGCCTTCATTTTTAATAGCCAATGTCTAAGTTGCCCATCCCAATCAACCCAATATACTGAGGAGTCAAGCTTGAGCCTTGATATGACGAGTCCTTCCCTTTTGGTTAGAATTTTGAGTAACTACATCCATAAGCAAAGGCCCAGTTCATCAAATTGTAGCAACTTACATTTGCTCCCTGTATCAAATTTCTTTATCTGTATCTGGTAGAGTTCTGGCCAGCTAGCCATGCAAGCTATGTCAAATGGATACTATCTGCAAGTTGGGAGTTCTTGCATGCTTCCTCACACGTCAGACCAGCTGGCCACTTTACTGTCAGCTCTAGCCTCCAGTGACTAATTCACTGTCCATGGGCTCAGCAGTTCACAACCTTCCTGAAACTTCATACCAGCAAGTGTTTCCTCTTCTCTCTCTGTCTCAAGGTGTGCATGGAGCATGGCCAAACTCAGCTGTCTTCATTGCTGCAGTTTCCCACTTCTACTCACAAGTAGACCAGACAGGTCATCAGCAAGCATATAAGACTGCTCGGGTGTTAACTTTACGTTTCAGTCTTAGACGGGGGAATACCCTAAGGGACTGACTTCTCTTGCCTTGATGGCTCCAAGGCAAACAGCTTGTTTGTTATTCTAACAGCCAAACACTCTGCTTTTTTTCTACTGATCTTTCTTTCAAGAAATATCTTCTGTTCCTCTAGTAATTCTGGGTTGGTCTGTATGTCTTAGAACACTGATATAAATTGTTTTTTTCCTGTAAGATTATACAAATTTCAAAATGTAGGTTATTTAATCATCCTATAAAAATGGTCCTGGTGGCACAATTACATGTCGGATTACATGTAAGGTCAGCAGTTCAATTCCACCAATTGCTCCATGGGAGTAAAATGAGGCTCTCTACTGCCATAAAGTTTTACAGCCTCAGAAACTCTATACAGGGTTTCTATACAGAAACCCTATGAGGCCAAGTACTTGTTATCCCCATTTTTCAGAGTGGAAACTGTACTATAGAAGTGTAATTGAGGAAACAGAAAGGAAAAGATAAAGTGAAAACATTGATTATGGCTTGCCTAAGGAATTCTGATACGGAGCTCTGGTAGTGTAGTGGTTATGAATCGGACTACAAACTGCAAGGTCAGCAGTTTGAAACTACCAGCAGCTCCACGAGAGAAAGAGGAGGCTTTCTGCTCCCATAAAGATTTACAGCCTCAGAAACCCTGTTCAGGGTCGCTATGGGTCGGAACCGACTCGCCAGCACTTAACAACAACAACAAGGAATTCTGATAGTGTAGTGGATTACAAGCTGGACTTCCAACCTCAAGGTCAGCAGTTCAAATCTAACAGCTACTCCACTGGAGAAAGATAAGGGGTTTTGTGCTCCAGCAAAGATTTATAGCCTCGGAAACCCTATAAAGGGTTGCTATGAGTTGGAACCAACTCCACAGGCCATAACTACCACCAAGAGACAAATTGGAGTTTGGGTGTGGCACTGTAGGATAAGCACTAAATTGCTAACTTCAAGGTTGGCAGTTTTATCCACCAGTTGTTCCTCAGAAACGCTATACAAGGTTGCCATGAGTTGAAACAAATTCAATGGCACTTAAAAGCAAGGGACAAAGGCTTAAATTCAGAGAGGTGACCAAATTTTGAAGCTCCCAAAGCTGGTAAGTGGTAAAATTGGGGTTTGACCTATGCCCTTGGCCTCTGGGCTTCGGTAGCCTCTACTCTGAAGCACCTTATACAAAACTGGGGAGTAAGACGTGTGTAAAACCTTCCTGGGAAACACTTAAATGGAGTTCTGCAGATGAAGGAAAATAGACTTTAAAATAAGCAAATTTGCTTGTTTATGGCTTGCCTTCCAGAGTCATCTCTGCAAGATTTTAAAGTTTCATTTTCTGCCATATCACTGCCAGAAGTAACTTAACATTAATATTTGAATTGTGCTAATTCATTTGGGCAGTGGTTTCTCATTAAGGCCATAACAAATAGTCTTTTTAAAACTTCAGAAGTGATGGTTCATACTTTCATATTCAGATTGACTTTTATTGATATTCTAGGGAATTATTCAATAATAACTCTTAAAACATTTTAATGAAAGATAAAGTGTTCCCATAGGGTATGTTTTTTGTTTTGGTTTTGTTGTTTTTTTTGCTGTGGGTGAAAAATAAAGGCTAATAACATTATCTCCTAAGTCTTAATAGATTCAATTATAGTGGTAAAAAATCCTTGCAAGTGTGAATGGCTCTCTTTGAATATAAGATATTATTATGAAGAACACTGCTACTCCATGACATCTTGACCACCATGCTCTAAGTAAATTTTACTGACTATAACCCAGGACATTTCCACCTGAAGTTTGACTTTCTCATTTGTTCCCTCATTTAACAAATAAAGTCACCTGTCAGGCACTGTGCTTACTCTTGAACTTAGGGAGAAAAAAAGTGACTAGTCTATGTCAAATGCTAATAAAAATGAGAATTCAGGGATTAGAAGTTATCGGAAGACACATGCTGAGAAGAAAAACTGGCTCTATTTTGCACTTACCATTTACTCAATAAATGGGTATTGATTAATTGGTTGGATTGATTGAGAGTCCATGAAGCTAGTAGTAATTTAATTTGAGGAAGTTTTGGCTCCCAGTCACTCATAGCTTACTAATGCAATGTACCAGGAGGCAAAAACAGTTCTTAAAATATATTTCTGCCAAATTGTTTCCTCACAACTCTTCTCCTCATCACAGTGTCTATATGGTCACTTTTAAGTCCAGTTTGTTTGTTTGGTTTTCCTTCCTAAGAATTCCAATGGAATTTTTATCTAGAAAAATGCTACCCACTGCTAGTCCATGATCCATCCAGCAACACAGTATGCTCCTGCATTTGCTTGAAGGTCAAGCTTATCAGAAGTCTGAGTCTCTCCCACTCAAGAGCTAGGAGCCCCATCCAAGCTCCAACATCCCCACCTTCAGGAAGTAAAGTAAAACTCACTCAGTAGTCTGGTCAGGATGCATTTAGAATCAAACAGCACAACCAAGAGCAGATTCATCTGGATTTCCCTTTTCATTTTCTTTCACCACTCCGCTTCCCTCTCCCCCCATAAAAACACTCTAATTCTTAATGCCAATCTCAAGCCATCTGCTTTCTCAAGTCACAAGAGGATGACAAAAAGAAGGTAAGTGTCCTGCCACCGTCTTCTGAAGGACAGGCATCTTTCAAGGGTTCTTCCAGACACTAGCAGATGGATCAGAGACTGACCTCCAAGTAAGGTTCGAAGGAAAAGAAAACAAAAATAAATATCTTTTTCAATCACATAAAAAGTACTGGCTAGAGTTTCAGAGAATTACAAAGTTAAGAACTGAATATTCTCAAAACAGTTTAGGCCAGACTAACGTATTCTAGCAACATTTTTTTTCTCTCCACTATTTTTTTTGTATCTGTTAATCAAGGCCCATTGAATTACTCTTAAACCCATGAGTAAATCTAACCTGGCATTGTATTCCATAAGTGTCACCAACATCAGAGAAAAATGTCTGCTTTCTGTAATGTTCAGCTATTTGTTGGGCTCTATGTCCCCTAGCAGCTGTTACTGCTAGACCAGCAACATCCACTAGAATCTTTTGCAGTGATGGTAATGTCCTGTATTTGCACTGTACAGTACAGTAGCCATAAGACCCATTTGGCTCTTGAGTATTTTAAATGTGGTTAGTGAGACTGAGCAGCTAAATCTGTCATATTTGTTTAAATAGCCACATGAGACCACTGGCTACCATATGGGACACCACAGTCGATGGTTTTGCAAACTCGCCAAGTCGAGTAAGGTGTTTGCTGGGAGAAGCTTGGATTAACAATAAAACTGCTTCTTCCCTGACCTTGCAGTGCCTCCATACACCAGCCTATTTATCACTCTTAGTTTTCCATATTTCTGTACTTCATAAATGGTCCGCTTCCCTCATAAAAATCAGTTTCAACAGATAAATGGGCAAATATCACTGAGAGATCATGGGAGTCCCTATCAAAGTGTAATTTTGTTTTGTTTTTCCTCTGGGATGTAACATTATGTTTCCATGGCTTCTATATTATCTAATTTAAATCCAGCAATATAATTTGTCCTTTGCTTCTACATTCTAGCTGAAAAGATTCTTAGTAGCTCTCAATGATCTACTGAGTCATAAATATATCATTCACCTATGGTCGCCTAAATTGTCTGATGATGAGAATCACCTGTGAAGCCTCTTAAACGTGATTTCCCCTACTACACCTGATGAATCAGAATCTGCAACCATGGACCTATCAGACAAGTATTTATAGTTAATAAGTTCTCCAGGCTAGAACAGCAAAATACTAGTACTTGGGTCAACTTTTCAGAAGTCCTGACTTCTATGATATTGGGCATAAATTATCAACAGGAAGACCCTCCCTACCCCATCCCCAGGACTCAGAGTCACTTCAGTAGGGAGCTGAGAAGAAGAGAATTTTAATGGTCCTGGTATGGTACTGTGGGATAATGCACTGGGCTGCAAGGTCAGTTTGAACTGCACAGTCAGCAGTTCAAATTCACTAGCCACTTCTCAGAAACCCTATACAGAGTCGCTATGAGTCAGATCTGACTCAACAACACTTAACAACATACAAGAAATATGTAAAGCTTTGTTGCAGAAACACGTTTTTCAGTTCAGACTCTAATCAGGAAAAAGTTCTTTCCCCAAAAGGGGATTCTAACTGTCCATCTTTCTGTTGAGGTATGGCAGAAAATGCCAAAAGGCACACAGACAAATGTTCAGTGCCCACATTGCTGCTGCTACTGTTAAATGTCATCAAGTAGGTTCCGACTCGTAGCAATCCTGTTTAGGGTTTCTGAGGAGCAGCTGGTGAATTTGAACCACTGACCTTGATTCAGACCGACATTACGGTTCAGTGTATTATCCTACAGCACCACACCAGGACTCCAGTACCCACATTAGAGGTTGCGAAAAATAAAGCCACCACATTGAGCAGTCATTCCTTGGGATTTCAAGTATAGCAGGAAACCAATTGTACATAAGAGATGTGAGCACACCTTCAAGAGGAACAACACAGCATGGGATCTCAGAAGAGAAAGTAAAGTCCTCCAACCCACATCACCTCCATCAATTTCACCAACTGCCTTCTGAGGAAAAACTTATCATACATACAAAAATCTTTGTTATGAATTGAATGGTGTTACCCCAAAAGATATGTTGAAGTCACAATTCCCAGTACCTGTGAGTCTGATGGTATTTGGAAACAGGGTCTTTCAGATGTAAACAAGTCATTATGGATTAAGGGGGGAAACCTTAATCTAATGAATGTTAGTTGTTGTTCTAACTTATAGCGACCCTGTCTAGGGTTTCCGAGGAGCAGCTGGTGTATTTGAACCACGGACCTTGTGGTTCAAACCAACCTTGAGGTCCAATGCATTATCCTACAGCAACACATAAGAATAGGAAATTTGGACATAGACACACAGGGAAAACACCATGTGACAATGGCAACAGAGATTGGAGCATGTCTATAAGCCATGGGACATTAATGATTGCTGGTAACCACTTCAACATTTTGGTTTTGGCATTACTTGGGTCAAAAAAACGTAATAAACAATAAGGTTCTCTTATTTTACGCCACCAAGTTTGGGAAATTTGTAATGGCAATTATTAAAAACAAAAACCTAATGCACTTATTGCAAAAAAAACTATTTTAGACGGATCAGCATGAGGCTGGTCCCTATGAGGTGGGGGACAAAAGGCATCTCAAGCCATCAAGGCAAACAATCAAATCCCTTCAGGACAAACCCTCCTCCAAGATTAAAACTCAAAGGGAACACATCAGTAGGCATGTAAGCTTGCTGGCAACCACGTTAGTCTACTGGTGAGTGGAAGAGGGGAAAGGCAGCATTGAAGACATGGGCTGAATTTGACCATGTTCCATAAACTCCTGTCAACCTGAAGATAAGAGACAGAAGAGGAAGAGCTGGTTGGTCCGAAGTGTGGTGACACCTGGGAACTCCTGAGCCCATGAACAAGAGCATAACCACAGAAGGCTAGAACTGAGAGTGAAGTGTCCAGCTGATATGAAGTGAGGGGAGATGCACAAGAATGTCCAAATTTGTAGATAGCACCCATTTGACCTAGCTTTGATGGCTTAATGATTAGAACTTGACTTGTTGCTGTTGTTGTTGTTAGGTGCCATTGAGTCAGTACTGACCCATAGCGACCTTATGCACAGCAGAATGAAACACTGCCCGATCCTGGGCCAACCTCACTACTGTTGCCACGGTTGATTTCATCAATGATGCCACTTGGCCAATCCATCTCATTGGGGGTCTTCCTCCTTTTCTTTGACCCTCCACCTTACCAAACATGCTGTCCTTCTCCAGGGACTGGTCCCTCCGACAATATGTCCAAAGTATGAGAGATGAAATTTGGCCATCTTGACCTCCAAGGAGCACTCCAGCTGCACTTCTTCCAAAACAGATCTATTGGTTCTTTTGGCAGCCCATGGCACTTTCAATAGTCTCCTCCAACACCATAACTCAAAAGCATCAATTCTTCTGTGGTCTTCCTTATTCACTGTCCAGCTTTCACATGCATATGAGGTTATTGAAAATAACATGGCTTGGGTCAGGCGCACCTTAGTCCTCAAGTTGACATCTTTGCTCTTCAGCACTTTAAAAAAGTCTTGTGAAGCACATTTGCCTAATGCAATACATTGTTTGATTTCTTGACTGCTGCTTCCATGAGTGTTGATAGTTGATCCAAGAAGAATGAAGTCCTTGACAACTTCAATCTTTTCTCCATTGATAAGAATGTTGTTTATTAGTCCAGTGGTGAGGAATTTTGTTTTCTTTACATTGAGATGTATTCCCTACCAAAGGCTGTGCTCTTTGATCTTCACCAGTAAATGTTTTAAGTCCTCTTCACTTTCAGCAAGCAAGGTTGTTGTATCGTTTGCATATCGCAGGTTGTTAATGAGTCTACCTCCAATCCTGATGCCACGTTTTTCTTCATATAACCCAGCTTCTTGGATTATTTGCTGAGCATACAGGTTGAATAAGTATAGTGAAAGAATACAACCTTGTTGCACACCTTTCTTAATTTTAAACCATTCAGTATTCCCATGTTCTATTCAAACAACTGCCTTAGGTCCATGTACAGATTCCTCATGAGCACAATTAAGTGTTCCGGGATACTCATACTTCACAATGTTGTCCATAGTTTGTCATGATCCACACAAACGAAAGCCTTTGCGTAGTCAATAGAGTACAGGTAAACATCTTTCTGATATTCTCTGCTTTCAGCCAAGATCCATTGGATATCAGCAATGATATCCCTCCTTCCACAGCCTCTTCTGAATCTGGCTTGCCTCTGGAAGTTCTCTGTCAATGTATGCTTGCAGCCGTTTCTGTATTACCTTTAGTGAAACTTTACTCTCATGGGATATCAAAGAGATTGTCCGATGATTTCCGCATTCCATTGGGTCACCTCTCTTTGGAATGGGCACAAATATGGATCTCTTCCAATCAGTCGGCCAGATAGTTGTCTTCCAAATTTCTTGGCAGAGATGAGTGAATGCCTCCAATGCTGCCTCAATTTCATGAAAGATTTCTGTTTTTATTCCATCAATTCCTGGTGCCTTGTTCTTTGCCAATTCCTTCAATGCAACTTGGACTTCCTCTTTCAGTATCATTGGCTCTTGATCATATGCTACCTATTGAAACGAATGAACATTAACCGTTTCCTTTTGGTACAGTGATTCTGTGTATTCCTTCCATCTTCTCTTGATGCTTTCTGCATCGTTCAATAATTTGCCCAGAGAATCTTTTAGTAATGAAAGTCGAGGCTTGAATTTTTTCTTCAGTTCCCCCAGCCTGAGAAATGCTGAGCATGTTCTTCCATTTTGGTTTTCTGATTTCAGATCTTTGCACATTTTGTTGTAATATTTGGCTTTATCTTCTCGAGCTGATCTTTGAAATTTTCTGTTCAGCTCTTGGACCTCCTCATTTCTTCCATTTGCTTTAGCATCTCTACACTGGAGAGCAAGTTTTAATGTCTCTTCTGACATCCATTTTGACCTTTTCCTTCTTTCTTGTTTTCTTAATGACCTTTTGCTTATTTCATATATGATGTTCTTGATGTAATCCCACAACTCTTTTGGTCTTCTGTCTTTAGTGTTTAATGTATCAAATCTGTTCCTTCAGATGATCTCTAAATTCAGGTGAGATATATTCAAGGTCATGTTTTGGCTCTCATGGACTTGTTTTCATTTTCTTCAGCTTCAGTTTGAATTTGTTTATGAATAATTGATGATCTGTTCCACAGTCTGCCACTGGCCTTGTTTTCACTGATGATATGGAGTTTTTCCATCATCTCTTTCCACAGATGTAGTCAATTTGATTTCTGTGTATCCCTTCTGGTGAGGTCCATATGTGTAATTACCCCTTATGCTGTCTAAAGAAGGTATTTGAAATGAAAAAAATCATTAATTTTGCAAAATTGTATCATGTGTTCTCCAGCATCATTTCTATCACCGAGGTCATATTTTCCAACTCCTGACCCTTCCTCTTTGCTTCCAACCCTTGCATTCCAATCACCGGTAATGATCAATACATCTTGATTGCATGTTTGATCAATTTCAGATCAAAGAAGTTGGTGGAATTCTTCTATTTCATCCTCACTGGCTTTATTTAGTTATTTGTGCGTAAATTTGAATTATAGTGGTATTAACTGGGCTTCCCTGTAGGTGCATGTATATTATCCTATCACAGACAGTGTTGTAACTCATGACTGATTTGGATATGTTCTTTTTGACAATGAATGCAACACCATTCCTCTTTAATTTGTCATTTCTGGAATAGAAAACCATGTGGTCATCAGATATGAAATGGCCAATAGCAGTCCATTTCAGCTCACTAATGCCTAAGATAGCAATGATTATGCATTCCATTTCATTTCTGACAACTTCTAATTTCCATAGGCACATGGAATGTATGAAGTCTGAAAGTACAAAGATTCATACTTCGTAAATCCATGTTCCTATTTTCAATGGATGTTTACAGTTGTTTCTCTTCATTTTGAGTTGTACCCCATCAAAAAATGAAGGTCCCACAGGCTTTTCTCCCATGAGCTTTACTCCATTCGTTCTATCATGGTCAACTCTACTTGGAGGAGGCAGCTCTTCCCTAGTCACATTTTGAGTGCCTTCCAACCTGAAGGGCTCTATTTCTGGCACTATATCTGACAATGTTTCTCTGCTATTCATAAGGTTTTCAGTGACTAAGTATTCAGAAGTACATCACTCCTTCTTCCTAGTCTGTCATCATCTGGAAGCTCATCTGAAACCTGTCCACCAAGGGTGACCCTGCTGCTATTTAAAATACTGATGGCATAGCTTTCAGAATCACAGCAACTCACAAGCCATCACAGTACAACAAACTGACAGATGAGTGGTGGAGAACTCAACTAGAGGAAGATTTTTAAAAAAAAAAATTTTTTTGATAAAGGAAACAAGTGTAAATTGCTACAATTTGATGAACTTGATCTATACTTTTGGATTTGGTAACTCAACATACCAACTGATAGGGAAGGAATCTTCACATCAAGTATCAATCCTATCCCCCTCATATACATGGTTGATAGGGATGGGCAACTTAGACATTGGCTACCTAAAATACCTATAAAAGCATGAAGTGACTGGCTTACAAGTTTTTATGAGGGAGTTTTGTTTCAGAATATGTGGGGGGCTTGGGAGGGTAGAATCCCCACTGAATAGTTTTCATCTTGTCTAGATGGGTCTGGTGGAAAGAGATGGGAATAAGATTCTATGATTCAGTAGTGAGTAATTGTTATCATGACTGATTGCAACTGTCACAACTGTTAAGGTAGATGTTTTGTAACAAAAAGGGGGGAATAGTTAATCTTACAGTCCCGAAATAGAGGACCCTAGGACCATCAAGGGAGAAGAGCATGAGCAGAAGGTGAGACCCTATCCAGAGCATCAGTGACACCAAGATGGAGGCAGAGATGAAGCCATAGAGAGAGAGAGCAACTAAGTACTCTACACTCATGGAAAGAGAAAGGCCTTGTGCTGGCAGCCAGGAGGCAGGCTTGCAGAATGTGCCTTTTGGTTGTTTAAATTATTATATATCCCTGAGTGTTCTTATGTACATCCCTCCCACAAAATACAAAAACAGAGGGAATAGAAGCAAATACTGTTGAATGATGATGCACAGAGTAGATTGTAATCATTGCAATGAAATAATGAGTGTAAAACCGATATTCTCCTATGTAAACTACCACTCAATTCACAATAAAAAAAAAAAAATTAAAAAGACAACAGACTGCATTGGAAATGTTGGAATCCCTAAAAAAAAAAAAAAAAAAAATCCATCCCCAATGCCCAACTTTCCTAAAGTGCTATGCCATATCGTAATCCCTGATATCAACCATTACTCCTTCTCTCAATATTCTCTCCAACATCTCAGGATTCCATAATTCATAGAAATGTCTCACAGAACTCATGTACTATCAAGGAAATGATTCCCACGGTTGGGGAGGCTGACAAATCCCAAATCTGTAGTTCAGTCTGAGGATTCTCCTCACTCATGCAGAATCATGCTGTTAACTCACAAGGTTGTAAAGCTAGCAAATCAGATCAGGCTACTTGCTCAAGTCCCAAGAACTGAATGTCAGATGGAAGCAAACTTAATTAGTCAAGTAAAGGAAGTCATAGTCCACTCTCATCACCAAGATGGCTCCTTTTATATCCAACAGGATGGCAAAATTGACCAAGCCCCTTGTTAGATTTTCAAGTTTTTACATTCACAATTAACCCTCTTAGCAATCACTCACAACTAAACCATATAATGCTATTAGCATCTTATCCCACCTTCTCTTAACCAGACCATCGGGAAAATGTCATTTGGTGGGAGTTACAAAGACTTGGCTAGAAGACATATTCAATAATTCACTGCACTGCACTGCACTTATATTTCTTTCCATTTCAATTTCTATATAGTAAAATGCATATAATTCTAACTTTGTAGGTTTGTGTCCAATAATTTGCAATTCCTTTCATCATCTTCATAAGAACTATAAATTAATGTTTAGGAGTCCTGATGTGGCACTGTAGGGATAAACACTGGAGTGCTAACCACAAGGTGGGGATTTCACACCCACCAGTCCTTCCTCAGAAACCCTGTACAGTGTCACTATGTGTCAGTCCCAACTCAATGGCATGTAGTAAAAATGACAACAATAGTTTCTAGGTGGGCTCAGTCCATTCCAACTCATAGTGAACATATGTACCACAGAACAATATGTTGTCTAGTCCTGCACCATTATCACACTCATTGCTATGTTTGAGTCTACTGTTGAAGCCACGGTGTCAGTCCATCTTATTAAGGGTCTTCCTCTTCTTCACAGACCCTCTACTTTACCAAGAATGATGTTCTTCTCCAGGGACTGCTCCCGCCCAGTGATTTGTCTAAGATATGTGAGACAGTTTCAGCATCCTTGTTTCTAAGCAGCATTCTGGCTGCATCTCTTCCAAGACAGATTTGTTTGTTGTTCTGTCTGTAGTAGATTCAATATTCTTCACCAGCACCATAATTTAAATTCATCAAGTGCACCTTCATAAGTCTTCTTTATTCATTGTCCAGCTTTCACCAGCATATTAAATAATTGAAAATATTGTATCTTGGGTCAGACACACATTACTCGGTCTTCAAACTGATACCTTTGATTCTTAATATTTTAAAGAGGTCTTTTGCTTCAATTATGCTCAATACAATGCATCTTTTGATTTCTCAAGTACTGTTTCCAAGGATGTTGACTGTGGATCCAAATAAAATGAAATCTTTGAAAACTTCAACATTTTCTCCATTTATCATGATGTTACTTATTCGTCCAGTTATAAAGGTTTTTGTTTTCTTTATGTTGAAATGTAATCCAAACTGAAGACTTTATAGTCTTTGAACTTAATCAGTAAGTGCATCAAGTCCTCTTCACTTTCAGCAAGCAATACTTTGTCATCTGCATATTACAAGTTGTTAATGAGTCTTTCTCCAATTCCGATGCCATATTCTTCTGCATATAGTCTAGCTTCTCAAATAAATAATTTGCAAATAGCTCAGCACCCAGATTTAATTAGTATTGTGAAAGTATACAACCCTGACGCACACCATTTCCAATTTTATTTTATTTTATTTTTTCAAACTTTGTATTGGTAATTGAGTGAAGGTTTACAAAGCAGATAATCAGTTTTATATTCAACAAATCATATACTTGGTTTCATAACAATGATTGAAATACCTTCCATGTACCAAGAGTTTACAATGGTTGCCTCTATTCATTTTAATATAACATTCCCCTGTGTCTTCATCTTTCCTCCTTCTTGGTGTATGTTGACATGTGTCTACCCTCCAGCCATGAACAATTTTCCCTCCCTCCACCCATGACCATCATAGATTGGTTCTTTCTTTCTTTTTTTTTTTTTTTTTAACTTTTAACCAATCATACGGTTTGTTTCATTTCATTAATAACACTCCTCTCCTTGTAACAACAGTCAACCTGCTTCAACCATGTGGCTTCCCTTTTACATCTTATTTTTTCCCAAATTAACAAAGCAAAAATATTTGATGTACACATACAAAATTAAAAATATATATTCATTTAAATGTCCAAAGGGTACATTTTGCAAAGCACATAGTCAATGAGACTAGAGGCCTCATCTGCTCTCTCTATATATAGAGATATGTCATCACCTCTGCCACTGTCTCTGCTATCGCCACTTTTCTGGGTAGGATTTCATACTCTACTAATGCTCTTCCTTTTTAACAGTCCTGGGGTCCTCTTTTCCTAATAAGAAAGATCAACTACTCCTTCCCTTTAGTTACACATCTTCTATATTTACAGTTGTGACAATCACAATTAATCCTGATAACAATTACTCACAATTTAATTATAAAATCCTATCACCATCATCCTCCATGCCCTTTCACCAGATCCATATGGAAAAGAGGGAAAGTATTCAGTGGGGGTTCCACCTTATCCCCCTCATTCTAAAACTAAGCACACTCATGAAAGCTTGTAAGCTAGCCACTTTGCGCCTTTATAACCTCCAGTTATTTTTATAGGCAATGTTTAAACTGCCCATCCCTATCAACCCAGTACACTGAGGAAACAAGCTTGAGCCTTAATATGAAGAATCCTTCTATTTCAGTTAGAATTTTGAGCAACTGCATCCATAAGCAAAGGTCCAGTTCAACAAACTGTAGCAATTTACACTTGCTCACAGCATCAAATTTTTTTATCTGGTCAGATAGCCATCTAAGCTAGGTCAAATGGGTATTACCTGCAAGTATAGGAATTCTTGCAAGCCTCCTCACACTTAAGACCA
Source organism: Chrysochloris asiatica (assembly GCF_000296735.1). Lineage (NCBI taxonomy): Eukaryota > Metazoa > Chordata > Mammalia > Afrosoricida > Chrysochloridae > Chrysochloris > Chrysochloris asiatica. Next base: position 11,244,313 of record NW_006408557.1, on the reverse strand, counting down.
GCTGGTTGCTTCACTCTCAGCTCTTGTCCCCAGTGGCTAGGTCAGTGTCCATGGATTTAGGAGTTCACACATCTCTCTAAACTTCAAACTATACAGCCCTTCTTCTGGCTCTCATCTCAAGGTCATGGGTGTCTATGGTATATGGTCAAACTCAGCCCATGTCTTCATTGCCACATTTCCCCCACTTCCATTCACAAGTAGACCAGGGTACACACCAGTGAGCATACTACACTGCTCAAGGGTTCCCTTTGAGTTTCAGTCTTAGAAGGGTGGTTTTCCCTGATGGGCTGAGTTTTCTTGCCTTGATGGCTTTAAGACAAACAGCTTGCTTAATAGTCTAACAGCCAACCAGTATGCTGTTTTTCTGCTAGTCTTTCCTTCAAAAAGTATCTTCTGTTCTTCTAGGCATTTTGGGTTAGTCTGCATGTATTTTCAAGTGGGAATGTCCCACCTCAGAAGGTTCTGGGTGTGGCTCAGGATTCAACCTAAAGCCCCATCCTCCACAAAGATTTAACTCGAAGTCTATTTCCCTGGGCAAACTCTAATTCCCTTTTTAGCTAATACAATCAGTTAAAGACCGAAAACGAGTTTACAAACGTTCTACAACCATAATTCCCAATATTCAGTTTTAATCATACTTAAATATCTTTTTTTAAGGAGCTCTGGTAGCGTAGTGGTTACGAATCAGGCTGCGAACCTTAAGGTCAGTAGTTTGAAACTACCAGCTGTTCCACAGGAGAAAGACGAGGCTTTCTGCTCCTGTAATGATTTATAGCCTCGGAAACCCTGTATAGGGTCGCTATGGGTCCGAATCGACTCAACGGCACTTAACAACAACAAATATCTTTTTTTACAATAGTAAGCAAGGGAAACCAATATCCACAAGACTGTCAAGCCCCTAAATATTTTTCCCCTCCTTTACTCATTCAGACTATGTCTCAATCCCTGTATCAAGGAGCACTGTTGTTCCAAATATCCAAAGATATTTACCTCTATCCCATTTAGCCCATGCAAACCTCCCTAAGTCTTCCCCTATCTTCATTGCTTATCTGCCAACCCCCAACTTCTTTTATGTTTCTCTTCTACTTTTTGCATATAGCCCTCCCTGTCACAGGAGCTACCATGCTTCTACCCCTTCTCCTATGAAATACTGTTCCTCCCTCCCAACCCTGGTAACCATGAAAGAATTTTCTTTTAGTATGGAAATCTTTTCTTAAGCTTTTACAATAGTGGTTTCATGCAATATTTGTCCTTTTGTAGTTGACTAATTTCACTCAGCATAATGTCCTCAAGGTTCATTCACGTTATGAGGTGTTTTGCAGCTTCATCATTAGTCTTCAATGTTGCATAGTAAGTATTACATTGTGTGTGTACCAAAGTTTCTTTATCCATTCTTTAATTGATGGGCACTTAGGTTGTCTCACGCCATCTTATTGCTATTGTGAATAGTACTGCAATAAACATTAGTGTCCATTTCTAATTTTAAACCACACATTATCCTCTTGTTCTGTTTGAATGATTGCCTCTTGGTCTATGTATGCATGAGCACAATTAAGTGTTCTGGAATTTCCACTCTTCCCTGTGCTATCCATAATTTACTATAATCCTCATTGCTTTCAGTCACGATTCATCTAACATCAGCAGTGACATTCCTCCTTCAGTGTCCTCTTTTGAATCTGACTTGAATTTCTGGCAGTTCTCTGTCAACGTATTGATGCAACATTTTTAAATTATTTTCAGCAAATTTTTATTTGCATGTGATATTAGTGATATTGTTTAATACATTGTACAATCTTTTGAGTCAAGTTGCTTTGAAATGGACACAAATATGGATCTCTACCAGTTGGGTGTCTGCCTTCCAAATGTCTTAGCATAGATGGGTAAGCACATCCAGCATTGCATCCATTTGTTGAATCACCTCAATTCATATTCTGTCAATTCCTGGGGCCTTGTTTTTCACCAATTACTTTAGTGTAGTTTGGACTTTTTCCTACAATACCATTTCTTCCTGATCATATGCTACCTCCTGAAATGGCTGAACCAATTCTTTTTAGTACAGTGACTCTGTATATTCCTTCTATCTACTTTTGATTCTTCCTGTATCATTCAATATTCTGCCCATAGAATACTTCAGTATTGTAGCTCAGGACTTGAAATTTTTCTTCAATTCTTTAGGGTTGAGAAATGCAGAGTATGTTCTTCCCTTTTGGTTTTCTAACTCCCGTTCTTTGCATGTTTCATTAAAATACTTTGGTTTCTTGAACCATCCTTTGAAATCTTCTGTTCAGCATTTTTATTTCAGCATTTCTTTCATTCACTTTAGCCAGTCTATGTTCAAGAGCAAGTTTCAGACACTTCTAACATTTTTTTATAATATAAAAATTATTTGATAATTTTTCTTTGCTTTCTTTTTAATGGCCTTGTGCTTTCCTGTGTATGGTATCTTTGATGCCATCCCACAACTCATCTGGTTTTGCGGTCATTAGTGTTCAATGCCTCAAACCCATTCTTGAGATGGTCTATAAATTCAGATGCATAGTGGTTATAAGTCGGGCTGCTATAATCACACAATCAGCAGTTCAAAACTACCAGCTGTTTCATGGGAGAAAGATGAGGTTTTCTGCTCCGATAAAGATTTACAATTTCAGAAACTCTATACAGGGTTGCTATGAGTTGACTCCATGGCACACCACCACCGAACTCATGGTGGAGTCCTGGACTGGACTGTAAGGTGGGGGGGGGCGCAATTTAAACCACAAGGTCGGTGATTCAAACCTACCAGCCAACCCTTGGAAACCCTAGATAGGGTCGCTATAAGTCGTAAAAACAGCTCAACTGCACTTAACAACAACATACTCATGGTGATGCTGGTGGTATTCCTTGGAGTCGGTTCCTACTCATAGCGACCTTGTATAGGGTTTCTAAGGCTGTAAATCTTCAAGGAGCAGAAAGTCTCATCTTTCTCCCAAGGAACCGCTGGTAGTTTTAAACAGTTTTAAACAGCTGACCATGAGATTAGCAACTGACTTATAACCACTATGGTGGCACTGGACTACAAGGTCAGTTTGAACTGCAAAGTCGGCTGTGCAAACCTACCAGTCGCTCCTCGGAAACCTTATACAGGGTTGCGATGAGGTGTAACCGAATCTTCGGAACTTAACAACAATAAAAACATACTCATGGATTTAATTTGTTTTTTCCATGCAAATATGGTGTGAGGGCCATGTCTGACTTCCTTTGACTATACAAGGAAGAAGGAGATTCAAATTCAAAATCAGCCCAAGGCCAATTCCTATGAGGTTACACATGACTCCACCTTCCAGCATTCTTTATTCTATCTTGATGTCAGTCATCCCTCCCATGACACTCTCCATTTCTCTGCTGGGTTTGCTAACTCATTGCAAAGGCCACACAGAACTCACAGACAATCCTCATGATTATGAGGTTTATAAGGGAAGTACTCAGGGTACAATTCAGGATCAGATCTAACTCAGGCTACAGGACTTCTCTGATGAGAAAGGCCTCTTCTCAGCCATACTGCAGGCATGCCTCGCTCTTATCCTCAGTCTCTTAGCCACACTGCCCCTTGTTCTCTTCCCTGCTCAGATAAGTATTACAAAACTCCTTTAGCATTTTGGATAAATGCCCAAAGGATACATTCTGTAAGCCAGTCTTCTGCCCAAAGGCACTCAGCTTTATTCAGTTCGGTCCCTTCAGTAGGCCCGAAAGCCCTGCTGCTCTGTTACTCCTTAGCGCTGCCTCGACTACCACCTCTGCTGCCAGACGAGGACCTCGTGCTCCCTATTTGCACGGCGTAGTGGTTACGAATCGGGCTGCAAACTTCAGGGTCACCAGATCGAAACTACCAGCTGTTCCGCCGGAGAAAGATGAGGCGTTCTGCTCCCGTAAAGACTTACAGCCTCGGAAACCCTGTATAGGGTCACCATGAGTGGGAATCGACTCCACGGCACATAACAACAACAACCCAATAATTTGGTTGGGCTTACAAAGACTATTGATAGACGAGCCATATCAAGTAAATTCACTTTACCACATTCAACTTCAGCTTGAACTTGCAAATGAATACTGATGGCCTTCTGCAATTGACCCCTAGCCTTGTTCTGACTGATGATATTGAGCTTCTCCATCATCTCTTTCCAGATCTATGTGATCAGTTTGATTCCTGTACATTCCATCTAGTAAAAGGTACTATGTATAGTCATTGTTGTTGAAAAAGATTATTCATAATTAATGTCACTGGTCTTGCAAAATTGGTCTGTCATGTGATCTGCAGGGTTTTACTGCCAAGGCCATATTTTTCAACTACAAATCCTTCTTTATTTCCAACTTTTGCATTATAACCACCAGTAATTATCAATGCATCTTGATTGTACATTCAATTTCAGGCTGAAGAATTTGGTAAAAATAATCAATTTTTTCATCTTTGTCATGGGTGATTATTACATAAATCTGAATAATAATTATAAGTGTATAAATGTTATTCTGTCACTGACAGTATTGTGCTTCAGGAAAGATGTTGGAATTTTCTTTTTGACTATTAATGTGATGCCATTCCTCTTCAGTTTGTCATTCCCAGCACCTACTGTGCTACTACTATATGACTGTCCAATTCAAAATAGCCAATACCAGTCCATTTAAGCTCACTAAGGCCACAGAAAGACCCCTGGTGATACAGTAGGTTAAACATTGGGCTTCTAACTGAAAGGTCAGTAGTTCAAACCCACCAACTGCTCTATAGGAAAAAGATGAGGCAGTCTGTTTTTGTAAAGATTTACACTTGGAAATTCTGTCCCATAGTGTCGCTATGGGATGTAATCAACTCGATGGCAGAGAGTGAGTGAATGTAAAGTCCTCAGGTATCAACTTTCAAGCTTTCCTTTTCATTTATGGTAACTTCCAATTTTCCTTGAATCATACTTCATATATACCCAGGTTCTGATTACAAATGGATGTTTATAGCTGTTTCTTCTCATTTTCAGTCAGGTCATATCAGGAAATGAAGGTCCTGAAAGCTTTACTCTATCCATGTCATGAAGGTTGGCTCTTCTTTGAAATAACAGCTCTTCCCTAGTTGTACGTTGAGTGCTTTCTAATCTGAGCAGCTCATCTTCAACACTATATCAGACCATGTTCTGCTGCTATCCATAGCTTTTCACTTGATTTTTTTCTTTTTCAGAAGTAGATGCTGCTGCTTATTCATAGTCAGTCTTAGGCTGGAAATTAAAACCTGTCCACCGTGGGTGACACTGCTGGTATTTGAAATATTGGTAGCATAGCTTCCAGCATCACAGCAATACACAAGCCACCATCATATAACAAACTGACACACAAGAAATTAATACACCATGCAAAAGGTTGCTGCCTGTGGCCACCAGGATTGAATGAACCATGTCTAATTACTACTGTCAGGATCCTGGCATTCAGAGCAAACCAAAAGAGCCATCTCCCACAGACAATAGTGCCTCACTTAGGTTCATTTCTTTTGGATCTTTTGAAGACACAACCATAAAATTTTTAGAAGTAGTGTCCTTAAAGGCCAAAAATGTACCTTTGCTCTCTTTTTATGTTTCTTTTCCCTCTGTTCCACTATATTTCTCAGCCAAAGACTAAAATACTTGCCCAAACTATGCTGGTGGCATCTCTTCCCTTCTCTACAAGATCTCTCTCTAGATTCAGTGAACCACATTTTCCAGAGCTTTCTCTTATAATTGTGGATAAGGAGAAAATACATAATATCAATCACATTCAGATATGGGAAATGAGCAAACTAATTCAATGGGACAATGCAGTGAGCTGCAGGCATTTGTTTAGATTTTCCTCAGTATATAAGAACTGACCATGAAATGGATAAATGTGTCATATCCCTTGAATATAGATGGACATTAGACATTTAATCTCCTGTTCTCATTGAGTACTCTAGCATTCAAGGACTTTGTCTTTATTCCTCAAGTAGAAATTTATTGGGGTTTCCTAGAAGTGGATACCTGAGCCCCATTGAGCTTTCCAGGGCCAGAACTCTGATCTTTGGGAGAAGTTGGCTGTGCTAGAGATTGAGTGTGGGTAAACTGATCACACACAGATATTATCCCTCAGTAACTGCACGCTAACATGGACATCACAATTCTACGGGCTCTTGTTTTCTTCTTTAAACTTTTCTGTTCTCATTGTATTATGCATTTCTGCCTTTGTTATTAGAAGCATCGGCTTAGACAAGTTTGCTACCATTTATCTCACTTACAGTAATGTTGAGCATGCTATTAATGTTGCTTAGAGTTACCCTGATTCCATGAAGATGCCTTAATAGTTCTGAAGGAAAGTTACTCAATTTACAGTGTCGGAAGAATTCACAAGAGTCTATAAAGGTGAAGATCTTCAAGCACTGTGCTGTATTCTTTTTATTCATTCTCCCTGGAGCAGGTTAAGTCTCTTGAATTAAGATCCATGCTCAAATGCCAATGGGAACGGAGTGTGTAGGGAAACCAATATGTTTACTTGAATGAGTTTGTTGCTCAAATGTCATTTCTGGCTTCATCACATTCACTGCCTTTTTAAATACTCAGAAAGGAACAGGTATTTCTGATTACTTTATAACTTCTCCCAAAGGTGTGCTATTTTAGACTACTGGGAGCTATCACAAGTATTTTTAAACAATAATTGCTTTAGTTCATTTCTAAGACCATACTTATGGAAAATTCATTGATTCCTGCTTTGCTTTTTAACAATTATGAGATGCTATATAGTTTTCTGAAATTCCAGCAGTAAATAAAACTCATTGCCTTTTAAGACTCTTCAGACCTCTCTAGATCCATGTTCGGATTCATGCCACATTCATTCCCTACTGAAACTGCATCTTGCAAAGAGGCAGGAGATAGAATTGTAGCTAAGGGTAGAGTTGCAAGATTTCTACTTACACAAAAACTCTGCTTGTGCGACCCCTGCTGGCTTAGTTTACGGTGACGGCTGTTGGGAAACGAGATCTGAGTTAACAGGTGCTTCTAATTTGTTTCCAATAGAAACAAGTAGAAAAGAATAAATAGTCCAATATATTTTGCTACAGAAGCACTAAGGAGCTTACAAACTCCCCAAAATGGATGAGAGAGCAAGCATATACACCTTTAGATATTTTCTGTTTCCTTGGCAACCTGGGAAATTCGTTCCCAGGCTTTTAAGCATCTGTTTATAGTACTGTTTTAAACACTATCATAATAGAGGCACCAAGTATGACTTCACTGTGCAGGGATGCAGTGTGTGTGTGTGCATGCGTGTGTGTGTGTGACTGATTTAATGCAACTCCCCCATTGCCATCAGTTCCTCTATATTTTTTTTTAAATGGACAAGTGACACTTCCTCAAACTTCTATTAAGGCCCTCGTCCCCCATGGCTGCCTCTTCCAGGACCACCCCACTCTACTTAAAGTAGTTAGAAATGTATCTGTTTAACCATCTGCTAGCATATAACAGAAATATTACCAAATGGTGACTCTGAGAATTTTCTTGCACCTTCAAAACTTGTCTTGTTTTCTATAACTGCCACATTCTGGTCACCAGACAATTCCTTAAGTAATAACACCTCACTGTAAACAGTCTGACTGTGGCTGAAGCCCAAGCTATGTTCATCTCAAGATCCCAACATCCCTGAACATGTCTGGAGAGATGGTGTGACTGACCTTCCAGGTGCATATTGGTAATGTAAGTCAACATATCTTTGGAACTGAGACCTTAAGCTATAACAAAAGGATAATAGGATTGCCTTAAATTGGAGAAGACCAAATCTGACTTCTAGCCCTTGGCCAGCAGGGCCCTGGGAAAGCAACAGTGCCCACTGAACTAGTATGAAGGAATTGGCCTCAAGGTCTAGGCTAACGCGGCCTTCTGCAACTCTACTATAGTTACATCTTAACCCATGCCACCACCTCTCTCCTGCAACCCAGCAATCATTTTCCAATTGTTTTCTCCATTTTCATTTGTCCTTTTTGCAATCTTCTCTCCACTCAGTCAAGGTGTTCCTCAAAAATCCCAAGCTGATCATTTTGTCCTTTGGATTAAAACATTTCAAATATTCCCATTGCTTTTAGAATAAAAATTATAAACCATCAATATACCTTGCAAGGACAATGGTGCTCCTATCTATCTTTCCAATCAACTTCAAGTCAGAAGAGTCTCCTCTGTTTGCATCATGAATTTTATGAGTGTATCTAACACCAGATTCTAAGCACCGTAAGGGCAGGATTAGAATCTATCAGCCTAGCACAGAACCTGGTTACCAATGATTATAGCCATGAATTGAATAAATAAATGATATCTCAGCTGGGGGCATACATAGATTTATCAGCGGTAATAGACAGTGCCAAGAACAAGTAGCATCAGCCCCTATGGGACTAACAAAAATAAGGGTGACAGCAATCAGCCTTTACATGGCTTCATTGGTAACAAAATCAATAACAGGTATCAGCAACTGGGGCCAAAACAGATGAAGGCAGATGGTAGACACCTAAGATCCAGCAGAGAGCAATAAAGCTTTGCCTAAGTGTCCAATATATTGAAATCAGGCCACACCCCCAAGAAAACTTACTTTATATTGATTGGCTGCTCATAGCAGACCTCCTCATAGAGTTGATTACATTATATTAGATCTCATTATGGGGATAACTACATCTCAGCTGTCAATCTACTAAGGATTCTGGTCCCATATAATTGACACAAAACCACAACCATCACACTACTTCTACTTTAAGAAACTAGAAAAATAAGAGGAAACTAAACCGACGCAAGTGGAAAGAAGGAAATACAGGGACAAATTTAATAAAGAAGAGCAATAGAGAAAATCAACAAATTCAAAAGTTGTTTCTTTGACATGAACAATGAAATTGACAAACCTTTAACTAGACTGATATATATATTCAAATTACTAATATCAGGAATAAAAGTAGGGATGTTATTGATCTTACAGAAATAATAAGGATTATAAAAGAAATGCTGGTGTGGCACTGTGGGTTAATGTGCCAGACTGAAAAGCCACTTGAACTGCAAGGTTGGCAGTTCAAGCTCACCAGCTGCTCCTTGGAAACCCTATACAAGGTTGTTATGGGTCAGAACCGACTCGATGGTACTTCACAAGAACAACAACATATAAGGATTCTATGAACAAAAGTTAGATTACCCAGATTAATTCAACAAATTCCTTGAAAGATGCAAGCTGCTGAAACTGACTCCATAAGAAATAAAAAAATTGAACAGACTTGTTGTTAACTGCCATCTAATCAGGTCCAATTCACAGCGACCCTGTATAGAGTTTCCAAGGCTTTAAATCTTTGCAGGAGCAGAAAGCCTCATCCTTCTCTCATGGGGCAGCTGGTTGAATCAAACCGCAGACCTTGTGGTTCAAATTCCAGTGCTTATTGTATGGAGCCACCACACTCCCTGAACAGACCTAGAAGCATAAAATGTTTACAACTTCAAGGCAAGACTTAAGTATACCCAAGCATTAAAATCTTTATAAAACCTGTGTTGTTGTTATGTGCTGTGGAGTCGGTTCCACCACATAGCGACCCTGAACAGGGTTTCCGAGGCTGTAAATCTTTTGGGAGCAGAAAGCCTCATCTTTCTCCCACGGAGCAGCTCGTAGTTTCAAACTGCTGACCTTGCGCTTCACAGCCCGATTCGTAACCACTACGCTGCCAAAGCTCCTTGGTATGTTATGGAGTATTACATTATGTTATGGTTTTTTACAGTTTGGCTGAAATACCAATTCCTTCCAGCAATTTCCCTGATGACCCAGCACTAAAGAGTTCCTGTGACTCCCCCAGAACTCTGTGATCATATTTCTCAGGTGGTCCTTGTCATATACTGTGTATCGGCCTTTTTTCATAGAAGGAATTCATTTTAAGATTGGGACCACATTTTTTCCCCCTAGTATCTGTAAGATACCCATAGTATCTTACAGAGAAAGTACTCACTGTCTTAATATTTGTTTGCTGAAAGGAAGAACAATCAGTAGGTTATGCTCTCTTCCTTTCATCCCAAGACTAAGCAAAAATTCACACCTCTTACCATCAATGCCATTCACACAAAGACAAGGGAACATCTTAATTCACAAATGTCCTTATTCACTGAACTTAGAAAACTTTACTGGGAAACTGTAAAGTCTCATTTTGGCCTTCCTCATTCCCATCCAGGAAGCTGACTGACAAAGGCCTGGAATAAGAACAAGTGGTAGCACAGTGGGTAAAGTGTTGAGTTGTTAACTGAAAGGTAGTTTGAACCCACAAGCTAGTTCATGAGGGAAAAAATAAAGCAGTCCTTTACCATAAAGATTTGCAGCTTCAGAATTCCTATGGAGTTATATTTTGTCCTGTATGGTTTCTATGAGTTGGAAATGGGTGAGTGGGTAGTGTTCTTAGCCTATGAAGAAGAGTTTGTAAGAGCTCAGAACCAAAAGGAAGCTCAGGTGGGGAAAACACTATTTCCATGTAAGAATGATGCCCTTATTTTAGAAAGTTTTTGTTTGAAATGCTCTTATGGACAATACCCTGTTTTATTTCAAGCAAACGCTTGACTTTGCTTTGCTTTACGTCCAAGCTTTTGGGAAAAGGAAATGAATCAGAAATGATTATTCTGAGCAGATGTTCCTGCTCCAGGAAACTTCACTCCCCAGCACAAAAGGTTCCATTTGGCTTCTGGAAAGTGGCTCAGAAAATGTCTCTATGTGTAGAGTAATCTTCACTTTAACTGTCAGTGTTCCAAACACAAATTTCCAGGAATGGTTTCGTAACTGGAGGACAGTTAGCTAGGATCACTCTATTTTGCACTGGGTGCCTGGTGCAAAATAATCTTCATAAAGGTGATTATTGTATCATTTTGTTCTAAATGTCCTGCATAGACACATGAAAACAGCCACCTGGGTCTGGAATGCCAAGAACCCACCTTGACAGATGAACATTAATGCAAAAGTCATTCTTGTGGATGAATTATCTCTGCCCAATCCCCATATTTGAAAGTAGATGGACATTTAGGAAATTCATTTTGCTCTCTCCCTCTCCCTCACTTCCTCCCTAGGTTTCCCTGCAAAAGATATCTCAACTAGAATCTCTATTAATTTTAAAACTCTCAAAACAAGATGAGAACTCAGGGATCCCTTAGGTCATCCCTTCCTCTTGTTCCAACTGCTCTTGATCCATCTGACTAATGGTTTTAATGCAGCTGTGAACAGTCTCCATACACTTCAGTTCTAATTTTTCCTTACAGTTTTGTCTTATTTCTGTTTTCTTTAATCAAAAAGGACATCACAACACTGTTTCATTTTCTTCACAGCATTGATTCGAGGCTTATCAATTCTTCTTTATTTGTTTATTTGACTGTCCCCATCTTCTGGCACTTTACCTCAGCCACTGTTATGTCTTCAGTACCTGGAACTGTGTAAAATGATTGAATGAAATATAAAAGTGAATACCAATGCAATGGCCAGTTAGTCAACTCTGACTCATGGAGACCTCATGTGTGTGAAAGTAGAACTGTGCCATATAGAGTTTTCAAGGGCTGATTTTCAGAAGTATATTTCCAGGCGTGACTCTGGGTGGATTCACACCTCCAACTTTTGGGTTAGCAGCTGTGTGTATTAATGGATTGTTGTTATTGTTATTAGGTACCACCAACTCTGACTTATAGCAACAGAACAAAACACTGTCTGTTCCTGCACCATCCTCACAATTGTTATATTTAAGTGTACTGTTGCTGCCACTATGCCAATCCATTTTATTGGGGGTCTTCCTATTTTTCACTGACCCATGATATTCATCTCTAGGGACTGATCCCTCCTGACAGTATGTCCAAAGAGCAAGAGACAAAGTCTCACTAACCTCACTTCTCAGGAACATTCTGGATAGAGAACTATAAATGATGGTGTGGGTAAAAAGACTATGAGGAAAATCAAGATTTAGATATCTGTGACAGATGTGAGTGCTAAGCAAAGCCAGTCTTAGAACCAACTTTTTTTTTACTTATCTAGACAAAGCCTTTAGACTACCACTTCTCAAATTTTATAGTGCATTTCACTTGCCTCAGGATCTTGTTAAACTGATTCAGAATATAGGGGGTGGAGAGCCCAAGATACTACACTTCTAACAAGGTCTTGGGTGATGCCCACCACCCCTCCGCTGTGTGGGCTACAATTTGAATAGTGAGGCTGTAGTCAGCTGAGGGGTATTTAAAATAATTGAATCCCTCATTTTGCCTTAAGGACAAAATGATGATTAAATAACAAAGTTGTTTTTGTTTCATTTTTTGCTATATACTCCACCCCAGAAAAATATATATTTAACCACACAGAAATCATTACACATATGGATCTAGACAGCATGTTTGATACATTGAGAACAAATTAAGTTTGAAATATTGTACAGAATCAATTTCATTCCCATTAGGTGTCTTAACCTGGTTCTTTATGACTACTGATATAAAATAAATGTGCTCAGATAGATCTGGGAGAGAATCTCAAGTCTTCACACATATTATTCCATTGTTTTACAGATGTTTGAGGAGAGAAATGTGATTCAGAGGCTGAGTGACTCCTCTTCAGTTCACTCCATACAGAGATTATATTCCTCTGCTGGGACAATCCATTCACCATTTTTACCTCTTTGTAGGAGAGTAAAGATGTATTCTTCCTTTAAACTATTTATGATAACTAAATAATACTCAGCCCTTCAAATGCTTATGTAACAGAAAGCTGTTGTTGCTGTTAGGTGTCATCAGTTCAGTTCTGATTCATAGTGAGCCTATAAAGGGTTTCTAAAACTGTAAATCTTCATGGGAGCAGAAAACCTCATCTTCCTTGCACAGAATGGCAGGTGGGCTCGAACCACCAACCTGTGATTTAGCAGTTCAGTGCTTCTCCTACAGCACTGTCAATGCTCCAACAAAGAGCTAGAGAGAAACAAAAGGAAAATAGTTCTGTATCAGAGACATTGAGGGATCCAGTCATTGGGAAAATCTGCTGAGTTTCCTATTTAACCTAGCTGTTTATTCTCAAGTCACCCTGACTGGATGGGGCCAAGCAAGAGAAATGGAACAGAGGGGAGTGAGTGTCTTTGGTACTCTCTATGGTGTCCAACCCTTGCACAGCCAAGGAAAGAACAATCTAGGTCACCTACCAGCCCAATCCACTGGATTGCCATAGCTGTATTTCCCTCCCCAGCCAAGGCACCTCTTTGAAGAACAGAAACCTCACTTTTCCATCTCTGGAGAACTCAGACAAGGGCTACAGCAGGGTAAAGACAGACACAAAGCTCTGCAGCTCTCTGTTCAGTGAGCAGAAAGTTATTTAGCCAAAGCTCACCTATCAGTTTTCCCATCTGACAGGTGGGCATCTACCGAGCAAACGAAAATGTGACTCCCATCACTCTCTCAACAAAACACAGTCAGTGTCTGATGTTGCACAAGAGGATATTGGTTGAACAGCTCTCCATGTTCTGCCCATCTAGTCGCTCTTTCACAAGCACACACACTCATCCACACTCACATTCACACAACTGTACTCACTCATATGACACTGCATTTGCTGGCAGTCACCTACTTGCACTATCTAACAACACACTCACATACCTATACACTCACATGTATTCATTCACACACCTGCACACTCACATATGGACACACATACTCCTGCACACTTACACACATAAATTTACATATCTACATGTTAGCACCCCTGCTCACACAGCCATACATATACCTGTACACTCACACTTCTGCACACACTTATATACTCACACTTCTGCACACCCACATGTTCTTGATCACTTTCAGACACATCTTTGTGCACACATACAGACTCTGCAATAAGGGGAGGGAGGGGGGAGAAACATGGTATTCAGGATCACTTAGTAGAGTTTCTTGGGCTATAGATTGAAGAAGCCCTAGAACAATGCTTCAGTAACTCCACCGTTCATCAGCCAGTGAGCTACGCTTGATTCTATTTGTCCTGAAGAATCCCACCCCCCAACACAACACACACAGCCACTTGCTTTGCTTGCAGTCACCTACTTCCATTCCCATCTTTTCCCCCATGCCGGGGCCCACTTAAGAGTGTTCACAGATTCCAGCTCACCTAGTCTGGCACTCCACCTCATCCTTACTCTTCTTATAGACTGCATACAATCCTGTCTCTGAAGCTGACAGACTTCCCCAATGCCAACCACTGCCTGGATCTCTGCATTGTGTCTGTCTGTATGGCCTTTCACTGTACATACAATTCCTAGCATCTGGATCCATTGTTACCTCTTGCTGAACTTCCCCAAACCGAACTGGTTGCCTGGTGCCCACTAGTTGCCTAGCATCATATGTTACCAGTTAAGCAGAATTCTTGTCCTTGGTGACCATAAGTCTGTCACCACCATGAACACCTGTAATACCAGGTCCATCATTCAGGCTACCCAGGCCCTAGTCTTCTGTCCTTCCATCTATGTCAGGAGATAACAAACAAAGAACAGTTTCCATCAAGTCAGTTCCAACTCATGATGATCCATGTGTGTTAGGGCAGAACTGTACTCCACAGGGTTTTCAATATTTGTTTTCATAAATAAATTGACAGGCCTTTCTTCTGGATCACCTCTGGGTGGACTTGAACTGCCAGCTTTTCAGTTAGTAGCCAAGCATTTAATTGCTTGCACTACTCAGAGATTCCCTTAGATAAATAACAGTAATACAATCCATTCTAACAACCTTCCCAGTAATGTATAATTAACTACATTACAATCTTATTAGACCCAAGAAAAGCCACCAACTTTTCAACAAGAAATGAGTAATAAAGGAGTCTCTAAATCTTCCTTTGCAAATATGCATTCCCTTTCCCAACATGTATCACCAATAGGATTAATAAACTTCACATGATAAGCTGGATGCCATGAAAGACACGCAAGCCAATCTTAATAAAACAAAGAGAACTCTAAATTCTTAATTAAGCAAATTAAGAAAGTATTTTAAATCAATCTAACAATGTTTGAAGAAGCAAAACTGATTGCTAAAATTACATCACACCACAAGATAGAAATTAGCTACTAAAAATAAACTTTCAATTAAAGAAAAATATGTGCACATATATTTACAAAATAGAAAAGTAAAGCTATCAATAACTCTGCCTACCAAAAGATATTTGATTCAATGATCTGTTTCTGTTCATCTGTGTTGTTTTCTAGAGCTGACTGTATGAAGTTCTACATGGCTCTCTTGAATCCAAACTTGGGGTTTTACCATAAAAATGACAAGTTTGGTCCCTAACAAGTCAAGCATGTGTTTACTTACTTCAGTTAGAATGGGAAGTGATGTATTCAGAGGGAAAGAAGAAAACCAGGTATAGATATAGACAATAGGAACATGCGGGGGACCTAGTGGGAGCAGGCTTTTCCTCCCTATCTCATCCGGTTCTTTCAATCCTGGAAGGCCATTGCATTCAGCTGTCAACTGAAATGTATCAAACATCATCAGCCCTGAGGAATCAGGAGGTTCAAACTCTCAAGCTGTTTTAGATTGTTTTTAATTATAAGTATGCATGTTGATGTGAAAATTATAAGTATGCATGCTGATGGAATTGTTAGAGACTAACAATTGCTGAAAATTTGGGGAATGTCAAACAAAAAAAGGATACTGCTTGACATGTTCATTGACATTGCCACCACCCCCTGAATTCTACTCAGAATCCAGTCTCCTGCTCCTTAGAGTTTACCAACCAGCCCCCAAACTCACCCACCATAGCTAACCTGTGTGTCTGCCTATTCCTAGCTGTCTTCTATAGAAGTTTAAAATGTGTGCTTTGGTTCCACTTCCTTTCCGGGTTAATAGAACTAGGCTAACCTTGACCCTCCACAAAGCATCTGAGAATACTCCGGCAGCAATCAGGTCATTAAATGGAAGACCCTACTCCTTCCATTCTAGAGAATACCTCCTTGTTTCTGGGGTACAAGCTGCCAGTGTCAAAACTTCTTTGTAACTAGCCTATGAAATATACTAAACCGAACTGTAAGTTTTTGTGTTTTCCTTCTTCTGCTGCTTTTTTTGGGGGGAGGAATCCCTCTCCCTATAGGTTGTGCACAGGGTCCATGCACAGCATGACTCAGTCTCCAGAAAGCCCAGCCATGATTCCCACAGAGATTTAGGAAGGCCTCCTGCCCTGCCATAACTATTGGGAAATGATGGTCATTCTGTCAACCTGTCCAGAGAAGGTGATTGTGATGGAAACATCCTTGGACGAAAGACTTCCAGACAGAAAGGGGAATGAAAAGATGACAATGGAGTGGTTAGTGCCTGGGTGGTTAATACACTAGGCTGCTAACCCAATGGTTACAGTTTCAATTCCACCTAGAAGGCACTTCAGAAGAAAGGCCTAGCAATCTACTTCTGAAAAATCAGTCATTGAAAATTCTGTGGAGTACAATTCTATTCTGACATGCATGGGGTTGCTTCCACATGTTGGAAATAAGCCCCGATGTCGCAAACAGACACTCAGTGAAACCAAAAGTATCTTGGCAAGGCAAAATTTTACTTTTGCAGAAGGATACATAGTGGCACAGGAAAAAACCAGCAAGCACACAGAGTGGTAGGCCGTTCCGTCTTTTATCCCTGATGCGAGTCTACGGCTGTGTCTCACCCCATTGGCTAGGGCTTTGGCTAATTCAAATTGCTAAGGCATGCAATCTTGTCCTCGGGCTGTTTCAAATTGCTAGGGGAGCTTATGGAACTTGGAAAGTCTCTACTCACTTCAGGAAGTAGTAACAAATGAAAATTTAAAAAGAAATGTCATCTGAATACACTAAACAGGATTACAATAAATTTAATGAAAAGGCGCTCATTCCCATGCATGGATAGCATCAGCTCCACAGCAGCTGACTTGGTTTTTTGGAATAAGAAGGAACTTTGCACAAGGTAGAAAGCTCTCAGAATCCCTGTGTGAAGTGTCATTACTTCACTGTGAGGTGGGCTGCTTTCTTTTATGAAGACATATGATGCTATTAGTCTAGATACTTGTGTTTATAAAACCCTCAGGATCCATGGCACAGCCTAGTCCTAGGGTTGTTTTGCTGGTCCATTTTGGGCCCAGTAATAATTTTTCCAAAACAACAACTCAACAACTCCAGGTCAATGAAAATGGTTGTGAAACACACATAATTACAAATAAATAAACAAGTAAATAAGTAATGTTACAAACACAACCTGAAAATGCATTTTGACAATATAGCAGAGAAATATTCTCCAGAGGAGCTTTTGCAGAGGTGGGAGGTATTCTTGGAACCTTTCTGTGAAATAAGCATCAACTATCACATCATCTTTCCCTTCCCCTTAGCCCATCCCTCCAGGAATTTCACTCATTAAGCATCACAAAGTCCACAAGAGAGAAGAGCTCTCATGCTGCAGCTGCTTGAGGAACCTTGAGAAAGGACTAGGAGCAGTATTGGTAAGGGAGGTGATGCCAGTGGGATAGGGGCAGCTCACCACCAGGCCGACCTGAGCTCTCAACACTCTATACACTGTATATAGGTAGAGGATGAGCTGACGGGTGGGTGATGGGCAGAGGAAGAAAATCAGAGCCAACCACTGCATCAGAGCTAGGAACCCTGTCCTACAGCTCCCCCTCCTGACCTCTAAGGATTGTAGCAAGAGTTCAAGAGAAAAGTGAGATCACACCTAGCACCACACTCTAGAGGAGCAAGTAGCTGAGGCCTCCCACACAACATCCCAAGGTGGATGGCACATATGCAGTATGAGAAGATGGATCATTTTCAATTCAATTCTATCTTTGAGAAATGTCTGAAAGAACAAGACTGAAATCTGGTTACATTTCAAAATCTATGTTGTTAGAGTCCTGGTGTGATGCTGTAGGATAAAGCACTAGATCACAAGGTCGGTTTGAAACACATGGTCAGTGGCTCAAACTCACCAGGCACTCCTTGGAAACCCTACACAGGGTCGCTATGAGTTAGAACTGCCTTGGCAGCACTTAACAACAGCAACATATTGTTGTTAGCTGCCATCAAGTTGGCCTGAACCCACAGTGACTCCTTGCACAACAGAACAAAATTCTCCCCAGTCCTGTGTCATTCCCATAATTTGTTACAGATTGAACCATTGTGATCCATAGAGTTTTGACCTACTGATTTTCAGAAATAGATTGTCAAGCTTTTCTTCCTAGTCCATCATAGTCTGGAAGCTCAGCTGAAACCTATTTAACATCAACTGATAGATGGATGGTGGCTGCACATGAGGTGCATTGGCAAGGAATGGAATCTAGATCTCCAGCACAGAATAAAATAATTCTACCACTGCCTCCCCTCTTCCCCAACTCAAAACCCATCATTGTTGTCTTTATTAAGTGCCATTGAGTCCGTTCCAACTCATAGTAACCCAATATACAACAGGACAGTCCTGAGCCATCTTAACAATTGTTGCTATGCTAGAGCCCATTGTTGCATTCTCTTTGTCCATCTATCTTGTTGAGGGTCTTCCTCGTTTTCACTGACCCTCTGTGTTACCAACCATGATGTCTTTCAACAGGGACTAGTTGCTCCTGATAACAAGTTCAAAGTATGTGGAATGAAGTTTGGCCATCCTCACTTCTAATGAGCATTCTGGCTGCACTTCCAACACAGATTTATTTGTTCTCCTGATATTGTTGTTACATGCCATCTAGTTGATTCCAACTCATAGAAACCCGATGCACAACAGAATGAAACACTGCCCAGTCTTTCACCATCCTCACAACTATTGTTACATTTGAGTCCATTGTTGCTGCCACTGTGTCAATTCATCTCATTGCGGAATCATCTTCTTTTTCACTGACTTCTATCAAGCATTATGTCCTTCCTTCTCCAAGCACTAGTTCTTTTTCATAATATGTCCAAAATATGACAGACAATTGTTGTTGTTAAGTGCTCTTGAATCGGTTCTAACTCATACATAGCAATCCTAAAAAGGCTTCTGAGAAATGGTCCATGGGTTTGGACAGTAGTCCAGTGCTTATTCTACAATGCCACCCATGGTATATTCAATACTCTTTACCTACATCGTAATTCAAATGTATCAACTCTTTGGTCTTCTTTATTCATTGTCCAGTTGTCACATGCATATGAGGCAGTTGAAAATACTATGGACTCAGTCAGGGTCACCTTAATCCTCTAAGTGACATCTTTGCTCCTTGAAAATTTAATGAAGTCTTTTGCAACAATTTGCTCAATGCAATACATCATTTGATTTCTTGACTTCGGCTTCCATAGGCTTTGATTATAGATACAAATAAAAAGAAATTATTGACTTCAAGTTTTTCTCCATTTATCATGATGTTGCTTATTGGTTCAGTTGTGAGAATTATAATTTTTTTGTATGTTAAGGAATAATTCACATAGGAAGCTATAGTTGTTTTTTTATTATTATTATTTTCAACAATACGTGCTTCAGGTCCTCTTTCAGCAAGCAAGGTTGTGTTCTCTGAATATTGGAGGATATTAATGACTCATCCTCCAAATCTGATACCACAATCTTCTTCATATTGTCTAAAATCCAAATCCACTGCCAGTGAGTCGATTTCCATTCATAGTGACCTTATGTAGACTTTCCAAAGCTGTAAATCTTTACAGGAGTAGACAGCCTCATCTTTCTCCCAAAAAGCAACTGGTGGGCTTTAATCACCGACCTTGCCATTAGCAGACCAATGTTTATCCCACAGCCCCACCAGGACCTCTTTCATGATCTCAGCATACTGATTGAACTACCTTCAGCAACATTTTACTTGCATGGGATATTAATGATGTCCACATTCCATTTGGTCACTTTTTTTTTGAAATGGGCATAAATATGGATCTCTTCCAATAATCAATGAGCACCTCCAGTGCTGCAATTCATTTGTTGAAATATTTCAGTTTGTATTTTGTCAATTCCTGGAACTTTGTTTCCTGTCAATGCCTTCAGTGCAGTTTAATCTTCCTTCTTCAGTACCATCATTTCTAAATCATACTGATGATCGTATGGCCATATATCAACCAATTCCTTTTGGAATTGTGTTTTCCTTCCTGATTGAGTAAAATTATCCAACTGTCTATGTTTAAACCTTTTTTTCTTGTAAGGTAAAAGTAAAAGAGTGTTCAAGAAATACTGTCTAAACATATATTTAAATGCACCACAAATGTTCAATTAGATTAATATGAAGCACCTGAAAGCCACAGCTTCCTCTTTCTCTTGGTGTGGTGCTATAGGATAAGGTCGGTTTGAACTTCAAGGTTGATGGTTCAAACACATCAGCCACTCCTTTGAAACCCTATACAGGGTTGCTATGAGTCAAAACAGACTCAACATCATTTCACAACAACAACCTGAAAGCAAATCTCAGAAAATGGCAAATGAGAAGGACGTGTTTCTGTTCACTAAAAAATAGTAATGAATTTCAGGGTGGTTTTTTCTAAATCTTTGCTTTACTGCACAAAAATTTTCCAGAAAATGTCATCTATGACACACATGTCCTTAGGCTTTAGAAGCCCCAACTCCCCTAGGAAACATCCCAGACAAGTGTACCCTCATTTCCCCTATTGCAAAGTCAGTTTGAACCACAAGGTCATGGTTCAAGCTCACCAGCTACTCCTTGGAAACACTACACAGGGTTGCTATGGGTTGGAACCAACTCAACAGTACTTTACAACAACAACAATTAAAACACTTCTGGTATGGCACTGTAGGGTAAGTGCAGGACTGAAGGTCGGTTTGAACCACAATGTGGGCAGTTGAAACTCACCAGTCATTCCTTGGAAACCCTATACTGTGTCACTAGGAGTCAGAACCAACATGATGGCACTTAACATCAACAACAACACAGCCTCTGATTAGAGCGTTTATCTATAGAATCCCAAGACGATGAAATGTGCACATTTTCTTTCCTCATCTACTGCATCATCTCCTCAAGAAAAGGGGCTCTCTTCTGCTTTGCCTTACATCTGCAGTAGCATCAGACATTGTTGAGCACAGGGTAAAAAATATCCTGATTTTTCATGCCTTATGTTCTAAAATACTCAGTCTATATGTTGTTTTCAGACTTGTTTTATTCAAAGACAGTTGCACTCTCATGCAACTCCTCTCACATCAGACCATTCCTGCAGATACGTTTGAAGGGAGTGTTGACAAGGGGAAGTGTTAAGGATTGTGAATACTTTCCTAGGGGTTTAAATTCTTCTCTCACTTCAAGGAACACTATATTTAGAACCAGGAGAGCAGAGTGCTATTCCCAAATCTAGCATTTACAAGTCACTTGATTGTCAGTCTGAGATGCCACACTTGTCAAACAGGAATATTAAATATCATAAAACTCAAATAGTTTCATGTGAAAAGTACTCTGGGTAGCATTAAAATTGGTCCAATGGAAATATTGAAGAGCAGTGTGTTATCATATTGATGAAGTTCATTCAGGGTAATGCACTCAAATCACTATCCATTTTTTATTTATTTTGAAAGGAAATAAAGTACCTTGTAAAGTTATTTCAATGAACTCTTCTCCACCTTGTATATCACAGACACTTGGTATGGTAAAGAAAATTAATATCCTTAACATTTCTCACTGAAGGATTGCATTGGAGTGAGGGGTGGCACCTGGAGGGCAGAGTTCAGTGTCAGAACTCCAGGAAGATAGCAAACACCTAGGAGGACATGGATATGAAGCTGGAATTAGGCCTTGTTCAATGGTTAGATTGACAGCAAGGAAGGTGATCTGTGATGGGGACAACACAGGTACCTGATATATCATGCTAGGGCACTTGGTACTGAAGGGGCTTTTGGCAGGAGTCTGGAGAGTGGGTCCTTAAGACAGAATTCAGATTATTAATGAGCTACTTACCTTCCATAGGGCTGGGTCTGGAAACTAAGTAGGGCTGGCCATTTGGTTAGAATGACAGCAAGGAAGATGGTTCAAACCACCTTTGTTGGGGGTGGGTTGAGAGTGGACTCATTTAAGAAACTTGAAACAGGGATTCAGATACATGATGTTAACAAGGAAATGTCTACTAGAAATTACCAAACAACGATACATTTTCTAAAAGGATGCAATAATATAAAGGATCCAGGAGTCCTGGTGTGGCATTATGGGTTAATGTGCCAGACGGCAAAGCCGTTTTAACTGCAAGGTCAGCAGTTCAAGCTCGTCAGTCACTCCTTGGAAACCCAATACAGGATCACTATGGGTCGGAACCAATTCAATGACACTAAACAACAATAGCAGAATCTGGAGGCTTGGTGTGGCACTGTGGGTTAATGCACCAGACTGCAAAGTTGTTTCAACTGCAAGGTCAGTGGTTCAAGCTCAGTAGCTGCTCCTCGGAAACCCTATACAGGGTTGCTATGGGTCGAAACCAACTCAAGAGCATTTCACAACAACAACAACATAGCAGAGTCCCGGTGTGGTGCTGTGGGTTAATGCACTAGACTGCAAAGATAGTTTGGACGACAAGGTCAGCAGTTCAAACTCACCAGCTGCTCCTTGGAAACCCTATACAGGGTCGCTATGGGTTAGAACTGCACTTAACAACAACAACATACCATATCAACAGAATTATGGCCTCATGTTGCAAAACTTTTGTTGGTACACTGATCTTGAGAACTCCCAGCAAATTAAAAATGCTATTTATATATGAATGTAGTTAGCTCAAAAAAGTTTTACTATTGCTAGAGTCCTGGTGTGATGCTGTGGGTTAATATGCTGGACTGCAAAGTCATTTTGACCACAAGGTTGACAGTTCAAGCTGCTCACCAGGTGCTCCTCAGAAACCCTATACAGGGTCACTATGTGTCAGAACTGACTCGATAGCACTTAAAAACAACAACAACAAGAAAAGTGGCACTTGGAAGTTAATTGCTTACCATCAGCAATGGGAAGTGAGGTGACTCTATAGATAAGCACTGGACTACTAACCACAAAGTCAACAGTTCAAGCCTAACAGCTGCTTGTTAGGAGAAAGATGAGGCTTTCTGCTCCCACAAAGATTTACAGCCTTGGAAGCCCTCTACAGGGTCACTCTGTGGCAGAACTGACTCAATACCATTTAACAAGAAATCACCAAGGCTATTGGTAAAGAAAGCTCTCACCAAAACTGTAGTTCATTTTATGCTTCTGTTGCTTAACATATCACCTAACATTTAATGGCTGAAATGAATAACCATTTATTCAGCTATTTTCTCGATTGACAATTTGTCTCAACTGGGTCATTCCTAAGGTCTCACTCATGTATCTGCACTCAGTTGCCATCAACCAGATGGCTCTGCCTCTGAGGGACTGACTGTCAGGAGGCCAGAACAATGGTGATATCTAGGCCACATGTCCTCTAACTGGTGGCCCAGGCTTGTTCACATGTTAGTTGGGTTAGAGAAGTGTGCAAGACCTCTTGAGACCTAGACGCAGAAGTGGCACATTGCTGCTTCCAACACATTCTATTGACTAAAGTAAATTTCAAGACAGATTCAACGGGTAGAGAAATAAACTCCATCTTTTGATGAGTGAAGCATCAAAGTCACACCGAAACACAGTATTGATGCAGGGAGGGATATAATTACAACCATTCTTGTAAACAACTTAGCAGAGCCTCAACCCACAACAACCCTTTGTTCTATGCCAGATTGGACAAAACATATTCCAAATTCAGCTTCAGACTCTGGCCTTTGCTCCCACCCCATAATGAGGAGCTCCACCTGCATCTCTAAAAGTCTTCTGTGCCAAAAAGAAGACCTCTGACATTCAGTCCTCTAGGAGCTAGGATGGAACCTGCTGGCTCAGTTAATCTTCCAGGGACTTTCCTGTTAGGTTACTACAACATTCAGTGGATCTTACCCTGTGTACAAGTACTTATATAGCTCTATGGAAATGTTACTTTTATAGAGGAAGCAACTATGGTCTAGAGAAGCCATGTGACTCCCAAAGATTCACAAGTTCTCAGCAGCAGTCAAGACTACCACTCAGATCTCTGTTTTATCATGTTTCCTTGTGTGAAATGTTTCCTGTCTGAATGCAAAAAAAAATTAGAAACCACCCATCCCTCCCATGCTCTATCTATTCCTTAAGGAAATACTTTTAAGAGAAAGAGAGAAGATCAAGGGTGAAAACACTCCATGGAAGAGTAAAACCATCACAGTGCTCAAGATTCTGAATGTAATAGAAAGTTTAATAATAGTATTTATTGGAAAACTTTGTAATAATTATAGCAAACCCATCGCCATCAAGTAGATTCTGACTCATAGCGACCCTGGAGGGTAGAGGAAAACTTGGAAACCCATAGGATTTCCAAGGCTGTAATCTTTTCAGAAGCAAACTGCCACATCTTTCTCCCTCAGAGCAGCTGGTGGCTTAAACCACTGACCTTTGGGTTAGCAGCCAAATGTTTAATTAACCACGGGACCACCAGAGCTCCAATAGTCACAGCGGTGGTGGTGGCTAGGTGCCACTGAATCAGTTCTGACTCTAGCAATCCTGTATAGGATTTCCGAGACTTTAAATCTTTACAGCAGCAGAAAGTCTCAGCTTTCTCCCACAGAAAACTGGTAGATTCAAACTGCTGGCCTTGTGATTAGCAACCCAGCTCATAATCGACTACACAACCAGGGCTCCTTAATTGTTAAAGTTGTTGTTGTTAAGTACCGTGGAGTCGGTTCCGACTCATAGTGACCCTGCACAGGATTTCCGAGGCTGCAAATCTTTACAGGATCAGAAAGCCTCATCTTTCTCCAGTGCAACAGCTGGTAGTTTCAAACTGTCAACCTTGAGGTTAGCTGCCCGATTCGTAACCACTACGCTACCAGAGCTCCTTAATAGTTAATAGTTAAAGTACTCTTGGTTAAATATTTCTTTTTTCAGTAGGCTATTAGGAGGGACTCCTGACGTGAATCAGCACTGGACTTCGAACCACAAGGTCAGTAGTTTAAACCCACCAGCTGCTCCTTGGAACCCTATTAGGGTCTCTGTGAGTTGAACTGACTCCATGATATTAACGATGTTGTTGTTATTGTTAAGTACCATTGAGTCAGCGCTCATGCATCACCGCTGATCAGTTTGATCCACTGACCTTGCAGTTCAAACAGACCTTTGCAGTCCAGCACATTAACCCACAGTGCCACACCAGAACTCCAGCATTTAATAGAAGGGGAGAGAAAAACAGAAAATGTGCATGAAAAAGAAAGTATTTGTAAACTCTGTTCTCACATGTTATTCTCAGTTAAATAAAATGAATTGAAGCTAAGGGAAAATATTTTACATTGATGGAGATACTGATGTGCCCAATTTATAATTTCACTTTTTTTCCCAACATTTATTTTTATGCCTTTATTACCAGAATCATAATTTCAATAGGATTCCATATGACATTTTCCTCTAAAGGTCTCGCTTGGCTTTTACTTACGTCTAAGTCAGCTGTTTTACCAAGAATAAGGAAAAGAATTGTTTTAAATACTGTAACCTAATTTTCATTTAAACTATACTAGGAACTAAGTTTTATGAATAAACATTTAAAAACCAATTATGTAAACTGCACTTAAATTGAAGATTCCTTCTGCACCCAATTAGATTCCAACACAGTTACTTGCTATTCTCTCTGAAGGAGAGAACAGCAAGGTTTGCAGGAAGGAAATGATGAGATCTCCAGAAACCGGAATTGTCTGGTGGAACCTGGGGAATCTATGTTAAGTCCAAGAAGTTAAGGGACTTGAGGAAGCCACTCTGGAAATTTCAAATCCCTTGCTCAGTCTCAGTGCATTGTCCACCATGTTGCAGGCTTGTTATATTGGGTGGCATTTTTCTAGTCCTGGGGTGGCGCCTGTAGGATAGGCATTTGAACCCCAGGTTGGTTTGAACTACAAGGCCGCTGGTTCAAAGTCACCAGGCACTCCTTAGAAACCCTAAACAGGGTCCGCTATGAGTAAGAACCAACTCCACGGCGCTTAACAACAGCCTGGCACACATGACTCTCTTGAGTCTCATCTTAGATGTCCTTCTGTATGGACAAACTGAAAGATATTTAATTTAAAAGCCCTTCAAGGAGCTTAAGTAAACCTGACCTGGCTGTTATATCCCAGCTCTTTAGACCGAGGGATTTTTATTTTCTGGTCCACACTGCCACCTGCTGGCTGGCCGTTTCTCTTTGTTAAGCATTTGCTGTTTCCTACCAATAGATTCCCTTCTCCAAAACTCCAAATTCAGACTCATAGTGACCTGGTATAGGGTTTCCGAAACTATAAATCTTTACAGGAAAAGAAAACCTCATCTTTCACTTGGGGAGCGGCTAGTGAGTTTGAACTGCCGACTTTGCAGTTGGTAGTCCAGTGTCTATCATTACAGTGCCACTGGACCTATCCAATAGATCCTACAGTTTATACTTAGTCTTACAGTTCATATATTTGAAGTGTTACTTCACTTCATGCGTGAAATATTTCCAGTAATATTAAGGAAAGCACTTCATAAGCCAATTCATGACCTACACATTACTGATGTTGGCAGCTAATATGAGGTGAAATATCAGTCAAGAAGTTAAAAATAACTAGGTAACTCTAAACATCCCAAGTCTCATTTGAGTAATTAGTACCTACACTTGTGAGTTGCTTGATTGCCCAGTAATTACAGTTTAAGTTAAACAGGTAAATCTGATGGGTACATAGCTGTTTGTGAGTGGGGTTAACAATGCCATTGATGAAGCACCTCAGCGTCATTCTTCCATGCTAATTTGTGTAGCGTAGCGGTTACGAATCAGGCTGCATACTGCAAGGTTAGCAGTTCGAAACTATCAGCTGTTCTGTGGGAGAAAGATGAGGCTTTCTGCTCCCGTAAAGATTTACAGCCTTGGAAACCCTGTACAGGGTCGCTATGAGTCGGAACGGACTTTACGGCACATAACAACAACAACAACATGGGGTTTCTATATAAGCAAATAAATATTTAGCACAAAAATGTCTCCAGATGACAGACAACCGGTTCATGAGAAGCATTGATTTGTCATTAGCATGGACTACATCAGAAATATCAGTCAGTACAGGTAGTTAGGAAACTGCCAGCATGTGCTTCTACTGCCATTTCAGCAATTGTTCGGAACTAGGCTTCTCATTTAGCTAATATAT
>NW_006408557.1:11207133-11217052 GCF_000296735.1 Chrysochloris asiatica | reverse complement strand
CTCATCTTTCTCCCATGGACTGGCTGGTGGGTTTGAACCACCAACCTTGTGGTTTGTAGTCCATTGCTTATACTAGGAGCCATTGTGCTTTGTTCCATATATGATGAGTTTGTAATAGCCTCTGAAGGTTAGTCATTCCTGTGCTTCTCTTTTCCCCTTAATTTTACTCTCATCTCCCCTAACCACTAAGTAAATGAAGAATGAGGAAATAGAAGAGATAGAAGGGAAAAAGAGAACATGGAGTTCCTGGAATGGAGGTAGGGATATATGTGTGCAGGTAAAAATCCCCAGCCCTCTATAATGTGTTCTGAGACAAGTGGGGCAACTTGGAGAACCCTGTATTTGCTCTTCAAAGAAAAAGAAAAAAGTGCTAATCAGCAAAAAGCTTCCAAATTCTCTCATAAGTAAATGCGTTGTTGTTATCTGCTGTCAAGTTGGCGCCCAACTTATGCCAACTCCCTATACAATGTAATGAAATAATGCCAGGTTCTGCCCATCCCCAAGATTGGGTCAAACTGTTACAATCAATTGGCTGATTTTGGAAGTTGAGCACAAAGCCATTGTTCCTAGTTCATCATTGTCTGGAAGCTCTGCTGAAACTTGTTCCCTATCACAGCAACACTAAGGTCTCTACTGGCCAATAAGTGGTGGCTGTCCTTGAGGTGTATTAGTCAGAATCAAATCCTCAATCTCTCTCATAGACTTTGAGAATCCTACCACTGAACCACCACTACCCCCAGGTACGAATAATTTGCATTCCTAAAATAAAGAGCTGTGGATAGAAAAGGGTTTGATAGGTTTTTAAATGATCAGATATCAGATCTTAGGAGGGACAACCTGTTCTTCATTAAATGTCCCTACCTTTCCCTACCGAGTGATATGACTGCTCAACCAACCAAATGAGTCTTGGTCTTCCCCACTTACATGTAGGTCACCGACAGGCCAAAGTCAGCTTCTGAAATAAGAGAGACTTCAACAGTGTTTACAGTGGGAAGGAGAAGTTCTGAAGTGCTAGGATCCAAGTCTGCTCCTGGTTCTGACTCAAAGTGGTGGCGTGAGTCTGGAACCATTCTTCATGTCAAGCGATTGGAATTATTACACTGTTTTCAAATGCCTAGCACTTTTCAGGAAGGTCGTTTTTAAAAACAACAACAACAAAAACCTGTTTCTTCTCCAGAGAAAAAAAGAAATATGTGGCCTTCAAAAGAAAGGAGAGAAGAAGAAGGGAACATAAAAATATAGATGGAAACTAGAAAGACCCCTCTTGGTACTCCTTTAGTGACAACCATGTATTTCCTCCCTTTACTACCTGCTTTATGAAAGAGACTCCACTCATTCTTACGGTGACTTTGTCTTCTCTTCACACCCTAGTATTCCAATCTGCCTTCTAAGACTTCGCTCCACGCTGCTCCGCCCAGTGAATACTTTTCAAGCCTGGTTGTTCTTGAGTTTCCAGCAACATCTCATTCAGACACCTGTCTGTCCCAGCTTGGTTGTTGAGACCCTATATGAGCCTGAGTTCCTTGTTTCTTCGGTCAGCTCTTCATCCTGTTTCAAAAGCTCCTCCATCTCTACTTGGCCATAATCTGGTAGAGTCTTTTATTTCCTCTTTATACTCTCTCCCTAGTCCAGTGGGTCCTATTTGCTCCATAATCAGGGTCACCTACAGAGTTTTATAACCATGTATGCAAACCTGGGTCCACCATAGGCCAATTGGGTCAGAATCTTGGAAGAAAGGGCTCAGAAAATCAATGTGTTTTAAAGCACCCCCAGGTGCTTCATAGATTCAGCCAGCATGAAATAACCATCCAAGACACTATCACTTGTATGCAGAATTAGAATCACTTAAGGAGTAGTTGTTTTTAAATTCTGACGTCTGGATCCAGAGTGATTAGATCTGAGGGATTTTCTGTATGCAGGACTTCCAGTGCTAAAACCAGAGAGTCCCAGGCCCTAAGCAGATTCTGATATAATGGTATGGATGGGTCTGCCAATTGGGAGTTTTAAGAGTTCCACAGGGAGTTCCAGTATGAAGCAAAGTTTGGGAACAATGAGTCAGTGATTTTCAGTGTTATTCATCTTAGTCTCCTAAAGGGCCTATCACAGCACATATTGCTGGCCTAGCCCCCATGTTTCTAATACAGAAGGTTGGGGGTACAGTCAGAGAACATGCATTTCTTACAAGTTTCCTGATAATGATGCTGGTCCAAGAACCTCCCAGTCTTAGTCTGGGTTCTCAAGAAAAGCAAATAAAGCTTATAATATATATGTTGTTGTTAAGTACCATCCAGTCAGCCTCGACTGATAGCAACCCCTACATAGAGTGTTGAAGGAACGGCTGGTGAGATTGAATTGCTGAGCATGTGATTCAAACCTACCTTACAGTACAGTGCTTATCCTACAGTGCTAAACCAGGACTCCATGATATGTATATATATTGTTGTTTAGTGCCGTCGAGTCAATTCTGACTCATAACAACCCTGTATAGGGTTTCCAAGGAGCAATAGGTGAGTTTAAACCAATACCTTAATAATTCAAATGCATCAATTCTCTGTCTTCTCTTATTCATTGTACAATTTTCATATGCATATAAGGCTTTTGAAAATACCATGACTTGGGTCGGTGCACCTTAGTCCTCAAACTGACATCTTTGCTCTTGAACACTTTAAAGACATCTTGTGCAACAGATTTGCCTCATGCAATAGGTCATTTGATTTCTTCACTGTTGCTGCCATGTGTGTTGATTGTGGATCCAAGCAAAATGAGGTTTTGACTTCAATCTTTTTCTCCATTATTTATTGGTCCAATTGTGAGAATTTTCATTTTCTTTATATTGACTTGTAATCAATACTGAAGACTTAAAGCAAAATTGTGTCATGTGCATATCACAGGTTGTTAATAAGCCTTCCTCTAATCCTGATGCCATGTTCTTCTTCCTATAATACAGTTTCTAGGATTTTAGCTAAACGTAAAGATTGAATCCACCACTCATCTGTTAGTTTGTTGTACTGTGGTGTCTTGTTTGTTTCTGTTATTCTGGAAGCTATGCCATGGGTATTTTAAATACCAACAGGTCCCCCACAGTGGACAGGTTTCAGCTGAACTTCCAGACAAATACAAATTAGGAAGAAAGAGTGATGATCTACTTCTGAATATTTAGTCACTGAAAACTTTATGAATAGCAGTGGAACACTGATAGCACCAAATTATTGAATATGATGAAGAGCACCAGAATATTATCAGATATAGGGATGGAAGATGAGTTCCATGGGTTGGAAGGCACTCAAAATACTACTAGAAAAGAGCTGCCTCCTCAAAGTAGAGTTGACCATGATGACATGAATGGACTAAAGCCCATAGGACCTTCATTTGCTGATGGGGCATAGCTCAAAATGAAGATAAGCAGCTGTAAATATCCATTAATAATCAAAACATGCAATGTATGAATCTAGGAAAATTGGAATTTGTCAAAAATGAAATGGAATGCTTAAACATTGATATCGTAGGCACTAGTGAGCTGAAATGGACTGGCATTGACAATTTTGAATCTGACAATCGCATGGTTTACTATGCCAGGAATGCCAAATTGAAGAGAAATGATGTCACACTCATTATCAAAAAGAACATATCCAGATCAGTCATGAAGTACCACACCATCTATGATAGAATAATATCCATACGCCTAAATGGAAAACTAGTTAGTGCCACTATTATTCAAATACACACCAACCACTAAAACTAGTGATGATCAAATTGAAGAATTCTACCAACTTCTTCGGGCTGAAATGGATCAAACATGCAATCAGATTAATTGATAATTACTGGTGATTGGAAACAAAGAAGAAGGATCAGTACTTGGAAAATATGGCCTTGGTGATAGACACAATGCTGCAGATTGCATGATAAACTTTTGCAAGACCAAAGAACTTCATTGCAAATACCTTTTTAAAACAACATAAAAGAAGACTATACACGTGGACCATACCAAATGGAATGCACAGAAATAAAATGGACTACATCTGTGGAAAAATACGGTAGAAGAGATCCATATCATCAGCCAAAACAAGGCCGGGGCAGATTGTGGAATAAACCATCAATTGCTCATATGAAATTTCATACCGATGCTGAACAAAATGAAAACAAGTCCACAAGAGTCAAAATATGACCTGGATATATCCTACCTGAATTTAGAGAACATCTGAAGAATAGATTTGAAGCTTTAGACACTAAAGACTGAAGATCAGAGAGTTGTGGGATGACATCCAGAACATCATGTAGGAAGAAAGCAAAAGGTCATTAAGAAGACAAGAAAGGTGGAAAAGACCAAAATCGATGTCAGAAGAGACTCTGAAACTTGCTCTCCAGCATAGAGATGCTATAGCAAATGGAAGAAATAAGGAGGTACAAGAGCTGAACAGAAAATTTCAAAGGTCAGCTCTAGAAGACAAAGTCAAATATTATAACAAAATGTGCAAAGATCTGGAATCAGAAAACCAAAAAGGAAGAACTCACACAGCATTTCTCAAGCTGAGGGAACTGAAGTAAAAATCCAAGCCTCGACTTTCGTTATTGAAGGATTCTCTGGGCAAATTATTGAATGATGCAGAAAGCATCAAAAGAAGATGGAAGGAATATGCAGTCACTGTACTGAAAAGAAATGGTTGATGTTCAACTGTTTCAAGAGGTAGCATATGATCAAGAACCAATGATTCTGAAGGAAGAAGTTCAAGATATATTGAAGGAATTGACAAAGAACAAGGCACCAGGAACAGATAGGATACAAATTGAAATATTTTAACAAACTAATGTGGCACTGGAGGCACTCACTTATCTATGACAAGAAATTTGGAAGACAAATACCAGGCCAAGTGACTGGCAGAGATCCATATTTGTACCCATTCCAAAAAGAGGTGACTCAACAGAATTTGGAAATCATCGGACAATACCATTGATATGCCATGTGAGTAAAGTTTTGCTAAAGGTAATACAAAAACACTTTTGCAATGACACACTGGACAAGTGACTGATATCTAAAATATATGGAAAACTACAACACCTCTACAAGAAAAAGACAAATAACACAATTGAAAAATGGGCACAGGATATCAACAGACACTTCACCTAGGAAGAAATCCGGGCATCCAACAAACACATGAAGAAATGTTCACAATCACTAGCCATTGTTGTTGTTGTTGTTATGTGCCGTGGAGTCGGTTCTGACTCATAGTGATCCTGTACAGGGTTTCCAAGGCTGTAACTCTTTACAGGAGCAGAAAGCCTCATCTTTC
This sequence comes from Chrysochloris asiatica, assembly GCF_000296735.1. NCBI lineage: Eukaryota > Metazoa > Chordata > Mammalia > Afrosoricida > Chrysochloridae > Chrysochloris > Chrysochloris asiatica. The sequence goes on along the minus strand of NW_006408557.1, from coordinate 11,211,764 downwards.
TCCCGTAGAACAGCTGGTAGTTTCAAACTGCTGACCTTGCGGTTCACAGCCCAATTCGTAACCACTACGCTACCAGAGTTCATTATCACAGCCATTAGAGAGCTGTAAAACAAAACAACAATGAGGTATCATCTCACACCAGCAGTAACAGCAAAGATCAAAAAAGTAGAGGACAATAAATGCAGGTGAGGATGCGGAGAGACTGGGACCCTCCTACATTGTTGGTGGGATTGCAAAATGGTTCAACCACTCTGGAAAGCAATAAGGCATTTCCTCAGAAGCTTGGAAATCAAAATACTTCATGATGCAGCAATTCTTCTACTTGGCATTTACCCACAAGAAACACAAGTCATAACATGAGTTGATATATGTACACCAGTGTTCACAGCAGTGCTATTTACAATAGAAAAAAGATGGAGACAGCTTAAGTGCCCATCAATGGAAAAATGGATAAACAAACTGTGGTACATATACACAATGGAATATCATGCTGCCTTGAAGAACAACAAGGAAGCTGCCAGCCACCGCATGACATGGATGAACCTTGAAGACATTATGCTGAGTGAAATTAGTCAGTCACAAAAAGAGAAATATTGCATAGAACCATTATTGTAAAATATTAAGAAAAATTAAAATTTCCTGGAGGCTTATTTCCCACTCTCAAAGGGGGAAAAAATGTATATATACATATATACATATTTATGGGATAGGGGAGGGGAGAGAGGGAAAGATGGAGCACAGGAGGATAGGGAATAGACACAGGATATCTTGGGTTCTGGGGGGTGGGGCAATATGCAGAAAGGGGTAGGGGAATGGAAGAACAAGGCAGATGGGAGAAGAGTTAGACAGGTTTGCATGGGCTAAGTGGGACAAAGGTAAATAATGATGTATGCACAACCTTGGAACAACGGCTCTGGGATGCAGGGATTGAGGCATGGTTTGAATGGGTAAAAGAGGGGAAATAATGTTAAGATGGTAGGCTTGGTTTCCCTTGCCTACCATTATAAAGCAGACACTTGAGAGGGAGAGAAAGGAATAGCCAGAAATGTCACAATAGCAAGCTTGTAAGTCCATCTTCAGGAATACCTTAAAGGGGGCTAGAACTTGCCCTGTGAAAGAGGCTTCCTGTAGAGCCTTTGCATTGCACAAGACCATAGATGGAATCCTGAACCCCAACCATAATCTTCTGAGGTGGGAAATTTCCACTTGAAAGGACAGGTAGACCAGTCTGGAGCGGCTAGAAGATACTTCTTAAAAGAAAGTCTGACAGGAAAAGTCAAAAACAATAACGGCAGTCTGATTGACTACTACAAGAACATGCAAGCTGTTCACCCGGGAGCCATCAAGGCAAGTGATCGGGTCCCCTCAGGGCAAACCCCCTTCCAAGACTCAGACTCAAGGGGAATACACAAGCAGGCATGTGGTCTGGCTGGTGACCATGTTGGTCACCGATAAGGGGAAGTGGGGGATAAACAGCAATGAAGTTGTGACCTAAGTCCAATCTCATTCAATAGACTCCTGTGAACCCGGGTTGAAACCTGTTTGGCCAGCAGTATGGCAAGGTCCAGGGACTCCTGGGCCCAGAGACAGTGACATGGCCACAGAGGACTAGAGTGGAGAGTGAAGTGTCCAACTGACATGAACTGAGGGGAGATGCACAAGTACACCCATACTTGCAAGTAGTACCCACTTGACCTGACTTCAATGGCTGGATGATCAGAACTCGACTAGAAGAAGAAAGAAGAGATAAAAATAAAAGAGTAATCTGCTACAATTTGATGAACTTGACCTATATTTATGGATGTAGTAGCTCAAAAGAGGGAACTAATCTTTACAGCGAGGATCATTCCCACCCCCTTGGTACATGGGGTTGACAGGGATGGGCAACTTGGACATTGGATACTCAAAATAGCAGGGGGGCGGGGCTTCAAATGCAAGAAGACAAGGATAGGACTCTTGTGGTACAACAGTGTATAATGGCTAGTAGGACTGACTTTGAGGGTCACAAATGTAAAGGTAGAAGTTTTGAAACAAAGGAGGGGAGTGGTTGATTTTGCCGTCCAGGAGCGAAGCTCCCTGAGCCCATCAAGTGAGAAGAGCGGAATGCAGGATCCTACCTAGAGAAGCAGTGATGTCAGAAATGGGGGAAGAAACGATGACATGTACAGATGGAGCGGCTAGAGAAACTGGACTCAGGGAAGGAGAGGGGCTGTGTGCTGACAGCCAGGGGGCAGGCCTGTGAGGTGTACCCTTTGGTTGCTTGATGATGCATAGAGGGGATTGTGATCATTGCAATGAAATGAAATATAATAGGATGAATGTAAAGCTGGTGTTCTCCCATTAAACTATCACATAATTCACAATAAAAACTTTAAAAAAAAAAGGATAATACAAAAATAGCTGCAAACATACATTGATAGAGAACTTCCTGAGGTTCAAGCCAGATTCAGAAGAGGATGTGGAACAATCAATATCCTTGCTGGCATCAGATGGATATTGGCTGAAAGCAGAGAATACCATTAACTATACTGAGACTATGCTTCATTAACTATACAGAGACTTTCGATTTTGTGGATCGTGACAAGCTATGGACAACATTGTGAAGTATGAGTATTCCAGTACACTTAATTGTTCTCATGAAGAACATTTGCATAGACTAAAAGGCTGTTGTCCAAACAGAACAAGAGAACACTGAGTGGTTTAAAATTAGGGAAGGTGTGCACCAGGGTTGTATTCTTTCATCATACTTATTCAATCTGTATGCAAAGCAAATAATCCAAGAAACTGTATTATATGAAGAAAAAATGTGTCATCAGGATTGGAGGAAGACTCATTAACAACCTGTGATATGCAAATAATACAACCTTGCTTGCTAAAAGTGAAGAGGACTTAAAATACCTACTGATAAAGATCAAAGAACTTTATCAGCCTTTGGTATGTGTTGCACCTCAAAGAAAACTAAAATTTTCACCACTGGACCAAGTAACAACATCCATATAAATGGAGAAAAGATTGCAGTTGTCAAAGACTTAATTTTGCTCGACAAACTATCAACACTCATGGAAGCAGCCGTCAAGAAATCAAACGATGTATTCCATTAGGCAAATTGGCTGCACAAGATCTCTTTAAAATATTGAGCAAAGATGTTAGTTTGAGGATTAAGGTGCGCCTGATCCAAGCCATGGCATTTTCAATAGCCTCATATGTATGTGAAAGTTGGACAGTGAATAAGGAAAACCCTAATAGAATTGATGCATTTGAGTTATGGTGTTGGAGGAGATTATTGAAAGTACTATGGACTGCCAAAAGAAGGAACGTATCTGTGTTGGAAGAAGTACAGTCAAAGTGCTCCTTGGAAGACAGGATGGTCAGACTTCATCTCTCATACCTCAGAAAAATTAATAGGAGGGACCAGTCACTGGAGAAGGATATCATGTCTGGTAAGAGGGTTGGAAAAAAAGAGGAATACCTCCAACGAGATGGATTGGCACAGAGACAGCAGCAATGGTCTCTGGCGTAGCAACAATTGTGAGATTGGTGCAAGACTATGCTGTTGTGCATAGAGTTGCTATGAGTTGGAACTGATTCAATGGCACTTAACAACAACAACAAAGGTTGAATATACATGGTGAAATAATACAACCCCAGTACATACCTTTTCCGATTGTAAGCCCTACAATATCCCCTTGCTCTGTTCTAAAGACTGTCTGTCGATCTATGTGCAGGTTCCTCATGAGCACAATTACGTGTTCCAGAATACCCGTTCTTCACAGTGTTATGCATTGTTTGTTATGATCCGCACAGTCAAATGCCTTTTCATAGTCAATAAAGAAAAACTAAGCATCTTTCAGGTAGTCTCTGTTTTCAGCAAACATCCATGTGAGGCCAGCAGTGATAACCCTCAAACCAAGTCCTCTTGTTAATTCAGCTTGAATTTCTGGCAGCTGCCTGTCAATGTACTATTGCAACCATTTTGAATTCTCTTTAGCAAAATTTCACTTTCATGTGATATTAATGATGTTGTTTCATGATTTCTGTATTCTGTTGGGTTCCCTTTCTTTGAAATGGGCACAAATATGATTCTCCTATGAGCAAATCAGCCTGGAGCAGCTTGAAGAACAGAAGATACTTCTTGAAAGAAAGACCTACAGGAAAAATACAAAACAATAGAGGCAGAGGGACTGCTACTACAAGAACAAACAAATTGCTTGCCCAGGAAACATCAAGGCAAGTGGTCGGGTCCCCTTAATGCAAACCCCCTTCCAAGACTAAGACTCAAGGGAAATACGCGCCCTGATTGGTGACCACACACATCGCCAATAGGGGGAAGTGGGATAAAAGCAGCAATGAAGCGGCAAGCTAAGCCCTATAATATTCGGTGGGCTTCTGTGGACCCAGATGGGGACCTGGTTGGCCAGCAGTGTGGAGAGACCTGGGGACTCCTGGGCCCAGAATCAGTGGCGTGGCCACAGAGGACTAGAGTGGAGAGTGAAGCTACCAGCTGATAGGAAGAGAGGGCATACACGCACAAGAACACCCACACTTGCAGATGGTAACCACGTGACCTGGTCCCCATGAATGGATGATCAGAACTCAACTAGGAGAAGAAAGAAGAGGGGAAAAAAAAAAAA
>NW_006408557.1:11192121-11206788 GCF_000296735.1 Chrysochloris asiatica | reverse complement strand
CAATAGTGAATGATTGTTATCAGGACTGATTGTGAGGGTTGGAAATGTAAAGGTAGACGTTTGGTAGCAAGGAAGGGAGTTATTAACTCTCCAATCTAGGAGCGGAGGTCTCTGGGACCATCAACGGAGAAGAGCCGAGAGCAGGACCCTACCCAGAGAAGGGGGGGGGAATGTAGGGGGCGGGTTTATAGGGTATACCCTTTGGTCGGTTGATGATGCATGGAGGGCATTGGAACCATGGCAATGAGACAATATACGATGGAATGAATGTAAAACTAAAGTTTTCTCATGTAAAATATAATTCACAATAAATAATGAAATATATATATATATGATTCTCCTCCAGTCACTTGGTCAGGTACTTGTCTTCCATACTAGATGAGCAAGGGTCTCCAGCACTCCCACAGTTTTTTGAAACATTTCAATTTGTATTCTGTTCAGTACCTGGAGGCTTATTTTTTCACCAATGCTTGAACTTCCTACTTCATTACCTTACGTTCTGGGTCATATGCTACCTCCTGAAATGGTTGAATGCTGACCAGTCCTTTTTGGTGCAATATATTACTTCCATTTTCTTTAGATGCTTCCTGCATCATTAATAGTTTGCCCATGTTGTTGTTGTTGTTGTTAAGTGCTGTCGAGTCGATTCCAACCCATAGCAACCCTGTATAGGATTTCCAAGGAGAAGTTGGTGAGCTTGAACCACCGACCTTGCAGTTCTAACGACTTTACTGTCTGACACATTAGCCCACAGCACCATACCAGGACTCCCAGTTTGCCCATAGAATCTTTCAATATTTCAAGATGAGGCTTGGCTTTTTCCTTCAGTTATTTCAGCTTGAGAACGGCTGAGAATGTTCTTCCTTTTTGGTTTTCTAACTCTAGATCTTTGCACATTTCATTATAATACTTAACTTGGTATTCTCAAGGTGCTCTTTGAAAATTTCTTTTTAGTTCTTTTATTTCATCGTTTCTTCACATTACTTTAACTTCTCTATGTTCAAGAGCAAGCTTCAGAATCTCTTCTAACACCCAGTTTGGTCTTTTCTTTCTTTCCTATCTTTTTCATGACCTTTTGCTTTCTTCATGTGTAATGTTCTTGATGTTATCCCACAACTCCTCTGGCTTCAGATGTCTTATGCATCAAATCTGTTCTTCAGACTGTCTCTAAATTCAGGTTTGTTGCTGTTTTTAAGTGCTGTTGAGTCAGTTGCGATCCTGTATAGGGTTTTCTAGGAGTGGCTGATAATTTTGAACTGCCGACCTTGCAGTCCAGCACATTAACCCACAAAACTACACCAGGACTTCAAGTAGGATATACTCAAGGCCATATTTTGGCTGCTGTGAACTTGTTTTAATTTCCTTCAACTTCAACCTGAATTTGCATATGAGCAGTTGGTTGTGTGTTCCACAATCTGCTCCTGGTCTTGTTTTAGCTAATGATAATGAGTTCTCCATTGTCTCTTTTCATAGATGCAATCGATTTGATTCCTCCGTGTTCCATCTCATGAGGTCAATATGTATAGTCACTCTTGATATTGTTGAAAAAGGTATTTACAATGAATAAGTCATTGGTCTTGCAAAATTCTCTCATGTAATCTCCAGCATTGTTTCTATTACCAAAGCCATTATTTTCCAACTACTTATCCTTCATCTTTGTTTCCCATTTTCACATCCAATTCTCAGTACTTATCAATGAATCTTCATTGTATGTTTGATAAATTACAGACTGAAGAAGTTCATAGAGCTTTTCAATTTTATTATCTTTGATTTCAGTGGTTGGTGTGTAAATTTGAATAATAGTGGTATTAATGAGTCTTCCTTGAAGGTATATAGATATTATCCTATCACAGACAGCATTGTACTTCAATATAGATCTTGAAATGTTCTTTTTGATAAGGAATGCAACATCATTCATTGTCAGTTTGTTGTTCCTGGCATAGTAAACCACATCACTGTCTGATTCAAAATGGTCAGTACAATCCTTTGTAGCTCACTAATGCCTAGGATGGAGTCTTGGTGTGATGCTGTGGAATAAAGTACGGGACTGCAAGGTCGGTTTGAACCACAGGTCGGTGATCTTAACACCAGTCACGCTTTGGAAACCCTATACAGAGTTTCTATGAGTCAAAACTGAGTCAATTGCATTTAGCAACAACAACAACAATGCCTAGGTCATCGATTTATATGGATCCCATTTAATTTTTGATGATTTCAAATTTTCCTAGATTCATATTTTGTGTGTTCCACATTCTGATTACTAATGGATGTTTATAGTTGTTTCTTCTCATTTTGAGTTTTGCGTCATCATAAAATAAAGGTCCTGAAAGCCTTGCTCCATCCTCATCATAAAAGTCAACTTCTTTTGAAGAGGCAGTTCTTCTCCACTTTTAGAGATCTGCAAGTTCCAAGTCTGTGGCAGGTGGGAATCTTTATCTTAATTCATGTAGCTGCAGGAGCTGATAAACCCAAGATTAGCAGGTTAGACATAGGCTTCTGACTAACAAGGTGAATGAGTAGGCAAGGTAGGCAGATAAGATAGCAGGCTAGTGCCATCTCCCAGGATTGGCAGGCAATGTAGCTGGCCACTGTCTCAAGTCTAAAGAACCAGAGGTCAGATGACATGTCAGATTCAGGATCTAGATCCAGCAAAAACAAAAAAACTTTTCTCAATCATTCACAAATATTGGAAGCAGGCCACACCCCTGAGAAAACCCCTTTCAACTGACTAGTTGCTCATAGCAGATCTCATCAAGGAAGTGATTATATTATATTAGATCTCATTGTGGAGAACTGAGCATCTTGGCTCAGTCAAGTTGACACAAAGCCTTAACTATCACAGGTCACCCCTTTACATTTATAAATTCATACTTTCACCTAACATGATACAACTAACATGCTGTTATGAATTAAATTGTTAAATTGTATCTCCCAAAATAAGGGTCAGCTTGGCTGGGCCATTATTCTCAGGGTTTGTAATGATCTCCCACAATGTGGTGAGATACAATAAACCAATAAGAGGACTAAGGGTGGAATACACTACCCTTAGTCCCATCACCACCCTGATCTGATACAACGGAGATTCCCAGAGGTGTGGCATGCAAAACCTTTTTATCTTACAAGAGATAAAAGAGAGAGAAGTAAGCATAGAAGAAAGGGGACCTATTATTACCAAGAAGGAAGAGCCAGGAGTGGAGTGTGTCCTGTGGACCTGGGCACTGTGAAGCTGCTAGATCCAGGGAAAGTTCAATGTCATGACACATGGACATCTCCAAGGAATGCTAGGCCTAACGATGCTGAAAGGAGATTAAGACATTTCTCCAGAGCCTGCACTATGAACTAGGAATCCTAGCTTCCTAAACTGTGAGAAAATAAATTTTTTGTTAAAGCTATTCACTTGTGATATTTCTGTTATAGCAGCACTAGATAACTAAGACACATATATACAACTGAAAATGCACTAATACTTTTATATTTTATAAGTGAATATAACAAAATTATTGCATGCACACGTACAAGGAAAAACTATTCATAACAATTACAATCATTGTTTCTTCAATTGGTCACATGGTCTTAGCTGTTATTTAGAGTTACCTTCTTTCACCGCCGATTCTGTATTACCTTTACCTTTAGTAAGCACCTCAGCTGCTCATGATTCTTTTCCTGGTGGGATGGCACAAGCCTGCATTCCTTCAGTAGTTATGTTGTAATTGGTTTATCATTGTTTGTTGTTGTTAGGTGCCATCCAGTCAGTTCTGACTCATAGTAACCCTATGCACAACAGAACAAAACACTGCCCAGTCATGCACCAACCTTGACTGCTGCTTCCATGAGTGCTGATAATTGATCTGAGCAAAATGAAGTCTTTGACAACTTCAATCTTTTCTCCATTTATATTGATGTTGTTAATTGGTCCAGTGTTGAGAATTTTTGTTTTCTTTACATTGAGGTGCAACCCATACCAAAGGTTGTGGTCTTTGATCTTCATCAGTAAGTATTTTAAGTTATCTTCATTTTCAGCAACCAAGGTTGTTGACCACTGACTTTAAAAACAGTACCTGGTAATACTCTGCCGTGTCCGAAGGAATCTTCTGGATTCCAGATATTCTTTTTTATCAGTATTAGGTAGTATCAATCCCAATTCCCCTTGGTACTCTGAATCAATCACACTACCCAGTATAGTAACTTCCTTCTTTGTCTATTGATTCAGATTTATGTGGGGCCTAAAGTACCCAGGAGACATTCATAACTTCCAATGCAATAGAATAATTTTGTCTCTAGGTAGGAGAAATCCTCCATATGGAACTCAGACCTCCAGATCTGAAGAGCATAACTTCATAAAGACAGGAGGCAAATGTTTTGTGAGCAGACCACGAGGAGTAATAGTGAATAGTGTTACTCTTATTTCCAACCCTTGGTTTCTGGACCCATGAATTCTATTGGATAAATATTGCCATATATGGAACACTGGAGAATGTTGCACCAACCTTGCAAGGTATTGTCACCTAGCTGGTATTGTCACCATAATTGTCATTAGAAATTCATTCCATCATTCTATCAAGATAGCAGGATTATAAGGAACATAGAGATTCCATTGAATTCTATGAGCATGGACCCATTGCCATACTTCATTTGCTGTAAAGTGAATCTCTTAATCTGAAACAATGCTGTGTGAGATATCATGATGATAAATAAGTCATTCTTCAAGTTCATGGATAGTAGTTTTGACAGAAGCATTATGTACAGGGAGGGCAAATCCGTATCCAGAGTAAGGGTCTAGCCCAATAAGAATGAAACAGGTCCTTTCCATGATGGAAATGGTCTGATATAACGAATCTGCCACCAGGTTACTACTGCCCTCCCCAAGGAATGGTCCCATATGGTGGACTCGGCATTGGTCTCTACTACTGACAGATTGGACACTCAGCAGTAGCTATAGCCAAGACAGCCTTGGTGAATGGAAGTCCATGTTACTTGACTAACGCATGACCTTAGCCTCTGCCATACAGCCACTTTGTTCATGAGCCTAGTGTGCAATGACAGCAGTGGCTGGGGAAAGAGGATGACTGGTTTCCACAGAATATGTCATCCCGTCAATTTTATTGTTAAAATCCTCCTCAACTTAGGACATCTTTTGGTGTACATTCACATGACAGACAAATATCTTCACTCTTTTTGCTCATTTGGAAAGGTCTAGCCACATACCTCTTCCCCACATCTCCTTGTCACCAATTTTCCAATCATGTTCCTTCCAAGTCCCTGACCATCCAGCCAAACCATTGGCCACAGCTCATGTATCAGTACACAGTCACATATATGGTTATTTCTTCTTCCAAGCAAAATAAAAAACCAGATGTACTGCTCCACGTTGTGCTCAACAGGAGAATTTCTCTCTACGTCCTTCAGGAATTCCCAGACAGGAGCTACAGTGCTGCTTTCCACTTTCAAGTGGTGTTTTGCATAATGTGCAGAAATTCTGTAATACAAGCACAAGTTTTCTCTTCCTCAGTCAACTGATTATGAAGACTTGCCCATGAAGTCATAGACATAGACTGGGAGAGGGAAAATAATGTGACAGAACTGGAGACCATGGACATTTAGGTTGCTTCCTCATGCAACTTACCTGTGCCTCGAGGTCCAGTTCACACCTAGTCTCATATATACCACTTCTATTTAATGATGGAGTCCTGGTGTGCATATCCAACTTTATGACTCAGTGGGTCACACAACACCCAGTTCATAATGAGCAGCTCGGGTTACATGGTGTTTTGGTGGCCCATGGTTAGGCATTCAGTTTCTACTAAGCCCAGTACCACGCCAAAAGTTGTTTCTAAAAAGGAGATTCGTTATGTGCAGAGCATGGCAGGGCTTTGCTCCAAAATCATAAGGGTCTGTGCTGTGATTTACCAAAGACTTCAAATTGCATCTCAATCTGCCACCGACACTTCAAGCATCATTGGATCCGCTGGATCATGTGGCCCCAGTGGCAGAGCAGTTTTCAAACTCTTCTTTTGTTCTGGGCCCTATTCAAAACTAGCAGGTTTGTTAGTCACTTGATAAATAGGCCAGAATTACACACCCAGAAGAGAAAGAAATTGCATCCAAAATCAAAAGAGGCACATCAGGCATTTTATTTCCTTTTCAGTTGTGGGCTCTCCCACAACTTATTACCAGAAGCAATAATTTATCCTGAACTTTAGTAGGAACATCTCAACATGCCTGCTCCATACCACTGAAACCCTAGAAGTTTCACTGACGTGGAAAACGCCTGAATTTTTGTCAGGTTAATTTCTAACCCTCTAACACGCAGATATTTTACTAATAAGTATAGAGTCATGGATATTTCTTCTTACTAGGCCTAATAACCATCATTTAATCAACATAATGGACCAGTATACTGTCTTGTGGAAGGGAAAGGCAATCAGGGTACCTGCTGATTAAATTATGACAGTGAGGGAGAGTTGATATGCCTCTGATATAAAGTGATGAAGGGGTATTGTTAGTCTTGCCAGCTCAAGGCAAACTGCTTCTGGTGATCTTTTGAAACTGGAATTGAGAAAAAGGTCAATAGCCAAATCAATAGTTGCATATTGGGTAACAGAAGATGTATTAATTTGATCAAGCAATGAAATATACCTGGATTACAGCTGCAAATGGAGTCACCACCTGGTTAAGTTTAAGACAATCAACTGTCATTCTCCAAGATCCATCTGTTTTTTGACCAGGTCAAATAGGTGAGGTAACTGAAATGTAGTGGGAATGACCAGCCCAGCCTCTGCATTCCCCAAGTCCTTGCTGGTGGCACTAATCTCTACAGTCCCTCCATAAATGTGTTATTACTTTTGGATGACCATTTTCCTAGTTAGATGCAGTTATAATGGCTTCCACTTAGCTTTTCCTGCTCTGGTGGTAGTGGTGGTTGTGTGCCACCTAGTCAATTCCGATTCATAGTGACCCTGTATAGCATTTCCAAGGCTGTAAATCTTTACAGGAGCAAAAAGCCTCATCTTTCTCCCATGGAGTGACTGGTGATTTGAACTACTGACCTTGCAGTTAGCAGCCCAGCTCATAATCCACTATGCTATCAGGGCTCCCTTTTCCTACCACAATAACCCTTATTCCATATGGCAGGGATCTAACTGGGGCTTCTGGAAGTTGCTGAGTATTTCTATTTCAATTATGCATTCTGAAACTAGGGAAATCACTACAAGATGGGTTCTAGGACCCACTGTACCTACTGTGAGGTGGATCTAAGATGTTTTTGTTGTTATTGTTAGGTGCCATCAAGTTGGTTCCAACTCATAGTGACCCTATGCACACAAAAAATAAAACACTACCTGATCCCGTGCCATCCTCACACTTGAACCCACTGCTACTGTCTCTGTGCCAATCCATATCATTGGGGATCTTTCTCTTTCTCATTGACCCTCCATGATGTCTTTTTCCATGGAGTGGTCCCTCCTGATAATACATCCAAAGTATGAGATGTGAAGTAGTTGGAAAATATGGCCTTAGTGATAGAAATGGTCATGGAGATCATATGAGAGAATTTTGCAATATCAATGACTTCTTCAGTGCATATACTTTTTTTCAACAACATAAACAGTGACTATACACGTGGATCCCACAAAACGGACCATTGAGGAATCAAATCAAATATATCTATGGAAAGAGATGACAAAGAAGCTCATTACCATTAGCTCAGACAAAGCTAGTAGCAAAGGTTCATATGCAAGTTCAGATTAAGGCTGAACAAAATTGAAACAAGTCCATGAGGGCCAACATATGACCTTGAGTATATCCTACAAGAACAGATTTGATGCATTAGACATTAAAGACTGAAGACCAGAGGAGCTGTGAGATAGCATCAAGAGCATCTTGAGTGAGAACTTGTGGCCAGAGTTTCAGATAACAAAATGAGTCTCTAGTGGTTTAATTGGTACCAATTCGATGGCACCTAACAACAATAAAGTGATTTAATGGATTCTATATTACAAGCAGAATGTGGTAAATAGATGTTAAACTATTAATCCTCCAAATACTCGATGAGAAAGATAATTTGCATATGGATTTATACCCATATGAACAAGAAAACAAAGAGTCATAGAGAAACAATGGTACTGTATCTGTTAATGCTGCTTGATAACTATGTTGTAAAGTCAGACAAATGATTCAGCTATGAAAATATGCCTTTCAGGGCTCCTGCTGGTACCTCTGCTGCACCATTGCCTACCTGCCCCATGCTATGCTTCCCAGGAGATGCTCCTAGTCAAAAACTGAGCACAGAAGGCTGGGGTATTAAGACAAGCTGGTTCCTCGAGTCCCAGACAATTTTGACTTAACCACTCCCTCATAACTCAACTTGTTGGAACTTTTGAGAACTGTAGTATTTAAACTTTCCCTGCCCATCCTCTTTTCTCTCCTCTCCTCTACAGGGATCATACATGTATCTCAATCTGAGGAGTCTGTCTCACCTCCTCTGTCTCCCTCCCATTTTCTCCAATAAATGTCTTGCAAATTTAACTCATCTGAGGGGTCTCAGATTTATACAGTCAATAAGAGGAATTTGTTAGAAGAACATGGGCAATTTAAAAAAATCAAAGCAAAATCTTAACTAATAAGGGAATGCAGGAATCTAGATCGTGAGAACTAACAGTCAAGTTGCCACTACCATCAGAGTAAATGAGTTCCAATTCTCTTTTCCTGGAGTTCTGGTGTGGTGCTACAGGATAACGCACTGGACCACAAGGTAAGTTTGAATCTCAAGGTCAGTGGTTCAAACCTACCAGGTGATCCTCAGAAACCCCGAGTCGGAACCAACTCAACAGCACTTGACAACAATCCTCTATTCCACCATTCATCTGCCAGTGTGTCATACTATAGTGGCTTATGTGTTGCTGTGGTGCTGGAGGTTATGATATTTTAAATAACAGCAGGTCACAATGGTAGACAGGTTTCAGCAGAACTTCCAGGCTGAGACAGACTAAGAAGAAGGACAGGTGGACCACGTCTGAATGGTTTGTTGTTGATGTTTTTAGGTGGCATTGAGTCAGCTCTAATAATGATCCTCTGCACTACAGAACAAAGCACTGCCTGGTCCTGCGCCATCCTTGTGATCATTGTTACATTTGAGACCATTGCTGTTGCCTCTGTGCCAATCCATCTAGTTGTGGGTCTTCCTCTGTTTTGCTGACCTTCAACTTTACCAATCATAATGTCCTCTTCCAAGGTCTGGTGCTTCCTAATAATATATCCAAAGTAGTAAAGACAAAGTCTCGCTATCCTGGATTCTAAGAGCATTCTTGTTATACTTCTTCCAACACAGCTTTGTTTGTGCTTCTGGTAGTCTGTGGTACTTTTGAAATTCAGTCCCAGCACCATAATTTAAATGCATCAATTCTTCTACGGTCTTCCTTATTCATTGTATAAATTTTACATGCATATGGAGCTACTGAAAATATCATGGCTTTGGTAAGGCACACCTTTGTCCTCAAACTGATATCTTTGTTCTTGAACAATTCAAAGAGGTCTTGTCCAACAGATTTGCCTAATGCAATACATCATTTGATATTTTGACTGCTGTGTCCATGACAGTTGACTGTGGATCCAAGCAAAATCAACTCTTTCACAAGTTCAGTGTATTTTCAATAACCTCATATGCATGTGAAAGCTGGACAGTGAATAAGGAAGATCATTGAAGAATTGATGCTTTTAAGTTATGGTGTTGGAGGAGAATATTGAAAGTTCCATGGGCTGATAAAAGAACAAACAGATCTGTGTTGGGAGAAGCACAGCTAGAGTGCTTCTTGGGGGCCAGGATGGCCAAACTTTGTCTCTCATACTTCAGACATATTGTCAGGAGGGACCAGACACTGGAGAAGGACATCATGTTTGGTAAAGTGGAGGGTCAAAGAAAAAGAGGAAGACCCCCAGCGAGATGGATTGGCAAAGTGGCAGCATCAATGGGTTTAAGCATGGCAATAATTGTGAGGTTGGCCCAGGACCAGATAGTGTTTAGTTCTGTTGTACATAGGGTCACTATGAGTTGGTACCAACTAGATGGCACCTAACAACAATGAGAAGTTTTTTTTCTTTACATTAAGGTGATATCCATACTGAAGCATTTGATCTTCATCAGTCAGCATTTTAAGTCCTCTTTGTTCCCAGTAAGCAAAATTATATCATCTGCATATCTCAGGTTGTTATGAGTCTTCCTCCAATCCTGATACCATGTTCTTCTTCATGTATTCCAGCTTCTCTGCTTATTTGCTTGGTATAAATACTAAGTATGATAAAGAATACAGTCCTGGTACACACCTCTCCTGATTTTATTTTATTTATTTATTTTAAGCATCTTATTGTGAATTCAGGGAAGATTTACAGAGCAAACCATCAGTTTTACATTCAACAAATCATATTCTTTGCTTCATTACATGGTTGCAATCCCTTCCATGTACCAACAGTTAATAGCATCTATCTCTATTCACTTTAACTATTACATTCCTCCCTGAATCTCCCTGTATCTTTACCCTTCCTCCGCTAACCTCCTTCTTGTTGTATATTGCCTGCCCTGGTAACCATGTTAACATGTGTCTACCTCTATCCCATGAATAATTTCCCCCACCCCACCACATAACCATCATAGATTGTTTCTTTTATCAAGAAAGTCATTTAACTTTTTACAACATTGGTCACATACAACATTTGTCCTTTTGTAATTGACTAATTTCACTCAGTATATTGTGAAGTGTTTCACAGATCCTTAATTATTCTTCAACATATTGCAGTATTCCATTGTGTGTATGTACCAAAGTTTGTTTAACCATTCTTCTGTTGAAAGGCATTTAGGCTTTTTGATATATCTCCTGTATCCAGCATGTTGAAGGATCCTGTTTTCTTATGCATTCTGCTCTTTATGACTCTTGACTGGTACATTTAACCCATTTACATTTGGTGTAATTATCAATAGGTAGGGCAGTGTTTCATTCTGCTGTGGCACCTAACAACAACAACACAACATAGGTAGTTATCATTTTTCTCTGTTGCTGGATTTTTTGTTCTACATAATTTTTTATGCTGAGTTCATTTTGTTTGTGGGTTTTCTTTTCATTTTCATTACTGTTGTGTTCATTCTTATTAAATCATTTTTATTTTTCTTATTAATTTCCACGTACAAGTGTATTATTCTTCTTTGAAATTACCCTGTAATTTACCAATTTTTCCCCTGGACTTCTTTGCCATTTAGAAGTTCTGTATCTATAATACTCCTTCTTTTTGCTTTGTAATTGACTTCACTATACGTTGATATCTCTGGTTCCCTATTTTCAGTCTTGTAGGTTTGCTTTACTTTAAATACTTCTATATATGGGTTGAGTTCTGGGTGGTGTTGTCATGTATGGAAATCTCAGGTTGTAGTCTGCTGTTGTTGGTTCTCACTCCAAAGAATACCCTTAGCATTTTTTTTAATAGTTGGTCAGATCATTACAATTCATTTCATTTCTTTTTATCAGGAAATGTCCTAATTTTGCCATCATATTTGAGGGAAAGCTTTGCTGGGTATGTGATGCTGGCAATTTTTTTTTTTTTTTCTTTCAGAGTTTTGTATATTCCATTCCATTGCCTTCTTGTCTGCATAGCTTCTGCTGACAAATCAGAGCTTAGTCTTACTGGTAATCCTTTGTAGATAATTTTTGTTTTTTCTTGAGCTGCTCTCAGGGATCATTCCTTGTCTTTGGTTTTGGAAAGTTTGATTATGATATGTCTTGATGATTTTCTTTTGGGGTCTATTCTGTTTCGGTTTCATTCAGCTTCTTTTATGCTTCTCTTCTCATCTTTCATGATGTTAAGGAAGTTTTTTTCCAATAACCCATTGACAATTTACTCTGTGCTTATTCCTGTTCTGGAATTCCAATCACCTCTTCATGGTGTCCCACATGACTCTTACACTTCAGATTTTTTCATTCTTTTTTCTGACTGTTCTTCAAGCATACTAATATTGAGAGCTTTATTGTCAAGTTCACAAATTTGGGCTTCCATTGCTTTGAATCTTCTCCTTTGCCCTTTCAACATATTGTCCATTTCTAAAATCTTAGTGTTCTGGATTGTACTGTTTCAAAATTTGCATTTACTTTGTCTGTTTGTTCTTATACCATTTTCCTGGATCCTTTTAAAGTTTTTTCTCGCTGTCCCTGATCATTCTGTCAATCGATTGAAGGTACCCAAATATCATCCTTTTGAATTCTTTTTCAGTTTGTTTCATTACCTTTTTTCCTCAGAAACGTTTTATGTCTCTGCGTCTTGTTCATTTATTTGTGTCATTCTCTCTTGTTTTTTTCAGGTGAGCTAAAATTTTCTGTTGTCTCCATGGCATTGTGAGGTTGTCATATTTGTAAAAACAAACAGTGTAGTTGTTACACATGGAGGGGAGAAATCCTGCAATTCAAGGAGCTCATGAGATGGTTGTGGAGGGATGTGATAGCAGAGTTCCTAGCCCTAGATGGAGTTCCTATTGGCATCATTGTGTCTATGTTCAGGGTGCTCAATCTGGAAGTAGTTCATGGGGGCTCATGATGGAACTGGTTTCAGTGTCTATTAGGACCACAGAATCTTGGGACAGCACCATTGGTTAAATGCTGGTCTGGTGGCTCTGTGGGATTTGTAGGTCTGGAGCCAAGCTCACATGAACCCAGGAGACACACCAAAGAGACACACCAAAGCAGTGCAGTTGGCCCCCAACTCACGCTGGCATGACTCCCAACCACATGGCTCCAAACGCCTGGAGAACAGAGTCTGGGCTGGGAGAGGATGAGGACAGGAGCTGGCCACACTTCTGGTCACCAGGAATGCATGGGGGAAAAGAAGAAATTGCACCTTTCTCATCATCCATACAAATCTGCTCTACAAGGCCTCCTTCCACTGCCAAAGCTATTCACAAGATGGTTGAGTTGTGTCTGGCCAACTGTTTACCAGTTAGTCTCCCTATTTCATCATCCCTGCTCTGCCACTCCTCCCAGAAAGCACTTTATCCACCTCTCTAAATTTTCTTCTGATGTTCAGGTTGCTGGAATTTTCATCTGTGTCTGTTTTATTTGGTCTCTCATATCTTCGTTGTAGAGCATCCATGTATGTGTCTGCCTAGTCTTCCAACTTGCTGGAAGTCCTTCTCCTGACTTTAAACCACTCAGCTTCCTCTTGTTTCTATTTAAATAATTGCCTCTTGGTCTATATAAAGGTTCTTCATGAGCACAACTAAGTGCTCTGGAATATGCATTCTTCATGATGTTATCCATAGCTTGTCATGATCTATACAGTCAAAAGCCTTTGCATAGTCAATAAAGCACAGGAAAACATCTTTCTGGTATTCTCTACTTTCAGTCAAGATCCATCTGACATCAGCAATAATGTCTCTCATTCCACATTCTCTTCTGAATCCAGCTTGCATTCTGGCAGTTCCCTGCCAGTGTACTGTTGTAGCCATGTTTAAACTATCTTAAACAAAATTTTACTTGCATATGATATTAGTGATACTGTTCAATGATTTCAGCATTCCACTGGATCACTTGTCTATGAAATGGGTTGGCCAGATAGCTGTCTTCCAAATTTCTTGGCACAGAAGAGTGAGTGCCTTTAGTGCTGTATCAGTTAATTAAAAGATTTCAATTTGTATTCCATAAATTCCTAGAGCCTTGTTTTTCACCAATATCTTCAGTGCAACTTGGACTTCTTCCTTCAGTGTCATCAGTTTTTGTTCATATGCTACCTCTTGAAATGGTTGAACACCAACCATTTCTTTTTGGTACACTGACTCTACATACTTCTTCAATCCTCTTTTGATGCTTTCTGCATCATTCAATATCTTGCCCATGGAATCCTTCAATATTGCAAGTCATGGATTGGCTTTTTTCTTCAGTTCTTTCAGCTTGAGAACTGATGAACACATTCATCCCTTTTGTTTTCCTAACTCCAGATCTTTGCACATTACATTATAATACTTAAGAATATGGTGGGGCTTGCTGGTGGATAGAGTAGAAGTGCAGTGAGGCTCTCCATCAGCAATAACACAGAATACTGGATGAAGCAGGTTCAGGCAATAGTACCAAAACTCTGAATCACATATACAGGAATATTTTAAAAGTTTGAAGGCTTATAGCCAATGGATTTTGTAGTGGATGCAAGAATTCTCATACTTTCGAATCCTTCGGTCTCAGCGGCAGGAAGCCACCATTTTGGGAGAGATCAAGTGGCAGGACCAAGAGGGGGAAGGATCAGAGTCACCATGGATTGACACCTGCGGAAACCTCAAAGACAAAGGTGTGGACTTTCTTTTTTTTTTGTATCTGTTCATTGGCCTCTTGCTGTCTGTGCATCTCCATTCTGGGGACTAGAGGGGGCACCTGAGCAAGTGGACACCTCCTCACCCCAGAAGGGTTCTACTATACATGCACACAGATCCTCTCAACATTTTAAGGGAAAAATCCCACTTAAAACCAAAGGGCATCCCCCCCCCCAAAAAAAAAAAAAGCTAAAGAGGATAGAGAGAAACACTGTTAACTGATGATATATGGAGGGGATAATAATCAATGTAATGAAACAAGCTATATGAATGGTTGAATGTGAAGCTGATGATGTGCCCTGTAAACTTTCACTAATCCAAAATAAAAACATTTA
>NW_006408557.1:11190112-11192021 GCF_000296735.1 Chrysochloris asiatica | reverse complement strand
AAAATAAAAACATTTAATAAAAAAAAAAAAAAAACAAAGGGCAAAGCAAAACAGCCACAACCAACCCTGAAGGGCTTATCACTAGGAAAGAAGCCAGAACAGGGGTTGTGGAGCAGGAGAGACAGTCTAAAAATGATACAGGCCAAAAATTAAATCCTGAGTTACATCATAACAACAAACAGTGGCATCTTGAAATTTCTCAGGCAACCTTGAAGGCAAGAAGCTGAAAGAGGATATTAAAGTCATACTCATAGTGCGCTACAGATTTTTTTTTCCTCTTCTCTCTTTTCTGTGTTTATAGACTACAGTATCCAATCTGTTTGTTTGTTTTTTGCTGTTGCTATTTTGTTTTTTGTTACCCTCCTTACCTTTAGGGGGCTCTTTCTCTCCCTATATTACCCAAGAAGAGGCAGCAATTGCTGTCATATAGTCAAGATACAACCACATCCTATAAAACACCACAATCCAAGCAAGAACCAATACTGACTGCCATACACCTGTGATATTTACTCTGAGTTGTGATAGTTATTCTAAGATGAGTAATAAGAAGAGTGAAAAGGGAAGCACATTTCCTGATCACATCTACCTGGAGGCAATCAGAAAGCATAAAAAAAATACCAAAACACACACTCAATTAAGGATTAAGGCCACAGTTAACTACTGAACATGCCCAAGAAACAGAAGCAGATGACCATATCAGCACATGTCCAGAAACAAGATAAAGTGACTGAGACAAATGAGCTGGAGGTAGACCTACAGTCCATACTGGAAGGCGGGCAGGCCTTGGAAATGCCAGAAAAGGAATTCAGAAAAATGATTATAAAATGTATCAAAACAGTTTACAATGGAGTTGAAAAAAATAATGAAGAAGTCAGGAAAACACTACAGGAACAATCAAATAAGATAGATACAGCATTGGAAACAATTCAAAACCTACAGAAAGAGGTCCAAATGATTAATAATAGAATATCAGAAAAGGACAATACACTTGAATTGTGCATTGAAGCCAGAACTAGTGATCTGGAAGACAAATCTCTCAATACTACAAAGATAGAAGAGCAAGCAGAAGAAAGGATTCTAAAAACCTGAAGGTCTATGATTCATGTTGGATAACATGAGAAATAACTTAAGAATTATCAGCATTCTGAAACAGGAAGAATCACACAAAAGAGATAGTTGAAGATCTTCTGGAAGAAATTTTCCCTAACATTCTGAAAAGTGAAAATGTAAGCATTTAAGAAGCTCAACAAACCCCAGGAAGGATAGACCCTAAAAGAAAATCACCAAGACATAATAATCAAGCTTTAAAAAATCAAAGATCAGGACAGAATTCTGAAAGCAACTAGGGAAAAGGGAAGTGTAACATTATAATACTTTATATAGTGCCAGAAGATGAGCCTTCCAGGTTGGAAGACCGTCAAAACACAACTGGGAAAGAGCTGCCTCCTCAAAGTAGACTTAACTTTAATGATATAGATAGACCTTCATTTGCTAATAGGGCACAATTCAAAATAGGAAGAAACAGCTTCAAACTTTCATTAGTAATCTGAATGTGGAATGTACAAAGTATGAATCTAGGAAAATTGGCAGCCATCAAAATTTAAATAGAATGCATGAAAATCAATATCCTAGGCATTAGTAGGCTGAAATGGGTTATGAATGGTCATTTTTAACTAGGCAATCATATGGTTTATGCAATAAACATGGTACCAATAATTCTTTCCACAGCACTCTACTCCTCTGCTAGGCTTACCAATTCATTGCAACGATCACAAAATACTCAGATACCATACTCATATTATGGAGTTTATTATTTGTTGTTGTTGTCAGGTGCCATCGAGTCGGAACCGACTCATAGCGACCCCATGCACAGCAGAAAAAAACAATGTCCGATCCTGGGCCAACCTCA
>NW_006408557.1:11182508-11189597 GCF_000296735.1 Chrysochloris asiatica | reverse complement strand
TTGCCCAATGCAATACATCGTCTGATCTCTTGACTGCTGCTTCCGTGAGTGTTGATCACTGATCCAAGAAGAATGAAGTCCTTGACAACTTCAATCTTTTTTCCATTGATAAGAATGTTGTTTATTGGTCCAGTGGTAAGGATTTTTGTTTTCTTGACATTGAGATGTAATCCATATCGAAGCCTGTGCTCTTTGATCTTCATAAGTAAATGTTTCAAGTCCTCTTCACACTCAGCAAGCAAGACTGTATCATCTGCATATCGCAGGTTGTTAATGAGTCTTCCTCCAATCCTGACGCCACATTTTTATTCATAGAACCCAGCTTCTCGTATTATAACAGGCTACAAATCAGGATCAGAAATGCTCAGAACGTAGTTCTGTAGTCAGGACAGCCACTTAACAGGCTTGCCCACAGACAGGCCTCTCTCTAGCTGGACAATGCTACAAAACTCTTAGAGCTATTGATACAGGCCCACAGAACACACCACTCCACCATAAGCCTCAGCCTGAAGGCACTTGGTTCTAGCACCATGAGTCAGAAAAGTCTGTCTCCCCACCCCCACCCCAATTAAGTGCCTGGGGAATCCACTACTCCATTTCATGCTCCTGTTCTTGGTTCTGTTACTGCTGCTGCTTCTCTGGTGTAATAGCATTCTGTTCTGGGTCCAAGAGGTTCAATGTGCAGACATCTCGGGTTCCAAAGACCAAGATCCTGGTTCTTCTTTTTTAATAGTAGTGAGATCCTGACTTCTTGTTTCTGAGATGGCTCATTGTGTACACATTAGAATTCCAGGTTTTTACCATCAAAGTTAGCCCTGCTAACCACTCACAGCTGAATCATATAATCCTGTGGGCATCTTCTCTCACCTTCTCTTAACCAGAGAAATCAAAGCAAAAATGTTGTTTATAGAGAGTTTAGAAAGACCATAGCTAGAAGACACACTGCACCACAAATTACTGTGTCAGAAGCAACAAACTGAAGAAAAATAGTGTCTCACTAATCATCAAAAAGAGCATTTAAAGATCCATCTTGATGTGCATTGCTGTTGGTGATGGGAGTCCTGGTGTGGCACTGCAGGATAATGTGCTAGACTGCAAGGTCAGCTTGAGTCACAAGGTCAATATCACACACAAGTAAAATTTTGCTGAAGATTATTTTTAAATGGTTGCAACAGTTTACAGGTAGCAGTCAGAAATTCAAGCTGGATTCAGAAGAGAACATGCAACAAGGAATATCATTGCTGATGGATCTGGGCTGAAAGCAGAAAGTATCAGAAAGATATTTTATTGTGCTTTATTGACTATGCAAAGGAATTTGACTGTGTTGATCATAACAAACTATGGATAACATTGAGAGGAATGGGTATTCAAGAATAGTTTATTGTGCTCATGAATAACCTGTACATTGACCAAAAAGCAGTTGTTAGAACAGAGCGAGGGGTTACTGAATGGTTTAAAATTAATTAGGGTGTGTGTTGGTGTTGTATTCTTTCACCATACTTGCTCAATCTGTCTGCTGAGCAAATAATCTAAAAAATTGGATTATATAAAGAATATAGTGACATCAAGATTGGAGGAAGACTCATTAACAACCTGCAATATGCATATGTGACAACCTTACTTGCTGAAAGTAATGAGGACTTGAAAGACTTACTGATGAAAATCAAAGTCTTCAGTATGGAATGAACTCAACGTAAAGAAAATTAAAATCCTCACCACTGGACCAATAAATAATATCATGATAAGTGGAGAAAAGATTGAATTTGTCAAATATTTCATTTTGCTTGGATCCACAATCAATGTTCATGGAAGCAGCAGTCAAGAAATAAAATGACGTATTACATTAAACACATCTGCTTCAAAAGACCTTTTTAAAGAACAAACATGTCAGTTTTAGGACTAAGGTGCACCTGATTCAAGCCATAGTATTTTCAATCACCTCATATGCATGTGAAAGTTGGACAATAAATAAGGAAGACCATAGAATAATCAATGCATTTTAATTATGATATTGGAAAAGATTATTAAAAGTACCGTGGATTGTCAGAAGAACAAACATCTGAATTGGAAGAAGTCCACCCAGAATGCTCCTGTGAAGGAAGGAAGGTGAGACTTCATCTCTCAAATTTTGGACATGTTGTTAGGAGGAACCTGGAGAAGGACATTATGCATGGAAAAGTGGAGGGTCTGTGAAAAGGGTGAAGATTCCCAAGGAAATGGATTGACACAGTGACAACAGCAGGAAGCTCAAACATAAAAACAGTTATGAGGATGGCACAGGACCAGGTAGCTTTCATTCTGTTGTGCAAAGTCAGGGTTAGATTGGCCTGGCTTACGTCATGAACCCAATAGACCAGGGCTATTTATGGCGTCAAGTGTGGCAGCAGTAGTGAGGTTGGCCCAGGATCAGGCATTGTTTCGTTCTGCTGTGCATGGGATCGCTATAAGTCAGTTCTGACTCGATGGCACCTGACAACAACAACAACATTTGTAAAAGAGGCAAGGCTGTTTGTAAGAGAGGAAAGCATCATCCTTCAAAGGAAAGATGGGCAACAGGGATAGGCCTGCTGGAAAGGCAACATCAATAAATGTTCTCACAATATGTGCTGAGTACTGAAACAGCAACATAGAATCTTGTCCACTAAGTCAGTGCAGATTCCGATAATTACTTACCCACACTTCTTTCCTTACTTTGTCCTTACTTCTTTCCCTACCCTAGTTCTATCTGCCATCGCCTCCTTTCTTTGTCTAAGAGTTTCCTTTGGTACCAAATCTCCTTTGCCTGACTCTGCAGCAGACTGGCCATGTCAAGGAATTAACACAACACCCTTCCACTAAAAACTAGAAGAGCCAGTTTATAAATAGCCCTTTGCTCCTCAGTGGAAATAAGTCTGAGACATTTATACATAGGTCCCAGAAAAACCAGTGGGATGGGGCTCCAGTTGCCCACAGAGATAATTTACTTGACTCCACAGTTTTATTGGCTGCCTTCTCTTCCTCTCTTACTTCCTCATTCACCTCCAAGGTTTCCTTCATCTCCCCCCAAGAAACTCTTTACACTCAGACCCTTGCTTAGGGTCTGTTCTAGGAGAACCCACACTAAATTGTGGCATATTGACACAGTGGAACATTTCTCAACAATGATGGTGAAGGATCTACAAATGCACACAACAACCCAGGTGAATTTCAGACACAAAAAGCCAGCTACAGAGAGAATATACTGTGTAATTCTGTCTACCTGAAATTCAAAATCAGCCAGACCAATGCCTGAAAAGGGTGGGTGGTACAAACAATTAAGGCACTCAGCTGCTAACCAAAAGTTTGGTGGCTTGAAAACACCCAGAGATGCCTTGGAAGAAAGACCAAGTAATCTACTTCCAAAAATCAGCTAATGAAAACCCTGTGGAGCACAGTCCTACTCTGACACGTATGGGTTGTCATGAGTCAGAGTTAACTGCACACACAGCAACTGGTATAGTTTGAGGAGGCAAGAAGAAGGCATGGAGAGGGAGGTCCTGGTGTTGTTCTGTGGGTTAATGCACTGGACTGCAAAGTCAGTTTGAACCTTTTTAGTTAGTAGCTGAGCACTTAATCACTGCATCACCAGGGATCCTTCTTATCTTGCTTGATGTTGGTGGTGGTTGTGTGTGGTTGAGTTGGTTCCAATTCATAGTGACCATTCATAGTCTGTAGATCTTTATGGAAGCAGAAAATTTCATCTTTCTCCTGCTGAGAAGCTGGTGGATTTGAGGTGCTGACCTTACAGTTAGCATCCCACTACACCACCAGGGCTCCTTCTATCTTGCTTTGTTCATGTTGTTGTAATTGTTTAGTGCCATTGAGTCAGTTCAGATTCATAGTGACCCTATATAGGGTTTCCCAGAAGCTGCTAGTGGATTTGAACTGCCTATTTTGCTTGTTGCTATTGTTATGTGTTGTTGAGACACACCGACTTACAGACCTTGCAGTTCAAAGCCAGTCCTTATCCTACATTGACACACCAGGGGTGGTAAAATAAATTTGTTCTTGAAACAGAAGGTGCTAAAAAGTATGTTCTGCTAAATTCAGAATTTGTTTTTAGTCTGTCTTCCTAATGACTAAGAAATACTTGTCTTTAGGATCCCTCCTCAAAGAAGCTCTGATAGCGTAGTGGTTATGAATCGAGCTGTGAACCTTAAGGTCAGCAAGCCAAAACTACTAGCTGTTCTGCGGCAGAAACAGGGTCACTATGAGTTGGAACCAACTGCATGCCACATAACCACCACCACTCAATATTATAAATGTGAAACTATTTTTCCCAGAACAAAATATCTCCATATGACTCTCTTAGAGTATATCTGCCGATTGTTTTTAGTGTAGCTGTTATCTTTTTGTTGTTGTTGTTATTGTTGCTCATTGTATCTTTTAAAAACATTTAAGTCTATTATGTGTGCAAGAATGTGAACAAATCATAATTGTACAACTTAATGAAACTTCTCAAGTTAAATTCACCATTGAAAATAGCATCCAGATCGAGAAAGGTAATATTCAAGCCCTGACTCCCATTTCCTCTCCATGCCTTCTTCTTGCCTCCTCAAACTATACCAGTTGCTGTGTGTGCAGTTAACTCTGACTCATGACAACCCATACGTGTCAGAGTAGGACTGTGCTCCACAGGGTTTTCATTAGCTGATTTTTGGAAGTAGATTATTTGGTCTTTCTTCCAAGGCATCTCTGGGTGTTTTCAAGCCACCAAACTTTTGGTTAGCAGCTGAGTGCCTTAATTGTTTGTACCGCCCACCCTTTTCAGGCATTGGTCTGGTTGATTTTGAATTTCAGGTAGACAGAATTACACAGTATATTCTCTCTGTAGCTGGCTTTTTGTGTCTGAAATTCACCTGGGTTGTTGTGTGCATTTGTAGATCCTTCACCATCATTGTTGAGAAATGTTCCACTGTGTCAATATGCCACAATTTAGTGTGGGTTCTCCTAGAACATACCCTAAGCAAGGGTCTGAGTGTAAATAGTTTCTTGGGGGGAGATGAAGGAAACCTTGGAGGTGAATGAGGAAGTAAGAGAGGAAGAGAAGGCAGCCAATAAAACTGTGGAGTCAAGTAAATTATCTCTGTGGAGCCCCATCCCACTGGTTCTTCTGGGAACCTGTGTATAAATGTCTCAGAGTTATTTCCACTGCAAGGTCAGCAGTTCGAATCCACCAACTATTCTGTGGGAGAAAGATGTGATTTTGTGCTTCCTTAGAGATTTATACCCACAGAAACCCTATACAGAGTCCCTGTGAGTCAGAATTGATTCTGTGACACACAATCACAATCACAACCACAGGTAATCAACCTCAAGGCAGAACTAAACACATGGCCTCCCTGACCTCTCACTGTATCAGGCTAGAATGAGGTCAGACTCAAACTTTTATCCACCAAGGAAGCTGAAACCATAATGAAGGCAGCGTTTTCCTCACCACCCTCTGGAATGTTTCCTCAGGAAGTCGTCACAGTAGGCACTGTGAGAGTGCCCAAATTCCCTGTCACTGAAAACATATCTTATGCCTCTTTTATAAGTACTTACAGTATAGCCCAGCAGATGGCACTAGAGAAGAGCTAGCCCAATCTGGGGAACGTCCAATGTCAAATGTAATGATCAAAGATGCTGTCTCACTTCCTCAAGTCTTTTCACTAACTCATACTCTCCCAACTTTCCACTTAAAATATAGCCTCCAACATTGCATCTACATGTCTGACGGAACAGGAAGCAGTCTTAGGGATATTATTCTGCTAAAAAATGTAAATTGTTTATGAATCATGGTCCTTGTTGTGTGTCTAAGACTGTAAAGCATGACTTGGTGCTCTGAGAACTTTGTAGTAATCCTCTGGAAGTCCAGCAGCTTCCACTGCTCACTTGCTTCTCTTAATGCACTAGGATGAACTCTGTCCGTTATTGACTCAGCCTGCTTTCTTTTTATTTTTTTCCCCATTGAGGGAATGTTGGACACTAAAAGAGAAGATCAATTGATCAGTGTTATGGATTGAATTGTCTCTCCCAAAAATATACAATGTAGTGAGTAGGCATGTAAGCTTGCTGGTGACCACGTTGTTCTACTGGTGAGTGGAAGAGGGGGAAGGGCAGCAATGAAGAAATGGGCTGAGTTCAACCACGTTCCATAAACTCTTGTTAACCTGGAGGTGAGAGAGAGAGAAGGAAAGGCTGGTTGGTCTGAAGTGTGGTGAGACCTGGGGACTCCTGAGCCCATGGACAAGGACATTGTCACAGGGCTAGAGCTGAGAGTGAAACATCCAGCTGGTATGAAGTGAGGGCAGATGCACAAGAATACCCAAACTTGCAGATAGCAGCCATTTGACCTGGCTTGATAATCAGAACTCGACTAGAAAATTAAAAAAATTTTTTGATGAAAGAAATGAGTATAAATTGTTATAATTTGATGAACTTGACATATACTTATGGATGCAGTAGCTCAAAGTACCAAATGAGAGGGAAGGAGTCTTCACATTAAATATCAATCCTATTCCCTCTGTATACAGGGTAGATAGGGACAGGCAACTTAGACATTGGCTACCTAAAGTGAGTAAGCAATAAAGGCATGAAGTGACAGGCTTACAAGTTTTCAAAATGGAGTTTAGTTTCAGAGTGTGTAGGAGAGGGTAGAGTCTCCACTGAATAATATTCATTTTGTTTAGATGAAAGGAGATGGGGATCAGATTCGTGTGATTCAATAGTGAGTAATTGTTACCTGACTAATTGCAATTATCACAACAATTGCTTACAATGTTTACAACAATTGTAAAGGTAGATGTTATAAAACAAAAAAAAAAAAAAAGTGGGGGAGTAATTAGTCTTACAGTCCAGAAACAGAGGACCCTAGGATCATCAAGGGAGGAGAGCACAGGCAGAATGCAGGACCCTGTCCAGAGAAGCAGCGACATCCAAGATGGAGGCAGAGATGGGGACATGGAAAGAAGGCACAGCTGAGGACTCTAGATCCATGGAATTAGAGGGACTGAGAGCTGGTGGCCTGAGGCAGGCTTTCAGAATGTGCCCTTTGGTGGTTTAAATGATTATGTATGTCTTGTTAAAAAA
>NW_006408557.1:11181961-11182408 GCF_000296735.1 Chrysochloris asiatica | reverse complement strand
GGGGGGGAGGAGAGACCCTAGGATCATCAAGGGAGAAGAGCACAGGCAGAATGCAGGACCCTATCCAGAGAAAAAGCAACACCAGAGATGGAGGCAGAGATGAGGACATGGAAAGAGGGAGCAGCTGAGGACTCTGGACTCAAGGAAAGAGAGGGTGTTGGTGGCCAGGAGGCAGGCTTGCAGAATGTGCCCTTTGGCTGTTTAAATTATATGTTCCTGAGTGATTTCATGCACATCCCCCACCCCACCCCACCCCCCCAGAAAAAACAAGGGAATGGAAGCAAATACTGTTGAATGATGATCACAGAGAAGACTCATCATTGAAATGAAATGATGATGTAAAGTCAATGTTCTCCCATGTAAACTATCACTCAGTTCACAATAAAAACTTAAGAAGAAAAAAAATATTATATAACTCTAGAAGGATTCATGAAAACGCTATAATAA
>NW_006408557.1:11161645-11181375 GCF_000296735.1 Chrysochloris asiatica | reverse complement strand
GAATGTGGGACCTTATCCAGAGAAGCAGCAGCACCAGAGATGGAGGTAGAGATGGGGGCAAGGAGGACTCTAGATTCATCAACAAAGAAGAGAAGGACTAAGAACTGGTGGCCAGGAGCAGACTTGCAGAATGTGCCCTTTGGAGATGTAATTTATTATATATGCCTGAGTGGGAAAAAAAAGTTGAGGTCCCAAGACATTCTTCACAGAGTTGCTGCGGTCCCCTGCTTTAACAGTGCTTGAACCGAACTGGCGCTTGCCAATCTCCCCACAACTGACCCTTCCCTGTCAGCCCTTCATCACCTCCTGCTAGGCGCAACCTCAGATCCCAGTGGTCCTCATCACCCTGATTACTATGCTCCCCTTGCAGACACACCAAAACTGCAACCATGATTTGCAAGCTGCCACCAACTGCCAGATCAACTAGGATCTCAGCCTCCTATGTCTACCTGTTCATGTCTTACTACTTTTACCATGATGCTGTGGCTTTGAAGAATTTTGCCAATATTTTCTGCACCAATCTCACAGGAAAGAGAACATGCTAAGAAACTGATGAAGCTGCAGAACCAAAGAAGTGGCCAAATCTTCCTTCAGGATATCAAGAAACCAGACCAGGGTGACTGGGAGAGCAGGCAGAATGCAATGGAGTGTGCATTACACTTTGGAAAAAGCATGAATCAGTCAGTATTGAAACTGCACAAACTGGCAACTGCACAAATGACCCCTATTTGTGTGACTTCCTAGAGACGCATTCCCTGAATGAGTAGGTGAAATCCATCAAAGAATTTGGTGACCACATAATCAAATTGTGTAAAATTGGGGCCCAGGGTTCTGGTATGGCAGAGTATCTCTTTGACAAGCACACCCTGGGAGACAGCAATGGAGAAGGCTAAGCATTAGCTTGGCTTCCCCATGGCCACAGGTGAAACTTCCTAGGTTACCAAGGCAGCACATGCATGTTGGGTTTACCTTTTCTACAAAATGTGCCAAGATACTCACTTTAAGTCTTTTATTTGTCACATTCCTTCAGATAAAGTCACTTGATACCCCCCAAAAAGTTGGGGTCCCAGTGACTATTACTCAGGATTGCATGATCATGCTCTAGCCACCATGAAGCCAGATAATCAAAACCCCAGACCCAATCATATAATCTTTTTTAACCTGCAGTTGTGTTTACATCCTAATCATGTTCCTTTCCCTACTTCTGTATTCCCACCTGTGACAGTGATGAATTGACCTACTGCCATTCTCCGTATTGTGATGATTTCCTTTGTTCTCTATAATGTATCATTAAACCATGGCTGTGAGTCTGTGGACTCCATTGGCAGTATACACTGTGAGTATGCTAGCAGCTTCCCTCATCCAGATGATCATGTTTGTTTTATATTTTTCTTGTTTAAAGCTTAATAAGAATCTCTATAGAGCATGTTTGAATCTGGGATCTTTTTCCTCTATTCCTGTTTGCAAATCAATTCTGTGACACAGTGTTGCAAATCCTAATCCTGATACCTATAATCCCATTTGACAATGGGTTCTTTTGTTATGTTAATGAGGCAGTATTAGTGTAGGGTCTCTCTCTTTTTTTTTTTTTTAGTTGTTATTGTGAATTGAGTGATTAGTTTACATGGGGGAAACATCAGTTTTACACTCATCATTTCATTGCAATGATTACAATCGCCTCTGTGCATCATCATTCAACAGTTATTTACTTCTTACAACAGTTATTTACACATTCAACAGTTATTGTGTAGGGTCTCTCTTAAATCAATCTTTTTTTAAGATATGAAAGAACAGATCAAGCAAATGGAGGGAAAGATATGCTACACATGATTACCAAGAAACCGTCTAAACTGAAAAGAGAAAAGCATTTTCCTCCAGAATAGAGAATTTTCCATAGAGCCAGCAGCCTGAGTTCAGACTTCTAGTCTCCTAAATTGTGAGAAAA
The DNA here is from genome assembly GCF_000296735.1 of Chrysochloris asiatica. Taxonomy (NCBI): domain Eukaryota; kingdom Metazoa; phylum Chordata; class Mammalia; order Afrosoricida; family Chrysochloridae; genus Chrysochloris; species Chrysochloris asiatica. The sequence continues at coordinate 11,179,430 of NW_006408557.1, read as the reverse complement.
TACATTTCTATCCATTAAAGCCTCCCACTCGTAGTATTTCTATTATAGCAGCACTAGATAACTACGACATTCAGCATAATCCAAAATACTGCCACTAGATTTACTTGACTCGTCCCTTAATAAAGGGGATTGTTTTAATGCATCTAGATCTTATTCTTTGAATTGATTCCTTTATGAAATGTATCCAAATGACCAATTGTTTTAGCAGACACAAAAAGGAGTGGGTTTTTTGTTGTTGTTGTTGTTGTTGTTTAATTAGACATTGTTTTCTCTTTTTATCTCTTTACTAAGCTATCTTTTTCTCTTTAGAAATGTGTGGATTCTTCTCTTGATCCTTGGTGTTTGAAATAGATCCATAGATACACCACCCAGGGCCCCCATTCAGAAACAGGGCACTTATTTACCAGCTGATAGGACCAGTGTCAGCTACTCACAGCTCACAGATGAGCTTTTCTCTAGGCATTCAACTGAAGGGAGTGAATCACCTTACCCAAGGTTATGACCTTCTTCTTGTGGTAGATTACATCCACTGTTTTGTCAACACAGAACTAAAAGACTGGGCTCCCTTGCTTCAGTTCTCTGTAAAGTTAGTTGATGCTCTGCCTTGCCAGCCAACATATGCCCTCCTCCCCAACAGACCTGTTCCCATCTTACAGCCCAGCCTCCAAAACAAGGACACCCAGTGTAAGAATCTGCTAGATGACAAGAGGGACTATTCAACAATGGAGCTGTAGAACTCAGCCAATAGATGCTGGCAGGAGCCAAGAGGGGGCTGAGTCAAGAAGGATAGAGCATAAGTCTGGATAACAGAATTCTTTTCAACACTGGAACATTCACTCACAATGTGGGATTCAGTACTAAAAAAGGATTCCAGAAGAAGGTGCTAACACTAGCAGGGCGATTCTTGAAAGTCTTGGGAAAAAGTGATAGCTCATATAAAGTGATGTAGAAATGTCAGAATTGGAATCAAAAGTTCCCAAGAAGTGAGCAACCTGGTGAGTGTATACTATATAACATCAGACAATCCCACTAGATGCTCAGGTTCCATGGGTAGCCCATGGACATTTCATTTACCAAAGCCATGAGGCGCACACTGCCAAGAAAGATACCCTTATCTTTGAAAAGCTTAGTGGGGGCTGTTCTCTCTGTAAGATAGACTTGATGGTAGGAGAAGGTATCACACAATTTGGCTCCTTGATCACAGTGGGGATGAAAGGAGCCTGAAATAACAGATAGCACTTAACTATGAGTAGCAATAACTGCACAGTAATTGTAATGAATATCAAGTCTGGAGGGGGCACCAAGGATCCTTGACCTACAAAGAACTATGGAAATGGTTAAACAAAACACGGTGTTCCTAGGGGAAAACAGATGCTCACTGAGTAGGCATCTTGCTTATTTCATTTGTCTTTTAAAAAAAAAAAAACAAGGATGGATGATCAGGGGATTGAGAACTGTTACCTAATAAAAAGTCACAACTGCTTCCCCAGTTTCAGAATTTGAGCCAGTCCTGAGACATGTAACCCACCAAGAAAAAGAGAACAAGGTATCAAGGAAGAAGGACACTGACAGGCTGTGCAAAGTATTTATGGTAACTATTCCCCTGTCCTTCCCTAAAGGGGCCTATAGCTACTAGAAAGGGAAAGGCCCAACTTTTCAAGGACTACTAAACACAGGACAGAACTGTCTTTGCCTCATGGTTCTTTTATAGAGATGGCATACATAGTTGCCAGGTAGCAAAAGGAGACCTGGATCAGGTCCACTTCAGAGGTGTTTCACTGGGCCCATTGGCTCACATCTTACAAGTCTCTGGAAGTATTACTGTAGTTTACATATTTGTCAAAATGTCCACTTTGTCAGCCATACAAAGCAGAACTGCCAGAGAAAACACAGTATCATAGTGACACATTCTGCACAGTCTCTCAAGAGTAGAGACCAAAAAACTGAGTGAAATACATAATGTTAGGGATAACCTTGGAACTCTAGGCACCAAATGCAAGAACCAAGAATTGGAATAAACACTGATTAGAAAGGGAGACATAACAAAAACAGTGATAGAAACAAGAGATGAAGTGGTGTCCACAAAATGCATCTGGCCATTTTGAGACCCAAAAGGTAACACACACAGATGATGAGCAGTCAGCTTCATAGAATCCCCATTGAGACAGAGATACTGTGTGGACAGTTCTAGAATGAAACAAGGTGAGCAGAATATGAACTGGGTCTGGAAGAAAGCACAGCAAAACAGGCAAGAATTCTAGAAGCGCAGGTAAACACAGAGTAAGGAAGGAGTCAATGAAGGGAGAAGAAATAACTCACTAGTGTAGAGCCCTAGTCATTTGATTGAGTACGCACATGTGGTAGGTTGGGAGTAGACCTGTGGGGTAGTGTTGGAGACACAGGACTCAGGACTCTCCACCTTGATTGAATTTGTGTAGGACCTAGATAATTGATTAGGCACATCCAGAAATGCACCAGGCCCATGTAAGTGTTTTCTCCTGCTTTCCCCACCATTCCTTCCTGGTAACTGAGGTGAGACTACCACTGCCTCCTACCAACCCAGTGTCTGGGAATACACCTCTAATTACATCACACCCATCTAATTTTCTCAGGATACCTCCTCTACCAGCAACCCACCACACCAATTCCCAAGCATACTTGGTGCCCACGTGATTGATAGGTTGTGGATTCAGAGAACTCAGAATGCACACTCATGGCCTCCACCATCAGAGGTGCATGTATATATAGACTGTGTGCCAAGCTCCAGACCCATCCTTGGCTAGGGGCTCCCAGAGATTGTGTGATATACTTTTGGGATTTGAAAGGTTCTGGTTTCTTTGTTTCTGTCTTCATCCTCCCTATTTGTTCTATCTTTTCTGGTTTATTTTTTCCCTTTTTCTGTTCTACTACCTTTATTTATATCCATTTTTCTCATCCCCCTTTTTACTTCTTCCTATTTTTTTTTTTAACTATGTGACCTGAGGAGGACATTGTTTACCCATTGGTGGTGGTGTTTATGTGCCATGTGCCATGAAATTGTTTCCAACTCATAGCAACCCTGGATAGGGTTTCCAAGGCTGTAAAATGTTTACGAGAGCAGAAAGCCTCATCTTTCTCCTGTGGAACTGCAGGTAGTTTTGAACTGCTGACCCTGAGGTTAGCAGCCAGACTTACAACCACTACACTATCAGAACTCCTTTGTTTCCCCACTGTTATCCTGTTATGTGCCATGGAGTCGGTTCCAACTCATAGCAACCCTGTACAGGGTTTCTGAGGCTATAAATCTTTACGGGAGCAGAAAGCCTCATCTTTCTCCTGCGGAACAACTGGTAGTTTTGAACTGCTGACCTTGCTATTCACAGCCCAATTTGTGACCACTACACTACCAGAACTCCTTTTATTTCCCCACTACTCACTCATAATTACCACACCTACTACCTGCTGCCCTACCCAACAGGCCAGAGTTGCCACTTGTTTTGCAGCAATGAATCAATAATCATTGTTGAGTAACACCTGCTCACCTCTCCTGCAACTGCTCTTCATCACCAGCAATCAGAGACTCATACGCACACTGCTACCAGTTACTCTAGCCAGCTGGAGACAGGAAAGGTGTGGCCTAGTGATGCCAAATGAAACTAAAGTAACATGCAGGCCATGCCCACCCAGATATATCAAAACAAAGCAAAACTAAAAATTAGGGTGTAGCAAACCAACATATAATAAACAATTACAATTTCAAAATGTCTTTGGCAATTGTTGCTGTTAATTGCCATCGAGTCATTTCTAACTCACAGCAACACTGTACAGAATTTCCAAGGAATGTCTGGGGGGTTGGAACCTCCAGCCTTGTGGTTCACAGTCCTATGCTTATTGTATAACACCACACCAGGACAATAGACCACTTCCAATCAAATAAAGAAGGAGAACAAGGTGGAGCAAGTGAGTGATCAAATTATTAAAGAACCATAAAGTTTTGGCAAGGATAAACAAATAATAGAACTACAAAACAAGGATTTTTGTTTTGTTTTGTTTTTTTTAAGTATATATATACTGGAAACAAAGAGAAAGGATCAGAAGTTGGAAAATATGGCCTTGGTAATAGAAACAAAGCTGGAAATCATGTGACAGAATTCTACAACACCAATGGCTTCTTCATAGCAAATACATTTTTTAAACAACATAAAAGACAATCATACACATGGCCCACACCAGAAGAAATACACAGAAATCAAACTGACTACGTCTGTAGAAAGAGACAGTGGAAAACGCCATACCATCAGCCAAAATGTTGTTGTTGTTGTTAGGTTCCATTGAGTTGAGTGAGTACCAACTCATAGCAACCTTATGCACAGCAGAATGAAACACTGCCCAATCCTGGGACAACCTGTTGCCACACTTGAGTCCATCGATGATGCCACTTGTTCAATTAGTCTTGTTGAGGGTCTTCCTCTTTTTCTCTGAACCTCCACCTCTCCAGTGACTGGTTCCTCCCAATATGACCGAAGTATGAGAGACGAAGTTTGGCCATCCTGGCCTACAAGGAGCACTCTGGCTGCACTTCTTCCAACAAAGACCTGTTTGTTCTTTTGGCAGCCCATGGCACTTTCAATATTCTCCTCCAACACCATAACTCAAATGTGTCAGTTCTTCTATGGTCTTCCTTATTCACTGTCCAGCTTTCACATGCATATGAGGTTACTGAAAATAACATGGCTTGAGTCAGGTGCATCTTAATCCTCAAGCTGACATCTTGGATCTTCAACACTTTAAAAAGGTCTTGTGCAGCTGATTTGCCTAATGCAATACGACGTTTGATTTCTTGGCTGCTGCTTCTGTGAGTGTTGATAGTTGATCCAAGAAGAATGAAGTCCTTGACAACTTCAATCTTTTCTCTGTTGATAAGAATGTTTTATTGATCCAGTGGTGAGGATTTTTGTTTTTTTTACATTGAGAAGTAATCCATACCGAAGGCTGTGCCCTTTGCTCTTCATTAGTAAATGTTTTAAGTCCTATTCACTTTCAGCAAACAAGGTTGTATCATCTGCATATCACAGGTTGTTAATGAATCTTCCTCCAATCCTGATGCCACATTTTTCTTCATAGAACCCAGCTTCTCAGATTATTTGCTCAGCATACAGGTTGAATAATTATGGTGAAAAAATACAACCTTGTCACACACCTTTCTTAATTTTAAACCATTCAGTGTTCCCATGCTCTGTTCAAACAACTTCCTCTTGGTCCCAGTACAGATACCTCATGAGTACAATTAAGTGTTCTGGAATACTGATACTTCGCAATGTTCATAGTTTGTCATGATCCACACAATCAAAAGCCTTTGCATAGTCAATAAAGCACAAGTAAACATCTTTCTGATATTCTCTGCTTTCAGCCAAGATCCATTGGACATCAGCAATGATATCCCTCGTTCTATGGCCTTTTCTGAATCTGGCTTGAACCTCTGGAAGTTCTCTGTCAATGTATGCTTGTAGCTGTTTCTGTATTACATTTAGTAAAACTTTACTTGCATGGGATATCAAAGAGATTGTCCAATGATTTCCGCATTGGACAGGGTCACCTGTCTTTGGAATGGGCACAAATACGATCTCTTCCAATCAGTCGGCCAGGTAGAATCTTCCAAATTTCTTGGCAGATATGAGTGAGTGCCTCCTGTGCTGCCTCACTTTCTTGAAATAATTCAATTTTTATTCCATCAATTCCTGGTATCTTGTTCTTTGCCAATTCCTTTGATGCATCTTGGACTTCCTCCTTCAGTATCATTGACCTTTGGTCATATGGTACCTCTTGAAATGGTTGAACATTAACCATTTCATTTTGGTACAGTGACTGTGTATTCCTTCCATATTCTCTTGATACTTTCTGCATCATTCAATAATTTGCTCAGAGAATCCTTCAATAATGAAAGTCGAGGCTTGAATTTTTTCTTCAGTTCCCCCGGCTTGAGAAATGCTAAGTGTGTTCTTCCTTTTTGGTTTGCTGATTCCAGAACTTTGCACATTTTGTTGTAATATTTGGCTTTATCTTCTCGAGCTGATCTTTGAAAATATCTGTTCAGCTCTTGGACCTCCTCATTTCTTCCATTTGCTTTAGCATCTCTATGCTGGAAAGCAAGTTTCAGTATCTTTTCTGACATCCATTTTGACCTTTTCTTTATTGTCTTCTTAATGACTTTTTGCTTTCTTCATATATGATTTTCTTGATGTCATCCCACAACTCTTCTGGTCTTTGGTTCTTAATGTTTAATATATCAAATCTATTCTTCAGATGATCTCTAAATTCAGGTGGGATATATTCAAGGTCATATTTTGGCTCTCGTGGACTTCTTTTCATTTTCTCCAGCTTCAGTTTGAATTTGCATATGAGTAATTGATGGTCTGTTCCACAGTCTGCCCCTGGCCTTGTTTTCATTGATGATATGGAGCTTTTCCATCGTCTCTTTCCGCAGATGTAGTCAATTTGATTTCTATGTATTTTATCTGGTGAGGTCCATGTGTATAGTCATCTATTATGCTGTCTAAAGAAGGTATTTGAAATGAAAAAATCATTGATTTTGCAGAATTCTATCATGCGTTCTCCAGCATTATTTCTATCACAAATTGAAGAGGAATAGTGTTGCATTCATTGTTAAAAAGAACATATCCAGAACAGTCATGAGGTACAATGCTGTCTATGATAGGATAATATCCATGTGCCCACAGGAAAACCTAGTTAATACCACTATTTTTCAAATTTACACACCAATCACTAAAGACAGTGAGGATGAAATAGAAGAATTATACCAACTTCTTCAATCTGAAATTGATCAATCATGAAATCAAGATGTGTTGATCATTAGTGGTGATTGGTATGCAAAGTTTGGGAGCAAAGAGGAAGGATCAGTAGCAGGAAAATATGGCCTTGGTGATAGAAATGATGCTGGAGAATGCATGATAGAATTCAGCCAAAATTAGCCAGGGAAATTGTAAAACAGCTCATCAATTACTTATATACAAGTTCAGGCTGAAATAGAAAAACAAGTCCAAGAGAGCCAAAATATGACCTTGAACATATCCCACCTGAATTTAGAAACCATGTCCAGAACAGATTTGAAACATTAGACATTAATGACCAAAGACCTGAAGAGTTGTGGGATGACATCAAGAGCATCATACAGTAAGAAAGCAAAAGGTCATTAAGAAGAAAAACAGGAAAGAAAACACCAAAATGGGTATCAGAAGAAATTTTGAAACTTGCTATCCAGCATAGAAATGCTAAAGGAAATGGAAGAAATAAGGAGCTAAAAGAGCTAAACAGAAACAGAAAATTCAAAAAACAGTTTGAGAAGACAAAGTTAAATATTATAATGTATTTTGCAAAGACCTGGAGTTAGAAAAACAAAAGGGAAGAACATGCTGAGCATTTCTCAAGGCCAACAGTTGGTCTTTTGGAGAAAGATGGCTTTCTGCTCCCACAAAGATTTACAGCCTTGGAAATCCTATGCTATGAGTCAGAACCCACTCAATGGTACTTAATAACAATAACAAATCAAGAGGGACAATTGATCAGAATTCCAAAACAGGAAAATCACAAAGAAAATTGCTGAAGAATTGCTAGTAGAAAGCTTCCCTAATATCATGAATGATGAAAAGATACCCATCCAAGAAGCTAAATGAATTCCATACAGGATATACCTCAAAAGAAAATTACCATGGGCTTCCGGTTTTGGCAGGCAGCAGAGTCAGCCAGGTAGGCAAAGCATCATGGGAGAGGGATTGAAAACTACAGAAGCTGTGCTCACAAAACAACACCAGAGCTCTGGATTTACCATAAGGTCCAGGACATCAGTTTCCCATAATTGCAAGTGAAAAAAATCATGATATAAAGGAAAAAACTTAGAGTAAGGAATCTCTGGACATGGGATTCCCTCTGTAGCCACCCCGCCTGGGCAGAGTTCAGAGGGCGGGGCTACAGCCAGACCAGTACAGGGAACCAGCACTAAAAGCAGTGTAGAGACATTTGCAAAAAGAGGTGTGGGAAACTCTATACATTTTTTCCTCCTTTTCCCTGTTGCTACTTCTTTGCCCAGCCTGGACACCTTCAGACGGGTGGGTGCATACCCCCTTCCCCCCCAAAAAATGTCCAGTGCTCATCCCACAGTTTTCCCATGGTACAGAAGACCATATCAGCACATGTCCAGAAACTGAAAGATGGGCAGGCTTTGGAAATGCCTGAGGAAATACAGAAAAATGATTATAAAATGTATCAAGACACTACACAATTTTAACTTACACAAAGAAACAAGAGAGAATGGCTCAAATGACCAACACACAGAGTAAGAAAGTGTTTCTGAGAAAGAAGAGGAAATAGAACTGAAAAAAAAAAAATCCTCAAAATAATGATATTTAGGTGCCTTCAAGGAACTGAAGGAAGATCAAGGAAAGCAAGGAGAACACAGAAAAAAACTCTAGAAGAATTCTGGAAACACTACAAGAACAAACAGATGACATAAATGCAAATTTTTAAATAATACAAAACTTTCTATTAGAAATTCAGAAGATTTATTCCAAGATTAAGAAACAGATAATAAAAAGGGCAAAAGAGTAGATGCAAAGCAATGGAAGTCAAAATTAGTGAATTTGAAGACAAATCTATCAAAACTAGCTAGTTTATTAGAACAATCAGAAAAAAGAATGAAAACATTTGAAGAAAGCCTAAGAGTTACGTGGAACACCATGAAAAGGAATAATTTACAGGTAACTGGAATTCCAGAACAGGAAGAGACAATAAAAAGCATAGAGAAATTTGTCAAACAGTTGTTGGAAGAAAACTTCCCTAACATCATGAGAAATGAGAAGATAAACATACAAGAAGCTGAAAAACCCCAAACAGGATAAATCCCAAGAGAAAATCACCAAGACATAACATAATCAAACTTTCAAAAACCAAAGACAAGGAAAGGATCCTGAGAGCAGCTCAGGAAAAATGGAAAGTTACCTACACAGGAGAGCCAAGCTCTGCTCTGATTTGTCAGCAAACATCATGCAGGCAAAAAGGCAATGAGATGACACATACAAAACTCTGAAAGAAAGAAAAAAAACCAACCAAGAATAATAGACCCAGTAAAGCTGTCCGTCAAATACAACAGCAAAATTTAGATGTCTCCAGATAAACAGAAGTTAAAGGAATTTTCAATGACCAGACAAACTTTACAAAAATTGCTAAAGGATGTTCTTTGAACTGAGAACCAATAATAGGAAACAACAGCCTGAGGTTACCACACATGGCAATACCAATCAGAATTCAATCCACATGGAAGTATTTAAAGTAAAACAAATATAACAAACTTGAAAATAAAGAAGCAGAGATATCAATTTATAATTAAGTCAACTAAAAAACAAAAGCAGAAATAGTATAGACTCAGAACTTCGAAATGGCTAGGAAGTCAACTAGAATTTAAGATAAAATAGTTTTAAATACAAGGGAAAATAATAAATTCCAGAGTAACATCTAAGAAAATTAATACCCCTGCACAATAAGTTAAAAAAGAGGAAAACCAGAAACATTTAGTAAACATTAACACAACAGAGATAAAAATGAAAAGAAAATCCATAAACACAATTAACTCAGTTCATAAAATTATATGGAACAAAGAAACCAGCATCACCACACACACAAAAGTAAAGTACAACAAATTGACAGTAATCAATTCATACCTATTGATAATTACACTGAATGTTAATAGATTAAATGCATCAGTCAAGAGACAAGAGAGAGCAGAATGGATACGAAAACAGGATACTTCAATATTCAGTATACAAGGGACACATCAAAAAGATGTGTACCTAAATGCCCATCAACTGAAGAATAGTTAAACAAATTTTTGTACATACACACAATAGAATACTAAGCAATATTGAAGAAGAAGAATAAATCTATGAAACAACTCATAACATGGATGAACCTAGAGGACATTATGCTGAGTGAAATTCATCTATCACAAAAGAACAAATATTGTTTAACACCAATATTGTAAAAAGTTAAGAAAATATTTCCTTAATAAAAGAAACTATTATGGTTACAGAAGGAGGGGAAGGAGCCACATATTAATATGGGTAACAAGGCAGGCAATACACAAGAGAGAGGTTAGCAGAGGAAAGATGAAAGTAGTGGGAGACAGGGAAGAATATTTCAAGTTGGTAGAGGTAAGCTTTGTTAGCTGATGGTTTATGGATGTGTGTAATGGTTATAGGGTTTTGTGTCAACTTGACTAGAATTTCCAGAGGTTTAGTAGTTGGGATGTGCTTATTCCCATGGTGATTAAACCTAATACAGGCATAGTTAACTCTGTGATGAGTGGCTTTGAGTAGCCAATCAATTAAAGGGATGCTTCCTTATGGGCGTGGCCTACTCCTAATATAAATTAACATGTGAGAAGGACTCTCTCCCTCTCTTTATTCTGTTGGGAACCTGAGACTCTACAATTGTAAGATAGTAAACTTCTTTTTATATTGTTGTTGTTGTTGTTAGGTGCCATTGAGTTGGTACTGACTCATAGGGACCCTATGCACAACAGAATGAAACACTGCCCCTTTATGTACATACACACATATATGTTTCACTGGTTTTTGCTTCTATAGAAAAGCCAGCCTAAGACAATGAGATTGCAATCATTATAATGAAGCAAAGTACATGATTTGCTGAATGTAAAACTCATCATCTGCTCTGTAAACCTTCATATAGTTTATAATAAAAAGTTTTTAAAAACATATTCACAATGAAGAAGTCATTGATCTTGCAAAATTCTATCATTCAATCTCTAGCATTTCTATCACCAAAACCTTATTTTCCAAGTACTGATCCTTCATCTTTGTTTCCAATTTTTGTATGTATCCCAATCACCAATAATTATAAATACATTTTGGTTGCATGTTTGATCAATTTCAGACTGAAGAAATTGTAGAATTCTTCAATTTTGTCATCACTAGCTTTAGTGGTTTGGGTAAATTTGAACAATAATGGTATTAACTGGTATTCCTTGTAGGAATATGTACATTATCCTACACAGACAGCATTATACTTCAAGAAAGAACTTGAAACGTTCTTTTGATGATGAATTCCATTCCTCTTCAATTTTTCATTCCTCACATAGTAACTCATGTGATTGTCAGATTCAAAATGGCCGATAACAGTCCATTTCTGCTCACTAATACCTAGGATTTTGGTCTTTATACTTTCCATTTCATTTTTGACAACTTCAAAGTGTCTTAGATTCATAATTCATACAGTCTATGTTCCTATTATTAATGGATGTTTGCAGCTATTTCTCCTTATTATGAGTAGTGCCCCCCATCAGCCAATGAAGGTCTCAAAAGCTTTATTCCATTCACATCATTATGCCAACTCTACTTTGAGGAGGTAATTCTTCACCAGTCTCATTTTGAGTGCCTTCCAAAATGAGGGACTCATCTTCTGGCTCTATATCTGATAATATTCTGGTGCTATTCATCATGTTTCAATAGTCAATATTCTGGTGTTATCTCACTGTGTTCCACTGCTATTCATAAAGTTTTCAGTGGCTAAACATTTGGAAGTAGTCCGCCTCTCCTTCTTTGTAGTCTGCCTTAATATGGAAGCTCAGCCAAAACCTGTCTGCCCTGGTGACCCTGCTGGTATTTAAAATACTGGTGGCATAGCTGACAGCATCAGAGCAACATGCAAGTCACTACAGCATGACAAATTGACAGATGAGTGGTGGTTAGATGTACATACAGGTCTAATTTTCAGCAAGTACCAGGCATCCAGTTTTTTTTATGTTTGTGTATTTTCTGTTATGGTGGTGGTGGTGGTGATGGTGGTGGTGAGTCCCATCAAGTCAGTTCCAACTCATAGTGACCCTGTAGAGGGTTTCCAAGGAGCAACTGGGAGATTTGAACCAGTGGTCATGTGATTAACAGTCCAGTGTTTACCCTACAGCACCACACCAGGACTTTTATGTTAAATAATGCAAAAGAACCAGTAGATCTGTTTTGGAAGAAGTGCAGCCAGAGTGCTTCTTGGAGGCCAGGATGGCTAAGCTCCGTCTCTCATACTTTGGACATATTGTCAGGAGGGAACAGTCACTGGAGAAGGATGTCATGCTGGGTAAGGTGGAGGGTCAGAGAAAAAGAGGAAGACCTTTAACGAGATGGATCAGCCATGTGGCATCATTGATGGTGTCAAGTGTGGCAGCGGTAGTGAGGTTGGCCCAGGATCAGACATTGTTTCGTTCTGCTGTGCATGGGGTCGCTATGAGTCGGTTCCGACTCAATGGCACCTGACGACAACAATAACAACTTTTCTTTATACGTATATTTTGATTTCCTGTTTAGATTTATTCCTATGGTATGCACTGCGGGTTAACGCGCTGGGCTACAAGGTTGGTTTGAACTGCAAAGTTGGTGGTTCAAGCTCACTAACTGCTCCTCAGAAACCCTATACAGGGTTTCTATGAGTCAGAACCACCACAATGGCACTTAACAACAACAATATTTCATCTATGGGGTAGCTATTGTAAGTGATATTGTTTTCCTGATTTCCTTTTTCGGAGTTCTCTTTTTTAGTATGAAGGAATCTGACTAATTTCTGTATGTTGAGCTATACCCTGCTACTTTGCTGAATCTTTTAATTCGTTCTAACAATTTACTTGAGTTTTAAAGATTTTTCAATGTATAGAATCATGTCATCTACAAATAGAGTTTTACTTCTGCTTTGCCAGTTTATATTACTTTAATTTCCATTTCTTGCCTTATAGCTCTGACTAAAACTTCTAGCACAATATTGAATTTGTTGTTGTTATCGTTAAGTGTCATCAAGTCAGTTAAAATCATAACAACGCTTTAGCATATGATCAGGAACCAACAGTATTGAAGGAAGAAATTTAAGCTGCACTGAATGCATCAGTTTTAAAAATTAAAAGTCCAGGAATTGACAGAATATAAATTGAAATCTTTCATCAAACTGAAGTAGTGCTGGAAGTACTCACTCATCTATACCAAGAAATTTGGAAGACAGCCCATAACAAAGAGAGGTAACCTAATGAAATGAGGAAATCATTGAGCAATATCATTAATATCAGATGCAAATAAAATTTTTCTGAAGATAATTCAAAAACAGTTGCAACAGTACATCAACAGAGAATTGTCAGAAATTCAAGTTGGATTCAGAAGAGGATGTGGAACTAGGGATATCATTACTGATGCCAGATGAACCTTGACTAAAAGCAGAAAATACAAGAAAAGTTTATTTCTGCTTTATTGACTATGCAAAGGCTTTTAATTGTGTAGATCATAACAAACTATAGTTAACATCTTAAGAAATGGATATTCTTGAACACTTAATTTTGCTCATGAGGAACCTGAACATAGGCAAAGAGGCAGTTGCTAGAAGAGAAAAAGGGTAACTGAATGGTTTAAAATCAGAAAAGGTGTGTACCAGGGTGACATCATTTCACCATGCTTATCCAATTGGTATAATGAGTAGATAATCAGAGAAAAGTGGATTATATGAAAAACATAGCATTAAGATTGGAGGATTTACAATTTTCAATATTCAGATATTACAGCATTGTTTGTGAAAAGTGAAGAGGACATAAAATTCTTACTGATGAAGATCAAAGACTACAGCTTTCAGTAGGGATTGTACCTCAGTGTAAAGAAAACAAAAATCCTCACCACTGGATCAATAAATAACATTCTGAAAAATAGAGAAAAGATTGAAGTTGTCAAAGACTTCATTTTGCTTGGATGAACACTCATAGAAGCAAGAGTCAAGAAATCAAAGGGTGTTATTGCACTAGGCAAATCTTCTGCAAAAGATTTATTTAAAGAGTTAACGGGCAAATTTGTTAGTTTGAGGACTCAAGTGCTCCTGATCCCAGCTGCAGTATTTTCCAATTGCCTCATAGGTATATGAAAGTTGGACAATGAATAAGGAAGACTGTAGAAGAATTGGTACATTTGGTGCTGGAGAAGAATATTATAGAATCATGGAATGCTGTGTTGAGAGAAGTACAGCCAGAATCCTTTTTAGAAGCCAGGATGGTAAAACTTCCTCTCTCACACCATGGACAGGTTGTCAGGAGTGACAAGATCTTAGAGAAGGCCATCATGCTTGGTAAGATCCCTAGTGGGATGGATTTACAAGTGTCAGTAGCAATGGATTCAAACGTTACATTGTGAAGATGGCACAGGATCAGGCAGAGTTTTGTTGTGATGTGCATAGAGTCACGATGAGTTGGAACAACTCAACAGCACCTAACAATAAATGTGTTAGTTTGCTAAATCCTGATTTCATGTTTTGCTTTGTTTAAATGTATGTAGGTGTGTGGGGCAGGCATGCTACTTTGGATGTTAGTTTTGTGGCACTAGACCACTTCCCTCCTGTCTCTAGATGGGTGGAGCACCAGGTGGAGTTTGGGTGTGGGTTTCTGATTGCTGGTCAAGAAAAGCAATTGTAAGTGGGGGTGAGCAGGTCTTATCTAGCATCTTTTATTTATCCAGTGGTGCATTTATAGCCATTAACTGTGTTGGGCAGACCCACACATTTTAAAAAATTTAAATGCTTTCCTTTTTTCCCCACCCATTTCTCTTAAACCTTACTAAATTTTTGCTTACTATTTTGTGGCGAAGAAACACAAATCAAATAAATGGAGTTCATCTCCTAGAACTTTTTAAAAACAGATTTTCAATATTTTATAGAAATAGAAAATGTGCTCAATATGAGTTTATTAAGTGCCTTGTATGGATTTCTAAGTTCAGATAGCTGTATGCTCACCAAGTTAGTGTAATACAAAATTTATTTTACTCACAATGAATTTAATACTTTTATTGTTCTGGAGTTCTGGTGTGGTGCTGTGGTTAATATGCTGGACTGCAAAGTCGGTTTGAACCTCAAAGTCAGTGTTTCAAGCTTACCAGCTGCTTCTTGAAAAGTCTATACCGCGTCGCTACGGGTTGGAATCAACTCTTGGCACTTAACAACAACCACAGCAACAGAGCTATGCTAAAATAGTAGGTGGAAGAAGCAATGGTTTTTGATGATTATCTCCTTTAGGAGGAAGTGAAAGACATAGGTTATAGGGACAGAGATACTGATAAGCTAACAAGTAGGAATTTAAGATGAGACTGGTAGCGGAGTCCTGGTGTGGCGCTGTGGGCTAATGCGTCAGACTGCAAAGTCGTTTGAACTCACCAGCTGCACCTTGGAAACCTTTACAGGATCGCTATGGGTCAGTATCGACTCGACAGCACTTAACAACGACCTGGTAGCATAGTGGTTATGAATCGGGCTGCGAACCTTAAGGTCAGCAGTTCAAAACTACCAGCTGTTCCGCATGAGAAAGATGAGGCTTTCTGATCTCTTAAAGATTTACATCCTCGGAAACCCTGTACATTGGTGGCTATGAATCGGAACCGACTCCACGGCACATAATCACCACCTTTTCATCTTGGAGTCCTGGTGTAGTGCTGTGGATTACTGTCATTTGAACTGCAAGGTTGGAGGTTCAAGCTCACCGACTGCTCCTTGGAAACCCTATGATGGGTCGCTATGGGTTAGAACAGACTCGACAGCGCTTAACAACAACCTATTCATCTTGAGTTAAGACTGAGAAAATGCATAGCAAACGCTAGAAGAAAAGATTGACATCAGGTTGTGTTTGTTGTTATGTGTCGTGGAGTCGGTTCCGACTCATAGCAACCCTGTTTCCGAGGCTGTAAATCCTTACGGGAGCAGAGAACCTCATCTTTCTCCCACGGAACAGCTGGTAGTTTCCAACTGCTGACCCTGAGGTTCACAGCCCGATTCGTAACCACTAGGTTTGGACAACCTATAATACCAACTATATCTATTAGCAATCCAAAAATACAAATACAAAGGATTAAGTAAGTAAATTAATGGTTATTCTCTCATGGGTTAAGAAGGTTTCCAATGCTTCAGGAACCCAGACTCCATTTATCGTCTTCTTTCCTAGCCTCAAGGTCACAAGTTAGAAGCAGGAGCTTGGGCCATCTTGCCTTTACTCTAGATAGAATATGGAAAAGAGGAAGAATAAGGAGTCAAAGGTTATATTTCTCAGGCTGCATCAGCTCTCTTATTTCATTAGGCAAATCTGCTGCATTGGTGTTGGTGTTGGTGTTGGTGGTTATGTGCCACAGAGTTGGTTCTGATTCATAGTGATCCTTTTCAGGGTTTCCGAGGCTGTAAATCTTCATGGGAGCAGAGAGCCTCATCTTTCTCCTGCAGGACAGCTGCTGGTTTCAAACTGTTAACCTTGAGGTTAAGAGCCTGATTTTCCTAACCACTACACTACCAGCCTCTTTAAAGTGTTCAAGAGCTAAGTTGTCAGTGTGAGGACAAAGGTGTGCCTGACCCAAGCCATTGTATTTTTAATAACCTCATATGCATATGAAAGTTGCACAATACATAAGGGAGACAGAGAATTGATGTATTTGGGTTGTGGTGTTGGAGAAGAATATTGAAGTTACCAAAGACTACCAGAAGAACAAACAAATCTGTGTTGGAAGAACAGCTCAAGTGCTCCTTAAAAGCCACATCGTCTTTCTTTTGGACATGTTATCAGGAGGAACCAATTCCTGGAGAAAGGCATCATCCTTGGTAAAGTGGAGGGTCAGTGAAAAAGGAGAACGAGTCCCCATGAGGTGGATTGACACAGTGGCAGCAGCAATGGACTCAGACATAACAATTGTGAGGATGATGCACGACGAGGCAGTGTTTCATTCTCTTTTATATAGAGTAGCTATGAAATAGAACCAACTCTATGGTACATAACAACAACAAAAGAGCTTTATTTTAGTAATTTCAGTGACTTCCACAAATATTTCAGAGGCTACCCTACTGGAAAGGAAGGCTGAAAATGTTACCTTTACCTGGGCATTGCTTCTTCAAATGTAGAAGAGGAGAATGAGAATTGGGTAGACAAGTGGCAGTTTCAGCCTCATAGCCTAAAACGTATAGCTACTTTCTTAGGCCATAAGAAGTCATTGGAGGATTCTGAGAAGAGGAGTAAGGTCAAGAACTCAAATATGGCAAGAGTAGTGGTGGGAGAAATGGATAGAATCATGGAAATAGCAAGGACAAATAAAACCTACTCAGTCAGATTAGGGAAACTGAGGCCATATGATGACAACTCTTCCCTAAAGGACTTGAAATAAAAGGGCTGAAAATTAACTGAATGTGTTTTAAGTTGAATATGAAAATTAATGTCAGCTTTCATATGATTAGCAACTTCATGTCACCATTATACTGGATGTCACACTTCTTTAAAACATGCCATTTTAATTTTATACAGTTACCCTAAACCCCTTTTGGAGTCCTGATGTGGCTGTGAGTTAATGCGCCAGACTGCAAAGCTGTTTGAACTACAAGCTCGGTGGTTCAAGCTCACCAATTGCTCCTTGAAAACCCTATGCAGGGTCACTATGGGCCAGAACTGACATGATGTCACTTAACAACAACAACAAACCCCTTTCACCTATCCTTTGCACTCATTTTGATACTAATATAACATTTTATAATTCATTATTTTATTTCAAACTCTCTTCAGTTGAACTATGTACAAGTAGACTTAATTTTGTCATCATTAGCATGTTATCATCAACTTATGTTGTTGTTGTCAGGTGCCATCGAGTCAGAACTGACTCATAGCGACCCCATGCACAGCAAAACAAAACAATGTCCAATCCTGGGCCAACCTCACTACCGCTGCCACACTTGACGCCATCAATGATGC
>NW_006408557.1:11124849-11159675 GCF_000296735.1 Chrysochloris asiatica | reverse complement strand
ACGGGGGAAGGATTGCATGGAGGGGATTGTAACCATGGCAATGAGACAATGTACGATAGAATGAATGTAAAACTAATGTTCTCCCATGTAAACTATCACATAATTCACAATAAAACATTTAAGAAAAAAAAAAGTGGATACTTTCCATGATAAATTAAAATGGCCAATTCTTTGAGGAGAGAAGTATTGAATCTTTATAAAAATCTGCTCTATCATGGGCGAGGCTATCCAAAAGGAGGAGACCATTTTAAAAGGCATCTGAATCTTAGAAAACACTATATAGGGTCGTTATGAGTCAGAATCAACTTGAGAACAGTGAGCTTGCTTTTTGTTTTAATTGTACTCATACAGAACCTGTACATAAATTAAGAGGCAGTTCTATGTACAAGTACATAGAACAAGGTGATACTGTGTGACTTAAAATCAGGAAAGTTTGCACCAGAGTTGTATCCTTTCATCTTTTTTCAATCTGTATATTGAACAAATAATCCAAGAAGCCGGATTATATGAAGAAGAATCTGGCATCAGGGATGTAGGAAGACTCATTAACAACCTGTGATATGCAAATGACACAACCTTGCTAGCTGAAAGTGAAAAGGACCACAGCCTTCAGTATGGATTACACCTCAACATGAAAAAAAAAAACCAAAATCCTCACAATTGGACCAATAAGCAACACCATGATAAATGAAGAAAAAATTGAAATTGTCAAGGTTTTCATTTTATTTGGATCCACAATCAATGCCCATGGAAGCAACAGTTAGAAAATCAAACAACATATTGCATTTGGGCAAATCTACTACAAAAGATTAAAAAGCAAATATATCACTTTGAAGACTAAAATCCACCTGACCAAAGCCGTGGTATTGTCAATCTCTTTATACGCGTGCAATAATCCAGACAGTGAAAAAGAAAGACTAAAGAAGAATTAATACATTTGAATTATGTTATTGGTTAAAAGTATTAAATATACCATTGTCTGTCAAAGGATTGAATGACTCTGCCTTATACTTCTTAGACGGATGAATGGTGAGACTTACAACTTTGGACAGTTTATCTGGATAGACCAGTTTCTGTAGATGGGCATCATGCTTGGTAAAGTAGAGAATCAGTGAAAAAGAGGAAGACTCTCTTCTGAACTGACACAGTATCTGTAACAACGGACTCAAACATACGGACCAAGTTCTAGTTCAACATGCTGAGGATTCATCTGAGAACAAAATAAAGAAACATCCTTTCCTTCTTGGGATTTAACTTTTAATGAGAATATAAACAAACAAAATAAAAAGTGTGTGAGGGGGGAGTCATCTAAAAAATGCCTTCCTTAAAAAACAAAAAACAAAAAAAATGTGAAGTGCCCAGAGAAGATCAAAGAAAGTATTGAATGGGGCGAAGTTGTAATGAAAGAGCTAGAAGCACTATACTTCCTTAGGAAATACAGAGCTATGAAACAACACTACTATTCAGATGTCTAGAAAACTTAACTGATCATAAGTGCCAATTTTTCAGGAATCACTTAATACATTTCTCTTTCTTTCAATGTGCAACACAAAGTCAATCCATGCAGGAAGATATTGTATTTTCTTTATGCCTCCCAATCAAGAATTTACCCTCCAAAAAGTACTAGATTTCTTGCTGCCATAACAACCCTTTCTGATATCTAAACCCACATCAATGATGTTATCTAATACTTAAGTGTGGGCTATTGTTTAATCACTGCAACATCCCAAAATGCCAACAACTGTAATATCAATAAATGTTTCAGACATTGGGTCATCTCTCCAGCAATGCATTTTTTAAAGCACCTTGACAGATCTCATTTCCCCAATCTAAAATGTAATCAACATCTTTTCTTGACCAACCATACAAAAAACTTGGGAGTTGAAAAAAACAAACAAACAAACAGATAAACTCAATGTATTATTTCAAAATATATTGCATTTGCCCTATGGGAAATATCTTAGTTTCATTGGGCCCTTTGTCCTACTTTTCATTTTTAAATTGCCAATATTAAATGTTTCTCTTTGTCAATGAATTTCTGACAAAACATCTGTTTTAATTCAGCAAACTATTGGTAATTTCAAAATCTCTGGAGATAGTTATTGATGTGATAAACATGGTTTCATGACTAGACAGATGGAGGCAGTTCTACTGCACCAGAAGCTGGGGAGGTGAGAGCTGGGACTGGTCCAGGGGGGCTTATTAAAATTGTAATAGTAAAAGTAGTAACTCTTCATCTGACTTTATAAGTAATTGTCTTTCTTTCTAACAGAGTTGTAACTTGATTTGCCTAAAAAATATGCATTGTTAGAAATAAAACTAACAGAGATCAAACAGTGGTTGAAGGTCGAGGTCTCCCTTTCTGGCTTTACTCTGCCCTTCCCTCATCATGATACTGACAAATTTTTCTTTCTTTGGGACCTCTTGTTCATAGGAATGGGGGTGCCAACAATTGGCATCTTTGGCATCCCTGTGATATCTATCAGCTCCCCCATAAAGCCATTCCATATTAACATACAACCCAAGTGAGATTGGGGTGCCTGCCTTACTAACATAGCTCTAATGCACACTCCCTAGTCCCCCTTCCAATCAGATGGCTCCCCCTAAACCCTGCCTGAACTGAAATTTTGGATCAATTGTTGATTAGATGATTAGATTTATCCCAAACTGATAGAAGTGGTTTCTCTCTACATCACCACAAAACTGATATAAAAACCTGCTTGAGGATCAGGTACTAGCAGACATGTAAGTAGAAGTAAGGGTATAGACTCATCTTCTAAAACACAAACAGTGCCAACTAGCCCCTAAGAGTTTTATGATGCAGTGAACTATTGTCTGGAGTGTTTAAGTAAAGGAGTAAGCCCTTCATGAATCTGCCAAGACATTTAATATAAAGTGGTAGGCACCAAGCAAAGCAATGAGCTGGGAGCTGTATCCCACACAAATGTGTACACTTGGCTAGAGATGAGTGGCCTACACTGGATGCCACTCCCACTTGCCCCTTTGTGATTACACACACATAAAAAAGCTTTTGCGTGGAAAAATAACAAGTCAAAAAGACAACAGCAAATATATGTGCAGCTTTTATGTCAGACAAAATGTTAGCATTACTAATGTTGTTGTTGTCATTTTTGTTAAGAGCCATCGAGTCAGTTCCAACTCATATCAACTCTGTATAGGGTTTCCAAGGGGTGGCTAGTGAGTTTCAACTACTGATCATCTTTCAGTTGGTGTTTATCCTACAGTGCCACACCAGGACTCCATCACTAATATAGATATCCAAACATTAATCTACTAAGAATACAGACAAAAATGTCAACAACCCTACAAAAAATGGGTTGGAGACACAGAGAACAAAAGAAAAGCAAGAGGTTCTTAGTCTTATGAAAAGATTATCAACCTCATTCGCAAGTCAACAAATAAAATTTTGAACTTCATAAAACGATCCTTCCTCACTTATCAGTTTGGCCAAAACAAAACAAAACTTGACAACATATTTTATTGATGGTGCTATGGGCAAGCAAGTGTTTTCAAACATATTGTTGGTGGAAACCACATGAAATGCAGAAAAAGTCCAGATCCAGAAAAATTTAATTAAGGTACAAGAAAGAATCTAAAGTTTAGAAGCAGCCTTTTCATAAGCCACACTGCATCTTCAAAGCACAGCAAATTCAGATGTCTACATTGTGCAATCTAGCACCAAGCTTTGACCCAATATCTTCTAACAAATTGGGCCATTTTAAACTCTCCCTAGTCTTAAATTAGCTTGCACCCAACTGTTTCAATCCTAACTGTGGATTTTCAAATGATGAGGCTATAAGGAATTAATCTAATGTTTTATGGTAAACTGTAATACCATGTAACAAAACATTTCATGCCAAATCATTAATATCTGCTGCTTCATTAAAAGTTGATCTAAGGTGATACATAAAACAAACAGTTTATGACCAACATCCCATCAGGCTTACTCACAGCAAAACAAAAAAAGGTGCAGCAATGCCCTGACTCATGAACTGGAGCCCTTAAATTCCAGAATCCACTCCCTTCCAGTCCTTCAAAAGTGGGTTAAGATGATTACACCAAAAGAAGAAACAAATCAGACTTTCTTCTAATATTGCTTGAGTCCATTTGTAGTCTGTGATTATCCACTGAGTCACTGAACACTGCAAACATTACCCATTTATGTTGTTGTTGTTAAGTGCCGTTGAGTTGAATCTAACCCATAGGGACCATGTATAGGGTTTCCAAGGAGCAGCTGGTGAGCTTGAACCGCTGACCTTGCAGTTCAAACAACTTTGCAGTCTGACGCATTAGCACACAGCACCACACCATTTATGGTGGACATAAATTAGGCAAATAGGAATGGGGAGCACAGCAACCAGACAAAACACAGCCACAGGAAGCAAGCAGTGCTTTTGCAGTGCAGCTCTTATAGGACCACAGAGGCAAGGATTCTGTAGAGGAAGAAAATGGGGCTGTGCCCTCTTCCTTATCTCACTTCCCCATTTTCTAGTTGGTGCATCGTAGGGTAAACTGCTTACACTAAATGTTTTTTCCAGGTTTTGCTTCTCAAGGAACCCATGCAAGACAGTTCCAGAGATATACAAACCCTTTTGATCCCAGCAGTATATAGAGAAGGTATCTGGATTATTTCTTCAGAAAGTCATGCTGTAAGCAGTGTTAGTGCCACTAGAAATTGAGCCAGAACTCTGGGGACAGAAAGAGCTAGTCCAATAGCAATATGGTTGACAGATCCTTTTGAGCCAATTGCAGACAGAGATTGAAAGTGCATAAAACAGCAGGTTCATGAGTGAGCTCAGCAGAGATCAACTGAGTTTGCCTCAGAGTAATAGCACTGTAGACTCCTGAGCAATAACAAATAGTGACTGTTTTGGCCCCTAAGTTTCGGAGTCATGTGTTATGCAGCAGTCAGTAACTGCTACATGATGCTTTCTTTTGAATATTTCTGTTAAATAATTAGAAACTAAGTGCCCATTCGTGTCACCTAATAAGGCTAGAAAATTATAGAGAATAGCACCAATCTTTCAAATGAGACAAAAAGTCGGGGAGGGGGAGAGTTAGAGGCCTATAAATTTTAAGAAAGCTATCTAGTTAACCGATTGGAAGGGATTCGTATTTATGCCCATTCATTCCAAAGAGAGGTGACCGAACAGAATGTGGAAACCATGCACCAATAGAATTAATATCACATGTTATAAAATTTTGCTGAAGATAATTCCAAAACCGTTGCAACAGGGAACTGCCAGAAATTCAAGCTGGATTCAGAAGAGGACATGGAACTAGGGATATCATTGCTGACATCAGATGGATCTTGGCTAAAAGCAGAGAATACAAGGAAAACATTTACTTGTGCTTTATTGACTATACAAAGACTATAATTATTATCAGGACTGACTGTGGGGGCTGGAAATGTAAAGGTAGACATTTTGTAGTAAAAGGAAAGGAGTGATTGACTTTGCAGTTCAGAAGCAGAGTTCCCTGGGACCATAAAGGGAGAAGAGAGACATACAGGACCCTACCCAGTGAAACAGTGATGCCAGAGATGGAGGTAGAGACGATGACGTGGAAAGATGGAGCAGCTGGGGACTCTAGACCCAGAGAGGGAGAGGGGCTGTGTGCTGACGACTGGGGGGCAGGCTTGCAGGGTACACCCTTTGGTTGGTTGATGATGCATGGAGGGGATTGTAACCATGGCAATGAAATGATATACGATAGTACGAATGTAAAGCTAGTGTTCTCCCATGTAAACTATCACATAATTCACAATAAAACATTTTAAAAAAAGAAACCAGACGTGAGACATGCTGCATTAGCAAAATCTGCTGCACAAGACTTCTTATAGCAAAGATATCAGTTTGAAGAGTAAGGTGCACATGCATGAGAAACATAGACAATGAATAAGGAAGGATGTAGAAGAATTGATGCATCTGAACTACGGTGTTAGAGAAGAATACTAAAAGTGCCATGGACTGTCAGAAGAGCAAACAACTCTGTCTTGGACAAAGTATAGCCAGAATGCTCCTTAGAATCCAGGTTGGCAAGACGTCATTTCTCATACTTCAGACATGTTATCAGGAGAGACAAGTCCCTGGAGAAGGATTTCATGCTTGGTAAAACATAGGGACAGCAAAAGAGAGGAAGACCCCCAACATAATGAACAGACATAGTGGAAGCAGCAATGGGCTCAAAATAATTGTGAGTATGGCACAGGATCAGGCGATGTTTCGTTCTGTCTTGCAGAGGGTCTCTATAAATTTAAATTGACTCAACAACACCTAACAACAACAATAATATTTAACTAGAAATATAAAGTGTTCCAAACACCCCCTCCCTTTATGAAGTGCTGTTAGCTGTTCTGACAGGCTCAAATTGCTAGTACCAGGCAACACATTCTCTGTCATCCACCCCAAATCAGCATTCTGAGGCTATGTAACTTATCAATGACATCACTACACCCTGTATAGTGTTCCCAAGGAGTGGCTGGTGGGTTTGAACCCCCAACCATGTGATTAGCAGTCCATTGCTTATCCTACAGTGCCACACCAGGACTCCATTCTTGCACTACATGTGTAGCATATAAAGGGTCCCCAAACCCTTGCTTCTGTCTCTTTGTGGTGAAAAGAACCTAAGGAAAGTCTGGCCCAGAAAGGCAGCTCCTAAAACACCAGTCACTCCAGAATGAAAGACACAAGCATAGTAGGATTATTTGCTCTCCTCAGCAATAACTCCTCAGATTTCAGAATGACAAGGTATAGAATTGTTGCTGTTGTGGCTAGTGCCATCGAGTCAGTTTCAATTCACATCAACCCTATGCACAACAGAACAAAACACTGTCTGGTCCTGTGTCATCCTCACAATTGTTGTTACGCTTGAGCCCATTTCTACTGCCCCTGTGCTAACTCATCTGGTAAGGAGTCTGCCTCTTTTTCACAGAACTTCCACTTTGCCAAGCATGACTGTAAATTTTTATCATGAATTGGGTGAATGGCATTTGAGATGAAAAGAGTAGCATTTACCCAAGGACAAAGTTCAGAAGGATTAGGAAAGGAAGAATGATTAATTAATCTAAGGTGCACCTACCTTACTAGTGTTCCTCTTATAGACCTATATCTATTGTTTGGCTGAAAATCGAGCCATTTGCACACCTGAAAACTAAAAGTCATAGTCTCAAAGAATCCAGTTCCACCAATCTCTTTCCAACTCTTGGTCTTTTTAATAATTTTGAGTTTTGTTCCACTTTTTCTCCCACTCTTTTTAGGATCTTCTAATGTGATTCCTTTCAGAGAAGTTGGTAGTGATAGCCAGGCACCATCTACTTCATGGAAACTAATGTTTATATGGTCCATTAGTCCATTGGACTAATTATATAAACAACTCTTGCAACTCAATAATAATAAAACAAGTAATCCAGTTTCTTTTTAATAGGTAAAAGGTTTGAACAGAAGATTTAGAAATGCCAAATATATCCACTGTCATAAATTGAATTGTGTTCCCAAAAAATATTTGTCAGCTTGGCTGGGTCATGATTCTAAGCTATGTCATGATGTAATGTGGCAGTTAGGCAATGATTCCCTGGGATATATCTGATGTGATAAATCAACAAGAGGCTTAAGGTTGGGTTGCAAAACTACCAGCTGATCCAAAGGGGAACGATGAGACTGAGGCTTTCTGCTCCTGTTAAGATCTATAGCCTTGGAAACCCTATATAGTGTCTCTGTGAATCAGATTCGACTCAGTAACAGTGAGTCTGTTCCGGGGTGATACTCTTAATCCCATCACAATCCTACTATGATGTAAGGGAGTCAGAATCAACTTGATGGCACTTAGTAACAACAACATATAATGGATAGCAATAAAAATAAAACCAACAAGCTACTAATACAAATAACAACAGGGGTGAATTTTTCAATCATTATAAAAGTAAAAGATGCAGCCATACTGTGCATCCATACTATTCTTAGTGTATCCTGTTTCGATGTTTCCATGCATATAAAATTCTTATTGTTAGTTACAGTTGAATTGATTCCAACTCATGACAATCTCATCTATCATAACGAAACATTATGATAGATAATACCCACTACCCCCGACACAATTGTTATGTTTGAGCCCATTGTTGCAACTATTGTATCAATCTTCTCATAACAGGTCTCCCTTGTAAGCAAGAGAAAGTCTTGTCATGCTTGCTTCTAAGGATTGTTCTGTCTTTATCCAAAACTGATTTGCTCATTCTTATGGCATTCTACTCAATATTCTTTGCCAGCATCACAATTTGAATGTTTCAATTCTTCCATCGTCCTTTTTCATTATCCAACTTTCTACATGTGGTGATTGAAAATACCTGGCTTGAGTCAGACATATTTTAGCCATAAAGTCACATTCTTAAAGTGTTAAGATTAACACTTTAAAGAAGTATTTTGTTGTAGAGTTCCCCAATGCAATAATAAATCATTTGATTTCTTGACTGCTTCTTCCATGTTGATCTGAGTAGAATAATATCCTTGATAACTTCACTTTCTTCACCATTTATCATGATGATTTGTTTCCCTAGGAAATGCAAAACCTGCTGTGACAAAGAAGATTAGTGGTTACCTGGTAATGAGAGGGCTGGGAGAAGGAAAGATTGTAAGGGACGTAAAACTTTTGAGAATGACGGCTGTATTCATGATCTTAATTGCAATTATGTTTTTGTGGTGTGGCACTGTAGGATAAGCACTCACCATAACTTGATGGCACTTAACAACAACAACAATAAGGTCAGTTTGAACCGCAAGTTCGACAGTTCAAACTCACATACCATTCCTTAGAAATCCTGTACAGGGTTACTAAGAGTCAGAACTGACTCAATGACACTTAACAACAATAACATACAGGTGTCGTTAGTGTTGTTAAGAGTTTTTGATTTGGTTCTGATTCAAAATGACCCTTTATAGGGTTTCTGAGGAATAGCTGGTGGGTTTGAATCACTGACCTTTCAGTTAGCAGTCCAGTGCTTATCCTACAGTGCCACACCAGGACCCCATACATGTATTGTTGTTATTGTAAAATGCCATCAAGTCAGTTCCAGCTCATAATAGGGTTTCCAAGGAGCAGCTGGTAAATTTAAACTGTTGACCTTTTGGTTAGCAGTCAGTGATTATGCTACAGTGTCACACCAGGGCCCCATCGTGTGTTGTTGTTGTAACGTGCCATCGAGTCAGTTCTGACTCATAATTACCCTGTGTAGGGTTTCTGAGGAGCAGCTGGTGGCTTTGAACTGCTAACCTTGCTGCTAGCAGTCCAGTGTTTATCCTACTCATTAAATTGTATACTTTTTTTAAAAAATTATCTCTGTGGTCAGAACTGAATCAAAGACATTTAACAAGACAGATATAGGGGTGTGGCACCTGACACTTACAGTGCTCCTGTTCTGTAAAGTTCTAGTCCCTGCCAGCATTTTTACAGAGTGTTTGCCCAGAATTGCAACTTGTCTTGCCAGCATTTTTACAGAGTGTTTGCCCAAAATTGCAACTTGTCTTTCATAAGGCACCGAGTTAAGTAAGTACAGCCATTGCTCTGCATTCAGCTGGGGAACCAAGCGACAGCCTCTGTCATTGGCAGATGAGAAAGATGAAAATCTACATGACTAGTCCAAGGTTACTTACTTCTCAAGGCAGGGCCAAACCATGATACAATCCCCAGTTCCAACTGCCACTTTAGAATCAGGTTGGCATTCACCCGGATTCTCAAACCCTTCACAACTGTCCCGTGTTCTTCAACCTTGTGCCGTCCCCTCCGAATGCTGGATTTTGAGGCCATTTTCTCTGAAGCTGAGAGTTTTAAGGATGTTCTTAGAAACCAGCCTCATTTTTTTCAATTGAATCGTCTTCCTCATTGCATTGTCTTCCCAGGTCACAGATAAACAGTTCTTTAGTCCTTCTGAGTCCCTTTGATCATTAGTCCTTTCATCCCAGATCTGTACCCAGCTGACCCCACCCCTCTGGAGCCCTTAGGAGCCCAGACTCTGTACGAGTAATCTGTGGATCAGTCGGACATACATATGCTTAGCTAGATTCATAAATACCTCCATTATTCGGGACCACCCAGCTAATATTTTATTTTCTATGTGAATGCCTGGCCACACAATAGCCTTGTTGTCCTGCACGCTTAGGCAAAGGCACAGCCCGGCCATAATCTTTGCTCATAAAGGACTATAGGGCTCAGGTTGGCCTTTCTACTTTTGTGAGCACTTGCAAAATCCTTTGGGAATCCAGTGTCATTTATAGCAGTGTCTTATGCCACTTGTTTCCAAGTGCCTCCTTGCATTCATGGAGATTTCTACACAGCTCCTGTACCACACACAGTGTGACCATGCCAACACCATGCAAGCCCACATGCTGTTACTCACTGGACTCTTACCTCTCCCTTTCTCCCCAGGTTTCCCCTTCCCTATCCCTTCCTCCTTCACCAGCTCTCTTGAACAGAATTTGAGCTCTGCACCTGTGGCAGGAATGCAGGGGTGTGTGAGAAAGTAAAGCTACCACTGGCTGCATAAAACCCTTAACAGTATTCACTACTTTACCTCACTCCATCCTGCTTTCATATACCTTGGTGGAGTACAAAAGGAAAATAAAAAACACACGCTGATTGTTGATTTTTCCAATGATAAAAATGCTCTTTGCTCCTTACACACTATTGCTGAAGATCCTCAGTTTTAGGTGCTGAGGAAGACAATCAGTTGTAGAATTGTCCATGAGCACCTTGTAGAATAAGCACTGGATTACCTTGAGTTCTTTCTGACTCGTAGTGACCTTTTTAGTGGTTTCTGAGGTGTGGCTGGTGCATTTGAAGAACCAACCTTGTAGGTAGCAGTTTAGTTCTTATCCTATAGCTCCACACCAGGACTCCAAAGAACACTCACAGAGTGGGGAAACAAAGCATGTGTTTGATAATTTCTTGGTATGGGGGACCAGTGTCATAGAGAAAGCCACAGTGATGTCAGCCCTCTGTGACCTTGCAAAAAGCTATCTCAGGATCACCAGCTCATACAACTCCTGGAGATGGCAGTTATTTTTACCAATCAATAAACCTCAATTATATGCCATACACACAAAAAACTGCATTTCTACTTCAAACGTTTCCCTTTTGTTAAAGTAGTTTTGATCCTTCATTTTTTAGGGATTTTTTTCTATAACATATACAAATACCCAAATGAACATATTTACCTGCAGAAAAATAGAATGGAGAGCTTTAATTCATGAGGTATTGTCCCTGACTAGCTAAATTTATCTCTAGGAGAAGTTAAGTAATTTCACTACCCTGGGAGATCTCATGGGTCTGTCATATATTTTGGTCAATTTTCTCTAGAGCAGTGATTCACAACTGGGATGGGTGGGGATTTTGTGCCCCACAGAATACTTGGCAATGCCTGGCGATATTTTAGGAGCCTTGATGGTGCTGTACAATCAGCATTGGACTGCTAAGCATAAGGCTGACAATCCAAACCTACCAACTACTCTGCAGGAAAAAGATGAGGCTTTCTGCTTCCTGTGGTGGTGCTGTAGGATAAGCACTGGACTGCAGTCAGTAACAAAATCATTGCTTCAGGATTTAATGAAAAAAACTCCAGGCTTACTTAATTCAAATTTCCAAAGGTCTCGTGGTTGCAGGTGGGTGAAGAGCAAAATTATTAGGATCCAGACCAGAGACCACCTTCTGATATCAGTTGAGCTCAATAAAAGGGGGAAGGCAGGGTTAGATCAATCATGTTAAGATTAGCTAATAGTTAATCTTCTATTCATCTCCCTCTTCTTCTCTTTATAAGCCTCATTGAAACTAGCCTACTTTGAGCCATTTGCTTTCTTTTAGAGTGAGAATAGTCTCCCCATGCATATAAAATAACTACTTAGAATAAACTTCATGTTTTAATTCCTCTGCTGTTAAGGTTTTTTTTAACAAGGTGCTACTGGCATCTAGTGGATGGAAGCCAGGGATGCTACTAAATATGCCACAATCCATAGGGCAGATCCCATAACAAAGTCTTATCTGGCCCAAAATGTGAAATGTGTCTGCTGTAGACAGCTCCTGATCTAACCATGAACCATGAGGCCATCCTAATATTTTTCCTACAAACACTTGCCTCAACTTACCCTGTCCAAGGAGTACTGGTCCTGGTGCAGTACTACAGTATAATGCACTGGACTGCAAGGTCACTTTGAACTGAAAGGTCAGTGGTTCAAACCCACCAGCCACTCCTCAGAAACCCTATACAGGGTTATTATCAACTGGAATGTGCTCGATGACACTTAACAACAATAACCTTTCCCAAACATAACCATCACTCTTCTCCATAAAAAATAAACAAACAAATGTTTTAATAACACTCATGCTTCACGTTTATTAAATGCCTAATCTACTACAGCATTAGTCTATGTGCTTTTCATAGTAGCTTATTTCATTCTCACAGCAACGTTGGATGGCAACTAGTATTATTAATGTCACCCATTAAATAGACACAGACACTGAGACCCAGAGAGGAAAACTTGGCTGGCCCACAAACAGTTTTATTCCTCTGTCTCAAAAAAGCCCCTTCTCCAGTTCCCCTTTTACGGGGTACTATGGAGTTTTACACCAAAAGTCCCATTTTCCCTCCCCCGCAGAGCAGCCCAAATGCCACCCATGGTCTTAATGACTGTATTCTTAATTGAAGTTCCTAGTCCTAGAATAGATTTCTTTCCCCACTTACCCCAATTCATCCTGTTTACATATCTCTGGATATGAATCAACAACCTATGTCTGGTCCAACAATCTCATGCATCCTTTATTCCTGAAAATGGACCATCTTGAGAATTTCTCACAAGCTTGAGGACTAAAGCACACCTGACCAAAATCATGGTATTTTCCAATGTCTCATATACATGTGAAAGTTGGACAATGAATAAGGAAGACTAGAAGAATTGATGATTTAGAGTTATGATGTAGGAGAAAAATATTGAAAGTACCATGACCTACCAGAAGAACAAGCAAATCTGTGTTGGAAGAAGTACAGCCAGAATGCTCTCTCTCATACTTTGGACATGTTATCAGAAGTGACCAATCCCTGAAGAATATCATACTGGTAAAGTGGAAGATGAGCAAAAAAGGAGGAAGACCCCAATGAGATGGATTGGCACAGTGGCAGCAACCATGGGCACAAGCATAACAACAATTGTGAGGATGGTACAGGACTGGGCAGTGTTTCATTCTGCTGTGCTTAGGGTCACTATGAGTCAGAACTGACTCACCAGCACCTAACAACAACAGTAATGAACTTTCAAGGCCAAAAATTTGTGGATCAACAGTTAGGATTCAAAAGTCAGGCTTTTCCTTTGTCAGAATAAGCTCTTTTAAAAACACTGTGGTTCCAGGAGTCAGATCGGTCATGGGAAGTAAGAAGGGACAGACAGCTTACATAAGGGAGAACTCCAGAAGTGAGGAAGTATCAAATTTCTCTGTAGGAAGGGACACGTTTTTCAAATCTCCGGACAGGTAGCTGTAGACTAGTGACACAAACACACCCACCCCCACCCTACTGCTAACCCTCTGCTCTGACATCCTTACAATCAGAAGTTTATGCCCACTCCAACCAACCCTGGGAACCATCAGTGAGAGTTTCTGTACCACCCATATTATGACTGATAATGCAGGCATCCTCACCCTGACCACCCAGAAACCAGCAGCATGCACAAACAACACCCAACTTAGAGATCAGTGATAATACTCCCTTTGTTGTTTCGAGTTGAGTTGCTAACCTCAAGGTCAGCGGTTTGAAACTAACAAATGTTCCGCAGGAGAGAGGTGAGGCTTTCTGCTCCCATAAAGATTCATAGCCTTGTAAACCCTGTATAGGGCCGCTATAGTTGGAACCAGCTCCACAGCACATAACCAACCAACCAATACCCACCCTCAGGTGACAAGACAGACAGAGACATCACCTCACCAACAAGCTAGCTACATCCCCAGTTGCCCTACAAGACTAGTAAACAGAAACTTGCACTCACACACCCAAATACAGCCCCACACACTCAGAAAAAGTGGTGAGCTCTCCAGTAAGGCCACACTAGCAACCACAGTAGAATGCATGCTACATGCGAAATACAAAAAAACAAATAAAAACTAAATAAAAAATCAGGACACAACAAACAAATGCAATGAGCTTACAAAACGTCAAGGGAAAATTCCACTATCTTTTAATTCCATTGTTCCACAAACTTTCTGAAGTTCTCTTGTATACAATAAACGGTATTAGTGTTAGGTGCCATCAATCAGTTCTGACTCATTGCAACCTTGGATAAGGTTTCTGAGACTGTAAATCTTTACGGAAGCAGACTGTCTCATCTTTCCCCCTCTGAGATGCTGGTGGGTTTGAACTGCTAGGCTTGTGATTTATAGTCCAGTGCTTATTCTACAGCACCACCAGCATTCGCCATACAACAAACAAGTAAATATTTATTTATTCATTATGTCTCAGAGACAACAGATGATATCAAAGCACATAAAGACGCAGGAAAACCATGACTTCAGAAAATTATCATAGTAGAGAAACAGGAAACCTATCAGAAGGAATTTAAAAGATTAATATATAGGGTTCCTCAAGGAAGCAAAAACTGAGAAATCACTACTGGGGTTGGAAACTGGAGGAGTTTGTGATCTCAACAAGAGTGGTTTTAGTGAGTTGGTAAAGACTGAAGACTGTGTGATGTTGCTTTAAGAGCATATGCTGAATATGAAGGTCCACTATTAACAAACACACATTAAAAAGATCTCCTTTTCCCCACAAAGATTGAAAGCCTCAAAAACTCTACACAGGGTCCCTGTGAGTTGTAACTGACTCCAAGGCACTTTACAAACAACAATAGCTGGCATATAAATGGAAATTATCAGCTGGGAATCTAAGTCTGGATGAACTGGTTTGAAACCCTGCTTGAACCATGTCACCAGGGCTTTATTGGTCCCTGTAGTTAGAGCAGTTTGGGTGATCATGCTGCTTTAGTTTATGCATAACCTTGATTTTTGTTGTCATAGCATTTTCTTTTTTCTTTGGTGAAAACATGCATAACAAAATATATACCTATTCAGGGAAAAAAAAAAAAAGGACTCATTTTGAAGCATTCAACAAGGTTCTAATAAGGATCTATTAGGATCAATAACACCATGCCCAAGTCACCAACTCAAAACACTAACAATGTCAACAGAACCCACTACGCTGAAGGATTCACCTCTATCTTTAGAAAACCAAGAAATGGCACTTGCAACACCAAATCTCGTAACCAAGCCAGATAGTATGACCTGTGAAGGACCCATGAGCAGCATGAAAAGTGAAAATAGAGCGCATGAGGAACTAAGGCTCAAGGATTCGGATGATTTCTCCAAAGATCATCAAGTTAGAAATACTAGAAGTAATATTCAAGAGTCCTGGTGTGGCGCTGTGGGTTAATGTGCCAGACTGCAAAGCCATTTGAACTGCAAGGTTGGTGGTTCAAGCTCACCAGCTGCTCCTTGGAAACCCTAAACAGAGTCGCTATGGGTCGGAATTGACTCGACTGCACTTAACAACAACAACAATATTCAAGAAGAGT
This sequence comes from Chrysochloris asiatica, assembly GCF_000296735.1. Taxonomy (NCBI): domain Eukaryota; kingdom Metazoa; phylum Chordata; class Mammalia; order Afrosoricida; family Chrysochloridae; genus Chrysochloris; species Chrysochloris asiatica. The sequence goes on along the minus strand of NW_006408557.1, from coordinate 11,144,058 downwards.
TGGATAACATTACAGCTATTATCACAGCTCTTAACATAGCTTAAAATCATTGAATATAAAGATTTATTAGCTGTTGTCCGATGTCATCTTCCTAACCTTACAGTTGTCAACAGGCACCCCTATGTTTATGCCAGTCACTCCATGGGAATCAAATCCACCTCCAACTTCAATGATTGAACTTCCTTGTCATGCCTACTGCTGGTTCTGCAACTACCAGTGACTGATTTTCAAGTGCTAGTTATTCTGGATGACATATTCCAGAACACCACATCAATGCAACTCCTAACTATATCAAGGACAATAAAACATCTTTTTTATAATACCTTCAAGAAGACAGAATATATTGGATAAGGCTACGGCTATCTAGTTTTATGCTAATAAATTCAAAGATGCATCATTTTATATAGTTGTACAATTTAAAGCAATTTCTTTGGTCTGCAAACAATCATAGGCTTTTTGCTATGATTAATGTAAATCTGTTACCTAACTTCTAGAGGTCCCACTACTGTCACCAGCATATCTATAACAGAATGCATGCACGCAGTGTATCTACTACTGCAGTCAATGGGCCAAAGACTCTATCCTACTGAGTGGCTTCATTCCTCTCTTGATGTCATGACACAAGCTCTCTGCAGTGACCTGCCCAGTATCAGCAAGTTACACTATATTTCAAGTCTCCCCAGAAATGAACCTCACAATACAAACACCAGTCCATGTGGATACCATCGTTAATAATACAGGGTGTCTAAGTGCCATCTTTTAGAGATTCCTACAAGTGTCCAGTACCACAAACATATGATGACCATACTGACTATGCATAAGACCTCATACCAACTCCTAAAAGTCTTGCATACTTTCTGCAGCAAACACTTCCAATCTGATTATACGTTTGATTCCCTGAGTGTTGACTGCTTCCATTCTCCACTCTGAATCGTTGACTTAAACTGCATATTGATCAGTACAAGAATAAGTCATGTTCCATTTAGTTCAGCCAACACAACCTATGTTCTAAGATTGTGAAACAAAGTTAAGTATCAAGGACTTTAAGTTCTCGTGTCTATTTACTGTAGTAAAAAGCCCATTGTATGTTTAAGGTCTGAGCTCCCATTCCAGCTTCATTATTTATATACTATCTGTGTGACCTTGAAAAAAACACTTCCTCTACCTAAGCTAGTGCTTTAACAGGCATGCCAGCCTAGATAAAATTGACTTTGTATTTTGAAAATATGTAAATGAGCGGAGTTTTTGTCACTGTTAATGTTTTCTTTGATTCTCTAAACATGTTGTAGAGTAATCATGTCATATTTGTTTATTCAACAAGTAAGTATTGATTACTCAGAGTGATGTTTCTATAATTTAGCTTACCCTCCTGAAGCTCAGATTCTACTGACATGAGATAGACATTAGTTGAACCAATAATAAGTGAAGATCAAAGGTCATTTCAGGCACCTACACATGTAACAAGAGTAAAAATGAGTGTGCTAATAACTGTAGGTGAGAATTCAGAAATTTTCCTCTAAGGGGCATTCTTTGAGAATTGAATGAGTGGTGATTGGGAACTGGAATAAACACCTCAAAAAAGGAAAACAGCTCTGAATTATCAAAGGATAGAAAGAAGGCCTATGGGAGGACTATAATGAACTAGAATTAGAATGAAAGGAAATCTTAGATGTCACTTGTTTGGAAGATCTTCTATCAAGGTTGATGATCTACAGAATACCAAATCTAGTGTTCTTTCTATGCTTTATACCTTCATTAAGAAGTGATCTTTATAATATATAACAAATATCTTCTGTTTTAAAGATTGCAAATACATCAGTATTGATTTATCAACTTCCATTCTCTTGCTGAGTGTCCTGTTTGACAACCAAGATAAAATATGGCAAGATGACTGATTCCACAGAACTTGGGAGAATTCTAGCTAAAAATGCAACAAGCCTATGTGGAAAATATATGCAGAAATTAACCCTATCTTGTTATATTATCAAATTCTCATTAAAACAAATGTGGAAAACAACCAAATGTAAAAGACATATGAATGAAGATGAAAGGGAATATTGAGTTGTATAGTTCTTCAAGCAAATAGGAAATGATGCTGAGATTTTGAAAATAATGCAAAAAGTTTTTGTCTCCTAATTGCTACCAGGCAATCAGCTTAATGTTAATAATTTAATAATTCACTATAGAGTTCACACAGAGTTCACATTTATATAAAAAGTTCATTTTTCAGAAAAAAAAAGAGAGAGACATCAAGGTATGTGGTTGGGTCCCCTCAGGGCAAACTCCCTTCTAAGACTAAGACTCAGTGGGAATACATGCTCTGATTGGTGACCACGTTTGTCACCAATAAGGGGAAGTGAGGGAAAAACAGCAATGAAGCTGCGAGATAAGCCCTACAATGTTCAATAGACTCCTTGAACCTGGGTGGAGACCTGGTTGGACAGCAGAGTGGCAAGACCTGGGGACTCTTGGGCCCAGAGTCAGTGACATACCAAAGAAGACTAGAGTGGAGAGAAGAGAGGGCATATGAATAAGAGCACCCACAGTCACAGATAATACCCACTTGACCTGGCTTCAATGACTGGAGGATCAGAGCTCAACTAGAAGAAGGAAGAGGGAAAAAAGAGTAATCTGATACAATCTGATGAACTTGACCTACACCTATGGATGCAATAGCTCAAAAGAGGGAACAAATCTTTACAGCGAGGATCATTCCCACCTTCTCCATACACAGAGTAGACAGGGCTGGGCAACTTGGACATTGGCTACCCTTAATGGGGGGACTACAATGGCAAGAAGTGACTGGCTTACAAGCTTTCAAGAGGGTGCCTAGATCCAGAGGATATGGAGGAAGGTAGACTCTCCACTGAGTAATATCCAATCTGTCTGGGCGGGGCTGATGAAAGGAGATGCAGATAGGTCTCTTGTGATAAAATAGTGAATAATTGTTATCAGGACTGATTGTGACAGCTGTGTGCTGAGGACTGTGAGGGGAGGGCGGGCGGGATTGCAGGGTTGGGTGATGATGCATGGACAGGCTGGTAACTATGGCAATGAGACGATGTATGATGGAATGAATGTAAAACTAATGTTCCCCCATGTAGACTATCACACAATACACAATAAAACATTTAAAAAAAGAAACAAGAGAGAGAGAGAGAAAAAAAAAAAAAAGCCTTTGTGTAGTCAATAAAGCACAGGTAAACATCTTTCTGATATGCTCTGTTTTCAGCCAAGATCCATCGAACATCAGTAATGATATCCTTCGTTGCACTGCCTCTTCTGAATCTGGCTTGAACCTTTGGAAGTTCTCCTTCAATATATGCTTGCAGACATATCTGTATTACCTTTAGTAAAACTTTACTCGCATGGGATATCAAAGAGATTATTGTCTGATGATTTCCACATTCCGTTGTAAGGACCCACCAGATTATGCCTAACTAGAGACTACTTGACTAAACTCTAGTCAGGCTTCAGAAAAGCCTTTTGGACAGACAAGGCCTCAGTTTTCAGTTCCCTCCAGAGATGAGGCCAATTGGTCAGCCCTGAAAACCCCAATGTCAAAATAATCCTTGAGAAACTCATAACGGTCAGGCTGACCCAGACAGGTAGGAATATTCAAGCTTCTTGTAAATAAGGGAATGTAGGACCAAGAAAAAGACTCCATTCTGTACATTAGCCTGAACACATCCTCCTGTTCCAGGAATGTGCTAAATCAGCTCATGCTGCCTTAGAATATCCTTTCACCCCTAGCAACAGCAAGAATTAGATAAGTAATAGACAGAACAACCCAAGGCCAGATGCCAGATGTTTTCCTTATCCTAGCCTAAGAACAAAAGACCACCAGTATTGACCAATTAAACTGTAACATCTCATACTTTGCCAAATGTCAACCAATCAGAGACTGTATCTATAGTGCTGTGCAATTATGCCCCCTGAAACCCTATAGAAACTTGTGTGTATAGTGAGTCGGGGTCGCCTTTGTCTCCTGTTTTAGGAGTCTCTGAAGGTGGACCCCAGCGCGTTGGAAATAAACCTCTTGCTATTGCATCGAACTCTAGTCCTGATGATCTTTTTGGGGTCTCCTACTAGATTAGGCCACAAGGGGGCCTAACACCGTTGGGTCACATCTCTTTGGAATGGGCATAAATACAGATTACTACCAATCAGTCAGCCAGAAAGTTGTCTTCCTAATTTCTTGGCATAAATAAGTGAGTGCCTCCAGTGCCGCTTCACTTTCTTGAAAGATTTAAATTTGTATTCTAGCAATTCCTTGTGCCTTGCTCTTTACCAATTCCTTCAGTGCTCTTTGGACTTCTTCCTTCAGCATCATTGGCTCTTGATCATATGCTACCTCTTGAAATGGTTGAACATCAACCATTTTCTTTTGTTACAGTGACTCTGTGTATTCCTTCCATCTTTTGATGCTTTCTGCATCATTCAATAATTTGCCTAGAGAATCCTTCAATAAAGAAAGTCTAGCTTTGAATTTTTCTTCAGTTCCACCAGCTTGAGAAATGCTGACCATGTTCTTCCTTTTTGGTTTTCTGACTCCAGATCTATGCACATTTTGTTGTAATATTTGACTTTGTCTTCTCGAGCTTTGTCTTCACTGATCATATCTTGCTATCAATGGAAGATAGGATTAGTGAAATACAGGAAAACTCCCTTTATACCTGTTTAAAGGAAAATTAGAGGGGAAAAAAATTGAAGAAAAATAAAAGCTAAGAATGTGGGACGGTATAAAGAGGAAATTTTTCCCTGTCATTGTAATTCCAGAACAGGAGGATACAAACACACACATGGAAAGAATTATTGAGGATTTCCTGACAGAAAACTTCCCTAATATCATAAAAAATGAGAAAATACCCATCTCAGAAGCTTAGCAAACCCATACAGGAGAGACTCCAAAAGAAAGTCATCAAGACATGTCATAATCAAACTCACCAAAACAAAGGACAAGGAAGGAATCCTGACAGTAGCTACAAAGATGCACTAATAAAACTAAGCTTTGACTACTCAACAGAAAAGATGCAAGCAAAAATGAGGTGATACAAAAACTTGATATAAAAATGTTTTAATTGCCAACTAAGAATTATATAAGGCTAAGTCAAAAAGTACTGCTGCTAGGATTCCAGTTCATACATTGCTGTTGTTGTTAAGTGCTGTCAAGTCAGTTCCAACCCATAAGGACCCCATATAGGGTTTCCAAGGAGTATCTGGTGAGCATGAACCATTGACCTTTTGATTCAAACTGACTTAGCAGTCCAGAGCATTAGCCCAAACAAAATGTTTAAATATCAGAGGAGGAGTACAGATAAGGTCTCTCAATACTGCACTTAGTCTTGTTAAAGTAACTTCAAAATTAAGGTCCAATTAAAATAGTGGTTTCTGAAGGGTTTTGCGCAGCCACATAAATTCAAGGAAGAGAGATCAGCTCAGGAAGTTATAGTGACTGTTTCATGGGTATCCAAAGGGGTGATCTTAGTAGATTTTCTAAAAGTACACAAAACAACTATGAGAACTTATTATGAAGACATTTCAAGAAAATGGAAAACTATATTGGTGAGGAAAAGATCAGTAAAGTTGCTCTGAGGAAGTTTTCTTCCCTCATGATAATGCACCTGCTCATTCTTCAAGGGTAGCAAGGGATATTCCATGAGAATTTGATTACTCCATCCACCTTCAGCTCTTAGGTTGCCTCTTCACACTTCTTTTTGTTCCTCAAACTCAAAGAATTTAAAAAATGAACATGATTTGAGCCGCACATGAGGCCATAACTGCTTTTTGGAAATGTTGTAACTCAAAAGAGTGCAAAATTCTTCAAGAAATGGTTGTTGTTGTTGTTGTTAAGTGCTGTCAAAATGGCTCTGACTCATACTGACCCTGCATAGGGTTTCCAAGGGACAGCTTGTGAGTTTGAACTAACAACTTTGTGGTTCAAACTGACCTTGCAGTTCAGTGCATTATCTTACAATGTCACACCAGAATTTCTCAGGGAATGGTTAGACAAATTGAAACAGTGCCTTCAGCAGTGTATAAATAGAGATGAAGAGTATTTAGATAAATAATAAATTCACATTTTTATATTTTTGTTTAACAAAGGTTTCTATGATTTTTTGGAGCAATACTTTCTGACTTAGTCTCATATATACATCAAAATTGTCGCTCAGATGTGACAATGAATTAGGGTAAACAAAAATTTATGGAATTTGTGAAAACCAGATCCAATTTACAAGAAATAATAAGAGGAGTCCTTTGGACAGAGAGCCAACAACATCAGACAAAAACCTGTGATTAGGACACGGGACAGGATTAGCTAGATACCAACCAAGATAAAGAATTCTCAAAAAATAAAATGAGTTCGTCCTGTTCTCCGTCATGGCGGATCAAGGTGAAAAAGAGAATCCCATGCGGGAACTTCGCATCCGCAAGCTCTGCCTCAATATCTGCGTTGGGGAGAGTGGAGACAGACTGATTCGAGCAGCCAAGGTGCTGGAGCAGCTGACCGGCCAGACCCCTGTATTCTCCAAAGCTAGATACACCGTCAGGTCCTTTGGCATTAGGAGAAATGAAAAGATTGCAGTCCACTGCACAGTTCGTGGAGCCAAGGCAGAGGAGATCCTGGAAAGAGGTCTGAATGTGCGGGAGTACGAGTTACAAAAGAATAACTTTTCAGATACCGGAAACTTTGGTTTTGGGATCCAGGAGCACATCGATCTGGGAATCAAACATGACCCTAGCATTGGGATCTACAGCCTGGACTTCTATGTGGTGCTGGGTAGACCAGGTTTCAGCATCGCAAACAAGAAGCGCAGGACAGGCTGCATTGGGGCCAAACACAGAATCAGCAAAGAGGAGGCCATGCGCTGGTTCCAGCAGAAGTATGATGGGATAATCCTTCCTAGCAAATAAATTCCCGTTTCTATCCAAAAGACCAATAAAAAGTTTTCAGTGAAATAAATAAATAAAATAAAATGAGGCAAAGCTATGCTACACAAACAACAAACTGAGAACGGTGTTCAGACTTCCTTGCAGTCTCTATCACATCTATCAGGTGACAGGTGGTAAATGCTGAGACTACACCACCATACAATCATCAATTAAATATAAATACAAGGACCCCACAATGTCTTGGAGAAAACAGACAATTCAGCTTACACTAAGAAACAAGATGGAGTGCCTCAAATAAGTGACTAAAATATAGTCAGAAAATATAACACCAGAAATGGAATCAGAACTACTTGATAAGGAATTTTAAAGAGTGTTATTTGGGTACTATCAATGAATTGAGAGAAAGATCGTTGAAAAGAATAATTCAGGAAAATAATACAAGAACTAACTGGAAAAAAAATATATGAAAAACTGGAAACTATAGAAAATCACCATTAAGAAAGTCAGAGGATTAATATTAAAACTTCAGAAATAAATAATACATTGAATGAGTAAAGTACAATTGAATCAATAGAAGGCCAAATCAATAAGCTTAAAGAAAAAATCTCTCAGTACACTTCCTTAAAGAGGAAAAAAGAATTAAAAAATCTGAAGAAAGCCTAAGATTTATGTGGGACACTAGCAAGAGGAATAATTTACAAGTGAATTTAATTCCAGAACAGGAAGACTGGTCTATACAGAAAACTGTACAAGAATTGCTGGAAAAAATCTTTCCTAACATCATGAAAGACAAGAAGATAGCGATTCAGATATGAACTCTAAACGAAAAGCATCAAAGCATATTATATAATCAAACTTTTCAAAATCAAATAAAGACAAGGAAAAAAATCCTGAGGGCAGTTCAGGAAAAACAAAAATTTACCTACAAAGGAGAATTAATAAGACTAAGCACTGACTTCTCATCAGAAACCATGTAGGCAAGAAGGCAATTGGATGACATATATAAAGCTCTTCAAGAAAAAAAAATGCCAATCAAGAACCATATACCCAGGAAAACTGTCCATCAAGTATGACAGCAAAATTAGGACATTTCCCAACAAACAGAAATTAAAATAATTTGCAAAACCCAGACCAGTCTTACAAAAAATTCTAAAGGGAATTTTTTGGATAGAGAACCAACAAGAGTAGACAACAACCTGAGACTAATATACATGACAATATCACCCAGAACTCAACCCAGATTTAGAAGTATTCAAAGTACAAAAGCCTGTTGTTGTTAAGAGCCATCAAGTCAGTTAACAACTCATCACAACCATAGTGGCTGGTGAGCCAAACTTTTGGTTAAGTCTAGTGCTTATCTTACAGCACCACAACAGTATTCCTAAAAGACAGAAAATAGGGGAACAGATACCAGTTTGCAACAACAAAACATAAAGTTTTAAAAGGGAATAATGTAGTTATAGAACTTCCAAATCTAGTAGATTTCAAGAGAATAAATAAATAAACCTAACTGTAGTCCTAAAACTAGACTAAGCCTTGCTCCTAGCCCTAGCTCAGTTCTTACCCCTAACATTAACCCTAGTGCTAACCATAACCCTGACACTAAGTGAAGTCCTAAGCCTTGCCTAGCCCTAGCCATAGTCCTAACCCTAACTCAATACTCCTACCCACTTATCAACCCTAAACAAATAAATAAACAAAACAAGCTAAACGATTGAAAACAGGACACCAGATATATCAATCTGTAGATGATGACATCAAAACAAGTTGTTGTTGTTGTTGTTGTTATGTGCCGTGGAGTTGGGTCCAACTCATAGTGACTCTGTACAGTGTTTTCAAGGCTGTAAATCTTTACGGGAGTAGAAGACCACGGAATAGCTTGTAGTTTCAAACTGTTGGCCCTGAGGTTAGCAGCCCAATTCATAACCACTATGGAGAGGGAAATAAATTGTGTACTTATAGAACTGTCTATGAAGAAGTCAAGGTAATATCAAGGAATAGAAAACAAACTTAGTAAGATAAAAGTAAATCTCAAGGTAAACACAAAGAAAATTAACAAACCTATCAATTAAAATAATACAAGAAGAAAAACATAAAGACTCAGTAAACACAAAATCAATAACAAAACTAACGAAATGAAAATGTGCAATCCAAAAGTACTTAGCACATTTAATGAAGCTGAACGAAGATATTGTCAGCACCACACATATACACACAAATCACAATCACATAATAGTAGTAAACTATACTTATTAATAATTGTTGCAAACCGTGTAAAAGTTCGAGGCCCACTGGGCCCGAGTATCGCAGGCCACAGGCTCTGAGGAACAAATTCTGGCCACTGGCAGTCATAGCAAATTGTTTTTCATCTTAGTGTTCAGTTATGTTTTTTATTTAATTCCAAACATGAGCCCTTAATGTCCACAGATAAATGTAATATTTTCCTAAAGCCCAGACTGTAAAGGTTTCAAAGGTCAAGCCTTCCTCCAAAGAATTAACTAAAAATATCTTAGCTACTTCCCGGGTCTTTGTTCTACAGACAAAAAAGCCATCTTCCCAAAACTGTCCCAGGTGTTAGCTTTTCAGCCAAGTTCCTGAAAACCTGGCTCAGGAAGCCAAAACAGCAGGATTCCGCCCAAGCCTTTTGTCCTTCCCTTTCACCTTGCCCCAACTGAGCTCATGGTCTATAGATATGTTAATTGAGCCTGAGAAACCAAGTTGCAGGCCTGGGATTCGAACCAGTGACGTACGATGTAAAGTTACCTGATTGGAAAATTACTGATGTTAGCTGTACCTTGCCTTAGTTCTTCCCAGCTTGGTGTGTAGCTCCTCCCCTAAATAAAACCGAGACGCATGCTGGCCCAGGTGTGCATTACGGGTTGGAGGGCATGCAGTAAAGATTGCAGGGCAGTGAGTTGCTGCCTGCAGAGGCCACGATGCCTGAACTCCCAAGTCTGCCCACCAGTGATGCATCCACCCTGGTTTTGAGGTGCCTCCTTGTCTCACTCAGTTTGTCTGTCTGTGTATTCTTTTGCTATCTCTATCGCCGCTGGATCTCCCCTCCTCGTGAACCAAACACTCGTGAACAACACAACTATGTCGAGGACAGTCCCCAACAAATAATCAAATTGAATTATATGTACCAGTCAAGAGAAAGAGAATGGCACACACACATATATGCATATGTATTTACAAACCATAAATATTTTGTCTACAAGAGACAAATGTTGGACAGAAAAATATAAACAAACTAAAACTCAAAGGATAAAAAAATATATCAAGCAAACAATAATGATAAAGACCAAAATTAATCTGCGTCAAAATAGTATCACTTTTTGCAATTAAAGGATCAATCCACCAAGAGGACGTAACCATAGTAAATGTATATATGCACTCAGTGACTCAATGACAGGGCTCTAAAATACACGAAACAAACTCTAACAGTACTGAAAAGAGAAATAGAAAATTTCTCAATAATAAATAGGAGACTTCAGCACATAACTTTCTATGAATAATAGAGCAACTTGAAAGAAACTCAACAAAAAAGTAGATCTTAAAGTCACAATCAACCAACCTGACCTCAAAGACACACAGAACACTGCATTCAACAGCAGAAAGGTACATTCTTTTTTAACACCCATGAATCATTCTTCAGAATAGATCACATTTTAGGCCACAAAGCAAGTCTTGATAAAATCCAAGACATCAAAATAATTAAAAGCATTTTCTCTGATTGCAATGCAATAATAGGTATAAAATAAGCCATCTCAGTATCAGAAAGGGGGTATCAGTACCAATAAAGAAAAATCAGGAGTGAAGAATGTCCTTTGGACCCTGAGTTCCCTGTGCATTGAAACTCCTCGACCCAGGGACAGAAAACTGTGATATCAGAGGAGCAGTAGATGAGCAGCATCAACAGAACCAAAGAAAGGACAAAGAAATAGAGCACAGGAGAGAGTGGTAGACTTACCAGTCCATGGACAAGAAAAGCTGTGTGAGTTTGGGCAGGAAACCTGCTAGAAAAGTAGAGTACCTCCAGGCACTTAATTGGAGCTCTGGTAGAGTAGTGGTTACAAATCGGGCTGCTCACCTTAAGGTCAGCAGTTCGAAACACCAGCTGCTCTGCTGGAGAAAGATGAGGCTCTCTGCTCCCATAAAGATTTAAAGTCTCGGAAACCATGTGCAGGGTCACTGTGAGTTGGAACCAACTGCACGGTACTTAACAACATCAACAGGTTTGCTTTCCCACAGAGCTGTTGTTGTTGTTAAAGTGCTGTCGAGTCGGTTCTGACCCATAGCGACCCTGTATAGGGTTTCTGAGGAGCAGCTGGTGAGCTTGAACTGCCAACCTTAGACTTCAAATGGGTTTTCAGTCTGGCGCATTAACCCATAGCGCCACACTAGGAGCTAGCTAGGGCAAAATGCCTTCAGGCTTAGGCTTAGGGTTGTGCCCTGTGAGTATTTATCAGCAGCCCTAAAAGAGCTTTGCAACATTCCAGGAGCAGGGCAGAGGTCAAAACAAGGGACCCAGGACCAGAAAGAGGCCTGCCTATGGGCATGGCAGAGAATATTGTCCAGATTGGAAGAACTGTGCCCTGAACATGTCTGACATTGAGTCTACTTCCCTAATAAACCTCATAGCTTGTGTATGGCATCCGAGGTCGGTATAGTCATTGCAATGAGTGATCAAAAACAGCTGAATTGAGTGCTATGTGAGGATGGTTGGTGCCATTTTGGCCAAGAAATAATAAAGGTTAGAGCAAAAATAAATGAAACAGAAGACAGAAAAACAATAGAAAGTTGCTTCTTCAAACAGATAGGAAAAATCAATAAACTACTGATCAAATTAATGAAGGAAAAGCAGTACAAGAAAACCCAAATAAGAAATGAGATGGATGACATTAATTTTGGTAAAGATATCATAAAAAAGAAAATTACAGACCAATAACCCTCATTATTATAAGCCCACGTCCATCAAGTTGATTTCAACTCATAATGATCCTATATGAGGGTTTTGAGACTGTAAATCTTTATAGGAGCAGACATTGAGTGGATGCTTTCTCTCATGGAGTGGATGGTGGGTTTGAAGCACCAACCATGCCATTAGCAGCCCAACAAGTAAACCACAGTGCCCTCAGGGCTCATCAAAATATAGATGTGAAATTTAGTAACAAAATTCTAGCTAACAGTGAAAATTAATTTATTATGACCCAGTGGGAATCATGCCAGGTACACAAGGATGTTTCAATATTAGAAACTCAGTGCTATCCACCACATATATAAAACAAAAGAAAAAAAATCACATAATCATTTCAACACAGAAAAGGCATTTGATAAATTCCAACAGCCATTGCTGATAAAATTTTCAGCAAAATAGAAATTGAAGGGAAGTTTCTTGACATAATAATGGACATTTATACAAAATCAGTAGCCAATTATATTCTAAATGGAGGGAGATTGAACACATTCTCCATGAAAACTGGAATCAGACAAGGATGCCCTTTACCACCCTCTTATTCAGCATTATATTGTTGCTGTTAGGTGCCATTGAGTCGGTACTGACTCATAGCGACCTTATGCACAGCAGAACGAAACACTACCGGATCCTGGGCCAACCTCACTACTGTTGCCACACTTGAGTCCACTGATGCTGCCACTTGGCCAATCCATCTTGTTGGGGGTCTTCCTCTTTTTCTCTGACCTTACCAAACATGATATCCTTCTCCAGTGACTGGTCCCTCCTGACAATATGTCAGAAGTATGAGAGACGAAGTTTGGCCATCCTGGCCTCCAAGGAGCAGTGGAATATTGTCTGATATAGTGTTAGAATATGAGCCCCTCACATTTTAAGGTAAAAAAATGAGTGGGAAGAGCTGTCTTCTCAAAGTAGAGTTGATATAATGGTGTGGATTGAGCAAAGCTTTGGAAACCTTCATTCACTGATGGGGCACAACTCAAAATGAGGAGAAACAGCTGCAAATGACTATTAATAATCATAACAGAAAATGTATAAAGTATGAATCTACGAAAACTTGAAGTTGTCAAAAATTAAATAGCATGCATAAAGATCAGTATCCATTAGAAAGATTTTTTTTGTTGCTGTAAATTGCCATCAAGTTGATCCCTGACTCACAGTGACTCTGCATAGGGTTTCCAAGGAATAGCTGGTGAGTATGAACTGCTGACTTTGTGCTTCAAACCAACCTGATGGTCAAGTACGTATCCTACAGAGCCACACCAGGATTCCAAAAAGATAGTTACTTGTGCTTTATTTATTATGCAAAGGTATTCGACTGTGAGGTCCATGACAAGCTATGAATAACATTGCAAAGAACATGTATTTCAGAACACTTAATTATATATATGAGGTACCTGTTCATAGACCAAAAGGCAGTTTATCAAATAAGGGTATACTGAGTGAAGAAAGATGTGCATCAGGGTTGTATCCTTTCACCATACTTATTGAATCAGTATGATGAGCAAATAATCTGAGAAACTGGATTATATGATGAAGAACATAGCATCTGGATTGGAGGAAAGTTAACAACCTGTGGCATGCAGATGACACAACCTTGCTTGCTGGAAGCAAAGAAGACTTTAAAGTAATTACTGATTAAAACCAAACACTATGGAATGCACTTGAATGTGAAGAAAATTAAAATCCTCATAACGGGACCAACTAATAACATCATTATAAATGGGGAAAAGATTGAAATTGTCAAAGACTGTATTTTGTTTGGCTCCAAAGAAATCAAATAAGATATGGCATTAGGCCTATCTGCTGCAAAAGTCCTCTTTTAAGCAAAGATTTTCAATCGCCTCATAAGCATGTGAAAGTTGGACAATGAATAAGGGAGACTAGAGAAGAATTGATCCATTTGAGTTATGATGTTGTTGAAGAATATACAGAAGAACAAAAAAATTTGTCTTGCATGAAGTACAGTCAGAATGCTCCTTAACAGCTAAGATGGTGAGACTTCGTCATACTTTCAACATGTTGTCAAAAGGAACCAGTCCCTGGAGGGGGACATCATGCTTGGTAAAGTAGAGGGTCAGTGATAAAAAGGAAGACCCCCCCCCCAAGGAGATGGATTGACAGAGTGACAGCAAAAATGGACTCGTATATAACAATTGTGAGGATGGTGTAAGACTGGTAAGTGTTTCATTCTATGGTGCATAGGGTCACTATGTGTTGAATCAAATTGATGGTGGTGCTGTGGGCTAATGCGTCAGACAGCAAGGTTGTTTGAACTGCAAGTTCGGTGGTTCAAGCTCACCAGCTGCTCCTTGGAAATCCTATACAGGGTCGTTATGGGTCGGAATCAACTCGATGGCACTTAACAACAACAACAGTAATAAAAATTCCTAGGACATAGATCTTTCTGCATCCTGTTTCATTTTTGATGACTTCCAGTTTACTTATGTTCACACTTCATACATTCCATGCTCTGATTATTCATGGAATTTTATAGCTACTTCTTATTTTGAATTGTGTCCCATTAGCAAATGAAGGTCTCTAAAGCTTTGCACTATCCACTTCATTCATTGCAATTCATAAGGTTTTCAGTGGTGGTGGCTGGCTGTTGTTGTTAAGCACTGTTGAGTCAGTTCTGACTCACAGAAACCCTATATATATAGGGTTTCTGAGGAATGAACCGCGGATCCTTAAGGTTCAAACTGATCTTGTGGTCTAGTGCATTATCCCACAATGCCACACCAGGACTCCGGTGTCTGGCTAGGGGAATTTTAACAATCCACTTTCAAACACAATCTGCCTGAAGGCAATGCTTTTTACATTGTCTGTTAAAGGTCAGAGCAAATTCAATGGAAGTTGAATTAAAGTCAAGACTTCTAATGGATTTAAGGCTTTCTCAGCAAACCGTAGCTTTCCAAAAACTGACTTAGAGAATTTAGCTTTAAAAAATTTGTTTAAAAATAATCAAAGCCAAAGAAATTGAAATGAGGTTTATTCTATACGTGTGTAGGGAGATCTCCTGATTCATTAAAAAAAAAACAAATGGCTCAGTGCAAGCTAAATGCAGTAAAGTTTATTAACAGAAAAGAAGGGAGAAGAACAAAAGATCAAATATTGGCTAATTTTGAAGTGGTTAATCGAGCCCCCTTTACTGAGATCAGCTGATATCAGATTACTAAGTGGTTTCAGGCCTTTCCCCATACATTTGTGCAAATTTTGAAGTGTAGTATGGAAATTTTTAAATGGCAAAAGCTATGTTATCTCTTAGGAAATAAGGAAAATTATCTAAGGTTAGAACTTTTTGCATTAGCTAAACTCTGAACTAGAGTCCTGGTGTGGAGCTGTGTGTCCTAGTGTGGCACTGGAACGCAAGGTCGATGGTTCAAATCCATCAGCTGCTGTGAGTCAGAACTGACTCAACAGCACTTAACAACAACAACAACAAACTCTGAATTAGTTTATGGTTAATAAATGTGTTTGTCACAAGGAGGTTTGCAAAGATTCAATAACGTCAACATTTATTAAATCTAGAAAAAAAGTTCATAGTTTTTACATTTTTCAGGGTCATAATTCTGTTCATTTTTGTTTTGTTGTAGAGCATGATGTCTGTAGGCTTTTTGCCTGTGAACAACTCCAGCCTTCTTGTTATTAGGTGATTTCAAGTCAGTTCTGAGTCATAGCGACCCTATGCACTACAGAAAGAAACACTACCCAGTCCTGTTCATTACTGCCCACTCACAATCATTACACTGAGACCACTGCTGCTGCCACTGTGCCAATCAATCCATCTCAGTGGGAGTAATCCTCTTTTTTGATGACCCTCCACTTTACCAAGCATGATGTCCTTCTCCAGGGACTGGTCCCTCCAGAAAATATGTCCCAATTATGGGAGACAAAGTTTTGCCATTGTAGCTTCTAAGGAGAATTCTGGCAGTACTTCTCCCAATGCAAATTTGGTTATTCTTCTAGCAGTCCATAGTACTTTTAATATTCTTCTCCAGTCTTTCCAGACCCTCACCAGTATTTGTTGTTTTCTGTTTTTTTGAACTTTGCTGTTAATGTTGGTATGAGATGATAATTCATTGTTTTTTGAGTTACAGTGCCACACCAGGATTCTAGTTCAGTAGCGTAGTGGTTACGAATCGGACTGCGAACCTTAAGGTCAGCGGTTCGAAACTACCAGCCGCTCCGCGGGAGAAAGATGAGGCTTTCTACTCCCGTAAAGATTTACACCCTCGGAAACCCTGTACAAGGTCGCTATGGGTCGGACCCGACTCGATGGCACTCAACAACAACAACAACAACAATGATCATGAACATTTCTTCATGTTTGTTGTCTGCCTGAATGTCTTCCTTGGTGAAGTGTCTATTCACGTTCTGTATCCAATTTTTAAATTGGGTTACTTGTCTTTTTCTTATAGAGGTGTTGTAGTTACCTATAAATTTTAGAGACTATTTCCTTGTCAGATATGTTGTCTCCAAAAAAAATTTCCCAGGCTGTGGGCAACGTTTTTACTCTTTTGGTGAAATCTTTTGATGCACATGTTTCTAATTTTTAGTATGTCCCAGTCATCTATTTTGTTTTCTATTATTTGTGTGGTTTTTGCAATGTTTGATAATCTATGTATGACATGTATTAGAGACCCTAATGTTGTCCCTGTTTTTTCATTGGTCTTTATCGTTCTGGGATTTACATTTAGGTTTTTAATCCATGATGAGTTAGTTTTTGCATATGGTTTGAGATATGAGTCTTGTTCCATTCTTTTGCAAATTGATTTCCAATTTTGCCACACCATTTGTTGAAGAGGCCATCTCTTCCCCATTTAATGTGTTTTGGCCTTTTGTCAAAGATCAGTTGACTATATGTGGATGGATTTACTTTTGTGTTCTCAATTCTATTCCATTGATCTATGTATATGTATCTTTCATTGTACCAGTACCAGGCTGTTTTGATCACTGCAACTGTGTGACAAATTTTGAAATCAGAGAGTGAGAGGCCTCCAACATTTTTCTTCTTCGTAAGTAGTACTTTGCTTATCTGAAGTCTCTTTCCTTTCCATATAAATCTGTGACCATTTTCTCCATCTCTTTAAAGAATGTGGGTGAAATCTGGATTGGGATTTTGTTGGAACTGTAGATTGCTTTGGGTAGTATTGACATTTTCACAATGCTAAGTCTTCCTATCCATGAGCATGGTATATTCTTCCATTTTTGTAAATTTCTTTTGGTTTCTTCTAGTAGTGTTTTGTTGTTTTCTTTGTACAGGTCTTTTGTTCCTTGGTTAGATTTATTCCTAAATATTTCATCCTTTGGTTGGCTATTCTAAATGGTATTGTTTTCCTAATTTCCTTTTCAGAGCTGTCTTTAAAGTGTAGAGGAATCCAACGATTTTTTGGATATTGATTTTGTACCCTGTCACTTTGCTGAATCTTTCAATGAATTCCAATAGATATTGGGGGAGGGGGGGAGGTTTCTGAGTCTTTGGACAGAATGGCATAATGTGTGGAAGAAAATTCAAAATCACTTTTTAAAAAAAGACCGGGTTTACTGGTCAGAAAGAGACTAGAGGAACCTGAGACTGTGGCCCTACTCAACCACCCTTCAAGTCTGGAAAGGAACACACCCTCTTTCAGCCAAGCAGTAGATAAGTATACAGGAGGAACAACTTTCAGCCAAGCAGTATATAGGTATATAGGGGGAACAACAACACTAGTAAGATATGTTCACTATGAATGATGGAATGATCAATCATTCAAAATCAAAGAGCCATCATGTACTTAAGGACAATGATGAGAAGGGATAGGAAGGTAGGCAGAAGGGAAATAAGAGCCACAGGGAAGAATCAGGATGACTGTTGTTTGATGGAGGGGATTGCAATCATTGAGATGAAATAAAATGTAGTATTTGTTGAATATAATACTGATGATCTTGTTCATAAACCTTCACTAAATTCACAATAAAAAGTAAACAAACAAACAAAAAAGTTGGAGATGCACCAAAGACCCCATATATTAAACAATTATATTTATAAAATAAAATTTTTTAAGTTTTAAAGTTTTATTTTAAGTCACAAAAAGAGAATAATGATATTTTAAAACTGTATTCTGCTTATAACAGGCCTTCGCTGTCAGCGTACGTAGAGGAAAAGAGATGGCTCAGACCAAGATAATATGCATTTGGCTCTGCTCATCTCTATAATAAATCAAATGGAGATGTTGCTTTTGTTTAAAGCCTTTATGAAGAGCCAGATGGTATTTTGTGAAAGACCACCATGAGTTTAAAGAGCTTGCAATAAGCTGCTGTCTATGAGTCCAGCAAAATCCAGGGTTTTGGTCTTTGATGTGATTGCCGTCAATCTCTGACCAAGAGAAATGAATGCTATAGATCATGAAATCTGAAGGCGTTTTGCCAGTGGATGACTCCCACTTAACAGAGCTTCACTCTATCTTGTGCCAAGGTTTAAATGTTCAGTTACAAATTTTTCAAGAGTACCTCACACACCTCTAATAACTGAACTTCAGGAATAAGAAACAAAATATATTTTAAAATGAGTTTTGGGCCACTTCCCTCACAGGAACATTCATAGCCACATCCCTTAACAGTCATCTAGTTGTGATGTCATATCCCAAGAGTCTAGGAGACTGTAAGATTTCCTATCTGCAACTGACACCTCCCTGCTTTTTATAGACCCAGCAAGCTTATGTAATGCAGGACTGCTGCATTCAGTCATGGTTGTAGGAGGAGATTCCTTTGTATTTTGTGTCCTATAGACGTTCTGATGTGGAAAAAGGGCTTTGAAACGCATCATGCTGTCTATGATTTCCCTCACCTGGGTGATCTATGTTTGTCTTTGTCTTGTGTTTACTCTTGGTTAATACTTAATAAAGACTCCTAGTGTGGTACTATAGGATCTGAACTGGGCTGTGAATCACAAGGTCAAGTAGTTCAAACCCACTAGCTGTTCCTCGGAAACCCTATACAACGTCACTATTAGTAGGAATCAACTCGATGGCACTTAACAACAATTGTTGTTGTTGTTGTTAGGTGTCATCAAGTTGATACTGACCCATAGCGATTTTATGCACAGCAGAACTAAACACTGCCGGATCCTGGGCCAATCTCACTACTGTTGCCACACTTAAGTCCATCGATGCTGCCACTTGGTCAATCCATCTCACTGGGGGTCTTCCTCTTTTTCTCTGACCCTCCACCTTACCAAACATGATATCCTTCTCCAGTGACTGGTCTCTCTTGACAATATGTCCGAAGTATGAGAGACAAAGTTTGGCCATCCTGGCCTCCAAGGAGCACTCTGGTTGTACTTCTTCCAACACAGATCT
>NW_006408557.1:11120994-11124749 GCF_000296735.1 Chrysochloris asiatica | reverse complement strand
TGGGGGTCTTCCTCTTTTTCTCTGACCCTCCACCTTACCAAACATGATATCCTTCTCCAGTGACTGGTCCCTCCTGACAATATGTCCGAAGTATGAGAGAAAAGTTTGGCCATCTTGGCCTCCAAGGAGTACTCTGGCTGCACTTCTTCCAAAATGGATCTATTGATTCTTTTAGCAGCCCACGGCACTTTCGATATTAACAACATAATATTTATATCTTTGAAAATGGGGTCTCCTTTCACCCCTATTTTAAGAAAAAATAAAGCAAAACTTAAAATCAATAGAAGATGAGGTTTTACACACAAAACCAAAATTAACCATAAAAAAGTTTCATCCAAACTGCAAACTACATTGATTCATTTTTTCACCTGTTGGTGTTGCTAAATGCCATCAGATCTGTTTTCACTCATAGCAAGCCTGTATAGGGTTTCCAAGAAGTGGCTGATGGGTTTGAACTGCCAACCTTGTGGTCAGCAGTCCAGTGCTTATCCTACAGCACTACACCAGGACTCCATAAAGCAACTCCACAGTATTGCAATTATGTCTTTCCTGGCTACAAAACCAAAAACCAAGCCCACTGGAATTGAATCAGTTCTGACTTAGGGTTTTCAAGACTTTTCAGACATTTACAGGAGCAGATAGTCTCATCTTTCTTCTGCAGAGAGGCTAGTGGATTTAAAACCACAGACCCTATGGTTAGCTGTCCAACACTTAACCCACTACACCACCGGGACCCCTGCATAGAAAATGTTGTTGTTACATGCCAGTGAGTCAGTTATGACTCAGAGTTACCCTGTAAAGGGTTCCCAAGGAGCTGCTGGTGAGTTTGAACTGCCAAGCTCGGGGTCCAGTACATTATGCTGCAGGAAAGATAAATTTAAATTCCAAGAGGTCTTATCATGGAGCCCTGGTGTGGTGCTGTAGGATAAGAACTGGACTGCTAACCACAGGATCAGTGGTTCAAATCCACTAGTTCCTCCTCAGAAACCCTATGTGGGGTTACTATGAGTCAAACACTTAACAACAACAACATGGCTGCAGGGGGGTGGAAGGCCAAATTTCTGGCAATGTGAATTCAGTAACCATTAAGTACTTGATAACCATGGAAACCTTTAGGCTGTAAGGTAAAGATGTTAAAACTTCTATGAAATCTCCATTCCTTAGGCATGTTTCTTTTCCAGTTTCCTTCATTCATGAAAGAATTGTGCTCACCAATTTGTAACTTGTAGACTAAATTATTAAACAATGATGTATTGTTTTTTAAGCTAACACAAAGGTTTATTTTTAACAATTTTAACTAGCCTACTTTGAGCTATTTTAAAAAATCAGAATGTTCACCCTGTATGTTATATGAGGATTAGTACTTGTATGCTAAAGCACTTGGTTTGCAGAAGGCTGTGGCTTACAGTGGGAGCCCTAGCTCCATTTCAAATCTTGACAAAATTCAGTCTTCATTGAAGTTCATTCTGACCATTAACCAGCAATCTG
This sequence comes from Chrysochloris asiatica, assembly GCF_000296735.1. Taxonomy (NCBI): domain Eukaryota; kingdom Metazoa; phylum Chordata; class Mammalia; order Afrosoricida; family Chrysochloridae; genus Chrysochloris; species Chrysochloris asiatica. The sequence continues at coordinate 11,123,261 of NW_006408557.1, read as the reverse complement.
AGTAGCTTTTTGAATAGCATTCTGACCATTAATCAGCAATTTAAATAGCTTTGCCCTCAGGCAGAGTGTGTTTGAAAGTTGCCCCTAGCTACTTGCCTTGGCATCTCCTTAATGATTTACAGATACATGTAAATTTTTTGCATCTCCTTAATGATTTATAAGGAGCTCTGGTAGCATAGTGGTTACAATCGGGCTGCAAACCTCAAGGTCAGCAGTTCAAAACTACCAGCTGTTCCACGGGAGAAAGATGAGGCTTTCTGCTCCTGTAAAGATTTACAGCCTCAGAAACCCTGTACAGGGTTGCTATGAGTCGGAACTGACTCCACAGCACATAACAACAACAACAATGATTTATAAATACATGCCACCTGGAAGTTGCCACCACATGGTCATAGCTCATACCCATGAAGTAGCCAGATGTTTGAAGGGCTCCAGGTACAATCCTGTAAGCTTTTCTAATCTGCAGTTCCGTATGAAAAATATACCCTCACCAAACCAACCCTCCTATAATGGTCTCAAGACATGTTGGGTTCAATAATTCATTGCAATGGCCACACAAAGCTCAGACACCAGGAAAGACCAAATGAGTGTCAGAAGAGACTGACACTTGCTCTTGACCACTGAAAAGCTAAAGCAGCTGGAAGAAATATAACTGAACAGAAAATGTTCAAGGGCAGCTCAGAAGACAGTCAGGCATTATAATGAAACATGCAAAGACCTGGAGTTAGGAAACCAAAAGGGAAATGTTCAGCATTTCTCAAGTTGAAAGATTTGAAGAAAAAAAAAATTAAGCCTCAGGTTGCAATATTGAAGGATACTACAGGTTGGTGGTTCAAGCTCACCAGTCGCTCCTTGGAAAACCTATACAGGGTTGCTATGACTCGGAACTGACTCCACGGCACTTAACAAGAACAACAACAATGGTGTTGAAGGACTCCTTATGTGGCTCTGTAGGATAACCACTGGACTGCTAACCATAAGGTCAGTGGTTCAAACCCACTGCCGCTTCTCAGAAACCCTGTTGCTATACAGGTTTGCTAGGAGTCAGAACTGACTAGAGTTCACTTAACAACGTGGTGTTGGAGGAGAATATTAACAGAACCATGGATTATTAAAAGACCAAACAAATCTGTGTTGGAAGAAGTACAGCTATAATACTCCTTAGAAGCCAGGATGTCCAGGCTTTGTCTCTTATACTTCAGACATATTTTCAGGAAGGCCCAGTCCTTGGAAAAGGACATCATGCTTGGTAAAGTGGAGATCATCAAATAAGAGGAAGACCACCGTTAAGATGGATTGGCACAGTGGCAAGAGCAGTGGGCTCAAGGGTAGTAATGAATGTGAGGTTGGCACAAGACCCGGCAGTGTTTAATTCTGTTGTTCACTGTGAGTCGGTACTGACTCAGGGGCACCTAACAACAGCAAACACAACAAATGAGCAAACGATTCAGTAACACAAGAAGCATCAGAAGTAGATGGAAGGAATACACAGTAACTGTACTAAAAAGAATTGGTCGATGCTCAACCATTTCAAGAGGTCACATATGATCAAGAACTGCAGGTATTAAAGGAAGAAGTCCAAGCTGCACTAAAGGCATTGGTGAAAAACAAGTCTCCAGTAATTGATGGAAAACAAATTGAAATCTTTCTAGAAACTGATGTAGTGCTGGAGACACACACTCATCTATGCCATGGAATTTATAAGACAGCTACCAGACCAACCAATTAAAAGAGATCCATATTTGTGCCCATTCCAAAGAAAGGTGATCCAATGAAGGGTGAAAATTATCAAACAATATCATGAATATCAAGTAAAACAATATCATTAATATGCAAGTAAAATTTTGCTGAAGATAATTTTTAAATGGTTGCAGCAGTATGTTAAAAGGGAGTTACTGATCGGGTGGACATGTAGTAAAGAGCTCTGCCAACAATAACACAAAATACCCGACCAAGAAGGCTCAGGAGATGGTCCGAGAACTCTGAACCACATATAAAGGAATATTTAGAAGGTTGGAAGGCTTATAGCTAGGGAAATTTGTGGCAGAAGCAAGAAATCCATTGCTTTCTAGTCCGGGACGCTTGGCTGCTCCAGGAGCCGCCATCTTGGGTGAGACCAAGCTGGGGAAGGATCGGAGCAGCCACAGACACCTGGCAGAACCGCTGAGATAAAGGAAGAAGAGTGAAAAGGGAAGCCCATTTCCTGATCACATCTACCTGGAGGCAATCAGAAAGCATAAAAAATACCAAAATACATACCCATCTAA
>NW_006408557.1:11118904-11119418 GCF_000296735.1 Chrysochloris asiatica | reverse complement strand
GAATGTTGGGAAACATGATTAGAGAAAACTTGTAAGCCCGTCTTGAGCCTATAACTGATTGGAATACCTAAAAGGGGTTCTACTACTTGCGCAGTGAAAACAGGCCTAATGCAAAGCCTTTACAGAGTATAGGACCTTAGGTGGAATCCTGAGTCCCATCCACAACCTTGTGAAGTGAGACATTCCCACTAGAAAGCAGACTGGAACAGCTACAGTGACAGAAGATACATCTTCACGATGATCCTGACCTATACTCAGAGCAGTAGTTATTCTAAATACCAACAGAGAGGGAAAAAGTCTTCAAATCATCTGCTCTGTGCACAGGGTAGATAGGGACAGGCAACTTAGAGATTGGCTATCTAAAATGAGGGGACAATAAAGGCAAGAAGTGACTGGCTTACAAGGTTTCAAGAGGGAGCTTAGTTTAAGAGTGTGGGGGGAAAGTAACAGTCCCCACTGAATACCTATCATCTTGTCTAGATGGGTCTGGTGAAAGGAGATGGGGATAAGATTC
>NW_006408557.1:11111181-11118594 GCF_000296735.1 Chrysochloris asiatica | reverse complement strand
TTATTATATATGCCTGAGTGGGTTTTTTTGTTTGTGTGTTTTTTTAAAAAGCTAAAGTGGATAGAGAGAAATACTTTTAACTGATGGTATATGTTGTTGTTGTTGTTATGTGCCGTGGAGTCGATTTCGACTGGTATATGGAGGGGATTAAAATCAGTGTAATGAGACAAGTTATGTGACTGGTTGAATGTGAAACTGATGATATGCCCTGTAAACTTTCACTCAATCCACAATGAAAACCTTAAATTAAAAAAAAAAAAAATGGAGTTACCAGAAATTTAAGCTCATGGATCTAGAGATAACATTGCTGATGTCAGATAGACGTTGGCTAAAAGCTGAGAATACCTGAACGACGTTTACTTGTGCTTTATTGATTCTGCAAAGGCTTTTGACTGTGTAGCTGCATAGCAAATGATGGATAATAGTATGAAGAATGGATATTCCAGAACACTTCAATGTGCTCATGAGGAGCCGGTACCTAGACCAAGAGGCATTCATTCAAGCAGAAAAATGGGATATTGAATTGTTTTAAATCAGGAAAGGTGTATGCCAGGGTTGTATCCTTTCACCATATTTATTCAATCTGTTTGATAAGCAATGATCTGAGAAACTCTATTATATGCAGAAGAACATGGTATCAGAATTAGAGGAAAACTCATTGACAATTTGCAATATGCAGACGACATAACTTTGCTTGCTGCTGTGTGGAAATAACTCTTGTGGTCCATCTTCAAGAATTCATGAGATTGCAAGACCTGGCAGACAGATTGTTGATTTAAATGTTGACTTAAAATCAGGCTATTCTTTCTGGGACTAGGAAATGTAATTAAAAATACAGCCATTAAGACCTTGGGCAAGCCATTTTGGCTTCTCTAGGGGGAGGAAAACAGGACATACCATAGAATTGTATATAGAGAACTGGAACTGGAGGAGGGGCTATTTGGGGGGACAAAGAATAAAAACCATTTGTGAAGGGCCATGTGGTGTGTCTGCCCATGTCTACTTGGTTGGGTGCCCAATTTTGCAGAATCAGATAAAGAAAACCTCACTCTTGCTAAAATGAATACAGATTGGATTACTTGAGCATTTGTCAGTATAGACAATGTTTCTCACACTGGAAATGAAGAGGACTTCAAATACTGAAGAAGATCAAAAACTTCTGTATGGATTACACCTCAAATTAAAGAAAACAAAAATCCTCACAAATGGAGCAATTAATAACATCATGAGAGAAGACTGAAGTTGTCAGGTACTTCATTTCACTTAGATCCATAGTCAACACTCATGAAGACAGAATTCAAGAAATAAAATTATTTTAATTTTGATCTGTTGCAAAAGATCTCTTATAAAGTGTTAAAGAGCAAAGATGTCAGTTTGAGGACTAAGGTATGCCTGAGCAAGCTATGGTATTTTCAGTTGCCTTATATGCATGTGTAAGTTGGATATTAAATATCAAGACTATAGAAGAATCGATGCGTTTGAATTATGGTGTTAAAGAAGAATATTGAAAATACTCTACACTCTCAAAAGGACAAACAAATCTCTCTTGGAGAAAATATAGCCAGGATGCCCTTTAAATGAGAGGTTGGTGAGACTTCATCTATCATGCTTTGGACATGTTGTCAGGTGGTACCAGTCCATTCATTGATAAGGAAATAATACTTGGTAAAATGGAGGCTCAACACAAAAGAGGAAGACCCCCAACAAGATGGATTGAAACAGTGACAGTAACAACGGAATCAAACATAACAACAATTGTGAGTACGGTGCAGGACTGGGTAGTGTGTCATTCTGTTGTGCATAGGGTTACTATGAGTTGGAACTAACTTGATGGCACCTAACAACACCTAGTCAAGAAGTCAGAACCAAAAAGAAATGTTGGCAATATAGTAGAAAATTCATATAATGTTGGTGGGGATGTAAAATAATAGTACAGCCACTTTAGAAAGTGGTGGTGGTGTGCCGTGGAGTCGGTTCTGACTCATAGCGAACATCCATAGGGTTTCCGAAGCTGTAAATCTTTACAGAAGCAGAAAGTCTCATGTTTCTCCTGAGGAATGACTGTTAGTTTCAAACTGCTGACCTTGAGGTTAGCAGCCCAATTCATAACCACTATGCTACTGGAGTAATTCAACATTTTCTCATACGGTTAAGCCACTTTTAGGTTTATATGAAACGTTTTAAGCATGTCTACACAAAACTTCTATGAAAATGTTTATAACAATTATTTATAATACTTAAAAGGTGGAAGCAACCTAAATGTTCATCAAAAGATGGATGGATTTAGAAAAAATAAAAGTGGTTTAACCATTACTAACCACTCTGGGATAACAATAGAAAGGCCTGGAAAGAGTGGGAGAAAAATGTAGACCAAATCTAAAAATCATAAAAAAACACCAGACTTAGAGGTCTGATAGAGACTGATAGGATGCCCATGACTATAGCGGTTAGACACCCTTCAAACATGGAACTGAATCCAGTCCGGGAGGTCATTTTCAGCCAAAAAATGGACAGGACTATAATTAGATATATGACTGCTAATTGTTGTAATGTCTTTGAAATAAATTGCAACTTTTAGCATTATATAATTAACTGCTACTTTCCTGTTTAAAAAAAAATAAATGAATCAAACACTCTAAACAAATGAATTGTGTAATAAATATGGAGTCCTGGTGTGGCACTGGATTGCTAACTAAAAGGTTGGCAGATCAAACCCACCAACTGCTGTCACTATGAGTCAGAACTGACTGGACTGGACAGCACTGAATAACAACAGCATACAATTATACATATGTGCACGCACAGATGGAGCAGCTGGGGACTCTGGACTCAGGGAGGGAGAGGGGCTGTGTGCTGACGGCCACGGGGCAGGCCTGTGGGGTTTATTTACCCTTTGGTTGTTTGATGATGCATGGAGGGAATTGTAATCATTGTAATGAAACAAAATACGATAGGATGAATGTAAAACTGATGTTCTTCCATGTAAACACACATAATCCACAATAAAAACTTTTTAAAAAAGAGAAAATTACCCGGCTACATAATCACTTAGCCATAAGGTCAATTTGAACCGCAAGGTTGGTAGTTCAAATTCACCAGCCACTCCTCAGAAACCTTATACAGAGTAACTATGAGTCAGAACTGACTCGACAACACTTAACAATAACAACATTGTGATGGCTGGAATCGCTTCTCATTGGTGAGGAGTGTGATGTTAGCTGATATTGATGATGTTGCTATTTGCAACTACTTTTCAGGTTTGAATCTGTCAGACTGGAGCATAGTTGATTCATTGCGATGGTAACTTCTGAAAAGAACTGCTCAAAGCAGTAACTTATTCCAAACACAGATGTATATTTAAATGCATGTCTCCTCAAAGTGGGAAATTCATCATTGCTCATGTAATGTTTAGAGAACTCAAGCATTGGGAGGTTATTGTATCTAGTTTTCAGCTCATCAGCACTTTGCAGTTGAATGATTTCATGTTGTAGGTTATCAGGCACATCAACTGGTTCCACATTATAGCAAAGATGTTCAGTTCCATTTGTTTACTTTTCACCTTCTTGAATTTTTCATTAAATGCCTGGCTTAGTTTCTCACACTCACCTGAATATTCAAGTGTCACAGAAGGCTTTTGTCTTCCCAGAGTGAGGAAATGAGCCATGTTATTCCTTCCAAGTTGCACTTTCCACAGCCTTAATTTAGCTTCAAATGACTTCACATCTGAAAGCAGGACACTAAGAAGTTGGTTGGGAGCCTGCAGCTTGATGTTCAGCTCTGAGAGGTAGTTGGTAATGTTCACCATGAACGCTACACCACAGTCACTTGCTATCACTGACTTCCCCGACAGGCTTTTCCTTCATCTCCATGAACTGCTTGACTTCATCCCGCTGTTCAAAAGCCCTCATGAGCATGTTCCATGACTCAGCCACCACAATTCACAGTGATAAACAAGATCACCTTACTCAGAGTCAAGATCATTCAGTAACTCTTCAAAGTGGCAACTGTAAACCCTCTGCTTTTGATGAAATTTATGCATCACACTACTGTTGGCATTGCATTACTGAGCTGTAACAACTGTGCAGAGAAACTTTCTTGTTGTATGATGCAGTGGCACATAATTAAATCACTTGGATCAAGAGTGACATGATTCAGTTCTTTATTAACAAATGCAATGAACACTTTTCCTCAATTAACCATGTAGTAAATTCAGAGAAAATGAGGAAGACCCCCAATGAGATGGATTAGCCAAGTGGCAGCATCGATGGACTCAAGCATGGCAACAGTAGTGAGGTTGGTCCAGAATCGGGCAGTGTTTCATTCTGCTGTACATAGAGTCGCTATAGGTCGGTACCGACTCGATGGCACCTAACAACAACAACAACAACAAGGTCACTTGACTTTTTGAAAGTCATCTCAAGTTTTTTCATTGATAAAACAGGTCTCTCAAGCAAATCCTCACCTCTTATAGTGCCATGCATGGGTTCCAGTGATAGCAGTTCTTCTTATATGTCAAATTCTGCAGTTATCCTATGAATGAAAACAGCCAGTTGGGCAGTATTTGTTATGACTGTTATCTCATCACAAGCCAGAGAGAAAAGTTGGAAATCTCCTGCAGAATCCTTCAGTGTTTTTTCAGTATCTTGTGCCAAGCCAGTAATCCAACCTGAAATGGTTCTCAGAGACTAACACTCTGAAACAATTTTACTTTGGTGCCACCATTCACTCTTTTACAAACTCTCCCTCTACATGAGATCTCAGCTTACTTACAATTAACACACTCACTATGTAACTAATCTGAATAACATTGTCTCTGTCACACGGAGGTCTGGGAAAAGGGGCTTGCTGTGATTCCAAACACCTCTAAAAAGCCTTGGTTTTATCCAGATGCATGTGGCCTCCCAATTCATTGAATTTAGCACGTATAGTTTCCTAGGCTGTAAATCTTTACAAAAGCAGAAAGCCTCCTCTTTCTCACGTGCAGTACCTGGCAGATTTGAATTACTGACCTTGTGGCAAGCAGCCCAGCTCATAATCCATTATGCTATCAGGACTCCACTAGTTAGCATCAAATTAAACTGACAAATGTACAATGTATTCTCTTTCCTCCTCCCTTATCCTTTCTCTTCTGAAATTTAGACAAACAGGAATTCTGACGTTCATCTTTCCTGGCACATGATTTTAACACCCTTCTAACAACCTCAGACACTTCCCTGAAAATTTAATTTTAGACAAATTGTCAAAGGAGGAAATTAAAGTTTTTAATTTAGCTACAAAAAGGAGTAAAAAATATGATTTGTAAAGTGGTCTGAATTAATATTCAGGATAAAAGTTTTAAGATATTTAAGTACACATGTTTATGCCTGTGTAAAAACTACTATTTATTTTAAATAGCTAAATATTTATTTTTGGTGAAGTACTTCACATAGTCGGAGTCCTGGTGTGACACTGTGGGTTAATGCGCTAGACTGCAAAGTTGGTTTGAACTGCAAGCTTGGAAGTTCACCAGTCACTCCTTGGAAATCCTCTACAGGGTTGCTATAGGTCAGAATCGACTCAATGGCACTTAACAACTTAATATAGTCACTGAGAATCCTAATTTTTCTTTCTATGAGAATTTGTTAAAACTTGTTGTCCAAATAGGCTGTTAGCAGTAGCGGTGGTGGTTGTGTGCCATGGAGTCGGTTCCGACTCATAGAGACCCTGTATAGGGCATCCAAGGCTGTAAATCTTTACAGGAGCAGAAAGCCTCCGCTTTCTCCAATGTTAGTAGTATTAGTACAGTGATCAAGCAAAATCTCATTTTTCTCCTGAAGACTGGCTGGTGGATTTGAACTGCTGACCTAGCAGTTAATAGCCCAATGCTTCCCCTACAGAGTTTCAGTGATTGTTGTTGTAGTTATTGTTGTTGTTAAGTGTCATCAAATTGGTTCTGACTCATAGCGACCCTGTAAAGGGTTTCCAAGGAGCGGCCGGTGAGTTTGAACTGGCAGGTCAAATTGACCTTGCTGTCCTGTGCATTATCCTCCAGCACCACACCGGGACTCTGAGCTCCAGTGTTGTTGTTGTTGTTAAAGGCCATCCAGTCGGTTCTGACCCATAGCGACCCTGTAGGATTTCTGAGGAGCAGCTGGCGAGCTTAAACTGCCAACTTTGTGATTCAAACTGACTTTCCAGTCCAGCGCAATAACCCACAGCACCACACCAGCACTACAGTGATAGATGGTGATTATTTACCAAAGAATTTGTTTATTTACTGAACAAGTTGCCTCTATATCCCACATGCATTTAAAAGATTGGATTTAAGAAATTTTTATTTTCTAGATAAACATCTACCAAGTGCTCTCATATAACAATTGTGGATCTTCATCGCTTTTGCTCTTTCCTCATTCTTTCATCTTTCTCTCTGACTGAAAATTAAAATAATCATTAGTTGCTTATACTCATACTAATCATACAAAATGTTCCTGGAAATATCCCATTAACTTTTCATTCTAATTTTCATGAACTTTTTGAAGCCACCTTGTATTTTTCATAATATTTCAATTACTGAAAGTATTTAACAGGTAAACCTTATTTCTTAGTTTCTTGGCAGGTAAAATTGCAATTAGTTAAACTCTTCCATATATTTCTTATCCTCCTCTCCCTCCCACCTTTCTTTTCTTACTTTGCCTTTGTCTTCTTGCAAGTGGAAATGTGAAAAAGCAATTGTACCTTCAGGGACCATCAAGAGACTCCATCATTACAGAATGCTCTAATTAAAATAGTCTTTGGAAATGTTCCACGAACTCTATGTGTCAGCCTCATAGTCTTGCCCTGCTTCCATCTATAGCTATTAAAAACAGAAACCAAAGGAAGTTGGCATATGTACATGGCTGCAGTTTTCTTCTGGCCTTCCTGGAGAAACCTCAGATTCTCTGATCTATCCTTAGCCAAGTTGGCAGGCCCTTCCTTTCTCCCATTCTTGGCTCAGTGTTGGACATAACTGGCATGTAGATGGCTAAGATTTGGAGTAAACATTTCTAAGAATTGTCTTTGATGAGGTCAGCTGACAGAGGGGCTACCCATGTCCCAGTTTCTCTCCCACTGGGGACTAACCATAGTACTGTTCTAACCTCAGTCCCACTAACAGTTTCTCCCTAGGAGCCCAAATAAAACTTCACTGACTTCTGCCTGTCCAAGTGATGACCCAATTTGTCTTGCTTATAAATCTTACTTAGATATTTACATGAATGGCCAGGGCCATAATTAATTAAGGAATTAAAATAAATAAATTGGGACATATTAATCGAGGAATTAAATAAATGAGACATGGGGAAAACCTGTGCATGAAGAATTCATTGTCTTTGCAAAGCAACAATGAAATACTTTCTTTTCTTTTTCTTTTTCTTTCTTTCTTTCTCTCTTTGGATG
>NW_006408557.1:11106399-11109991 GCF_000296735.1 Chrysochloris asiatica | reverse complement strand
ATTTTGAATTTATTATGGCCTATGACTCCGTAATCCGCCAACGCCGCATACGCTTTCGGAAAAACCCTGGAATAAGTCTGCTGGGGCTGGCTCCCAGCACATGAAAAAATTCTTAATGACTCTAAAAGTGGAGTCTGGGCACATATTTTTGCATACAATAAGCAACATAAATTGAACAGACATATTCAGACAAATGAGTTTATTTATTTTGACTATGAATATCCTGAATTTGGAAACCAAATAAATGTGATGTAATAAATTAGTTACCAATAATCTGCTGGTTCCAGTTTTGCCAGCCGTTTGCTTGTAGTAACTTTCTTCAAGATTTGGAAATATCCAGATGTTAGAGAGGAAAAGAATTTAATGCCTGTTTTTGAATATTTTTTCCAGTTGCAACTAATGTCTTATGTTGCTCCTGGTGTTTAGAGGGGTGTAGTTTGAAGAGAAAAAAAAAAAAATCTCTACCATGGTGGTAGTGGCGGTTGTGTGTTATGGACTCAGTTCTGACTCACGGCAACCCTGTATTGGGTTTCCAAGTCTGTAAATCTTATAGGAGCCAAGAGCCTCATCTTTCTCCTACAGAATGGCTGGTAGTTTCAAACTGCTGACCTTACAGTTAGCAGCCCACCTCTTAACTCACTATGTTGCCAGGACTCCTTGAATCTCTACCATTTTTGTTGTTGTTAAGTGCCATCAAGTTGGTTCCATCTCATAGCAACCTTGTACAAGGTTTCCAAGGAGCAGCTGGTGAGCTTGAACTGCTGGACCTTGGGTTCAAACTGACCTCGCAGTCCAGCTCATTAGCCTACAGTGCCACACCAAATCTCTACCATAGGGAATGGCTAAATAAATTATGGAGCATCCTTGACATGTGACACTTAAAGTCATTAAAATAAAGGAGGTCCAGTTTCATGGATTTATATGAAAAATCTCTAAAACATGTTGCTAGATAAAAAAGCAAGTGGCAGAACAATGTACACAGTGTGAAACCTCTTATGTAAAAATTCTGTTGTATTCTAAATATGTATATGAATACGTGTTGTCCTACAGGATAACTCAGTAGCACAGACATAATCTAGGGCTCTCAGATAAGGAATAAAACCAAGGTAACAGAAATTTACGAATAGAAAGGTGATCTCATCCAAAAGGCAGTGCCTGAGCTCTAGATCCACTATACCAAAAGCCAACCTGGCACCTACGCACTTACTTTCTTGCCTTAAGTTAACTTGAATTGGGGTTCTAGCACGTGTAAATAGAAAGAGTCCTAACTAAGAAGTTTATGGGAAAATTCCAATCATCTCTTTATTTCATTTTTCCATGAGCATTTTCAAGCCTCCTCTTATTTATTTCAATGCTGAATGATCATAAGGTATCATTTGTTAATTATTTATTTTGCCACTATACTTGCAGACTTTGTTCCTCAAACTTCAATGGTACACTTGATTTCTGCAGACTACTGGAGTGTTTTTGCTAACAATCAAGCCTTCCAGAGAAATTCCATGTCAGGAAGTGTAGCCTGATAGAGGGCCAAAAGGGAATGGAGGATGACTTCACCAGCCAACTTCTCTCCGAATTGCTCACTGACCTTGGGTAACCTTCCTGGCTCTTATTTCTCTTATCTGTGATTGCAGCAACTTAGCCTCAGATCTTGAGGTCACTGTCATTAATGAAGAATCTCAGTAAGGCCTCAGAATATCTCTGCAAGTAAATTGGAGAGTTAATTCTTTTATCAACCTCATCTGCATTGTTGATATAACAGAAACAGCTGTTCAGGCATCAACCTATGGAGGTTGTTTGTTTCAGGAAACTAAAGTTAAATTGGCAGGTACAGCCTTAGGCAAGTCAATGAATTTATGTGATGAAATTGTTATTTAGACATGTAGTTTTTCATCTGTCATCTAGTCCAGAAATGGAAATGCAACCTGATTTAATAATTAATATAAGCACTGGACTGCTAAACCCAAGGTTGGCAGTTCATATCCATCAGCCACTCCTATGAGTTGGTACTGACTTGATGGTACTTAACAACAACAACAGCAAAATATTATTCAAAACATTTTGTTATTGCAAAGCATTACATTTCCTCTGACAACTTAAGATGGTAGGGTTTTTAGAGTAAGTCAATCAAAGCTTGGTATTTTCGTTTACTTTCAATCTTCCAATGTTGTCTAACACCAAAGATGAGAGTAATTGCAAGGGTTTTTGTTTCTTATAAGAGGAAATTATATTGTTAAAGAAGTGATGAATGCAACAACATGGATGAATTACACAGACCCAAAGGTAGGCACCAAATGACACCAAGTAAGTTCCGACTCTTTGCAATCCGTATAAGGTTTTGGAGGCTGTGAATCTTTGAAGGAGCACAAAACCTCATCTTTCTCCCATGGAGTAGCTACCTGGTGGGCTCGAGCTGCTAACTTTGTGGTTTGAAGTCCAGTGTTTATCCTACAGAGAGACTGGGCTCACTGCCACCACTAGTCTGTCAGTTTGTTGTACTGTGGTGGCTTGTGAGTTGCTGTGATTCTGAAAGCTATGCCACCGGTATTTTAAATACAAGCAGGGTCACCCATGGTGGATAGGTTTCAGATGACTTACCAAACGAAGACAAACTAGGAAGAAGGAGTGATGAACTACTTCCGAATATTTAGTCACTGAAAACCTTATGAATAGCAGAGAAACGTTGTCAGATAAAGTGCCAGAAAATGAGCCCCTCAGGGTGGAAGGCACTCAAAATGGAACTGGGGAACAGTTGCCTCCTCAAAGTAGAGCTGACCATGATGATGCAATGGAGTAAAGCCCATGGGACCTTCATTTGCTGATGGAGCAGAACTCAAAATTAAGAGAAACAGCTGTAAACATCCATTGAAAACTGGAACATGGAATGTTCAAAGAATGAATCTGGGAAAATTGCAAGTTGTCAAAAATGAAATGGAACACATAAACATCGATATCTTAGGCATTAGTGACCTAAAATGGACTGGTATTGGCCATTTTGAATCTGACGACCGCATGGTTAACTATGCCAGAAATGACAAATTGAAGAAGAATAGTGTTGCATTCATTTTCAAAAAGAACATATACAGATCAGTCATGAGGAACAATGCTGTCTGTGATAGAATAATATCCATGAGCCTACAGGGAAGACCAGTTAATACCACTATTATTCAAATTTACACACCAACCACTAAAGCCAGTGTGGATAAAATAGAAGAATTCAATCTGAAATTGATCAAACATGCAATCAAGATGTGTTGATCAGTAATGGTGATTGGAATACAAAGGTTGGGAGCAAAGAGGAAAGATCAGTAGTTGGAAAATATGGCCTTGATGATAGAAATGATGCTGGAGATTGCATGATAGAATTCTGAAAAACCAATGATTGATTCATTTTAAATACCTTCTTTACACAGCATAAGACACAACTATACACATGGACCTGACCAGATGAAATACACAGAAATCAAATTGACTACAACTGCAGAAAAAGACGATGGAAAAGCTCCATATCATCAGTCAAAACAGGGCCAGGGGCAGACTGTGGAACAGACCATAAATTACTCATATGCAAATTCAAACTGAAGCTGAAGAAAAT